>NW_017253239.1:0-600000 GCF_001299255.1 Cyphellophora attinorum | reverse complement strand
CGGTTTAGCTGACTGGCGCGATTGGGGCTGTCTGAGAACCGCTGAATAGGGCAGCAATGCTGAAAGTCCTCCGCAGCATGACCGCCCTGCCAATCTGGCGTGAAAAGTCTCCTCAGAGAGGACGGCATAGTCGTTTCAACGGCACTGTAATTCAAGTTACCGAACGCTCAAGCTTCGGCATCAGACGCCGTGTGGTCCAAATAGAGTCTGGTTAAAGATGGGCTACATTTTGTGATCAGCAGAGCTCTGGTGAGCAAGGTAGAGGATGCTCTAGATCAGTTTCGGGTCCAAGGCTCTCTGCCGGAACTGGCAGTATACTTAGCTCGTGGCTGGTGAGCTCGCCATTGGTCGTGAGAATCGAAAACTTCGATCATACCCGTTAAAGCAACGACCTACATCGATGGCAACACTTTGGAGAATTGAGGGAATTACGATGGTAGAAGCAGCCGAAGGATTCAGGTGGGGTCCGGCATATCGGCATGTGGCTGGTATCTAAATGTGGCTGCAACATGTTGTGGCTAAGTCGTATCTCTTGGACGGGCAGCCTTGCGGACCTTTCGTCGTTGCGGCAGAGCGCTTCCGGTCAAAGTGTCCACGGGTGCTGTTGCAGGTGGGGCGCCTGGAAGGACGGGAGTCGATGCACACCTTTTCGCGTTCTTCTAAGTCCGGCAGCACTCTGCTCGTGTCAGAGTCATTCCGGTCGTACGGTAGTGTAGACGAGTGCTGCACTGATAATGTGAAGCGTCGGATTAATGAAGCGCATCTGATGCGATTGTCGAAGGGAGAGCCGGAGAGAAACACTCGAGCTCTACTATGTAGCCAAGTCGGCCATTTAACGGCGCCAGCAGCGAGGTGTTGGCGTGCTGATGGACAGCAGACGGCTGACTTGATTTCGTTTGTGCTGTCAGAAGCCCAACAACATCTCATAGTCACGAGGTGCACGGATGCTCCGTACACCAGTGCTCATAGGGCTGCATGAGCATGCTGCACCTACTTGTCGCGACAAGGGTAAGTACTTCGTAGACGCCCAGACCTTGCGCTGAAGCAATGGTAATGCACCGAATGTTAACGACACGGCTAGAGTCTGCAGGGACCCTGCATCACGCTTTCAGGGTCGTCTGCAATGCCGGTGTGAGAATTGTAAAGAAACGCAAGAGGAGACGAAGGAAGGGGCTGTGCAGATCACTGCAGAGCTTCAACCTAAGCTTCGGCCAAGCTCAAGGCGGCCTCCGTACCAGTCAGAGACCCCATATAAACCTTGCGATTAACCCGCACCTGCACAATGACCGAATTACGTAGCTCAAGCTCACTCCGCCTCCTGTTCGTCTACCTCAGACGATGTGCAAGTATGCTGCATCAGTACAGCGCAACCGGCAAGCGAAAGCCGGCGCGTTGCCGAGTCAGTTGCACTCCAGATGCACAGTCACTGCTGGCTATGCCTGTTGTCGCGAGATACATGTCTTCTCATGCATCGACTAGCAACTCGTTCGAGGAAGGGCCATCGCCTGGAATGGCACAGCAGACAGCCAGATCGATACTTAGTCTCATGAGACCGTCGATGGACTCGCCTTGAGAATGCCAATGGGTGATCATCAATTCTGCCCCGTACTCTGCATCAATATCATGTGCTTTGCGCGATGACTTTCTGATACAGCAGTGGTCAGTGACCGCATCGGTCGCTCATGTGAAGATGCGTTGGAAGAGGCGGTCAGGGAACTTTGGTATGCCCAGCAGGCCGGATCGGTACCAGTGACTTGCAGGCTTGTAGGCGTACCTTGAAGCTTAGATGGCGCTAAATTGGCCCCCTGTACCAACGCCACAACGAGGCTCAGCCTCTGCGCCAATAAGCGTCCACTGCATCAAACGACATTTCCAGAAACACCACTGTTCTTCCAGACACCAGCACTGTGGATCTCCTCGATGATGCATAGTCTCACTCAATCTATAGTAGGATGCTGTGTAACACGGACCGGCAGTCTGATGTATATCTACAACCGCCACCCGCAGATCCAGCATGGGATCAGCGCGCCAGAGTCCAGAGCCTACCCAGGCGGATAATAACAACTACAGCGACGCGTCCAGACCTCACTCAGTCCACCAATGGACCACAGTGGTCCTTTCTACACTACGCCAGGCACGTCTAGCGACGACGATCTTGATGTCGGCATGTCAGATCTGCTGCCGCCCAACAGGCGTCAGCCGCCGCCCACACAGGAAGATTGGGACAGGATACAGCCAATATTCACAGAACTCTACATCGACCAGGGACGGCGCCTCAAGGATGTGCAAAGAATACTGCTGTCTCGACACAACTTTCATGCGACACCGAAAATGTATAAATCCCGAATCACTAAATGGAAGCTCAAGAAGTACGTCAAATCCGCCGACAAGGAGAACATAGTTAGAGCGATCCAGGACCACCACATTGACGAAGAAAGCTTCCACCGGATCAAGTTCAATGGACGACCCGCGCGTCTGGATCTTGTCCGGCGCTATTGCAAAAAGACTGGCGCTCACCCAGATCTGGCCAATGCATTACCGACGAAGGCCCTCGAAGCACCTCTGCGCCGCGCGAGCACTCAGATCAATACCAATGTCAGCACCAGCGATGACACAGAAACGCCTCCATCAACAATGTTGACTCCGTCACCAATCATTTATTACCGTGACAGATCAGCATCGTTCACACCTGCGGATCTTACACCTACCCGAACAGTTGCCTCCGACCCAGCTGAGAGTGTTGCGTGGCATGTTCAGCAATACATGGAGTGGCAGTTGGCACCGATTCCATCAGACATCGATCAACGGCAGCAAGAGCTTCTTTTCGATGCCGCGGCTGCTTTCCAGACCACTCAGACCAGTGACTCTGCAATACACAGCATTTCATATTTCGAGCTTCTGCTGACTGCTTTGGACCACTTCGACGTCGACCCAGCTTATGCATGGACACTAATTAGTCAAGCGTGTGACATGGCTCGAGTCGTGGTCCAGGAGCAACATCGAGGTCTACTTCGACTGCTGATTGTCACATTCACTGATGATAGATGGAGCCAGCATTCCAATCTACGGCGGCACGTTCTGGACCACTTGGCCGAGATGGCAGCAACAGTTCTGGGCGAAGATCATGAATTGGCATCGATTCTGAGAAGCCTCAAATCCGAGCAAATTTTGGAGTCTGCTGCGATACCAATCCTCAAGGTTTCTGTTGATGTGCTCACCAGACAGAAGCCAGCTCTCGATGAAGAAGTCTGCGAGGCGAAGCGCGCGCTCATGGACCTTTTACGTCGTCGAGGGGACTTCATTGACGCGACATTGATGGCCCGCGAGATGTGTGCGGAGGCGCAAGGCGCGTATGGCAAGTATCATGAAGCCTGTCGACAAGCTATCAGACGCCTGGGCGACACATATGTTGACCAAGGCGACCTGGAACACGCCCGAGAGGCGTACCGAGAAGTCCTCTCGAATGCCATGAACTCCCCTGTCAGCTCTCCTAGTTCATCTTCTTCATCCTCTTCCTTCCAAATCGACGAAGCCACGATTTTCTCTTTACAAGCACTGTGTCAGGTCGACAAGTGTCGTGGAGCTCTAGATGAGGACATCACTGCGGAAGAGGTTATCGAGACCGTCCTGAGCGGGCTTGGCACGTCTAAGCAAGATGTTATGGATTGTCTTGCTCGATGGAGTCAGCCGCTCACTCTGCGACAACGATGGCTCGGCTCAAACCGCTACAGTGATCGCCTGCTAGCTCGATGGTCGATCATCCGCAGTTGAGGGTGGCAGAGGATCTCGATCCCACTGACCGGAGGTCCTCTGCCCGCAATATACAGTGTTTACTTTAACAAGTTCAGTTCAGATACCCCAGGCTCTGTCGCACACGGCAAGCCGCCTTGAATAGGCGAAATTTGGCGTTTCGGGGATGGCATCAAGGTGGGATACTACACATGCAACCTACATGGCATGACTGGCGTTCTGGCACGTGGAGTTTCCGAGTTGGCGACTCGTGCACATATTCTATAGCTTTTAGGCTTTGGCCTCAGGGCATTCCTCAATTGTACAGCCCGACTTTCTGGATTTGGGAATCTTGGATATTTTGGGGCTTAGATCAATCGTGGCTTGCGCTCGCTACCGGCTACGTCGACTCAATCCGGGCTGGTCTGCATGCAGTCTTCATGCGAGTTGCAGGGATGCCCCGCACCTACCAGAAACCCTCAGCCCTGTACCGCCAAAGCGGTGAACCTCAAACTCCTGTGGATGTTAATGCTCCAAGAGCTCGTGCTGAGTGTAGATCAAAGATGTAAGACAGTAGGGAGACCTTTGGCAGACTTGCGCACGCTACGATGAGTCCTTTGGTCGATCAGTCAGTGAAGCCATTTACCGACAATGTAGTCACAATTCCGGCTTTAGAGAACATCACTTTTAATGCCCAAAAGCACGCCCGAACTTGGAAGGCCAGGCTTCCGAATCCAGGAAGCCGAGAGCTTAGTAGATTCTCCCGGGAAGTAGAAACCCTACGAACCCCGCTGCCTTCTCCCACTCCCCCGTACTTATGCATGACCTCGTGTTCTAGCATCAGCTCCAACGCAGCCGAGTCGACCTTAGGTAACCGCTGTACAGATTCGTTCTCGCTGCATACCCTCAGCCAGCTGAGGCGTTGCTGAAGTCGACCTGCTGGCTTACATTCTCTTCAAACCCTCTTTACGCTTTCCTTGAAATCGAGCCTCGCGCAAACTCCTGGTTGGCCAACAATATCGTTGTTTTGAATGTCATGCAAGGGTTTCCTGTGCATTTGCTGTAAGGTCAGAACGTGGCTCATATTGACCGCATTGGCGAAGTTCAGGTAGGTGGAGGCTTTCGTGGCCTCAAGCAGCATATGAATGATGAACGACGCTCTGTATCTATGGTTCCTGCGAACATCTGCTTCTACCAACAGCCAATCGTCATCCCACCGCAAGACACTGGCAGGCTTGATTCAAGCAGAACACATCGTGTGGGATGGTCGAGTTAAGAGACGACCCAGTACGGTCTAACCTAGACAGCATTCTGCATAGGGACGATTCAAATCGACCTAAGGCCGTTCGCATCGACTCAAAACCCAAGCTATCACCCCTTCAGATCCCTGCGACGTTCTCAGACACTATAGAGAATGTAGTCCCCGAGCCACCACCGCGCGACCAGGGACTCGCGGCATATACAATTCTCTTCGCCGCGACGACAATTTCATCCTTCCCGTGCGGTACGACGCATTCCTTCCATACCAGTTCGATCCACTTCCTATCAATAAAAGTCTGCCTTGTCCCAGCACTAACATACATTCAGGCTTTTACCTCAGCTACGGTGTATATCAAGCATACTATCACACAGCATACCCAAATGCGACGAACTCAGCATGGATCGGGTCCTTGAGCTCCGGTCTCCCCTTCCTCCTGGCGCCCCTCATGGTGTACATCTGCACGCACACAACCTTCTCCCGGATACACTTCGTATGGGTCAGCTGGCTGCTGGGCATCATCGCCCTCGTCGGCGCCGCCTTCTCGTACAACACCAACAGCCTTATCGTGACTCAAGGCCTGCTCTTCGGCCTAAGTATCGTCATAGGCGACAACCCCTTGCTGATCATCGTCAACACATGGTGGCGCAAGCACCGAGGGCTTGCATACGGGGTCATCTTCGGTGTATGCGACCTCTTCGGGGTAGCGTGGAGCTTCCTCGGCGAGTACCTGCTTCGTAAAGTAGGGCAGAAGAAGACATTCTTGATCTTCGCGGCTGTGCTCTTCGCAGTGCCCGGTCCCTGCTTGCTGTTGATGAAGGAGAGGGGTTCGAAGACTATCCTGCATAAGTCAACCTTGATGTCAGGCACGCCGAAGTCGGCTCATTCTGATTCAAGGCGTGGGTCTCACGACACACAGGGTGTTAGAGAAGCTATCGACGAGTCGATCATGAGCCCATCGGAGGCAATTACGAGCTGACCAGGCGAGATACTCCGCCGACGAAGAAAAGATTTTGGCGGCGACCGCTGTTCTATGTCTTTGGACTCGCAAACTTCGTGCAGAGTCTAGCTTTCTACCTTCCACTAATCTACCTACCAACCTACGCCCTCCAAATCCACCGTCAATCGAGCAACAACGACGACGACACGAACACAAAAGAGGCCCACGCCAACCCGCTCGGCGCACAAACCCTCGCCCTCCTCAACCTCGCCCAAATCCTTGGCGAAATCCTCTTCGGTCGCCTCTCCGACCTCCTTTGTGTCCATCTCCTCGCCCTAGCCTCTACCTCCATCGCCTCGCTCTCCACTTTCCTTCTGTGGGGGTTCGCCACAAACAAAGGCACTCTCCTGGCTTATGGGTTTGTGTTCGGCTTCTCCGGAGCTGGGTGGTTGGCGCTGTGGGCGCGAATGGGTATGCTGTTTGGGGAAAAAGATTCGATGATGGTGTTTGCGCTTCTAAATGCTGGGAGAGGTGTAGGAGGAATCATTAGCGGGCCTGTTAGTGTGGCATTACTGGGTGATGCGGTGAGGAGAAAGGAAGGGGCCGGAGGATGGGCCATGGGCGTCGAGCACGGGAAGTACAGAGATCTGACCATCTTCGTCGGTGTGTGTATGGCTGCTAGTGCATTGTTGTCTGTGGTAAGTTTCGTGATCGATCGGCCGGAGAAAGAACAGAGCAGCGCCGCCACCAGCATGCCGCAGAGGAAGAGTGAGAAGCTAATGAGGAGCCTGAGTTCGACGAGCCGCAATTCCGCGAGGACGAGAAGGAAGAGCAGTGCAGCCTCGGCAGCAGCTTCCGTCGGAGCCCACAACGAGAAGGCGCTTCCATCAATCGAGGAAGCCCTGCCGCCCCTGCCGCAACAAAGCTTTCTGCCGGAGAAGCAAGGACATATTCCTGGGATTCTGCCGCAGCGGGACAGCGAGGCGACTCAGCATGTGCTCGACGGCGTCCTGCGAGATCTGGAACGGTCAATGCGGGAACAGAAACGCACGACCGAGAGCCAGGGTCTGCCCGAGAGTACTGAGCCTCGAATTGATGCGGGAAAGGACGTTGCAAAACTATAGCGGACAATACAACTTATTCATTACATCTCCTGTCAGGATATTTACCATGACTTTCAAGTCGCCGGTCGCGAGCGTGCAATGGGAGATGCATGGACTCCTGAGCTTATTCGCTTTGGCGACAAGAGCGAGCAAGGACGGGTAGATCGTTACCTGAAGACTTCCGAATCCACCGCCAAGGAATACCAAGCAGTATGACAGGGGTCTCAGCTCCACGAAGATAAGATAAGATGAAATTTTTTTCCTACATGCTCCTTTGGTACCCTGACACCCTACACCAAGTGGACTAAGCCAGCGGAATTCTAGCAGGCATGCGCGCGATATCGGATTATATCGGCGTCCTAACGGACTTGCGGCGCAGAAAGGACTACAGGACTGCGTGATTATTGCGACGGAATACTGCACAGGTCGGGTTGCAAGATGGCTAGGAGTGCCGAAGCGGATCCCAAACGTGAGGAACGTGGGCTTCTGGCGACGGCAAACCCACTCTGCCCACGACTCACAGCTTGGACTAAGTGAAAAGTCTTCCTGGTTGCGGTATTGGCCTCTCAGATCAGATAAGATTGGGCTTTCTCCCAGATGCTTCCCTGAGCTCCTCAACATTCAGCATGGCAGCAAGACCGCCCCAGAACCAGGAGCCTGGGCTTCAACAAGGCCACAACATCCAGCCAGATGTCTTCAAAGCTCCGGCTGAAGACGTTCGAGCCGTCTCCGAGAAAGGCTCGACATCTGTTTCGACGGATGATGCTTCACCAAATGATCGTCCTGAGCTAGTCATGCCTCGAAGCTGGAAATTCACTGCCATCGCCCTGGTATGCAGCATCAGCTTCGGAGCTGCGTGGTCCGCTCGACTGGCTGCCTCAATGAAGAGCACCATCAAGAAAGAACTTTCCATCAACAACACGCAATTTGCACTCCTGGAAGCCAGTGAGGAGTTCATGCAGACTGCTCTAATGATGCTGTCTGGCGTCGTCACTGATCGGATTGGCGGTGCTGGTACGAATTCCGATGCAATCGCCGTGTAAGACCAATCAAGCTAATGTCTGTTGATATAGCGGCCATTCTGTACGGAAACATCATTTTGACCGTTGGATCTATCATCATTGCGGGTGCAGCCACCGGCAAGTCCTACCAACTCAAGATCTTTGGTCGTATCGTTTCCGCCCTCGGAGATGTAGCGACTCAGATCGCCACATACAGGGCATTTGCAGGCTGGTTGGCCCCGAGTGCTGGCTTCGCAACCACAGTCGGTTTGGAGATTGGTATTGGAAGAATCGGGGGATTTCTAGGAAGCTCAACAGCCAATATCATTGCCAAGGTCCGCCCTGAGACCGCTGCTCATTACAAAGATTGCTAATATCTGGCTAGAACACTGGTAATTTCGCCTGGACCTACTGGGTAGCAGTGTTCGTGTCGCTGTTCACGAACGTTTGCACTCTGATCTTTTTCAAATTTACCAAGAAGGCTCACAACAAGTTCGCACCTGCCTCGGACGCCGCCACAGGTGAAGTACTGACCGAGAAGAACAAGCGCTTCGACTTCCATAAAGTTCTGGAGCTACCGTGGACCTTCTGGACCATCATGCTGTTCTCAATGGTCGAGACAAGCTGCGCCATCGTATACTCGCAGAATGCAACAGAGCTGGCTGAACATCGTTTCAAGGTAGATGCCGTAGAAGCTGGGTGGTACTCGTCACTGTCGCAATATGGTGGTGAGTTAAACCTCTGCATATTCAACATCCATACAGCGCCCTCCCTGGCCCGATCTCCATCCCCATCCTGCTTCTGTAAAGTGATGATTCGTACTTCCCATTGACGTTTCCCAGGTTTTGTATTCAGCGCTTTGTTCGGTGCCTTGATCGATGTATACGGCCATCGGCTAAGCTGGATGGCTGTCTGTGGCTTTGGTATGCTTCTATCCATGGCGCTGATCAATTGGTCTACAACGACGGGAGGCGTTGCAGCATCATATGCTACTTATGCCGTGTTCGTACGGATCGGGCCGGTGGTCATTATCGATGGCATCCGGTCCAGCATGTGGCATCAAGACGTCTTTGGAAGTGCCTACGCGGCAAAGATCACTATGAATAACGCGTAAGTCGATGACACCATCTATATTAGTCTATCACACGGACACTGACATTGTACAGCACCAATATCCTGGTGCGGATTATTGCGGGTGTTGTTCAAGACGCCGACGACAACTCCTATCACCGAGTCACCATCATCTATGTGTTCCTCGCCATGTCATCCCTAGTCATCTCGGTGGCTCTTCTCATCTGGTCTTGGTTTGCTGTCGACCTGCAATTGCTGCAGTACACTCGCAAGCGCAGAATAGCAAGGGGCACCTTCATCTTGGAGAGGAAGAGGCGCGCCTTGGAGGAGACCAAAGGTCGGAACAGAACCATCGGTACTTACTGCCTGTCAGCACTTCTGCTCTATGTTCTTGGCAGCTGGGCCGCATACTTCTGGGGGGTCGCAACAGGAAACAATTGAGCTCTGGGGTTTGACAAGGCTTGAGTGGTGGTCAGTGCTGGCTCTGATGACCGTCGGACTGGATTTTAACTTGGCTCAAGTGATTTTCACCGCTGGCTCAGGTGAACGTCGGACTGGATTTATCGCTGGCCGTATCAAGGCTAGCTGGTCATCTTTCGATGTTTAGATCTGCCTGCTAGAGGCCTACTGATGGAAATTTTCGGACTTGCGTGGTTTGGAATTCTGCGCGGTACGATGAAGAGATGTATTCAATGTGTCCTCCAACGTCCATCCGCATGAAACTGACGTCTGCTCGCCTCGGCCCTGCAGCGACCGCTTGGGACACAGGCGCACATCCAAAGATGTAACTCATGCGGCACACGTCGGCCGTCAGTCACGTTGATATTGTTGTACTTCAACGTACGCTGCTCACAAGGATATCGCCTTTACTTGCCACCTCTCAACCTCTCTCGGCCAGCCCCACGAGGTCCTCTCCATCGACCTTGCCCTCCACGTAGTCTTTTGTCTCCAATGCTCCGATCGTCTTCACAAAGAAATCCCTCGTTCCCTGATTCCACTCATGCCGCAGTGTCTTCCAGCTCAGCCTGCCCATGCCACCGTAAGCTACCTCCTCGACCTCTCGCGCGAGCGCTGACATCAGTGCCCGACCGTGCCCCTGGCGTCGGTGGGAGGCTGTGATGATCATGTCTTCGATGTAGATTCCTGGACCTGTCCAAGTTGAATAGGCCGGATGGTAGACCGCTAGGCCTATGACTGGGACAGTCTGAGAGTATTTAGGGGTGGGTGAAACTAGGAGAGCCCGGGCGTAGCCTTTGGTGAACTCTGTTGCTTGGGCGGCTGTTGCTGATGAGGCGTCGACTGGGAGGGATGGTTGTTCTTGGTCAGGAAAGCTAGGAAAGGCGAGGGTCTTTATGAGCATCTCCTCTGTGGTGCGGCATGACGAGAGCTGGCGTTCATGCTCGGCGAGCTCGCGGAGAAGGGCCAGGACGGTGGGGACGTCGGACTGAGTGGCGTAGCGGATTGTGTAGCTTGAGGTTTGGATTGGTGCTGGCATTTTTGGTGATTTTGGCCGCTGGTAGTGGAGGTGATGCGTGAGATCCGTTGAAGATCTGATAGTTGGGTAGCTGTGTTAGAGCTTTCAACTACGAACAGGCGACGTCGGCACAGATGTAGCCACGTTCAAGCTGGATGTCATATGCACTCGGATACCTTAGCTGGAGTTGACGCTGAGTCTAGCCGGCAGGTACGATGGCGCCTAGCACGAGCGCCTTACCATTCTACCAGCACTGTCATTGTGACTCTGATTCTGCCACATTTTCTAAATGCTGAATGCACCAACTCCTGTCACGTAACTAGGGCTGTTTGCAGCGTGTTCCTCATTGTGGACAGGCGCGCCTTCGCTACGAAGCGCTTGCGGAGCCGCTTGAATACAACAGGGCATTTTAAGCAGTCGAGGAGGCTACTGACGCTTAGAAGCGCCAGGTACTGACTTGCTTGAGAGTGCACGTCATACAGAAGCCACAGCCTGTGATACACTAAGATTGTTGTTTGGGCGGACGAAAGCTCCGGAATATAGTCGCGTTTGGCGGAGCCCTGCCAGACCGAGCTCTCGTGCGAGAAGACGATGCTGCTCGTTGACGCTACACTGAAGGGACAGCACCCGAGTCACAGGTGTTCTATGTGTGCCTGCTAGGCTCGTGCTTAGACAGGCAGGACTTGCCAGAGTTGTGGAATCCCCCAGAATTCAGGAGCGTGTCGTGTGCTGAGGCTTGCGCCAAACCGGTTGACTAGACTGGTCCGCGGCTACGCCGGTTGACAATTGCACCAGCGGTTGAGCAATATCTGACGCCGGTTGACACGACCAACGCCCTCGGGCCTTTGAGCAAGCAGAACGGTAGGAAGATGGGAAGATACACAGCACATCTGCCCAGGGAGGCCGCTGCCTCGATCTCTGCTACCGCAAGAACTGCCGAAGCCGATACGCATTTTCAAACAGCATACATCCAGCCTAACGAAGTCTGAGCCTCCCCGAGTTCCGCAGAACAGCGCCCACACCAACGGCTGCCAGGCCCAGCACTGTGTAACCCATAGTCTGATAGCTGACCAAGGACTCCTCTCTTACGCGGCCCAGGTGCGTGCTTTCCTTGCCTCCATCGTTGAACTCCGCCGCCACGGTGCCCTCCAGGTCGAAATCGCTCCAGTCGATCTTGCTCAGAAGCTGGAACAGGAACATGTCAGCATTACTGCCTTTTTCGTTTAGAGACCGGAGAAGAAACTAGAGCAGAAGCCAGAGTAGGAATTAGAACAGGAACCAGAGAAGAAACTCACCTTCTGATAATCAACCACATTCCTGCTCCAATTCTGCGTGATCTTCCCGTTATCCTTCCGCTTATACCACGAATTGCAGTTCGCATCAGCGAAGCTGCTCCTCTGCAACTCCTCCTGAATCTCCTCATTGAACCTTTCCACCCGCTCACTCCTTGGCGTAACCGACAGACTCCCGCCCTCAGACCTGGCCTTAACCACCTCACTCACCATGCCCGCGATATACTTTGCCTGCGCCTCGATCATCAGAATGATGCTGTTGTGCCCCAAGTTCGTGTTTGGCCCGTACAGCATGCCAAAGTTAGGCATAGACTCGATGGTCACGCCATAGAGTGCTTGCCCGCCCTCCTTCCAGACGTCCTTTAGGGTTCTGCCGTTCTTGCCGGTGATGGTAATCGGGTGCATGAATTCGACGGTGCGGAAGCCTGTGGCAAGGATGATGAGGTCGTAGTCTTCAGTGGTGCCGTCTGTGGTGATGCCTGCGGACGTGATGCGGTCGATGGAGCCCGTTTCGAGGCGGACGTTGGAGCGGTTGAAGACGGGGAAATAGTCGTCGCTGTAGTTGGCAGTCAGTTCATGCGCCATACCATCCAGCACCAGCCTCAAGAGCAACAACTCACCTGATGATCACCCGCTTACACCCAACCTTATAGTTCGGCTCCAACTTCTTCCACAACTCCTCCCTCCCCGCCAACTGACTCTTCATCAACACCCGATGCGAGTCCTCCAACATCTTCGCAAATGCGCTCTCATTATCCGTCACCGCATCATAAAACGCCTCTCTGAAATCCATCATATCGCTCCTCTTCCGCCATCTCACGGGCGGCACCCACTTGTATAGACTCCTTTTCCAGCCCGAGATCGGCGCGTCCGCCCGTGGGATGATCCAATTGGGCGTCCGCTGATGAATGGTCAGACTTCCCACCTCCTTCACGATCTCCGGAATAATTTGCGCAGCAGTGGCGCCATTGCCGATGATGGCGACTTTCTTGTCTTTGAGACTGTAGCCCCAGTCCCAGCGTGCGCTGTGCATTACCTTGCCCTTGAATTCGTCTAGGCCCTCGATGTCGGGCATGCGTGGGACATTGAGCTGACCAACGGCGCTTACGACGTAGTCGGTGTTGATGGTATACTCCTCTCCAAACTCGGCGTCTTTGCTTGAGGTTACGCGCACAGCGACATTCCATTCGTTGGTCGATTCGTCCCAGGTCATGGTCTCGACCTGGGTACCGAAGCGGATCAGAGGCCAGATGTTGTATTTAGCAGCGACCGAGACCAGGTAGCGGAGGATCTCCTCCTGGCCGGGGTATTCGCGTGTCCAGTCGCTGTTCTGCTCGAAAGAGAAGGAGTAGAGATGCGACCACACGTCGCAGCAGCAGCCGGGGTACTTGTTGTCGCGCCAGGTGCCGCCGAGACCGGTGGACTTTTCAAGTATGATGATGTTGTTGATGGGAGGACTTGACTGGAGGAGAGATATCGCGGTGCATATTCCGCTGATTCCGGCTCCGATGATTACTACGGCGGCGGATGTGTGGTCTTTGTTGCCCACAAGCACTTGGGGCCAGGGTTTGTCTCCCGTCATTCTGCTGTCGACGTTGTTGACGTCTGCGTTAAGACAACGCCCCGTTACGCGTGTAGTATAAAAATATAATCCTTCAAGATGCTAGCTGCACCTGCCGCTGCTGACGAGGACAACGAGCGCAATGGTGGGGTGGTGTCCACAGTCTCTGACTCGAATGTTCGTGCCTGTTCTCTTTCGATTTACGTTTCTAGACCCCTGACAAAGATCAGTATTGCATGCACGCGTTGTGGACAGAGAAGAAGAGAAAAGTCTGGAAGTCGTCATCGTGATATATCTTTGCTTCAACCTGCATTCAACTTGCTCTAGCCACTGGCCAGTGCATGCCGCTGGTCCAGAGTCCACATAGTTCTTCCTAGAGCGTTTCACATAGCTCTACGAGCATCCGGGCCTTCCAAGCGTCGATCGAATTAGTGAGTTTGCGGGGTAGGAAGCCTCCTTACCGCCACTGCCTCGGCAACCAGCAGCATACTTGGCAACAGATTGTTGACTCATGAGAAGCGGTCTCAGTATCCTAGGCGGCTGATCTAGGCTGAACGTACGCACCGGACGTGATTGACGTACTGAGCGAAGGTCCAGATTCGATCGCTCGGGACATTTTTGTTGCCTTGGGCGCCTTGTTCCGCCTAAAATGGATTTCTCGGCGTAGAAAGCGCGCGGCTCTGATTTCCGTGGCTTCGAGGTCCGCGGTGCACGGTACGGCATCGCCGCGTAAGATCGCGTCCACGCTGTACAATGCCAATTGAGCCGAGCTCGAGGTTCGGCACGGCAAGTGAGGCAGGACGTGCTCGGTTCGCTGCACTTTCATGCCGGTTGAGCGCGCTGCTTTCAGATGTTCTCGCCGCGAATAGAATGTCCTTGTCGTGTGAGGTCTGCGGGTTTCTGACATGCAAAGTTAGGACTGCTCGAGATCGGATGCACGATCTTGTCGAGGAGACCGCCGGTCCTGGATCTGGGAGACTCAGCCTCTTGAGGTGAATGGTACATTCGTGGACTTCGATTCCGGTCTTCTTGTCTTCCAGAAGAACATGCGTTGTCCGCAGCTGATGTGCTCAGCGCAAGAAGTAGAGCACCAACCCGCAGAAGGTGAAAAAGACAGCCACGCCACCCCAAAAGATCCACTTGTCCTGCATCGCTCTCCGTTCCACCATTCGGATGGTATCACCACTGATGCCCAGCGTGTTCGCCACAGAGTACAGCCTCTTCTGCGTCCCCTTCAGTATCTCCCTCTGCTGACCAAGGTCACCCAGCACCGCCCTCCCCCGGTCTAGAAATTCGTCCAGCTGGGTATTGGCTGTCGCAAAGAAGTTCTGCTCCCTTAAAGCATGCTCCTCCCGCGAAAAATTGCCCTGGCCGCCGCTGAAACTCAGACCATCCTGTGTGTTCCCATGTGCGGGAGCGAATGGACCACCTCCCCCACGCGAATTACTTGAGGCATGCGCGTAGGGATTCTCTGGCGTAGCAGCGTGATGGGGCCTTCTTCCTAACAGCTCACTCTTCTGACCGACGTGGATGGCAGCCTCCCGTTCTTTCTTCAGGTGGTCATACTGTGCTCTGTAGCTTGCTAGGTCGCCTCGGAAGTTCTTGATGCGCTCAACAGCCTTGTCCTTCTTCTCAGCATTGAGTTCGCTGCGTGATAGATTTTGGTAGTCGTCGAGCGTGCGAGCGAACGAGGTCAGAGTTGTTGAGATCTGACCCTGGAGAGCAGGCGAGGCGGTGGAGGGCGCCGAGGCAAATGTGTCAAGGTCTCGTCGGAGATTCGTGGATTGTTTGAGGGCAGAGTTGAAGAGGGGGTTCTGTTGAGGGGCATTGTGTTAGGCTGTGAACTATTGGGACTGGAATGGTCATAGTCACCATGATCGTAGTTGAGTAGCTGCTACATCGACCAGCGAGAGGACGTAGCAGATCGAGCGGCGCGTCTTACTGTAGGTCTGGACTTGTATGCTTCATGCGACGTGGTCTGAATGTTCGCGACAAGGCTGCGATGACGAGGCTGAGTTCTAGAATACGAGAATGGGCATGAACCTTGATGTTGCTTATCGAGAACAGCATCATATTACCGGATCAGCTGAGTATGCTTTGACGTTGAGCCTCCACGATTGACAGCATGGGTTGTGTAGCTATGAGTGTGGACAAGCAACTGTCCTCAGTGCCTGCGGCAACTTCAGGATCATTAACGGCTTCCCGTCCTAGGAACTGCCAGGCGCCAACACGGAAGTGCTGCATGTTCTCTTGCCGCAATCCTTGAATTCCTCCTTCCTCCTGACAGGCAGCGAAAAGGCTTCATGCTGGGCAGATAGCTGCCATCCCCGTCTCAACGGACTGACTCTATCTGGATCATTAGCCATGGAGATTGGTCTACGCAGGTGTGAGGCCTGGCTCATGCTCCATTTCCATCAACGATGGACCAGGCCTTGTTTCTCGATCGGAGTATAAGCTCCAGTGACTGATCTGCCTTCCTCACGGATGATCTTGAGCTGCACAGTGTTGTACAGGCATGCGGACAGGTTGATGAGCTCCAAAACCGCCACCGCAATACTCGCATACCAGACATAGGTCTGTCCGATGTGTCAGCTAATAAACCGAAGCGGAAAGCGGCCTGTTGAGCCATCGCTCGGACGACGCTGACTTACTAGCTCATGGCAGACTGTCAAAAAGGTAACCCCTCCCTTGACTTCGTATTCTTTGTGTGTACAAGTCCATGTCCAGATATCGTTCTGCGACTTCTTCCCAGTATCCCAAGCCTTCCAATATGCGGCTGCGGCAACAGCGAGAGCAAAGGCCACTCCACACGATGTAATCGCTGCCAAGGGACCGAAGACGGAAGCGCGAGCCTTTCGAAACTTTTCACAGCCGCGTCAGTAACACGCATACTGAAGTCCATCTGGAACGAAGAGATCGGAGACTCTCACCATTCCAAGCAAAGTCACCAATGCCAGCACGTTCAAGACCGCCGCCACAGCTGAAGCTCCCAACAACAGGTACGTGGGTCGCCAGGTTGGCGCCGTGGGCGGCCATGCTGGGAGCATAGTCCCTTTGGGGTACTTCCACCGATCTTGTGCCGTCTTATGGTAGAGCACAAGACTGTGTACCAGCAGGCCGATGATTGTCGCGGACAATGCGAAAGACAGGAATCGGAGCACGACTCGAAAGGCGTGAGGTATGCCGACATGCTTTCCGGGCAGTCTGCTGAGTCTTCCTCGAGTCTTGGAAGAGCTGGGCAAAGACATGCTATGCGGATCCGCAAGGAGCGTCCTGCGGGCGTGAGAAGACGGAGGACCAGATGACTGATGCCGGAAAGGCTCCATGGTGCGAATAGCAGGGTGAAGACCGCCTGATACGATTGTGACCGAGCGCGAGTCGTGAGGTGAGTGCTGCCCGGAGTAACGGTCGATATATCTGCAAGTGCCTCCCGGTGTTGCTGCTGAGTTAAAAAGCCCGGCATCCGTGTCGGCTGATGATATTTAGATCTGCGACTAGTACACTACACGTCAAATGTTGTCAGCACTGTTGGCGTGCGCCAGGCGGTCTCTACATAATCTAGGATGTTTCAGCAACCATCCTTTCGAGTTACGCCCTCCTTTGGAGCCTGCCCAATTGGAACAAAAGCGCATGGTGTTCGGACGTTGAGGTGCCCCTGCGACAAGGCCATGTGCGCCGCTTGAGCAGGAATAACAGCCGTCTAGCCAGATCAGGAGAATCGACAGGCCTTTTGCTCGCCGCCATCCATGGGACTCTACATGGCCGCTTGATCTTTTACGAGTTCTCCACTGTGTACCTGCATGAAAGATCGCCGTGATCCTTGACCGAGTCAGGAGCAATTTGGAAAGCAACGGACGCTGCGGATTACTCACAGGTCGTGGAGGAAATCACACGCCGAGCAGTCTAATAGGTAGCTCTACGCTGCGTGCGCAAACGAAAGGGGCAGTCGAAGTCCTTCGCCCCGTCTCTTGAGTCGACACAAGCATTGTCAAAAGCTTCAGATTGCTTAAGGGGCTCCGGCTCGCGATATCGAATATCCTCGGGCTTCATGGTGGAGCGATCTAGACACCGATGCGCTGAATCGCTGATTATATAACAGACCCCATCGCTTAGGACATCCGCAAATTACCCAATGGGGAAGCAGGCTGGTACTACCTATCCCGTCTACGCATATAACAACTCCAAGCGCATCCGTGCCTTCTGAAGCCCTTGGCTATATTTGGCTGAGCTCGTCCAGCTTGAGATTACTTGGGGCCAAGCGGCCGAAGCACTGGCGTGATGTCTAGTGCTGAGGTTTGGCTATGCAAGTGCTGCTGCTAATGGTCAAGGATGGCGCCGACTCAGGGACAAAATGCAATGCTGGAATTGCGATCGGACGGCCTCCGACCCGCTGGACCTCATATATCCTCTCCTGGCAACGACAGCAGGACAAGCGCGTATCGGTTCATCCGCTCAACGTCCTTCCCAAACCACGTTCTGAGCAATCATGCGGCTCCATCATCTCATTGTCTCCCCTTTGTGCCTATCGCTACTCGCTCAAGCTCATGATGTCTCTATTCCCGACCGTCCACGACTGTTCGCCAGACAGGCCAAACCTCCCTGCAACGATCCCGATTCAAGCGGAGATCACAACCAAGTCAGGACTACGTTCAACCTTGCAGGAGCCGGGAATGTCATCCTCGACACGTTGAGCCTTCTTGATGGAAGGCCCAACTTTCCCAACGAGCTCGTGGCAGGCCATCGACTCTTCGCCTTCGACTTCGATTGCTCGAACCTCGACGACGGTTCAAAATGCGTGGCGCCGACTGGTCCTGAAGGAAACATCTGCAGTGCTCTGACTTCGAGCAATACAGACGCTGTCGTCTTGATCATAAAGTCCTATGTCAACATGTTCAACTTCCTACAACGGTCGAAGAAAGCTGCGCAGACAGCTAGAGACCAAATCAAGTCCTCCGCCTACCTCGACACTCTGCGCAGCGATATCACACCCGGCAAGGATGTCCTGGCCGCCGTGTTCCTCCAAGTTCTCGAGATTGGCATTTCCTTCATTCCTGTAGGCGGCATCGAGCTGGTGGCTGTCAAAACGGCTGTGAAAGTCTTCAAGAAGATCTCCGAGCAAACAATCAAATCTGCCGCCAAGGACGTCGACAAAGCCAACAACAAAGACCCGCCCAGCATCGAGGCTCTTCAAGCGCAGCTGGATGAATTGCTGAAAGTCTTCCAGGATGCCGTGACGGCGCAGCATAAGCAGATCTTTGTCGACGCCAACCCCGGAACTGGCACGGACAACCCGCAATTCGGGTGGCTGGCGGACGGGATCCAGCTGCCGCTGACGATCAGCGAGGCGGACTTGACGACGACCATTGTGGATAGCATGAAGAACTTCATGCTGTCGAGCTATATCGCCAGCTTCCAGGGACAGATTGTCAAGGCTGTAAGTCGCCCACTCCTGTCAGGTCCACTGTCCACGCTTTCCATGCCCGCGTTCTTATCCATCTCTCACTCCCCCTTACCACCAATTCCTCAAGACTGACCCCTTCCAGGAACAACTCGACATCGAACGCCTCGGCATCAAATGCGCCGACTCCAAGCACCCAACCGAACTCCTGATCCACAACTCCGACGAAACCGGCGACACCTGCTTCTCCTTCGGCTACCCCAAAACCACCGTCTTTCAGGCTTCCTCGAGGGCCAGGAACCCGCCAACAAGAACACGTTCGGCAGCGGGCAGTATGCTAAGGGTGTGGATTTTCCGGCGATCATCAACAATGCGAGGAGTTGTAAGGATAGTGGTGGGGATATTACGAAGGTCGATATTGGGAAGTTCTTGGATGATCCGGAGAGGACGGTGCCGGAGTGTTTGTTTGGGTTTCCGGTGAAGGATATTTGAGGGTTGTGTCGGAAGTATTTAGCATGAAGCTTTGAGGTGAGTCCTTGACAATATGGAAAGAAACTTGTACAAAACAAGACCACAATTGCTCAGAGACCAGCACCGACATCTGTAGGTACTGACTGCGAACCAAAGTTGGGTAGAAATCGAGTAGAGACATTCGAGGCATTGAACACATATATCAGGAGGTACAGGAAGAGAAAGCTGACGTCAAGGCACAGAAAGCGAAGGCATTGGTTCAACGTAATTGAAAGATGCTAGAAGCAGGATACAGCAGGCTCTGAAGCACAGGCGAAACAAATTGGAAGCGAGCGATATACACGTTGACGACTGGAATCATGAACATCGGCAACAGAGAAGGAATTGCGATGCGCCCCGGTTACTGGACCAGGGCGGCCTTCATGGTGTTACATACACTGACCTGCAGAGCTGGAAGTCAAAAGTCTTAGAAGCAGGTGTCAGCGTAGTCTGAAGCAGAAGTGAGGGATATCAAAAGCGAAAGTCACGAAGATCGAAGGTTCGAACCACGAATATTAGAGTCAGAAGAGAGAAGAGAAGATATTCATATTCTGCCCGGCTGTCTTGCCAGGGCGGCCTCTGCGGCTATCGTAAAATCTGATTTTCGTAAAGCAACGAAAACCGAAGCACCCACCACCCCGCTCTCGCTCCCGCTTCCCACCCCCTAAGCACCCTCCTCGACCTCTCCCTTGAGCCTATGCGTGCTCACACCAGCGACGCCCGACGCGAACTCCTCCACCTTGTTGCCGTACGCACGCGGAGTGAGCTTGAAGAGGGTGTGCAGCGGAATCTTGACCCAGGGGGACTTATCGGAGCCAGTTTCGTTGAAGTACGCCCAGATGCAGCGCAGAACAGCCTGGTGGGTGATGATCATGACGTTTCCGCCACGCTCCAGCTCCATGATGATTGGTTCGAGACGCTTGACGACGTCGTAGTAGCTCTCGCCGCCCGGGTACCGATAGTTGTATTTGTCCTCGTCGCGTCTGGCGAAGTCCTCTGGGTACTTCTTCTTGATTTCCGCGTAAGTCATGTGGTCGCAGATGCCACCATCGATTTCGTCAAGGGCTTTCCACTCCAGCTTGCTGTAGCCGAGCTCCTCAACCACGTGTTTGGCGGTCTGGTTGGTACGCTTGAGTGTGGAGGTCCAAACGACGATCTTCTCATCAGTAGGAAGACCAGACTTGATCAGGAGCTCTGGCAGCAGCTTGGCGTATGCTTGTCCGTTCTTGGTCAGGTCAGCGTCTCCTCCGATCTGCTTCGTCAAGTTGTATTCGGATTCACCATGTCGGGAAAGCCAGATAGAGCGAGGTTTGATATGAAGGTTGGTCAGATAGTAGACAATCCGGGTCTGGAGATAGTCCATCATGCGGTTGATTTCGATATGATTGCCGACATTGGCGATCTTGACGTAGGTATACTCCTTTTCGTCGCGCCGTTGATAGACTGATAGACCTTCTCGTAGTTCTTGATGCGCTCACGGAAGTCTTTCGCAGCAAGCTCGGGATCTTGGCTTTGGGGTTGGTCAGTAACGAACTCCGAGCCATGGGGATTTACATACCCAACATAGTCTGGAGAGGTAGTCTTCACGTCAAGAATATTGTGCATGATGATATCCTCGTCGTCGCAGATAGACTCGATGAAGATGTCTAGTAATCCATCAGTCAAGTACAAAAGCCGTGGCGCAGTACTTACGGAGCAGACCAGCGGCGGTGATCTTGTCGTAGATCCACTTGCGACGTTCTTTGGTAGAGTTGGTAGCATCGAGAATGCCGACCTTGTTACTGCTGTCCTTGAACCACTCCAGCATGTCGGCGACGGCGGCTTCTGCGGCAGCTTTCCGGGCACGCTCGCCATCTTTGTTGGTGGTATCGAAGAAGTTGGCACCTGGATGAGGGTTGTCGGTACGACGGTAGCTGCCTACGTTGAAGATCTTTGCGATGACGTTCTGCCACTTGAGGAATCTGACGACCTTGCCGGCGATCAAGGACTTGCCGCGAGCTGGCAGACCGACCATGACCAGGACGATTTGGCGCTGTTCCTTGCTCTAGAAAGATAGTTAGCCCCATTCAAGTAGTCAAAAAGCACGCGTACGAATAGTTCGCCCGGCTCGAATGGCTCCACTGCTCCATGATAGCGAATCCAGTTCGGGAGACCTTCCTGCTGGCTGGAGTAGGGTCCGAGTATCATCTTTGCGTTCTGTGCGGCGATTTCGACGCCAACCTCCAGGGAGGACTCTGATGACATGATTGATCGAATTTGCGAAGTTTAGGATTGAGAAGTTGTGGTCGAGAAATTGTAGCCAGGGAGGACTCTGTTTGGAAAATAACTGTCCTACAAGCCGCAGCCTGTTCTCAAGCCGCGCGAGGGGTATCACTTTGGTTGCCAGCAACATATGCCAACAGCCACATCCCAGCAACACTTCCTCAAACGCCAGGAGAAGGTGAACTTGCCGATTCATTCTTGCCATGCTGAGTCACAGCAATCTTGGGCTTTAACATTGTGCACAAGATCACTACTTCTCTGTGCAGTGCCCTTTCCTTGGCTGTTGTGTTTTCGGCAACTCCACGATGCCTGCCTCGCCATACAGCACGCGTGCTATCGTTCTGTCCTCGGAAATGACACCATGCGCTGCTCTGCGACCTCAATATACATATAGCGAATATCTCAGCGCCGAATTGGCCACAGCGGTACTTTCGTCGATGTCACCTGACCAGCGGACAGCGCAGAATCTGCTGTTGGACGTTCAACAACGAAAGCTGCTCATCATTGTGCATGCAGGTCGGAGTATTTAGGAACGGCATTTTCTGTGTCGTCCCCGCAAATCCCTCCCACCAATCGATGATGGTGGGTGCGAGCCTCGGACCCTTTCTCGTGGAATGCCTGGGCTTCCCGCTGAACCGGGGCGTTCGCAGGGCCCAGCGCCTGCTCCAGACGTTGCCTCAAAAAGGGTCTCCTCGGCTTCGACTACGCTCGTTGAGGACCGCTGTTCGAGCAAGCTGCCTTTCGAGGCGACAGGGCCGCCAGGACGACTCGCCATGTTCATGTGATATCGACTGGGGCGGCCGCTCCTCGCATGGGGAAATGCTTTCCGTTGGACCCGGACGTCCTTGGCCTGGGCGTGTTCATTCCAGGGGCGGATATGAGCGCCTCACGAGCAACAAGAGTCAAGCATCATGACAGCTCACTTACGTTCTTGACTGCCCATGTGGACGCCGAAGCGGCACTGCGCTGGTACTCTGTTGCCGCCATTTCGACCGTGCACAAGACTTCTTTGCTTGGTGGGGGCTTGTATGCAGCACCGCTCAATGACAGGGGCACAGCGACTCGAGCAGCCCCAACGGCAGTCCGGGAGGACGCCCTGGCAGGCCTTCGTTCTAGGCTTGTTCGTCAGCGGCTGATGGTGTCCTGTCTTCATTGCTGTCAGCAATCGAAACACGTTTCCTTGTTTGAGCATCTGGTGTTTACCTTTATCAACGGCCTGAGACGCTTAATGGTTCAACCTGATTATGGACGGGCAACCGGTGTTTGGGCTTCGGGATTGATCGGAATCGCTGAGGAAAAGCGCAGCAGATGATGTGTTCGCTCTCGCAGCTCCGAGCTGGTGTAACGCTGATGGAAGAGAGCCTCGAGGATCAATGTTTTCGAGGGAAATGGTCTTGGACAAGGTACCCATTGTCTTGCTAGCTCACAGGTGAACAGACTGGCATATAGAGCACTGGCAGGCTTATCACTGCGGGGCAATCAGGGCCTGTTGCCTTATCAAACGCGTTTGTAATGAAGCTGCGGCCGTTCCCGCCTTCTCTCTACGTACTTCACTACCTGCCAGAATCTACAACATTTCAAGCAAGCCATCATCACCACAATTCATTATTCATTCACAAAGGGCAAAGGATCTTTGTCACAGGCCGGATATCTTGAGCAGTTGTCATGGAAGGATGCTGACCATTCTAGCATCCGAGTTCGACAGCGACTATTTCTGAAGGCCTTATGCGAAGGACTGGAATTCACCTTCACAGGCAAAGCAGACGCCCGACGAACGAAGGCTCCGTAAGCGCCATTGATGGACGCACCACTACGCAGAACCCTGACATACCAACTCAGGCTTGCCGTACCCTAGAGCGTCTGCCGTGCTGCCGCATCGCGTCGCCTGCTCGCTCGCAACGGAGGCTCTGGTACCCTCCAATAAGATGGTCTCCGGCCGATCTATAAGCTCAGCACAACCAGTCTGACCGTTGACAGCATTCGCAACCCTGCAACAGCCCAGGCTCTAGCCCGTCCCTCCACAAGCCATGGGCATAGCGCTCGCAATCTGTGGTTCTTCATTTCTGGCCTTTTTTAGCGAATGTTCGCTCCAGCAAACTATCATGGCAGATGAAGATAACGTCTCTCCGAAGAGTTCCTTCCTGGCGCTCAGGATGCTCCTTGAAGTATTCGTCAAAGGCTTTTCGGAGCTTGCGATACTTGAGCTTAGCGTTCGGGAACCTCGTCTGTAAGATATTGCGACAATTCGAGCAGACCTTCAGTCCACAGCCATGTCGGTTTGGTGTCGAAAGAGGCTTGCGCAACTTATCGAGGGTTTGCTCGGCGCAGCATCGATATATTGCTGGCTGGGTACAGATGCTGCATGGATCCAACTCTAATTTGTTGCCGCGGTGCTCGCCGTGACGGTCGAGCAGCTGTTCACCGTAAAGCTTGCGGCGCTCCTCAAAAGCCTCTGGATCGCCGAGATCAAGTCTGGAGTAGCTGTGGCTACGGCAGGACATGATATGCAATCTCTGGACCGAGCAGAACAGACACATCTGAGTCGGTGGTCTACGAGGCCCTGGACCGACCTCAAGATATTGAAACTGCGCACTATTTGGATGCCGTCGCAAGGCCACAGTTCGCTCCCCTTGACCCCACACTCCCAAAGCTGGATTGGCGCAGAAGTGACAGTTTCTGGGATAGCTCTTGAAGGAGATGGGATGCGTCCAGCGTGTTGCGAGGTGGAACAGACCATCATCGTCAGGCACAACGATCACAGTCAGCGTCTTCCGCTCGTTACTACCAGCACTATCTGCCGCCTCAAATCTGAAGATGCGATCGACCTCTTGATCCTCGTCGTGGTAGAATTGTGGACCCCAAACTTGTGCTTCTTGCGGCAAAGATGGCACTGGAGTTGGTGACATTGACGACGAAGGACCTCCATTCCAGTTTGAAGCATGGGAGTTTGTCCGAGGCGGTGTTACCAGGCCGGACTGAAAGTTGGGTTCATCAGGAGAGTCGGCACGATCCTTGCCCTTCCGGCTGGGCTTCTTCGCCTTGGCCTTCTTCTTGTCCTTTCGAGGCGTCTTAGCAACAATGGATGGAAGCTGTCGAGCTTTCGGGGCCAACGCCAGGTGGCATACACACCCGACGCCAAAATTATGGCACTTCTTGCACTCCACGCGTGGGTCGAGACCTGCGACTGGCTCCCACTTCTCGATGTCCATATCTTGATCTTGAGTCCTGCTGGCCGTTACTGCAGACTTGTTATTCTTCGGAACCTGGGCAGTATCGTCGTCGGACTGCGGAGATTGGCTGCGGCTATCGAGCTCTCTGGAATCATTGATCAAATTGGCGACCTTGCGATTTCTCAATGCTCGCCCTCCATGATTATCGACCAGAGCGGCCTCTTCATCAAGCTTCTCGAAGTACGTCTGCCCATTCAAGTCCGCCTCATCGACCTTCCGCGGCTTGATGTCCGTGACATCATTCTTGTGCCGAATAGCCAGATCTCTGAGAACTGTCTTTGCAGCCTCAGATGTGAATTGGAAACTGACAAAGGCGATCTTGCAGCTCTTGCGTTCTTCTTTCGTCAGTTCCTCGGTGAACTCCTTCTTCGAAGCTTTTGCACGCCGCTCAGACCCTGTCAGTCCTTCGGCCTTTCGCTTCGGTGTCTTTGGCTTGACAGACTTCTTCGGAGTACTAAAGCCTTCTTGCCCGGGGGTGTAATCGACATCATCTTCATCACTCTCTTCGATTATGCCGTCATGTCGAAAACGACTGTATGGCTGGACCGCAGCTCCTCGAATGTTTCGGCCTTCACGAAGAATGGCCCGGATGGCACTGGCTTGACCGAACGGGTTGGCTTGTTGTCTCGCATCTCGAAATATGCGCTGTGTTCGCTTGAAGCGGACGTATGAGTAGCCGCCGTACGCCATGGTATGCGGTCGAGGTTGGGAGGTAGCGGTAGGATTTGGTGGTGCTGGTCGGCAATGCCGGGTTCGTGCAGGCCTGAACTACGAAGGTCAGAGCCCTCCCTGGAGGTATGGTCAGCGATCCACAGATCAACGACGGCAATATCGTCGCCCTCACCAGAGTCCACGAGTATCGACCAGCAACAGCAATCTCGACAACGCCGGCGGCGATTCTTCTGCCAGTGACCCGAAGCCTGCGCGAGTGCACAGGTACCGAGCAAAACAGTGGGGAAATTCTCAAAATGGTTCGAGGCAAACGGGCTCTCCAGTGACACTGAGCGGCACCCGCTCCAGATCGACCTGGTCTGCCACAATACCGGGGCACGCGACCGGGTAGCGATGTGCGGAATCTTCTCAGTCGGTGCTCGAGTACCATGGACATGCAAATGTTCAGAGAAGCTATGGAAAGGTAGGTGCGGTGGGCCTGGCGTATTCACTATCGAGGAGGGCAAGTGAATGTGAGCACGCCTTGGGGCACGATTTCCTGACTACAGAATGCTCGACTCATCTCTTGGACGCTTCGACCCTTGAACGGTAGGTACGTTGACGAGCATGAAAGCGTGATTCGTCTTGCTGGGAAGATCTCCTTGTGCAAGAAGCTATCCTGGGCGACATTGTTGTCGGCAGATCAGTCAGATGGACATCGTGTACACCGCACGCTCTACGAGAAGCGAGCCATGCTCATCAATGCAGCAGATTTCGAGAAGTCACGACCCAAGAAATAGCCGTTCGTCCAGGTAGGGTCCGTGCGAGGAGCACAAACATGATCGCACGTCTGTACTGACAGAAAATCATGCGCTGGCGCTGGCGTCTTCTGACAGGTCGACTTGCGATCTCGAGCAGTGGCTGCCTCACAGCGGCCATTCCTTGCAAAGACTGTGCTGACTTTTTGCCCGCGGTGTTCAGCCCGTAGCCACTACACAGTTCTGCCATTCTCTGCTGACACGATCAATTACCATGATCATTGGTCGCTACGTCCCTCGCAAGTATGCTATCTGGTCACAGGGAGAGGACCATCATTGTGCAGTGAGTACGAGCCATATCGACAGGAGATCTAGATAGATATACACTCGACCCGATTTCATTACATGTCGGAGCTTCGTGCCAAACTACATACGATCTATGTAGATAGATCTCATCCGCAGATCCCATCCGCTATTCTTCAACGCCCCCACAGCCAACACATGCACTCCCAACATTTCAAGCTCGACACGACCAAACCTGTACGCCATAGTCGTTAGTAAAGCTGACTTGGCAGAAATGAGGTACGAGTAAGTTCGCAGTAAGAAAGTAAAGTTCAGATCTAAGCCCTGTCACAGGCTGGTGGTCGTCAATGCCATCTCTTTGAGTGGCTGCGTTGACCGTCGTGATAATAGAGTAAATCATCATTGTATGGAAGGGGTACATCTGGGCATCAGATCGAGAAGGGGAAGCACATACCGGCTACGGGACTACGAGTGGTAGTTTTCGGGATGATGGCCTGGTCCAAAAGTCAGCCAACCGTCATGGTGAACGCTGGAGGTACTTGGTAGGTGTTGTCGAAGGTTCAGGCAGGACAGTCTCGTCTCCGCCAGAGGTAGAACCTGAGGCTTGGACATATGCTTGTCTTTTGTTTGCGTCGATTCATCATATGGAGAGGGTTGCTGAGCCGGCGTGAAGAGGGCATGTCGTACCTACGAGATAGTGCGAGCGTGCGATCTAAGATCTTGTCAGTCATTGGAGCCGCTCGAGTATTGCGACATTATGAGAGAGTGAAAAAAAGATCAGAAATGCATGAATGGTATAAAAAGATGTTGTCTGCATGGGCGATACCCAATAAGACTCGTCATCTAAAGGGCTCATCTTGTGAGAGGAGAGGAACGAC
This sequence comes from Cyphellophora attinorum, assembly GCF_001299255.1. Taxonomy (NCBI): domain Eukaryota; kingdom Fungi; phylum Ascomycota; class Eurotiomycetes; order Chaetothyriales; family Cyphellophoraceae; genus Cyphellophora; species Cyphellophora attinorum. Next base: position 572,581 of record NW_017253239.1, on the reverse strand, counting down.
TGCCGGGACCACGTACCGTGAAGAATAGAACTCTGCCAGGTCCATATTAGTCTGTCGACCGTCCGTCAGTCGCAGCTCTCGAAAGTGGTGATCATGGTAATGGGTTGGGAGGATTGCGATCAGTGGGCGAGGTTTTCTAGGCCTGCCGCAAAAGGGCTTTTCCAATCATGACGAGACACAATTTTGTGCTCTCGGCGCCCAGTGCCATTCATCATTCGAGTGCGGACAGAAAAATCGCTTGTTCCCGTACCTCTTGACGATAACATTCCAGTCGTAACGTTGACGGTCTCCCTAAAACTGTTCTTCGTCAGCAGTCTGCTTCGTGCCAACGCGCCGGTATGTGTTGAGTGTGCAGTAATCCCTCAGAAAAAGCCATTTGATATCTTCAAGGACCCGAAGGCCTCCGCCGGTAATTCCTTGCGTATATATGATTGAAAAAGCATCATCGGGAAAGGATCTGGTAGGAGGGCGTCACTCACAGGCACTTGGTCGTTCTGGTCGTAGTTTTAAATGGACCTAGACTGCGCTCGTTAGCCGTTGCTTCGACGGTCAGGCGTGATCCGAGTTTGGTATGTCTTCCATATCAGACTGACGTGCAAAGCAATAGAAGTTTCATTCCTCCGAAGAGGTCAAAGACTCTAGTTTGTTTGTGGTATGCAGTGTCATCCTTGGTGGCCGTGGTGGCCGTGAAGGGTTGGATGGTACTCACATATAATCAGTGATCCCATGAGACCGAATTCTGGTCACGTCGTCAGGCGGTCCAGGTTGAGCAGTACAACTGAGAACATCTGGAGCACACTGGGTCCTTCGCCGTGGTCATTTCTCATCGTCGCAAACAGCAGACGACCGCGGCGATAGACAAGCCGTCAGCGCGTCCTAATCGGCGAATCTGGACCATGAGGGCTTCTGGCGTCGCCGCAGATCAAGTACGAAGTAATGTGGAATCACTGATGATATGCAGTTTCTCGAAATTCCACGAAATCTGAAATCTTGAAATTCGGAGAAGCTTTCCGCTGGCTAGTCTTGGCAGCCGGGCTTTATTTTGGCCGCGATGCCTCCCGTCGCAACTGCTCAAAATAGCCAATAAGGCGGCCTTAGTAGCCGCCGCACCTAGATCTTCTCGTTCTTATGCAGGACCTCGTGAATGGTGAGCCTCTAGCGAAGAACCACGCTCATCATGCAGGTCGAGATGCCGAAATAGAATCACAGCTATTTGTTGCCTTTGACAGGTCTTCTCATTCGCTCCCCACGTCCTGACTGCGATCCGTTTCATCTTGTTCTCGCCCCATCCGTTCCTTTTCCAGTGTCCTTCGTCCCGCCCACAAGCAGCCCGCCATGCGCCTGTGTCGCCCTTTTCAGTGACGGACAGTCAGCTCAGCGAAGACTTACTACAGATGAACCAAATCGGGCGCTTAGACGCCTCGTGGAGGTCTTGCTATTTCTCCCAATGGTCCGGAAGAAGCAGACATGTTTAGGTATGCATACGGGTCCCTGCATCGCTCAGATCTAAATCGTGTTGGTTAACGCGTCCCTAGTCACCGCTCAGCAGGTGCTGGCATAGATCGATATGAAGCCAGCCCTGTCACCGGAGTCCCTCCTCCCCCTCCTCCACCACCTCGCACAGGCGATGGTCCCGCCGTCTCAGCTCCTCCGCGGCGAGGTTATGGGTCGAGACTGCCGTCCTTGACGACGAATCTCGCGCCTGGCACTTCGGGTCATATACTGCCCACCGCGACACCGCTCTCGACGACCTCTTTATCGAGTCCGTTCGTCGTCCAGTCGCACACGCCTTACTCTCCCGTCCCAGGGAGCAGTTCAAGAGGTCCTTCGCCAGGTCAAATGGCAGGTCGCGTCTACAATGTGCCCTACAATCCTTCCGAGTGGGCCAGTGGCACCCGCCGTCCCTCACAGAACGAACGTGCGGACCCCGACAGTATGGTTACCCCAGGTATAGTAAGACGAGAAGTGATTTGTGCTGATGGTGGAACAGATGGCATTGCTCAGCCTCCTCCGCCCTACTCACCGCCCCAGAACGGTCCTGCCAATAACTTTGGTATCAATACAGTTCTGTCGCCCGCGGAGACGTCGCATTCGGCACACTCGACAGTTTCTTCCGCAGTGCCTTCCCAAGTCTCGACCCCAACGACCACAACAGGAGCTCTGACGCCGGGTACGGTGAGAGATCCCACGTCAATACCGCACAGTAGTTCGTCTGCAATGCAATTACCTCCTCCGCCGCCGCGAGGGCTAGAAGCACATCGTATCGCGTCTGCTGGGCGAGCAAGACCTGTTTCTGTCTCAGGTCTTTCTCAGGTCATAACACAGTCGCAAGGATACTCTCACAATGGCTTCAACTACAGGTCAAATCTAGATATGAACATTGCCGATGCACAACCGCCAGCTGCGAGAAGGGCAGCCTCAGCTGGGGCGATCTCGAATGCTAGCTCCGGAGCACCAAGTAAGGAGCCCTCGGAATCAGGCTCCAATGCTCAGGTGTGGCGTGCCGGTGTCCCACTGCCTGGTCCACCCCCAGGTCCGCCACCAGCGGCCTCCAGATCACAAAGTGCCTCAAGTCTTGACAGCCAGTCAAAAGCTTCAATTGGTGTAACACGACATAGCCAGTCTTACCGTGTCCCCTTACAGCCGCCTATGCTCAGCCCTATGCCACCGACGCCGGCAGGTTGGACGGAGGAACAGCCCATGCACCCAGTGACACGTCCATTTGTACCACTGCAAATCCGGACGACTAACCTTGATAATGACGTGGCACCCGCCGGTCGGAGACAGTCTGATCCTGCTGAACACACCCCTCGTTCTGGCGGCACGCTGGCCAGAAGTGCGGCTGTCAGAGACTCGTACACCAAAGGGCTTCGTGAAAGGCGCAGTATACGCAAAAGCATATCAGCTCCGGACACGGCAGGCGTTACGTCCCTCGCGATCGATCCGCAGCCTGGGCCGCCGCAATGCAAGCTGGAGCCGTAGTCAACTCTCCAGGACAGTTCTCGGACGGTGCGGAAATGGAGCATCGCAGAGGGACACGCTTCGTGGAGGAGAACGAGAGGCCGTCAAGCAGTCGCGCAGCAAGCTTCTCGAAGCGAGCGGCAGGACTGCCGTCACCGTTGCAATCGAGCCAGCTGAACTCACCACGCTCACCGATAATGCGGATGCACAAGCTGCAGACAGGGAGCTCGCAACACAATACTGGTCGAGGTCTGCCAACACCTCCGCTAAGTCAGAAGGCGCCTGCCTCGGCTCAAAGCATACTGCCGTCATCCAACGCATCCCTGCCCGACTTCGATCGTGATGTTGGCGAAACGTTTGCCGCCGACTCGTTGAAGAGACACAATAACTTCCTCGAGAAGGAGGCGCGAGCAACAACTAACGAGGAACGCCTACAAGCGTTCGCAGACTACCTAGTCGCAGAATCTGTCTTCAGGTTGAAGCACTATTCCGGCGCACGCCAAGTAGACATTCTTCGCATTCGTCAGCGAATGTTCGACGAAAATGATCCTGCCGTCGCAAAGGCATTGCAGAGCGGTCGGAATACTGGTACGGACGGCAAATCGCGACAGGAGCCTCAGGAGAGGAAAGACTACCAGCCTGCACTTTCTCCCATAGCCAGCATGAGCCAAGATGAGATGAGCTCCAGAGGACGTGCTTCGAGCCGATGGTGGGAATCTCAGACTGGCGGCTCTCAAGGCGATGGCCCGCGAGTCAGAAGATCTAAGCGCGAATCGAAGTATATGGGCCTTTCCACTACGCTCATAGGCTCGATGGCAGAGGTGAACAATACGCCAACACAAATTCCTCCCTCTGCAGGCATGATGAGCCAAGACGAATATCCGCAAGAGAAGGTGGATCCGGCTTCTTTTGGCTTCTACGATGAGGAGCGAAACCCGAGTCGCGACAGTGCTACCTGGGCGCCTACTCCTGGATTGATGGACATCTCGAGATTCATCACCTTGCCTCCGCCATACCCTCGACACTATCCAGCCGTAAACAACGCACATCCTCAACTTGCTGACTATCGACTAGCTGTACGCAGTCTATCAGACTTAAGCGAGATTAGGAGTCGCAAAACTCGGCAGCAGCTAGGAACAGAAGCGCTGCGCAACGAACACGGCTCGAGGGTTGCAGAAGGTCGAAAAGCGTTCAAGAGCAACATACAATCGCAGATTGCAGACGGCTCGATCACCTACGCCGAAGCTGCTGAAGCCGAAGAAGCGCTACGTCACGATGAATTCTCTGCCGAGAAGGACACCCTGCAAGCCGAGTTTTCCATGTTGCAAGACGTAGTAATAAATCCCCTTCACGACCTCCTCAATGACAGACTGGTGAAGCTAAACACTTCAATCGCCGAGTTGACCTCCAAGATCACGTCCGACGCCCAAGAACACAATCCCGACCGAGCCCAACAAGAGGGCGACGACACCCCCGAGCTCCTCGAATATCTCACCCAGCTCAAATGGCTCTTCGAGACCCGCGAAACGGTTCAAAAGGAAATCTTCGAACTCCTTACCCTGCGAAATGACAAGTACAAAGACATTGTCGTCCTTCCGTACCACCAAGCCAACAATCTCGACAAAGTCCGCGAAACGGAAGCATTCTTCGCTCGAGACAACCACGACCGATACCAGACCGCCTGCGCCGAATCGCTGCAACGCCACCAGCAGCTTTACGATATTGTCGAAGATAACGTCCGGCGTGGAGTGGAGTTGCAGAGCTCTGCATTCTGGGACATTGCGCCAAATCTGCTCGAGCTAATCCACAAGCTTTCCGAATATGGTGACGTGCAGAACTGGGACCAGTTGCAGATACCTGAGGGCGAGTATCTTGAGAATCCGACCTACTACCAATTCCCACAACAATATCTATACACACTCCTCGATCATGCTGAAAAGAGCACCTACCAGTTCATTGAAGGGCAAGTGAATCTTCATTGTCTGCTCCACGAGGTGAAGACGGCGAGGCTGTTGGCTGAGTGCCGTAAGGCCGAGACGGGTGTCGGGCAGTCGGCTCATAGCGACTGGGATGAGTATAGGCGGAAGCAGGAAGGCGTTTTGACAAGTGAGCTGAAGCAAAAGGTGGCGATCATTGAGGAGCAGTGGGCAGAGGCGCTTGGGAGTGTGTTGGGCGGGACGAAGGAGAGGGTTAGAGATTATTTGATGGTGCAGGGAGGGTGGGACGATGTTGATGCTGGAGACTGACGGGGTGGTGGGTTGGAACTGGAACGAGTGCATGGGTACACATGTGACAGGTACACCCTGGAGACGGTGCTCGCTAAGAGGACACACTTATGTATGACGGGCAAAGGAGGTGGTGACGAGATACGAAAGATACCCCGACAGATAAAGTATCCGAGTATGAGAACGAAAGCGACTTCGACTCATGCTGTGAAAACGGCCACACTGGAACCCTGCGGTAAATTCGTCTGGCAAGTGCTCTCACGAACCTCGATCGTGGTCCTTGGATGGCTACGCCAGGGAGGGCGCTGCAGGATGGAAATTGTTTGGTTGACGGATTGGCAGTTTTGAGATGAGCGTTACTTGAGCGTTACTGGTAGGTCAGATCGTAGGAACCATTGATCGTGGATGTCCTCGGCCAGGGAGGGTGCTGTACTATCGAGATTTCGTCCTGCGTATACCGCAAGCAAGACTTACCTAGGTATTTCACGATCAAGTCATTTTGTTCTGACGCTCAACTCACGCTGCTTTGACGATCAAGCCATCTCCTATTGACGCTCAACTCATGAATTCTGCCTTCGAAGGCGCGTCACTTCTACGTCTAGTGCTACATCCTAAGAATATCTTCAGACATTATATTGGTGTCAACCGGTCTGGAGAGGCCCAATATAAATGCAGGTGTGGGAGGTCTTTCAACTCCGCAACTCTCGTCCAAGGGACATCACGTCTTTATGACTCCGAAAGGCAGCCTGTCCGGTATCTCAGCTTCATCGGCGCAATCTCGATACTGACGCCTCATACTTGATATGGTAGTGCCTTTAGGAATATAGGAATGAAGCCGGAACGTTTGCCGTTGACACGGGCCGAGGACAGCTCGATCAAGTAGAATAAATGACAAAATGACGCAATCACCTTAGGCGGCCACAGCGTGTATGACGACAGGATTTTTTCACTGCACGACCCCACGATTGACAGCCCGCTCCAGACTGCGAGCCAATCCGCTAATGCAGGGACGGGTAAATCGATGATAATTTTGGCCGACAAATAATTCGAACTACCTGGCAGGAGCACACCAGTACACGAGCAGGACATCTAGGACAAGCACGTTCTGACTCAATATTGGCGTACAAAAGTCAACGCCTGGTCCTACTCGTCTGCTTCCCATCGATCTTCTCATACATTCAACATGGACGGTCTCAAAGCAGCATTCGCGAAGGCAAAGGCCGAGAAACGGAGTGCCCTCGTGGGCTACTGGACTCATGGATATCCTACCATTGAGGAGACCCCAGACATCATGCTGGGCATGCAGCGGGGCGGTGTTGGTCGGTCCCTCCTCTCGGATCTCTAGAAAACATGTTGACGTCTCCCAGATGTCATAGAGCTTGGTCTCGCCTTCACAGATCCCATCGCAGATGGTCCTACGATACAGAAGTCGAACAATGTCGCACTTCAGAACGGCGCCACTATCACAAACGCCCTTGAGCAGGTCACGATTGCCAAGTCGCGAGGGCTCACAGTGCCGGTGGTGTTCATGGGCTACTTCAACCCAGTAATGCGGTACGGTGAAGATCGGCTACTGAGAGATTGCAAGAGTGTGGGTGTCAATGGCTTCATCATGGTTGACTTGCCACCCGAGGAGGCAGTTCGGTTTCGAGACAATTGCACAAAGGCTGGTCTTTCATACATCCCCCTCATTGCGCCGGCGACGTCAGAGAAGCGGATGAAGCTGCTGTGCAAGATTGCAGATTCCTTCATATATGTTGTCTCGAGAATGGGTGTCACAGGAGCAACGGGCACGCTCAACACCAAGCTACCAGAGCTGCTCGAGCGCGTACACCAGTATTCTGGCGGCGTCCCAGCGGCAGTCGGCTTCGGCGTCAGCACAAGAGACCACTTCTTGTCATTATCAGCTATCACAGAAGGTGTGGTCATCGGCTCACAGATCGTCATCACTATTGGAGAGAACCCCGGCAATGCCTCGAAAGCCGTCGAAGACTACTGCAGTCAGATCACAGGCCGCAAGATCGGCGACGCCAACCCCTCTAACGGCAACACCAGAGAAGTTGGCATAGTCGAGATCATGGATGGAGCCAAGGAGCCAAACGAGAAAACCGTCAACGGGCTCAACGGCCACCACGTTACAGTCGACGAAGTCGTCACAGACGCCGACCGTTCCGGCCCAGGCCTCGCAGACCAACTTGACGCCCTCAACTCAACCACCAACGGCACGGAACCCAAACCCGAAGCCATTCCCGCCCAATTCGGCCAATTCGGCGGCCAGTACGTCCCCGAGTCCCTCATGGATTGTCTCGCCGAGCTCGAAGATGGCTTCCAGGCCGCCAAAGCCGATCCTAAATTCTGGGAAGAATATCGCTCATATTACCCCTACATGGGCCGCCCCTCGAATCTCCACCTTGCCGAGCGACTCTCCGAAGCCGCCGGCGGCGGTGCCAACATCTGGCTGAAGCGCGAAGATCTCAACCACACGGGCTCGCACAAGATCAACAACGCCCTTGGCCAGATCCTCCTCGCCCGCCGACTCGGCAAGACGCGCATCATAGCTGAAACAGGCGCTGGTCAGCACGGCGTCGCCACCGCCACTGTCTGTGCCAAATTCGGAATGGAATGCACCATCTATATGGGTGCCGAGGACGTCCGCCGGCAAGCTCTGAACGTCTTCCGCATCAAGCTCCTCGGCGCCAAAGTCGTGGCTGTCGAAGCCGGCAGCCGCACTCTACGCGACGCCGTCAACGAAGCCCTTCGCGCGTGGGTCGTGGATCTAGACACAACGCACTACATCATTGGCAGCGCCATCGGTCCCCACCCCTTCCCCACCATTGTCCGGACCTTCCAGTCTGTCATCGGCAACGAGACGAAAGAACAAATGAAGCAGCTCACTGGCCGCTTGCCAGACGCCGTTATTGCTTGCGTCGGCGGCGGGTCCAACGCAGTCGGCATGTTCTACCCCTTCTCCTCCGACCCCAGCGTCAAGCTCCTGGGCGTCGAAGCCGGCGGCCACGGTGTTGAGTCAGGCAAACACTCCGCCACGCTGTCCGGCGGCTCAGTCGGCGTCCTTCACGGTGTGCGCACGTACGTTTTACAGAACGAGCACGGCCAGATCCAGGATACGCACTCCGTCTCCGCTGGGCTGGACTACCCCGGGGTGGGCCCTGAGCTGTCGAGCTGGAAGGACTCGGACAGAGCGAAGTTCGTCAATGCTACAGATGCGCAGGCGTTCAGGGGTTTCCGCACGTTGAGCGAGACCGAGGGGATCATCCCGGCACTGGAGACGAGCCATGCTATCTGGGGAGCTATGGAACTGAGTAAGACGATCGGCAAGGATGGGGACAGGAAGCGGGATATCGTCGTATGCTTGAGCGGGAGGGGGGACAAGGATGTGCAGAGTGTTGCGGATGAATTGCCTGTCTTAGGTCCGGAGATTGGATGGGATCTGAGGTTTTGAGGTCTAACGGGATGGGTCATACAGAGCCCGCCCTGGCCAGGATATTTGTACTTTAGCATTCATACAATCTGACGCTCAAATGAGGCTCATCTGAAGCTTGTCGATTTGTTCAGCAGGACCAGTCCAGACCATCAGCGCCCTCCCTGGATAGGAAACTGACATTCGACCGTCTATACAGCCGGACCATCAGCGCCGTACTTGGCCTGGAAATCAATATTCGACCGTCTACACAGCTGGACCATCAGCGCCGTACCTGGCCTGGAAATCAATATTCGACCGTCTACACAGCTGGACCATCAGCGCCCTCCCTGGCCAGGAAATTGAGGTTCAACCGCCTATACAACCTGACGGTCAAATGAGGCTCATCTGAAGCTTGTCGATTTCATCAGCGGAACCACTCTGACCATCAGCGCCCTCCTTGGCTAGGAGAACTGCGAGATCAGTAATACATCCTTGTACCATCAGCGACCTCCCCAGCTGGGAAGCAACGATAGCATATTTGTCGGGACCGTGACCGATCCTCCATGAGTACGATGACCCACAAGTGCATATTGAGCAGCTTCAACGAGCCATCCAGAGGCCAACCTACCAGGGAGATTCAGTCTCCTTTGATTTGAAGCATCCGGACATTTGTCTTCCCTGTGAATCATTGAAGCCTGCTCGTGGTGTCCCTTGCCTCTTTGATTGTGCTTTTCTCTTGCCCTGCTTTCTCTCATCACAGGTCACTTGGTGAGAGCAAGAGCATCTCAGCATATCACGTGATACATATCTTTATACACGCTAGTCCTCTCCTGCTTAGCGCCTTGGCTGTGGAAAGCCTTCTTGCTTCCACCCTTCTGACCGCGATCAATCCTTCCTGCACCCATGCGCACTTTCATTATCAGACTCAAATCGCATCAATCGACATCGCGCGTACCCAGATAACATCTCAGTACTGCGCACGAGCAGTCCTGAGAGCAATCATCACTTCCACAACCTTTCGCATCGCCTTCGCTTCCGCGTGTCATCTCGAACTCGAGTAAGCTTGAAAAGTCGTTGAAATTCGACCTTCCGCATGGCGGACATCCAGAACATTCTCGCTGCGCTTGCAGCTCAACGCCAGAATGGGACACCATCACAAGCACCACCAGGAGCTCCACCAGCTGTTCCAGGTGCCGGCTACCCTCCACCTCCACAATACGCTGCGCCACCAGGTGCTGCCGCCTATGGACTACCACAACCAATCAACTCCGGAAGTGTAGATCTCGCTAGTCTGAATCCCGTCAACAGCGGACAGGTCAACTTCAATGATGCGCTCGCAAAGGCCCGTGAATCGTACGATCCGAATCGACCTGGCTCACGCAACAATGATCCTCGAGCTGCTAGCCGCACCTATCGTCGCTCTCGCTCTCCGTCTCGCTCACCTCCTCGTGTGCGTGATGAGTACCGTGACAACTTCAATCCATACCGTGATGAGAGAAGAGGCGGCAATGATAGAGGCTTCCGTGATCGATCGTACTCCCCAGGTCGTGGTGGCAGCGGTGGTCGTGCTGGTGGCCACTATTCTCCAGCTGCTGGATTCCAAGGCCCTCGCTCACCTGGTCGTGACAGTGCCAACGATGACTCTGAGACCCTGCCCGTGGAGAAAAGTCTTGTTGGTCTTATCATCGGTCGTGCTGGTGAGAACCTGCGCCGTGTCGAGAACACTACCGGAGCTCGAGTTCAATTCATGGATGGTCCTGAAACCGCAGGTAGTCAGCGCCACTGCAAGATCTCTGGAACACGTTCTGCCCGTGCCGCTGCAAAAGCTGAAATCTTCCGTGCTATTGAAGACAACGAGGCCGGCGGCAAAGCCGGAGGAGGCCGTGCACCTGACCGCAGTCGAGGTGGTGCAGGTCGTCCTTCAGCTGGTGGCGCAGGCATGATGAGTGCTACTGCAGTCGCGGCTGCGGTCGCTGGAGGTACAAAAGATGGCAATAGCTTGCAGATCCTCGTTCCCGATCGCACCGTGGGTCTCATCATCGGTCGTGGAGGTGAGACGATCAAAGATCTTCAAGACCGTAGCGGCTGCCACGTCAACATCACCGCTGAGGCTCAGAGCGTCAATGGCATGCGCCCAGTCAACCTCATTGGCAGCCCTCAGTCCCAAGCCCATGCGAAAGACCTCATCATGGAGATCGTCGAGAGTGACCAGAAAGGTATCAGTGTCAAGGAGTTGCGCAACCGTGGTCGCGAATCAAATCAAGACTCTGGAGAGAAGATCAACGACAGCATCATGGTTCCTGGCGACTCTGTTGGCATGATCATCGGCAAAGGCGGCGAAACCATCCGCGACATGCAGAACTCTACTGGCTGCAAGATCAACGTCTCTCCGCCTAGTGGTCGTGATGTCGAGCGTGAGATCGGCCTGATCGGTACCCGTCATGCTGTTGAGGCTGCAAAGCGCGCTATTCTTGCTAAGGTCGATGCTGCTGAGGCTCGGGGTCGAGGTGGCGGTGGTGGCGGTGGCGGGCGTGAGAGTCGTGGTGACTATGCCAACCCCAACCCTTATCCTGGTCAATCCGCATACCCCGCTGCTGCAGCTGCCCCTGCTCAGCAAGCTCCTGCCGCTGGTGGTGAAGATCCCTATGCTGCTTATGGTGGCTACCAGAACTACGCTGCTATGTGGTATGCTGCTGTCGCTGCTCAGCAGCAGGCTCAGGGCCAACAGCCTGGCGAGCAGCGTTGAGGTGTTCTGTGAGCATCATCACGCCGGACAAATTCTACTTTGATGAAGGCCATCGCTGCGCTCCACAACGTCCCGAGCGCCGAAGCAGATTTTCATGGTTCATCGCTCTCGCAGGCCGATTCAGAGATCGCATCGGCGCAGCGCATGTCTAGCACTACAGCGCTCTACACCACGGCCTCCTCGCCAGACCTCACGCTAGTCGTTTCATGTCAGGACAGCGAGACTTGGCTGCTAGATCGGAATCATTGGCTAGGCTTGAGCAGATTTTGACCTCGCATGCGGGTGAAAGCGATATGCACACAGCATAACAACAGGGTTTCTATGGAAGGAGTGACAGCTACAACGTGTTCAGAGTATGGCAGGCTTCTGCGCTCCGATGCAACCATGCGGAAACAACCGACGACGGAAGGCATGTTTGGTGGCGCCATAGGGCCGCCTGGCGATGCATAGGGAACTTGCGAAAGGCACAGGAGTGAGCAAGGCCGCTGACATTATGGAAAGATGTACATAAATCCGGCATCTGCATCAAAGGCTGCATCTGGGTATCATGGTCAGCTGGAGCGCAGATCATGTGTAATGCAGTCCGAGCATTCGCAGGTAGTCGCTCCAATTAACCCATTCACAGTGTTTCGTTCCTTCCGCTTTGCATGCCTGTTTTGTCGTAATCGCGTAGTCTCCCGTCGATAAGTTTGCGTACTGACTCATTCCGTACCCACGATATGTATCTGCCTAATGGGGCGGCCTTCATCGCACCTTCCTACACTTGAAGTCGATGTTGTCACTGCAGGCGCGCTTCGCCGTGCTCTGAAATGAAGCTCGAACTTACCTCACCTTCAACCCACCACTTGCTTCAACATGTCCACGTACATTCACTCATCGCCCCTCGAATCATGCACCCAGTAGTATACACAGTGAATGCGTCCAGATCGAGTCATTTTCGCGTCTGCCTAGATCTTCACTGTCGAGGAACGAGGTTATATAAGTCGTTCTCTTCTCCCTTGACTTCTTACTTTCTTCCTTCCCTCCAGGGAATGAGCTCGGCATTCCGCTAGGCTGATGCCATGTCAAGATAGCATAGACTGCTATCCGATGGGGCGATGTTTATGATTGATCGTAGCTATAGACTGACTGTGTTTGCATCATGTACATTGACATGAAGTCAGAGCCGCATGCGCATGAAGTGCGCCGTGTGGCGGCTGTGCCTGATTGGCTGCAAATCTCGCTAAGGTCCGTCAGCCACGTTCCAACTTCCAAGATTTCGGATCAGCGCCACTTCTAATGCGACCTCGCTGTCGCAAAACCATCTGTTCTTTCTTGTAGACACGGCAAAAGTATCGTTGTGCGCGTCCATCGTGCCTCGTCGCCAACATGGTCATTCCGTCAGGCCTTCATCTAGACAAATTTTAGGTAGTGCGGATTTACAGCTGCGCTGCCTCCCAACAGATCGAAGCCTCGACGGAATGACCATGGTCGTGTGAAGTGGACGCGCCCGGAGCCTTCTGGACCAAAGGACGGCATTTATCAGATCGCGAAGCCTACGGAAGTTTCTTTATCGGTTCTACGACGATGGGGATCTTTTGTTTCAATTTCAAGCGCGATTTGGAGGTGGTTGGCTGGAAGCTCTTGCCTGCTCGCTGTTTCATTCTTGGCTCGGCGCCTAAGCAAGAGTGCATTCACGGTCTACCACACGACAGTGAGCTGGACGACGATACTGCCGCAGGCTCGTCCATGGTATATGGAACTCAATCTCGAATACCAGATGCCGTGCGACGGGCTCTCGCTGGCGCCCTGCCGGTGGCGGAAGATGGATGTCTGTTTGGAATGCGGTAAGCTTCGCCCATTTCCTGGTTATTCACATTTTATTGTCCGTTCGCCCAGCTATTGTCATTGTCATTGTCAACGGCCTCAACAGCCTTATTGTTCCTGTTCTATCCTCTACCATTTCCTTTGTCATTGCCACGATTCTCCTTTGTTGCCTCGTTCGTTCTTTCATTTCTTTATCGACGTCGATCGTTGCGTTGCATTGCATGGTCTTCGAGAACACCCTCTGTTCGTTCCTGCAGCCTTGACGGCCTTATTGCCTTTCGCGACAGCCACATACAATCGCGACCACAGAAGCTTACTGCTACTACACAGATAATTCCCTGACATCCGCTTCTCGCCATGTCTGGCCACCCTTTGCCTCCGTCTATGCCTGCCGGCAGTCATGAGATGCGAGAATACTACTCCAAACAAGACCCACCTCGGTTACATCCACACACTGCACCCTCCGAAACACCCTACCTTGGTCTCCGAGCCCGACTTTCGCAAGTCTGGATCAACCGATGGACCATCCTCATCCTACTTGTTCTTGCACGAACCCTGCTCGCTATCCAGGGTATTAACGACCATATCGCCTCGGCGAAGAGAGAGGCCCTATCTGCTTGCTCCGATGTTGAAGCCATGGGCTCTGCTATGGCTTCAATGCCTCATTACATGTCTACTGGAGTCAATCGGCTTACTGCTGCTGGAATCAACAAATCTGTCAATGGACTGATGTCAATGTCGACGCTAAGTGTGACGGCAGTGGAGGAAATAGTGGTGTTTGTAATCGGCATGATGACAAACACTTACCTCTGCCTGATCACTTTTGCTGTGACTGGAAGTCTGCGATCTGCCATTGGCGTTGTTGATGGCGCTCAAAAGGACATCAACAATCTTGGTGGAAAGATTGGTGGAGAGATTGGCGATGCCATGAAAGGCTTCACGGATGCCTACAATGCCGCCACGAAAGTATTGAGTGGTAGCATTATTGGACCCACCATCAACCTCCCGAAGATCCCAGACATCACAAAGTCGACGGACCAGCTCAAGAACTTCAAGCTGCCACCCGAGCTTACTGCTGATCTGCAGAAGCTCAACAGTTCTCTGCCGTCTTTCGCCCAAGTCAAGAACGTCACCGAATCTGTCATCAGACTACCTTTTGAGGAAGTCAAGAAGGTCATCGACCAGAACCTCGGCACCTACAAGTTCAATGATTCTTTGCTACCTGTCCCTCCGAAGGAGCTAATGACTTTCTGCTCTGACGATGAAGGCATCGAGGACTTCTTCAACAAGCTCAGCGCGATGGCCAGCCTTGCACAGAAGATCTTCATCGGTGTACTCGTCGTGGCTGCTATACTCGCGATGGTTCCCATGGCGATGCGCGAGATTCGAAGATGGCGACATCAGCAAGAGCGCAGCCGCTTGGTTGGAGACGGAGCGACAGACTCTATGGACGTCGTCTACCTTGTCTCCCGACCATATACCTCATCTGCCGGCCTCAAACTTGCTGGTGTCCCCGCTGAGCCAGAGATGATCAGGACTGCGACCCGTGGCCAAAATCTGACGCGCTGGGCTGTAGCCTACGCGACCACGGATGCGGCCCTTTTCGTCCTCTGTCTCGCTATTGCAGGTCTCTTCTCCTGCCTCTGCCAGTATATCCTACTGCAGGCCATCAAAGGCAAAGTCCCCGAGCTGTCGAACCAGGTTGGCGCTTTCGCTGACAAAGTCGTCGCACAACTAACCAACGCCTCGGACCAATGGCAGATTGCTACCAATGCTGCCATCCGGACTGCCAGCGACGACATCAACAACGACATGCTCGGGTGGGTGGGTACCGCGACCGAAGCTGTGAACAACACGATCAATGTGTTTGTTGACGAGACGAATAAAGTCCTTGACACAGCATTCGGCAAGACTCCTCTCCGCGACCCCATTCAGGAAGTTCTGAACTGCCTGATTCTGCTCAAGGTTCAAGGCATCCAGAAAGCCATGACCTGGGTCCACGACAACGCGCACATCAACTTCCCAACTCTGCCAAACGACACTTTCTCCGTTGGAGCGTTGGCTAGCCTGTCAGGCGACAACGACCAGTCCTTCCTAGCTGAGCCAAACGACAAAGCGTCAGACAAGATCACTGGCGCTGTGGACCGTGTTGTCAGCTTCTTCGAAAGTGGAATTCGTACCGAAGCAGTCATTGCATCTGTCATTCTGGCGCTCTACGTCTTCGTCTGTCTCTGCGGGATCGGCGCTGCATTCTACCGCGCTCGATTCAATAAGTTCAAGACCAGAGGCGAAGGTGGTGGTCTGTCCGCTTCTAGCGGATCGACAACCGACTTTCGAAGCGACGATCAGGATCGCTTTGTGAATGACAATCAGACCCCGGCGCCAGCCACTGAGAAGCGCCAGTCTCAGTTTCACAATGATCCTGCGCCGGAGTACGAGCCTGCTGCAGTGGCGAAAGCGCCACTGTCGAGGCACAGCCCCGATGAGCACCATTATGCGGACTCTAAGAATCCCTTCGAAGACCCCAGCAGTAGCAATGAGAAGAATGGCGGCTTCATCTGAAGCAAACACATGAATTACGACATCTAGTCGAAGACAAGTGAACAATAATTGGAAAGCAAAGCACAAAATCACACAATCTACCTCTCTGCATGGAATGTTGAACCATATCTGGAAATCTACGCGATTCCAGGAGCGAACGCAAGCAACATATCTGCGATCGAGTTGATGGTATCCCTTTTGATACCCAAACAATACCGAAAATCGGAAGTTACTCGTTGCAGGCTTAAGGTCAGCGACGTGTTTATGTCGAAGTGTTGAATGCTCTGTGTGAGAGCAGAGAACCGAGGGACTAGAGTTCCTTCCCTTGTCCCTTCTTCCGGCGCACTGGAGTCGATTCCTTCTCGGAGGGGTTGACTAGCGTCCCTTATCCCCCGACCTTTCAACGGCCCTCGTCCCCTCGAGTTGCTATGCATATGGCCGTTGCGCCCTTGCTCTCCTTTCTTCGCCCTCGGGGCGAAGGAGTTTGTGGCGAGGAGTGTACACAGAAAAGGTTTCGTGTTGTTGGATTTGCGGACCCGGTGCATTTATCGCAGTCGGAGATGCGTGTCGGAGTGGAACGATAAGTCTTTTTTTTTATTACGATCATAGTCCCTGATGCCCCTGAGCCTGCGCCTTTCCTCATTCTGTGGGAAATGCGGATGCGAAAGGAGGCTACGGGACTCTCGGAGACGAAGTGGTCTTTGTATCACGGAGCAGTGTTCTCGAGGGAACATCGAATGAATATGCTGGAAGTGGCGCTGATGTTGAGAGCACCCCTTTTTCCGTGGGGCCTACATCGAGCTCGGATTCCAACGCCGTTGGCAGTGCCTGATCCTTGGAGAAGGTACCGCCATACCTTACGCTTGGGACCCGAGGTGTGTATGACGGACAGGACCGAACGAAAGAAGGAGCCCATGCAGCTTTTTGCCTTCCTGGTCGTTCCCCACGGAAGCAAAGAGCAAGTGGAAGATCCCGCCCATCCCCCGATAGCTCTCCGCCGCTCTCGCCCTCGCATACCGGGCCTGGTGTTGGTGGGTGTATGTGAGCAGTCAGGGTTTGGAGGGATACTACAAACACAAGAAAAAAGCCGTGGACTGGATATTTCTTTCCAAGGCGATCATGCGCTTGCCGCCTCACGGGGTGACGGCGCAAACGACGTTCCTTACGAAAGCAATCGCCTTTTCCTAGAAGTAGTTTACTGAGAATGAGAATGAAAATCTAGTCTGACAAAAGAACACCTTCCTCTATTCTGCTCAGCTTCATTCCTTGCTCGTGCTCTGACATTCTGTCCGTGGTAGTCGCCCTTGGGCACGCCTGTAGCCGCGTCCGTGGGACTTCATGCCCGACATTGCTGTAGGGCCTGCCCTGTCTGAGATAAATCCTTCCGATTCATGCCATTGGCAGCCGCTTGCTGTGACATCCTTCTTTCGACCTTCTTGCCTGCGGCCTCTTCTGTAGCAAGACCAATCGGCTAACAGCGAACGCACCTGCCACGCAAAGGCCTCCCTGGGCAGGAGCAACCGGTTGACGATCCCTGCACCTGCCTAGCCTACACAAGGCACTTTGTGCGCCAGGAGACACCCATGTACAGCACTCGTACCTGCCTCGCCAGGCGCATCCCTGCAGCAGGAGCGATTGGGCGGTGGCAAACGCACCTGCCCGTCCAACGTCGTCGCTTCGCACGACCGGACGACGTAGCCATCAGAAAGGACTCTCGTTAGACCGGATGGCCATCCGCGTCTCGGTGCTTCGGACCTATCATGCCCGATTCACCTGAAGTGATGCTGTTGGACTTCTCCAGCAGCGTATTAGTCTCCTGCGTCTGCGCGTGCGTGGTCTCTTCGAAAGAACAGTTGGCGCACCGATCAGAAGACTTTTACGAGACCGGATGACTCAGCCTCAAGGAGGTCCTGGGGAGACCGGGTAACTAGATCGATTTCGGTCCCCTCGGCGGCGGCATCGGGCTACGAGTGGCTATCCAATGTGCTCGCTGTCATCACGTTACCCTATTGCCTAAGCCTTCGTAGGTATCGCTGAGTAGACTCTCATTTTCGTTCCATTACCTAGGTAGGCAATATGGGATATTGGGGGCAGTCCCGTGGGGTGGAGGAATTGCGTCATTCTCCAAATCGACGCCGTTCGCGCTTACTCTTGACAAAAATATTTTCGACCAATCCTGAAGGACATAAGCTTGCTCTCCTGCAGAAAGGCGTATCGATGTCATCCTCATGAGTCTTTTCGTCGCTTCCGCAAGTCCCTGTCGCCGACTAGTAACTCGGAAGCCATTGCGCTTGACCTCTGCCACACTCAACCAGCCGAGGTTCCTTTCTGCGACCGCAAAGATGGATGAGAAGTTCAAGCCAGCCAAGAGAGTCGCGGGACAGAAGCCAGATGTCTGGTCAATTGTCAATGAGGCGGCTGCTGCTTCGCCAAAGCAGCCCATAGTCAATATGGGACAAGGCTTCTTGTAAGTCGTCGCCCTTCAGGTTGTCACTGAGTACTGGGCGTTTCCCCATTAGCGCCCTCCCTGGCCGAGAAACCCAAAACGTTCAGTCCCTTTAGTCACAACCTGCCTGTCTGCGTGGAGTACCGATATCTAACATACATGCAGCGGCTATAACCCACCCAGATTCATACTCGACGCCGCCAAGAGCGCCCTCGACAGAGTCGAATGTAATCAATACTCGCCCACCAAAGGTCGGCCGCGGTTGAAGAAAGCCCTGGCAGACGCCTACTCGCCATTCTTCGGCAGGAAGCTTGACCCCGAGACCGAAGTCACCATCACCACCGGCGCCAATGAAGGTAAGCGCAGCCCATCCATCCAGTCTGTGATAACAGGTCGTGGGCGTTCTCCGCATTTCTAGCCAGGGAGAGCACTGGTGGTGTGATTTTCTCTTGCTGGTTGCTCAACATAATTCGGATGAGCCTCACTTGAGCGTCACTTTGTGGGAAAGAAGTACCTCGGGCTTTCTGGCCAGGGAGGGCGCTGTCGGATTTGCGGCTCCAACTGTAGAAAACGCTCACGACTTCTTGTTACAGCTTGCCACACTCTTCACCCAACCATAACTGACCCCAACACCAGGCATGCTCAGCGCCTTCATGGGCTTCATCGAACCAGGCGACGAAGTCATCGTCTTCGAGCCTTCTTCGACCAGTACCTCTCCAACATCGAGATGCCCGGCGGCACCATCCGCTACGTTCCCCTCCAACCTCCCAAAAACGGCGCCACACGCACGTCCTCCGCCGCCAACTGGACCATCGACTGGGACACTCTCGAATCCACTTTCAACGCCAAAACCAAGATGATCGTCATCAACACACCCCACAACCCCATCGGCAAAGTCTTCTCCAAAGACGAACTCACCCGCATCGGCGACCTCTGCCTTAAGCACAAAGTCCTCATCCTCTCCGACGAAGTCTACGACCGGCTATACTACGTCCCCTTCACCCGCATCGCCACCTTATCCCCTGAACTCGCCGAGATCACCATCACAGTCGGCTCCGCCGGCAAGAACTTCTACGCCACGGGCTGGCGCGTAGGCTACCTGATCGGCCCGCCCCAACTAATCAAATACGTCGCCGCCGCACACACCCGCATCTGCTACTCCTCCGTCTCTCCGCTTCAGGAAGCTGCAGCCATCGGCTTCGAGGAGGCAGACAAGAACGGCTTCTGGACTCCGCCGTCACAGAGATGCAAGGCAAGGTTCAACGCTTCTGCAAAGTGTTCGACGAATTAGGAATCCCCTACAGCATTCCCGAGGGAGGGTACTTCGTGCTGGCCAACCTGACGAAAGTGAAGCTGCCAGAAGGGTACGACTTCCCACCACAGGTCAAAGACCGCCCGAGGGATTTCAAGATGAGCTGGTTTCTGATCGTTGAGCTGGGCGTAGCGGCGATTCCCCCAACGGAATTCTACACGGACGAACGAGCTCATCTAGCCGAAGACTGGTTGCGGTTCGCGGTCTGCAAGAACGACGACGTGCTAGAGACTGCCAAAGACCGCCTGAGAGGGCTAAAGAAGTGGATGGTGTGAATGCTTTCGTTACAGAGACCTCCCTAGCATGGAAAAAATCAGGTCCGACTTTTAGTCAGTGACGCCAAAGTGACGCTCAAGCAAGAGAGAAGGTGACTTCAGTGCCATTTTGTAATTGTCGACTTTTCGACGCAGAGGCCTCCCTGGAGGTGATTCTAAGAATACCATGATTCCTCAACATAATCACCAACGCGACTGCCCCCAATATCCCATATTGCTTACCTAGATAATGGAACGGAAGTGAGTGTACTGTGGGCGCCTACTCAGCGAGACCTACGAAGGCCTAGGCAATTCGATATCATGTTGACATCGCGCACATTCGATAGCGGACTTGAAGACCAGAAAGACTTGCTGATGATCTATAGCACGCTGTACCAAGTATAACGATACCAGGAGGACGCCAACGCTATCTCAGTGCAGGAATCGTGCCTCTAAAATTTCACCTCGCATTCGGTCCAATTGAGCTCACCTACTTCCGCCAGACAGCCCTCTTCTTCGCCGCCACTCTCTGATGCCCCGGTCCACTTCCGCCACCGTTACTCCGTCCCTCACTAGCACAAAGGTGGCTCCCAGCTCCTTCTCGACATCGTGATTTCTAAACTCATCGTCGAAGAAGACCATGTCTGAGAATGCTATCTCTTTGCCTCCAGCAGCTAGGACTGACTTTTGGATGTTGATGAAGTGTGTGACTTTGCTGCCTGGGTACATCTGTGGGGCGGCGAAGAAGTCGAGGCCCCTCCGGGCAGGGGACGTGGAAGGCTCCTTGCGAAGTAGGTCCGAGACGGATATGCGCTTTTGTTGGGCTTGTTGCTGTGAAGTGCCGTATTCATGGAATTGACTTGCTCCGCTGGAAGAGTCCTCAACTTCACCGTCAGTCTCCTGGGCTTGTAGTGGCGGAACATAGAGACCACGCAACATTCGCCCCGCCAGATCGGGCGCATGCGTCCGACTTGCTACGCTCATCAGTACTCCTCGTGCTCTCGCAGCGGCAAGAACGGTAGGGACCTCGGCGTAGAAGCTGAATGATTCGTTGTAGGCGTCAAGCATGGCGGTATTGACATCCGATACATCTCCAGACTTGGACTTAGACTTGGATTTGCTGGAGGACGAGTTGGCGGGCTTGAGTGGCGGCGTGCAATGCGTGTCTACCCAGAAGGGCCAAAGAGTGTAGTCCAGGTCGAAGACGAGTAGGGCCGGGAGAGGATGCCCGTCGAGGAATGTCGAAGGAACAGGAATTGGGGTCGTGGAGCCTGGTTGATTGGATGGTGCCGAGAAGAGCGACTTCTTTGGCATGATGGCGGAGAATCTGGACTCGGCGGTTGAAGAAAGTGATAATGTGGAAGGAGAATTGGTGGACCTGGGACAAATTGCCGTTAGAGGAATGGACGAGTATGTGGCGGCTGGGACGTCGTGAGTGAGAAAGGCGAAGGAGGCGAGGAGGAAGGTGCTAGTCGTGCGGAGCGGTCGAAGCAGATTACGGCGCATATATCAATCTGTCTATAGTGACACAGAGAAGAGAGTTCAGGGCGTACAAGGCGAGTAAAGGTTGGGCTTTTGTGATCGCTGCATGACGTTGATTGGGATAAGGCTGAACCAAAGTCCTCCCAGGCTGAGGTTTTGTAAGGTGTCTTTTCGAGCTTTACGGAGTTGTCATCCTAGCCACCGAATGCGACTTTTCGATAGCACGACGCGCTTCTTGCTAACGTCTGGTGACTAAATACAAAAGCCCAGAGAAGAAGCAACGGTCAAAGCTACTTGCTGGGCAAGACCGTTTTCGACATGTCACGAGTCAGGTCAATCTGGCCCGTCGACCGGATCAGTCATGATGCTTGTTCCCAGAATGCTGTTGTGGCCCAGGCCTGGGCCTCATGACAAGTGCTCGAGCAACGATCTCCAGCGCAAGCCGCATGCAGCGTGGCCAATATTGATATATTGGCGGGGATGTGTTGGTCCTGATGCCCTTCCGAGACAGATCTTGATTGTGCCAAGGCGCAAGAGGTAGGTGCTACGTGAGGTAGGTACAGTGTGTTAGAGGACAAAAGAACGCCCTTTCCCACTCATCAGCATAGTCAATCACTTTTCTACTGCATTACAGGATGGACGAATCAAGCGCCGAGCTAGCCTCCATCACTCGTCGCGCCGAGCTACCGCACTCGACTGCATTTCTGAAGCCTCGACAAGATCAACAAGATGAATCTTACACTTGGAATACAGACCTGGTCACTTGTGGTTACTTCAGAGATAGCGATAGTAAGTGTTGCAACGTGCTCTCGGCATGATTCTGACGCTACTAGATCGGGAGTCAACCTATACATGTGGCACAAGTTGCCAGTGTGGAATCGGAGCCAACCCACCAGATGAAAGCGTGTTTGGAGTCTGCGGCGTGAATCCCTCCACTGAGCTCTCCTGCTTATATTCGACTAAATGTTACGATAACGGAAACAAGGGAAGAGACAACGAATTGTACTGGTAAGGAACTTTATCTCCAGCGCCTGATCTTATACTTAACAACGCAGTGAGGACTACCCGGATCGTCCACATTGCGTTCAACTGAGCTGGACAGACCTACATGTTACGGCATGGACATGTATGAGCGAAGCCCACGAAAAGCTCGAGTTGGGATATAACTCGGCCGACCCCATCACTCCGGCAAGCGACTACTCCAGCACCAGCGTTAGTGACTCCGCCACGGATCCTACGACAGGACCAACGAGAACTAGTTCCAGTAGTTCTAAGTCACTCTCCAGAACCTCGCCTAGGCCAACAAGTGCTTTGACATCCGCTACGGGAGGAGGTGCTGTCCTGCCATCGCAAAGCTCAGGAAGCTCAAGCCGGATCCCAGCTGCAGCAATAGGGGGCATAGCGGGTGGCTGCGTCGCTTTGCTGGCCGTCGTCATCGCAGTCATGTTATGGATTAGATCCCATCGCAAGACGAAGCAAGAGAACCACGCACGAGTCAGTACAATGGGCAACGAGGGTCCGGTTGGACCGTTGCCGCTGCCATTTCCGCCCCCAACAGGTGCAGTTGAGAAGGATGCAGAGCCAGCACCAGGTGGGACACCTAAAGCAAATCCATCGGACCAGACCTTGCCACCATCTCGAGGCACAAATGGCCCAGTCTCACCTGTATCGTCACCTAGTTTGTCGCCTGCTCCAAACGATAAATCTCACTTCTCGGCTGCGATTTCATCATTGAACTCAGATGAGATCGGACGACTATCCACACAACCTTCGTTCACAAGTCTTGGCACATCAGCGTACAAGGCCTTCTCGAGCAACCACGTCCATCAACTGCCAACAGTGAGAGATCCTCCGCCCTATCCGAGCGACTCCATGGTTGATCGCAGCTGGTATGACCCCAACAGAGCTAGTGAGCTACCCGGGGTAGCCATTCCCTATCCTAATCGAAACACGGTGGTGAGCGAGCTCATGGGTTCTGTGCCGGAGTCACGGGGCCAGCGTTGAGGCACGCGTGGGCTTCAGCATCTTGTTTTATAAGTACCATGGGTGGCGTCGAGTGTCTTTCTCGTGTGTGATGGGAAGGGCAACCGGGAATGTACTTAGCCATCTGTGCGTCGAGAAGGCCGGGGTCCCTATCGAGGATCTCAACGCCTATAATAGCAAGCAATAACCTGATCGGAAGATGACGGACTGTCAGTGCAAGGCCTTCGTCTTGTGTAACACATCGAACAGAGCCACGATCATCTGTGAGCGGTAGAATGATAATGAAGAGCAGGCACTCGGGCAGACTCGGAGGCGGTCACGACCTTGGCACGGAAAGAGCACATGCGAACCCCACCTCTTTGTGTGCCTCTTCGCGGGGCTGATGCCCGTGTCGTTCCCTCTCCAATTCATCGTGCTCCAGCTCCCATCACAAAACTTTGCTGACGATTCGATTGCTTCGGTAGTGAACGCGAAAGTACCGAAGCGCCCGCCCGGTTGCAAACGGGCAGCTAGGTATTGTTGATGATCCACGTCGGGAAGACCTCGACGGTACACTGATGTAAAAGGAACTGCACGACCACTTCCGAACCTACTTCCCTTTCTTGCTCCAACCCTGTGTGATATCATCTGCTGTTCCTGAATCGTGAAACGACCACGCTTTCGTCTCCTTTGAACCGAGGTCTGATCGTGTCCTCGTGCTTCGTCCTTGCAATCACACTGCCCTCGCCGTCGACCACCCCGCGAGCAATTACAGATCTATACATTGCAGCACAGCAGCCATCCATCCATCCACCCACCATGGCCACAAACGGCACTAAGGCCAACGGCAACGGCGAGACCGGCGTCGGCGCAGAAGCCATCAACTACGACATCATCACCCTCACAAGACACTTGACAGAAGAGCAAGTCAAGCATCGAGAAGCGACCGGTGACTTCACGTATGTTCAGAGCCCTCCCTAGCACGCTCCCGCTAACTTCTCCTCTACAGACTCCTCTGCCACGCCCTCCAGTTCTCCTTCAAGTCCATCGCCTACTACATCCGCCGAGCCACCCTCATCAACCTGACAGGCCTAGCTGGCTCCTCGAACACGACGGGCGATGACCAGAAGAAGCTCGACGTCATCTCCAATGACCTCTTCATCTCCGCCATGCGTGGCTCCGGTCGCTGTCGAGCTCTGATTTCGGAAGAGGAGGAACAGGTCATCTACTTCGACGAGCACCCAAAAGCACGCTATGTAGTCGCCTGCGACCCCATCGACGGCTCCAGCAATCTAGACGCAGGCGTCTCAGTCGGCACGATCTTCAGCATCATGAGACTGCCAGACAGCGTGGTCGAGAGCGGCGCACGGCCCAGTGTGGAAGATCTGTGCATGCCCGGCACAGAGCTCGTGGCGGCTGGGTAAGCCATTCCTCCCCTTCTGAAAACCCCAGATCAGCCTATACTAACCTCTTCCCCAGCTTCACAATGTACGGCGCCTCCGCCCAACTAGTCATCACCATGCGCGGCGGCACGGTCAACGGCTTCACCCTCGACAACGCCCTCGGCGAATTCATCCTCACCCACCCCAACATGTCCATCCCCAAATCCCGCGCCATCTACTCCGTCAACGAAGGCAACTCGCTCTACTGGCAGCCCAAAACCGTCTCCTACTTCAACTCGCTCAAATCCCCCTCTGACTCCCACCCCGACCCGTCCAAATTCAAGCCCTACTCGTCCCGATATATCGGGTCTATGGTTGCAGACGCGTACCGGACGTTGCTGTATGGAGGAATTTTCGCGTACCCGGCGGACAAGAAGAGTCCGAAAGGAAAACTGCGGATTTTGTATGAGTGTGCGCCGATGGCGATGGTGATGGAGAATGCGGGCGGTAAGGCGGTGGATAGTAACATGAAGCGGATGATGGAGGTGAAGCCGGAGGGGATACATGATCGGAGTGGGATTTTTATGGGGAGTGAGAAGGAGATTGAGAAGGTGCTGGAGGCGCATAAGTAGGTTGGGTACTTATTGTATGGAACGACAGCTGCCGTATCAACAGTCAGCACATCTTCAATCTCCGTGCTCTCTTCGCAACCATGGGATCCCCGTTATCCGAGCGCATGCGTGCCTTTTATGAATTGTATTCCCTGCTTCGTTTGTGTAAGACGCTGCTAGCCCTCTCATAAGCTCTCACTGCGCAGCGATGCCACTCAGGCCCTTCAGCGCCTCTTTGACTTCCGCAGCAAGTGATTCGTTCGCAAACTTGCCATAGCGTAGATCGCTCAGCCCGCCCACGGTCTCCTTCATGCTGGCCATCAGCGAGTCTGACTCTTCGTTGAATTGGGTGATCTCGGTTTCGAGGGCGGAAACGGCGGACTGCATCGCGGCGAGCAGCGATGACTTAGTGTGGAAAGGCTGTGCTTGCTCGTGATAAGAGCTTGGGAGTGCGAGGCCGCGAGGGCCGTGGAAGGCTGTGTCGAGTAGCTGATCGATTTTCTGGGCGTCGAGAACGGGTGGAGGGGACGACTGCTCTGGTGGTGGTGAGGAGGAAGGGGACTCCGGTATCTCCTGCTCTGAGTCGGCCTCAGACTCTGAGCCGTTGTTGTCTGAGTTGTCTTCGTCCTCGTCGTTCTGGTCATCGTCGTCTCCATTTTCGGTCTCAGGTCGTCGTGATCGTTGAGGTATAGAGGTAGATGTGGTTGATGAGGCTCCTCGTGAGGTCGGGCGTGTGCTTCGTCTCGTACCGCGGTTAGCTCCCTGTTCAACCTCCTCATCGTCTTCATCGCTGCTGTCCAACTCCTCGGCATCATGCATCCGCTTCCGCTTCCGCCGCCCGCTCAGCTCAAGCTCGACGCTGGGCTCCCTCCTCAGGTCAACAATCATTTGCCCGTCATCACCACCATCCATCTCCCGTGCAGTCTCCCTCCACAACCGCGCCAGAATCGTGCCCTCCTTACTGCACTCCCACCTGATATTCGATTTGACGCTGTCGAGCACATGGCTTCGCTGTGCTTGTAGGTCCGTGTAGAGTTTCCGGAGGGATTTGGCCAGGGAGACATCGTTGCGGACATGTGTGGGAAAGAGGCGAGGAAGGCCTTGTAGGGGAGGATGGTGGGGAGGGAGGAGGGTTGCAGGAGGTAGCGGTTGAGGATTTGGAATTCGCTTGGGGGTCCTGGCGGTGGCATGCTGATGGTGGTGTGTGGGCTGCTCACAATGGCCGTGGTATGGGGTGGTCTGTGGCTTTCTGGCAGGTAGAATGGTCAGTAACAAGATTCTAGACTTGCATCGAGGTGGTTTAGCAGCATCTGCCCAATATGGGCGTTGGAAGTTCAAAATTTGGTCACCACAGCGTCCTCCCAAACACCAGATCTTGAAAATGAGTCAATAGTCAAACCAATTCAATCACTCAATTGCTGCACCTCATTCACCATCCAAAATTCACCTCACACCAGTGACTGCACGCCATTCACACAGCACATTCACTACAGCACCTTCACTAGCGCCCATTCACTGCACCATGGTCACCCACCAGCCCAGCTTCAGCCCAGTAAGTTAGCCCTCAGGCAAAAGTGAGACTCGAGTGAACGACAAGATCTCAAGGCTCAATGAGACTGAACCGAGTGACCTCTAATAACAATCCTACAGCCCTCTCCAACTCCAGAACCTCTTCGAGGCGCGGCGCGACCGCTCCCTCTCTTTCCCCTGTCCGAGCTTGCCGGCCCAAGCCGGAGAAGCCGGAGCATGACCAGGGAGGGAGCGAGGGAGCGGGAGCGCGCGCCGGACAGATTCGCCGACGAGGCTGGTGGCGCTGGGGGCGAGGAGGAAGAACAGCAACAGCAGCAGGAGGAGGAGACTCACCGAAGTCTTCTGGTTGCGCTTTCGCTTCTGGTCTTGGTTGTGGGTGGGCTCTTGTGGGTGGGAAGGAGGACGAGGAAATAAGGCAACCAACGCGTAAGTTTTGGTGAGCGCGTCCTAGTTTTAGGCGTCGACTTTTGCCAAGACGCCCTCACTAGTAAACGCGCTATTCTGCTTTGAATCTTCGTCACTTCTGCTTCACATCCAACTTCTGCTGTGCAATTCATAGGCGACATCTGACACCAATCAGGCGGCCTTCATAGATATCCGAAATCATATCACACAGACCGCCAAGATGCCCTCAACCGACTCGAAACCACAGTACGCCAAGGACGAAAAGACACTGTGTTTCCATGGCGAACTCCTGTACGAGGCAAAGATACTAGAACTCAAGCGAATAGATCCCAAGGACAAGACAAGTCCATACGAGTATCGGGTGCACTACAAGGCTGGAAGGCCACGTAGGTCGCCCTGAATCCCCATTCTACAGCTACCAGACACTAACATACCCTGCTTTAGATGGGACGACTGGGTAACCGAATCCCGCCTCCGCAAATTCAACGACGACAACAAAGAACTCGCCGCCAACCTCCGCCGCGAAGCACAAGCCCAGAACGCCGCCGCAAAAAAGCAAACTACCACTACCATCACCTCCAAAGCCCGCCCGACCACTAAAGGAACTAGCGACAATGCATCCCATCGAGACTCCCAAGACCGCGACCAATCCGCTCCTCCTCGCGGCACCAAACGACAACGACACGACAACGACCTCGAGAAGGAAGAGCACTTTACCAACCGGCCATCTATCCGCCTCTCAATCCCAGACCACCTCAAAGCCCTCCTTGTGGACGACTGGGAAAATGTTACGAAGTCATTGCTTCTAGTTCCGCTTCCCTCACAAGCCCCCGCAAACTTCATAATCGACACCTACTACGCCGCCGAATCGCCCAACCGCCGCCTCGGCAGCGCCGACGCCGACATCCTGCTCGAACTCTGCTGCGGCCTGAAGCTCTACTTCGAGAAATCCCTCCCCAAGATCCTCCTGTACCGCTACGAACGCGCTCAACTAGCGGAAGTGCGCAAACTCTGGGAGAACGCGAACGGGAAGTATCCGGAGTGGGAAGGGAAGGGTCCTGGGGATTGCTACGGTGCAGAACATCTAGCGAGGATGCTGGTAAACATGCCGGAGATCATCGCACAGACGAATATGGACGTACAGAGCGTGGGAAGGCTGAAAGAGGAACTGCAGCGGTTCTGTGCGTGGTTGAGTCGCAACAGTGAGAAGTTTTTTGTCGCCCGCTATGAGAAACCCGGCGGGGAGTACGCTGAGGCCGTGCAGCGCTAACAAGCTGTTCGGACAAGAAATGAGCGCCAGATTTCTCGCAGCGGCCTCCCTGGCGGTCAAATTTCGATAGATTCAATCTGCGACTTGAGGCTCAAGTGAGGCTCCTCCCAAACTTCCTGGCTTGATCTTGAAAAAGCCCAGCCCTCAGAGCCCGCCCTGGCTCGATCTTCAAAACAGTTCCAGTCCCTCAGAGGCCGCCCTGACTCGCAAATCCTGAGGTTCAATTGACCCGCCAGATTCCTCTCAGCGCCCTCCCTGGCGGTCAAACTGATGAGTTTAGATTCTGCGACTTGAGGCTCAAGTGAGGCTCCTTCCAAACGTCCAGCCTCTCAATCTTCGCAACCAGTTCCAGCCCCTCAGAGCCCGCCCTGACTCAAAAATCTTGTGGTTCAACTGACCCACCAGGTTATGGGAGCAAGAGCTGGGCGTTCTCTCCAGCACATAATTCGAAAATTGCCAACACTTCTGCAGCGCCCTCCCTGGCCAGAAAGTCTGCAAAGAAGTTTCCTACGAGATGACGTTCAAGTGAGGTTTATCCAAAACGCAGCCTGCTCAATCAGCGAGCCAATATCAGACCTTCAAAGCCAGAGCCCGCTCTGGAGGTAATCATCACAGTCTATGAGTGCGCGAAAAAATTCTGCCAGAAAGAGGGGTTTTACCATTAGATAGACATGGACACATCAGGGGCCTCCCTGGGCCTTATTCTGACATATCATGCTAGTAGTCTTCATCCGCAAGCACTAGCTCGTCTAGACCCTCCGCATACCTCACCGCCTCCTCTTTGGGCTCGTCAGCTTTCCTCTTCAGGCCCTTCTGCTCCTTCTTCCCTTCTTCTTCAGCAAGCACCTGCTGCCACTCCCTGTCGCGAGGTATGAAGAGCCGGGTGGGGAGTACGCTGAGGCTGTACAGCGGTTAGATGCGTGAGGGGGAGGTTTCGCGGTAGGCGTTGGGGAATGCTATCTTTACGTTTGGACAAGCCAGAGGCCGCCCGGAAGGGGTGAAAACAGCATGTTGACTGCACGGAATGAAATTGATCGAGGGTATCACTATCGGACTGAATCTTAGCCACAGCGCCCTCCCTGGCCGAGTCCAAGTCCAGCAAGCGCTTCAAAAGTCCTCGTCGGCAAGCACCAACTCTTCGCCCTCCACAACACCTTCTGCGTCCCCTGTGGAGCCCGCCCCATTCGTTCTTCGCTGCTCTCCTGGCTCTCTAGCTTTCCTCTTCAGTCCCAGCCTGTCCTCCTCCTCTGCTAGCACTTCCTCCCGCTCCTCATCATCCAAGTCCTCGTCCACCCCTTTCGTGCCTGGAAGGTTGTCGTCTTCGAGGAATACGCGTCCTTCGAGTTCTGGTGGTAGGTATTCTTGCTTGACGCGTCCGCCCATGTAGTCCGGATTGTATTTGTATCCCTTGCCGACGCCCATGTCCTTGAGTAGCCTCGTCGGCGCATTACACAGATGCGGTGGAACCTTCAACCCCATCACCCCTTCCTCCTTGCCCACAGCATGCATGGCAGCGGCTAGGCCGCGGTAGCTGCGCGTACTTTTTGGTGCAAGGGCAAGTGCTACGGCGCAGTGTGCTAGGTTGATCCTCGCTTCCGGCAGCCCTACCTTTTCACACGCTGTGTAGGTAGCTGTAGCGAGGCTGAGCATTGAATTGTCAGCAAGTCCGATGTCCTCGCTCGCAATCACAATCATGCGGCGCGCGATATACAGCGGATCCTCACCCGACTGCAGCATGAGGGCAAGGTAGTATAGTGCGCCATCGGGTGACGAGCCGCGGATGGATTTGTGGAAGGCGGAGATGGCGTTGTAGTGCGCGTCGCCAGCGCGATCGTAGAGGAGAGTCTTCGTCAAATGCGGTTTGAGTTGGGCCAGGGTGAGTTCGGGGTCTGTGGCAAGCAGGGAGAGGGTCAAGGCGAGGAGGTTGAGGGCGGTCCGGGCGTCGCCGGTTGAGGTGGTGGCGAGGAAGGGGATGAGCTCGTCGCTTTCCGGAGAGAGGAGGGTTGCCGTGTGGAGGGGTGAGTCCTCCGTCGTGGTGGCCAGCTCAGCAGCCAGCGCGCGTCGTAGGATCGTCTCAGTGTCCGCCGGAGTGAGCTGCTCAAGCACGAACACCCGACACCGACTCAACAACGCCCCCTGCATCTTGAAACTCGGATTCTCAGTCGTAGCACCCACAAGCGTAACCTCCCCCTTCTCAACCGGCCCCAGGAAAACATCCTGCTGACTCCTCGAGAACCGATGGATCTCGTCACAGAACAATATCGTCTTCCGCCCAGTCAAGCCCAACTCATTCCTTGCCTCACCGAACAATTTCTTCAGTTCCCCAACGCCAGTCGAGGTGGAGTTGATCTCGACGAAGCGCGAGTTGCAGGTTGAGGCGATGATGCGTGCGATCGTGGTCTTCCCTGTGCCGGGCGGGCCCCAGAGAATGAGTGAGGGAATGGTGTTGCTTTCGATCAGGCCGCGCAGGAGGCCGTTGGGTCCGATCAGGGCTTGTTGTCCGGCGATGTCGTTGAGAGTGTGTGGGCGCATACGTTCGGGGAGGGGTGCGTTGGGAGAGAGCTTGGGCTTCTTGCGGAGGGGAGGGGAGTCGGGCGCTGCGGAGGGCTGGTCGGTAGTGGGTGTGTGGTGGCCATTTTGATCAGTGTTGGCAATGGGTGTAGTGGTGGTTTCGGCGAATGTTCGTTTCTTGTAAGAGGTGGAAGTAGAGAGCGCTGGTGGAAGGCTTGGGGACGAGGTTGGGTGGTCGCCATTGATACCGCCTGTACCATTGAGCGTGCTCTCTTTCTTCGCTATAGGCGTCTTGAAGAAGCTGGACACAGGTGTTGAGGACCTGCTGATACCTCCATTCTCGCCGTTCTCGAAATGGGACTCGCAGCCAGAGTCGATGTGGTCATTGATCCTGTTCGCATTGACTGATTTGCCGCAGATCGGGCACGAGACCATTGTAGTCAGTCATGCCTTGACCACCACGTCCGTAGTAGCAGACGAAGGTAGGCGCACTCGCTGCAGAAACGAAGAAAGGAAGAGTCTCGAATAATTGTGGTCATCGCGATGAGATCATTCATTGATACGAAATACGATAGCCGCTGAGACGCGTTCACGCGTTGTGGCCGCGCCGGAACAACGATACGGCAGGCTACGCAGTGACAGAGGCCGCCCTGGCCAGCCAAATCGCGAGCAGTAGGTACTAAAGACAGGATCACGAGAGCATATACTCGAGATTCTTCTACCACATGCTTCGAAGGTTAAGGTATTGTTACATAAAGCTGAAGCCTGCCCTGGCTGGCTATTTGCATGCTAAGGGTATCAATCATGCCAAAGCTTGACTTCTTCCTCACTTGTCACTCACTCACTGCCCGCTCTCGTGTCATGTCGTATGAAATGTTGTTACACACCTCCCTCCTCCCATCTGCCCCGCCCTCATGAAGGCCTCCCCGGGTGCGCAGCAAGTTGCTGTTCTTTCGCCTCACGCGCAGCAATTCGCTGTTCCGTCGCCTCACGCCATTTGGTAAGTGCACCGAATACCAGCCGACGCCTGTACACCCTATCAGCCCTTTCCTCCAGAGCGCGCTCAAAACGGCTAACAGCAGAAGCAGCTTCCTATGCGCCTCTTGACCGCCGTCTCGAGCTGGTTGGCATCGAGATCTCAATGACATCGTCCTGGTCCTCTTGGCCATCGAACTCCGACACCGGCTCCTCCTCAGGACTCCTGCCGTATGGGTTGCCCAGCTTTTCTCGATCTGCCGCACTCATCATCTCCTCTTCTTCATCACTGCTGTTAGGGCCCTCCTCAGTGGGAGCGACCATCTCGCCCATCTCGTCGTCGTCATCGTCGATGTCCAGCGGCCGGCGCTCAAGGCTGGTGCGCGCTTCAAGAGGTGGGGTCTCGCCGTCCGGATCAGAGTTGGAGTCGGAGGAGGAGTCGTCAAGGTCATCAAAGCCACCACGGGTCTTGCCACCGCTACCAGCGGAGAAGAGGCTGTTCAGACCTCTGGAAGCCGAGAAGCCATGTGCGTTAGTGGAGGAATTACTGAAGGGGTTATTGCTGTTGCTTCGCTTGCCAAAGGTGGTGATATCTTGCTCTTCTTCGTCCAGGGAAAACGGATCATTGCCATCTTGCTCGTCATTGTCGTGAAGTGATGAGAAAGGGTCGTCGTTTTCTGCGCCGAATTCTGAAGCGGCGGCCTCTTGCTGCTCTTCCTGCTTGCGAGCAAGTCGGTCTGCCAGTCGACGTCGAGCACGTGATGGCTCAATGTTCAGAGGTGCTGGTGGTGGAGGGATGAGCGGTACTGGAGCGTTCGGATCTTCTGGTACTGCAGCCATGCGGCTCGCCTCTTCGTCCTCGCCTTCCTCCATGTCCTCATCATCATCGTCCGATGATGAGCCGAAGCCACTCATTGAGCCTCCACTAAATGCACCACCGCCAGTATGATTCAGCTGCTGGTTCTGGAGCTCAACACTGTCAAGAGCTTGACCACCGCCGAGACCAGCATTTTGTAGCGCCGTAGAAGCACCAAGGCCGCCGGAGTTAACTGCATTGAGGACTGCCTGCCGTGGTCCAAGTCCATTTTCTGGACGGAAGCCACCGAGAATGGCGTTATCTCTCTCGCGTGTCTCAGCCAGCGTCTTGGTAACGTATTCCTCCCAGTCTTTGCCATAGATGCAATCTTGCACCATCGGAGACAGCTGCTCTCTCGGCTGACGTTCACCGAACTTGACCACTTCCTCGGCGACCAAGGTCAGATGTCCCATATAGCCCAGACGCATGTTCTTGGTCTGTTGAGCTTCATCGCTACGTCGCTGACCCTCTATGATCTGCTCAGTTATGCGACCGGTCTCGAACAGGTCAAATGCTAGGCTTCTGTTGTACCCTCGATCCATAGGCCCGTTGAAGACTTGCTGAACCACATCATACACCACGTTGTGCAAGAAGTTGTTCCACGGGAAGCGGAAGAAGAAGCTCAATATTGTCGGGACAACCTGGTTCTCGACGAACATGATCTTCAGATAGTCGCCCACGACGGGCTTGTCATCACTGACAACGCTTTGATCGCCGTGCATGGTGGAGTCTTCAGCAATTTGTGTGTTTTCGCCTTCGACCTGGCTACTAGTGAGGACGTTGCTATTCTTCGTAGACAGCGGACTGGGAGGCGTAGGAGGTGGCTCTGGACTGCTTGGAGTTGGTGTCTTGTTTGGATCCTTACTGGCAAACAGTGGTGCAGGTTTATCTTCCGGGTGAGGCGATATTGGTGAAGCTGTAGAAGCCTGAGGGGAGGTCGAGGTGACGGTGGCATCTTCGAGGCTCAGTCTTCTGACTTGTTTCGAAAGACCTTGCGTCGGTGATGCAGGTGTGTCTGCAGATAATTCGTGATGAGCTCGGACTGGTGACAGCGGCTCATCGACCAGATCATCCCGCTTCCCGAGCGATTTTGGCTCAGCCGGTTCAGCCTCTTCTGCTGCGACCTTCTCAAAGCCATCATCTTCGCTGTTGTTAGCGACGCGTAGCTCATCGGTCGACGTAGATGCGGAAGGCGTCCATCCAGTCTCGAATCTGGACGAGGTAGCGGAAATGTCCACGGTCGAATCTTCCGACTGCTTGGTAGCGATGAAGGCTCCAGATGCACGCAGACGCTCTCTTTCCTCATCGCGGGCCTTGACAAATTCCTCACTTCCGCGTTCGTTGAGCAACACCATATTACTACAGTGCAAGAGTTCCGCCATCAATTCGCAAGTCTTGAAGCGATCAAACCCAAGTGGCTCAATTCTCGCACCCCATGCTGACTTCAACTCGCCTCGTTCAACGATCGATGTGGTGTCGCCTACTGTGACAGTGTGTCGAGGACTGAGAATGAGCTCAGTGAAATCTGGAACATGCTTGGCGAACAAGCGCAATAATGTGCCTAGATAGATAGGATCATGACTCGTTGGCGGAGAATCTGCAGAAGCCCCACCTTCGGATCGTAGTCTGAGTTGTTCTTGCGAATGACTTCAATGACGATGCCAACTCCCACAGTCAGCGGGTTGCCACCTTGCAGCATAGCGGAGATCAGGGTTTCCATGCAAGATTCCGAGACAAGTTGCCGAGTCAGGCTGTTTGGACCAATACATGACTGCTGGTCTTGCGCCGCATTTGCTGAAATAGTGATGATAGCTTTGAGGAAGTCTCCAGCTGACGTCTGTGTTGAAGAATTGCAATCCGGTGAGAGATTTGCAAGCAGCATGGGGATAAGATCTTGCGAATGCAGCCAATCCACTATTCCTGCTCCACCCTCGGCTTTGTCGAGGCTGATGATCTTGAGCAGAAGGTCCATGACCATAGGACAGTCTACGTGCTGCAGGATAGCAGGCACGATGTCAGGCAGCGACTTGAAGAAGTCCAACATATCTTCCGTCTTCTTCTCAAGTAAGCACTCATTGACTTTGGTGAAGTATCCGGCCTGCAATGGCTCGAGTGAAGGTGGCTTGCGTAGGAAATCCCAGAACTCGGTCAGGTATTGAGTATTGGCCATCAGCGCCTCGGTGATGGACCATGTCTCACAGGACAAGATCTCGCACGCGACATATGCATATTTCAACCGCTTCTTCTCGGACTCATCCTGCTCTTGGTCGACTGCTGGTTCTTCGTCGTCGTCTTCTGGTGCCTTCTCTGAAGATGCTGCGGACTTTGCTGGTGGAGCAATGACATATTGCAGAAGCGCGTGCAGGTTATCATCATCGCGAAGAACCTCGATAAGCTTGGTGTGGTGCGACTTCAGTTCCTGGATGAGGTCTGATTCCTCGAGCAACTCTTCGAGCTTGAGATTCTGCTTGTCCAGCAGCGTATCGATTGTCGATACATTGGAGTATCCTCCAAAACGCCAGAACATTGTGTGGGTATGTAAGTGCGAGCTGCGCAACCGTGCAACCGTGTTCTCAGCGTGGCTGCAATAAGGGCATGGAATTGTGTTTAGAGGGTGAACAGCACATTGGAGGCCGCCCTGGCACTATTAGACAGTCAGTAAGGTGATTCGTAGAATTAGGAGAAGACACGGCGATGCGTACCTGTGACAAAAGAGTGACTAGAAGAGAAGTAGCAAGATGGGAGGGATACAAAGTGTCAAAGAGGCCGCCCTTCTCCTCCCAGGCGCACTCTGAAAAGGTGTGTGCAAGATACTTAAGTAGAAAGAGAAGTTAACGTAGTGAGGAAGTCGCGCAGCGCCCGAAGTGACCAACTTGAACAACGAACTGCAGTCGCCAACTCGAGTCTTGGCACGAGTCCGCTGGCCGCCGACGGTCCCCGGTCAACTGAAATCCGAGTCTGCGAGTTGTGATTGTTATTTCCTCGGTAAGCTGACTGAGCAGAAGACTCGAAGGCAATCGCCATGCCACAATCATATGAGAGTCTGTATGACACTGCAGCCTGCTACCTCAAATGGCGTCACGGGTTCTCTCGTGGTGCTACATGGACCTAGCCCGAAGCATTGGGCACCTGTCCGTTGGCGGCTCCGCAGCCTAGTAGCTCGTGCAGATGTGGTTTGCGCCTTCCTCGTCATGGCTTTCTCGACGAGGTCACACACTATTACTACAAATTCGATAGCCAAAGGCGTCATGTCACCACGTCAAGCCTGGACTGAAGATTTCCTTTTGTTATCTGAAAGGCACGTGGCAAATGCTGAACCTCCAGACAACGTGTCTTGATTTCGTTATCGAGGCCCGGAGTAGTGGGGGCGGGCGCCTCCAAATCAAGCCCGCGGGAACAGCGGGTGTAGCCGCTGACTTGGTCGCCGATAGTCTCCGGCTCGCCAAGGGACATTTACTTGTGGTGAGAACAAAGACACACAGCACATCGCGATGTCGTTCATTCGTTGTTCATAGCCATCTGGGTGGTCCTGACGATGCAATGCCACCGTAAATTCACCAAAAGAACATGACTGCTGCCCTAAGATGCGTTGCCGATGATTTGCTCGACGATCTGAGGGAACTCCTGAACTCGAGTCGGCTCAGCCGCTCCCTCTACTGGCGTGATCAACGTGCTGATGCCAATCTTCAGGCCTGGGACGACCCTCGGATCGATGCGCTCGCCTCCAAGCTGTGTACAGCGTTAGCAATCAGGGCGACTCGATAAGAGCTTAGCATACCTTGACGATGCGCCATCTCAAGTTCTTCACCAAAAACGGCTCCACACTCTCCGGCCTGAGATCATGCAACTCGCCCTTCAAGACATAATCCAACAAGAGCGGTGTGACGGGTGTTGTGTCTGTCACAAGCAGACCCTGCTGCTCTTGATGGCCACAATTGTCACATTGCTCGACTGGTGCTGCAAAATTGTGGCTCTGACCGGCAAGTGTAGGCGTGAGGTTCCAGCTGTCAGGCTTGTTGTCGTCGAAGGGTCCGATGAAGTAGCTGATCGTGAAGGTGCCGTTGAGAGCGAGGCTAGCGACTAATGTCAGTTTGCGGAACCTGTGCGATCATACGTAGACCACCTACCGTTCAACCATGTTGTCAATGTACCATCTGCGCTGAACGTGTGCTTCGTTGACCTCGCCGTCTTTGGGCGTGCCAACGTTTTCGTATAGCTCACCAGAGAGTACTCGACTATCAGTCAACTTACTTGACGGCGTGGATTTCTCCACAGCAGCCGACTTGTTGCTCGCTTGCGGCTTAGGTTCACGAGCATTGCCAACGATAATCTGAGCAGCATTGATCGTGCTCTCGGCCATGAGCTGCGTAGATTGGATCGTGTTGACAGCCGCCTTTTGAACGACTTGCTGCACACGACCCACGGGACCTGCTGACGCAAAGACTTGCGCTTTGGCATATTGCTCAGCTGTCGGAGGTAGCATACTCTTGGGACAAGTGCCCAGGTTCTTGATGTCATGCCCTTGCGCTCTTCTGCCTCTGTATCTCACCGCCCAATCGTACTTGGCTTTATAATTGTCTCTCACAGCCTGGGCGGTAGGAAACTCGGCGTCCACGTACGTGTACCCGAGGGATGTCGAGGTATATCGAGCGTCATCAACAGTCCAGTATTTGTGTTTGCTGGTTGGCTGCGGATAGCGAAACGGGTACAAGAACTCTTTGCCGACTCCCGAGTCCCATTCATTGGGATGTGACGCTTGCCAAATCGCATAGATGCGATCGATTTGGCTATTTCTAATTGTTAGGAAAGTAGATTGCACAGCATTTTCGTCCACTCACCAATGGTGGATCCAGAAAACAGGGTCAAACGCAGCTACTGCTGGATCAGACATCTGACCTCCGTTCCCGAGGTAGTTGTGATAGCCATTATGCAGACCCTCGATGGATCCAGCTGTGCCACCGCGCTCCAAACGCGCCGTCACAACGTTCAAGAAGTTATCATAGCCCGGGAACAAGATGATGTTGTTACAGTACTCGTTATCCTGTTCCCTAACCTGGTTCAATTTATTGTTGAGATCACGGACGCTTGGTCGTAAGTAGGAGAACGCGGGTATCGCGCAGTCTCGGGTGACCAATACTATCAAGATCAAGTCAGTGCCACAAACGTAGCAACGGGCGGCATTGCCATTACCTGCGTGTTCGTCGGGTTCCCATCGGCGTCTATCGCTTTTTGCATCCAGATGTTGGCGCCCTTCTCCTTCGGTGGAAACTTGAAGGACTTCAGAGGGTTAGGGAACGACTTGAGCTCGTTCTGCGTCTCTGCTGTTCGCAGCATGACGTTCTCCCTGGTAAAGATGTCTGGCAGGCGATAGTCGAATGGAAAAGTGGTCGATCCCCCATTGAGCCCAGTAAATTCCACCTGCCCGCCACGCGGCTTGTAGTAATCCCAGTAGGGCAGGCGAAACTTCTTGACGGCGTTGCGATACAGCTTTTTGTGCTCTTCCTTCTGGAAAGTCTCTGCGATTTCCGTCATTTGCTCGTACAGAGATTGCTGAGCGGCATTAGTATGTAAGGAAGGTATACTGAGTTGTAGATGTGCGTACTTCGATCATCACCAGATATGGTCTGTGCCAGCCAGGAAACGTGTACGTAGCATGAGCACAGTAACCGACCCAGTCACCTCTCACCTGATTGCTCAAGTCCTTCCTAGTTGCGACTAGAGGTCGCTCGCCATCCCATAATCTGAATGGCATGCCATGTATGCCTATTTGTATCACCGTCGGACGCCAGTGTGGACCTGAACCGGCTTACCAGCAAGCTGTTAGAAGCACATCTTCATATATGCGTTGCTGTCCTTCTTTAGTTCAATCAAAGCAAGCAGAAAAAGGTTGAAAGTGTCAGGCTCGTTCAGCATAAGATCGTCGATATCGCGGCGTGGAACTGCCGTACCGTCGACATTTGGAAGACCTAGAACAACGCCTGCGGCTTGCGCCTCTTCGACAGTCGTCACAGCCATAATGAGCGTGGCAGTCGTAGGTTGGTGGATGGTTTACAGGTCGTACTACAACTTCGGCTGTTGCCTCCATTTGATCTGATTCCAAAGTAGTGGCATGCCATACTCCTGAAAAGTGTGGTTCTTATACCTTTTGTTGACGCTCCAGCTGAACTGGATCCCGGGAAGTGTTACACGATTCGCAGCGTAAGCTGTGCCTTCCAGCTCAGCCTTCTATATGCACGACACCGTGAAGCTGTCAAGCATAGAACCTATCCCACCAGTCCTGGACACTGTCAAGGTCAGCTCGTTCAATGTCGTCCACATCCGTGTTGCGGTCTGCATGTTCCTAGGATGGCGCATCAGCCTGCCGAGTCCCAACACTGGGCGAAAACACATCTGTCCTTGCACCAACGCTCAGGAGAGAGTGTTGCCGGACTCGAGGGACGAGCCTCAGCCAGCCCAGGCGAACGCCTTGCATTAAAACGAGCGGGGAAGAGGGCAGATACGAACTTGGGCTGCATTTTCGCAGACCGACACCACCCGGTTCAGAATGCTGAAGGTGATAGAAGTTCGAGACCCAAGGCTATACGATCAGCTTCATTGACACGATGTGTCAAACATCCTGCACCTGCTGCACAAAGCTCAACCCCTCTGACGGTGCCAGATCTTGTGGGCCGTACATTGAAACAGCCTACCGTCGAATCGTAGCCCACAAGCAGCGATGATCTGAGTCCAGATTGCGTGTCGTGGTGCCTGATGAACGAAAGTTATGGAAACAAAAGATGCCAACAAAAGGAGCCCCTAGCCTGAGCCGGGGGTTCGCCCTGCCCAGGTGAGCTCGGAAGTGGAGAATTCAGGCGGCCAAAGACCGGTTGACATGCGATGACATAACGCCCGCTCTCCAACGGAAGTCGTCCAGCCTAGACCTTTGAGTACGTCCTTACGACTATTGTTCACCAAACACACGTCGCCAAAATCTATTGCGAAAGTCGCTGGGACACACGATGAATCGCCTCTTCGGCACCAAAGCCCAGGCGCCAAAAGCCACACTCAACGATGCCATAGGAAACGTACGCACCGTTCCCTTTCCCTCCCAATAGCCCTTCCCACTAACACAAGCCTCACAGCTGGACACCCGCGTCGAATCCATCGACGTAAAACTCGCCAAAACCAACGCCGAACTCGCCGGCTACCAGCAAAAGCTCTCCAAAATGCGTGACGGCCCCGGCAAGAACGCCATCAAGCAGAAAGCCCTCAAAGTCCTGCAACGCAAGAAACAATATGAAGCCCAAAAGGACCAACTGTATCAACAGTCTTGGAACATGGAGCAAGCCTCGATGATGCAAGACAACCTCAAGAACGTTATGACAACGGTCGATGCGATGAAGACGACGAACAAGGCGCTGAAACAGCAGTATGGGAAGATCGACATAGACAAGATCGAGAAGATGCAGGATGAGATGGCGGATTTGATGGAAATTGGGAATGAGATCAATGAAAGTATAAGTCGGGCGTATGATGTGCCCGAGGATGTGGATGAGGCGGAGCTTGATGCAGAGTTGGAGGCGTTGGGGGAGGATATGGCGTTTGAGAGCGAGATGGGGGTTGGTGAAGGGGCAGTGCCTAGTTTCTTGCAGGATGAAGTGCCGCCGACGTTTATTGATGAGCCGCCGGTGGAGGGGAAGGTGAAGGAGGCGGCGGGTGGTGTCGGCTAGCGCTGCTGCTGAGCAGAACTATTTGCTATCCAGTCATCGGGCTTACAGCGTCACGAACAAACATGATACCCCCTCAGAACGCCGCATTTCATATTTAAATCGGCTCGTGACAGTGACCCAACGTGTATGTCTGCCTATCCCAGTCCCTTCAGCCCAACGACCCAACCCCTGACCCCCTTCCCACCCTCATGCGCCCTCCTAAACAAATCTCTCTCCATCTCATCCAACCCCCTCAAGAACTCCGCCCCCTCCCCACCACCCAACGCTCCACTGGGATTGTTCGCGTGATCCGCAATCTCCGCCGCTCGCATCGCGAACGTCTTCAGTAGCACCCCGACCACGGCTTCGTCCTCGAAGAGTTCCAGGACTCGAGCGCCCAGGCTGTAGAAATGTGGTGATTGGGCGCGTAGGTCGACGGATTTAGGATCTGCTTCGAGGGCGTTCATGACGCGGGATTGGAGGGGAGCGGGGAAGTCGAGGGTTACGAGGGGTGGCTTTGTTGGGTTGTTACTGTTGTTGGTATCTCGTCAGTGGAACCCATTTCTGGTGGCTAGAATGAGAGACGGGTGCCCAGATGTACGTGTGAATGGGCAAAGGAGAGGACGGGAGACGAACGCGTTGGCAACAGTCAGCATCATGCCGAGCCATAGTGGCAATTCAAGTTTCGTATTGGCTGCTATGGCCTCGCCCGGATTGCCATCGAGATAGCCTAGACCAGGCACATCGAGGTTGAATGTGCATGGGAGTTTTTGCGCGTCGGTCAGGATCGCGTCTGTATCATAGAATGACATTTCGTTTGTGCTACAGCATCGTCATGGGTTGAGACCAGTGATATGACGAGCGCGGCAGGAGAATTTGAGGCTATGAAGAGCAGATATGAAACAGATATCGCGTACAGTTTGCGCGTGATATGCTTCCAGTGGAGACGGACGCCTTCTTGGTTGCCTTGTTTGCGATTCCAAGGAATCGTCCACCCAGGTCTCTAGCTTCGTCTGTACCACTGCGTTACTGCCAAAGCGGACTCTGTCCAATCTTCGTCTCATCGTGAGCCCTAATGCCACTCCCGAGATGTCATCGCAGCCCTCAACCACAACTACTACAGCCCAACGCCCATCAGTCTCCCTCCCACCCTCAAACACAACCCACCTCGACCCCGGCGCCTACATCCGCGGACAACATCCCATCACACTAGGCGAGCACTGCCTGATTCACCCACGTGCCCTCCTCACCACCACGACGCACCCTCTGGTAATTGGCTCGAACTGCGTCATCAGCGAGAAGGCCATCATCGGCGGCTTACCTCCTTCCCAGTCCAAGTCCGACACTACATCGACCACAGCTCCAACTACAGCCCTAACATCGCCCGCTCTCGGCAGCATATCGGCGCCGCCGACTCCAGATCTAGCCTCTGCGTCGCAGTTTACGCAGCCAACCTTTGTCTCAAACAACGTCACAATCCACCCGCACGCCCAAGTCACACACTCGACAACCATTAACGCTTACACCACAATCGAATCCCACGCCGTCGTCTACCCCGGCGTCACCATCGGCGAGCACTCAAAGGTCTGTGCTGGCGTGCATGTCCGGCGGGATGTTCCGGACTGGTGTGCGGTTTGGGGAAATGGGAATCTGAGGCGGTTGAGGAGGCCCTCAGCGGCAGCGCTGGAATCCATGGTTAGCATTGGAGCAAGTGACGAAATCACGGATGCAAAGGAGGGAGCTAAACGGCAAGGACTCGAGGATCCAGAAGAGAGAGCGGCGGAGATGAGGCAGAAGATTGAGGAAGCAGAGGTGCAGCGAATTCGGGGCGTAGAAAAGGAGCGGGAAGCTGCGACAGTGTTGCTGCGCAATGCGGCAAGAGCGGCGGTCGCTGCGAAGAGGGCGAGTGTTACCGCGAGGGGATGATGCTACAGCGGACTCCCTGGTCAAAATTCCACATGAAGTTTTTCCACGACCTGACCTGCCAGTGACGCTTGACTGAGGCTCATTTCAAGCCTGCCCATTTCGTCATTTGGCCATTTCAGACCTCTAGCGCCCTTCCTGGTGTGAACTCCGTACTGAACCTTTCATTCACCTTCCCTGCACCAACTCAACATGTCTCAAACCCTCTCTACGCCATCCTGGGTAAGTTTGGTCCGTCCGTGATGGATGACTCCGTGGCTAACAGGTCTCGCCAGGACAAAGCCGAACCAAATCTGTCAAGCATGCCCATCGAAGTCCTGGAGAAGATCATCGCCTTCGCTATCGCTATTCCGTTCTCACTCTGGACCCCCAAAACGTTTGAGATTCAGTGGCGAAAAGGGGGCCCGATCGAAACAGGCACATATTACGAGGTTTGCTCCCGCAAGGACGACCAAGCGGTCAAGTGGAATCAGTCTTGGGTTCTTGGGCTTCTTGTCGTCTCCAAAAGCGTTCGCCAGGTCACTCGCATATGTCTAGCTCGACGTGCTCAATGGGAGTGGCCCTACAATTGGCATTGGTACGTGGTCGTTATCTGTGTAGAGGCACCGGCTGATTTCAGTGGGGGGGATTGCAAGTGCTTTACACAGCATTTGAGTACGTGGGCATCCTCCACATCGAGATTTAGGCTGACGAGACCAGTGAGACGAGGCTTTGTCTTGGAGACTTCCTCTTGAACTATGCCGAGCACGGTTCATTGGCTCTGGAGCAAACCTAGGTAATCTGAAATGTTGGCTGGGCCAAGTCCACCGAAATACGAAATAGGAGTACTACGGCGAAATGGGCAAACCCACGATGCTCAAACAAAGACAAAGACGAAGACGAAGAAGGCAACGCACGCCAGGGCCGTTGCTGTTTGAAGTGGTTCTGAACAAATGATTGAACTGCCTTTTGTGAACCGCCCTCAAGAATAACCCACGCACAGTCTCATGAAGCTCGTCCATACAGTCGGCCTCATCCTTGAAGCCACTCTTTCCGACACCTACTTCCTCGGTCCTAAAGCACCTTTTGACCGCCTAGATACTGACAAAAAAGCTCTTCTCCCCCTCCCGCGCCACAACCTCACTCCTCTTCAAAATCGGATCCGCACAACTGACCCGAATCCTCTCCACCGTCGCCGGACTCCTCAACACCAACACTTCCTCCTCACCCCACTGCTTCCTCGCGGCCACCAAAGCGTCCCTGATAGCAAAGAACACCGCTGCGCCCATGAAAAGAGGCGGCTCGCCTACGCCACGACTACGCTTGATCGTTCGCAAATTCTTCCACTCGACGTCCTTCAACAGACTGACGTTAAATTCTTGCGGGATATCCCTGAACCCAGGGATCTTATAAGCACCCGGCCCGCGAGTGAAGATCTGTCCTGAGGCGCGATGCCAGAGCGATTCCTCTGTTGTGAACAGGCCCTGACCTTGGAGGTACGCGCCTTCGATCTGTCCATAATCGATCGAGGGATTGATGGACTGGCCTACGTCCATGAGGATGTCGGTGCGATTGACCGTGAAGTCACCGGTGAGAGTATCGATGGTGACTTCGCTTGCGGCGACGCCTTGGGTGAAGTAGAAGAACATGAGGCCTGTGTTCTCCTTGGAAGGGTCCTCCGGGTAGGGTCCCCAGGTGTAGCCGATGTCCGGGGTGGCGTAGAAGCCCTGCGCGGAGAGGTTGACGCGGTCGAAGTAGGCGGCGTGGGCGAGCTGTTTCATTGTTGCTTCAGGTCCGAACTTCTCGCGGTAGGGCTTGAGGCGTTCGTTGAGTTGGGCGCAGGCGTTGTAGGCCGCATAGCCGTTCAGGTCCGAGGAGGCGGAAGCGGCCGTGGAGGAGGTATTGGGAACTGTGTTGGTGGCCGTTTCGGAGATGTGGACGTTGGCGAGGGGCACTTGGAGGGTCTCGGCAACGATCTGGCAGATCTTCGTGTGCAGGCCTTGGCCCATTTCGATTCCGCCGTGGGCAACGAGGACGGAGCCGTCGTGATAGATGTGTATCAGGGCGCCAGCTTGGTTGAGAAAGAGGGCGGTGAAGGAGATGCCAAATTTGGTAGGGATGATGGCGAGGCCCTTCTTCTGCCATTTGTGGCTTGCGTTGAACTCGGCAACGGCTTTTCGGCGAGTCTCGTATGCGGTGGTCTCCATGATCTGCTTCCACATGTGCGGTACGAAGAAGTCTTCGAGCTTCTGGTTGAAGTGAGTGCTGTCGC
This sequence comes from Cyphellophora attinorum, assembly GCF_001299255.1. Taxonomy (NCBI): domain Eukaryota; kingdom Fungi; phylum Ascomycota; class Eurotiomycetes; order Chaetothyriales; family Cyphellophoraceae; genus Cyphellophora; species Cyphellophora attinorum. The sequence goes on along the minus strand of NW_017253239.1, from coordinate 528,023 downwards.
CTGGCTTGTACATATTGATCTCCCGGAAGCGCTCGACGGGAATCTTGAGGTGGTCTGCAACCTCGGTCATGTACGATTCTGCAATGAACATGCCTTGAGGTCCGCCAAAGCCTCGGAAGGCACTATTTGAGACGGTGTTGGTCTTGCAGATGCGGCCTTGGACATTGACGTTCGGAATGTTGTACACACCATCAATGTGAGACATTGCTCGATCGAGCACTGCCGCAGACAGGTCCTGCGACCAGCCTCCGTTGTTGAAGACATCCGCCTGCAGTGCTTGAATTTTGCCATCTTTGTTGACACCAACCTTCCAGACTGAGAGGAACGGATGCCGTTGCCCTGAGGTCATGATGTCTTCGTCGCGGTTCAGCATACATCTGACTGGTCTCTTGGTCTTGTTTGCCGCTACGGCACAGATGGTGGACACTTGGCAAGATCGTGTCTCCTTACCACCGAAGCCTCCTCCTAATCGCTTGACCTTGCAGACGATTTTGTTGTTGGCGACACCTGTGGCTTGAGCAGCGTATGCCTGGGTCTCCGTGGTATTCTGAGTGCTTGACCAGATCTCCATCTCGCCATCTTCAGGCTTTGGAATGGCAACGGTCGCCTGTGTCTCGAGGTAGAAATGCTCTTGTCCTCCCATGCGCGTTGTGCCGGAGAAGACATGATCACACTCCGCGAATGCCTTTTCGACATCTCCATTCTTGATATAGCGGTAGTGTTGGAAATAGCTCTCCTTCTCAATGGCTTCCTCAATTGTAAAAATTGCTGGCAGCTCTTCGTAGTCGACCAATACCTTTCTCGCAGCAGCTTCTGCCTGCTGGGCTGTATTTGCGACAATCATGCCAATAGGCTGACCAGCTGTGAACACTTCGTCTTCCGCAAAGAAGACTTCATCGCACACTGGAGCACCCCACCAGTTGGCTTGAGGACTCACCACATCGTGGCGATCAACCCAGCCCACGACACCTGGCATAGACAGAGCCGGCTCGGGATCCACGCTGAGCAGTTTGGCATGCGCTTTGGTGGAAAGGACCAGGCGGCCAATCAGCTCATTCTTCTGATGAGGGATATCGTCCGTATACTGAGCCTCACCTGTGCACTGCTTCAGTGCAGCCACGTGCGGGTTGCCTTTACCGGCAACATTTCCTGCATAGGCGATGGAAGCATCGTGATCCTTCTTGCCAAACGAGATGTCTCGCTCCAGCTCAGGTATGGCTTCCTTGTCGATCTTCTCTGAGCTAGCTAGATCAGTGAGAACGTCGTGATAGTAGCGGTAGAAGAACCCAAGGGCCAGCGACTTCCTGTACGTGGCCATGCCTCCTGGAACGCCAAAAGGTAGGTTGAAGTCCTGCTCCAAAGCACTCATGACTCCTTCGAGCGTCTTCAAGTCAGAGAACTTCTTGCCAGTCAAGAACTCCGCTGCCTTGGTTGCTGACACGGTCGTCGGCGCCATGCCACCGTAAACTAGGCTGGCACTCTTAACGACCTCTGCATCATCCAAGGCAACGCGTAGACAAGCATTGACGATAGCAATGTCATCGTCTTTCCGCTTGGACTGTTTGTATGTGCGGATGAATTCTCCCTTTTCAGCAGCAATGGGTATCCTCATCGCGGCAATGACTGCATCTTCAGGCAACGCGGTCTTGCGATAGCCCTTGAAGAATTGATCCATGGGTATTTCGGTCGTCTTCTTCATGGATTTCGCGACCAAAGTCGACTTTGTGGCAACGAAGACGGGATTGAGGTCTGAGATGGGTGAGGCTGTCGCTAAATTGCCGGCCGGTGTGCCGACATTTCGGATCTGTCGACCGGCGAAGTATTTGATCGCTTTCTTGATCGCGTGGAATGGTTGTGACTTAATCTCGCCATAGTGTTGTACAGCTTCATCACAGATATTCTCGAGATCCGTCAAAGCCACGTTGCCGCCGATCTCAACGTGGTCATCATGGAAGGCATACTGACGTAGCTCTGCGATATCTCCCACGTAAACCGAGTTGTTGTAATCCATAGCTTTGAACTTGATCTCGATCTGAGTCTCCGTACTGCCTCCGATCAACTTTGACTGAGGGACAGCATGCTTGATCTCGAGCAGTTCTTGTAATGTCGATGGTCGATACCACTTCTTCCTCTTGTTGCCTAAAGCAAGCGGCTTGAACTGATGCTTGCGGAGAGAAGGTGGAAAGATGAGCTCTGTCTCCTTGTCGTAGTGAATGAATGACGGTGGTTCAAACTTCTTCTCATTTGTGGCGCCGTTGGTCTCTCCGTTCGTTGCACCACCACAAGACCCTCCATTCTCCATGCAGCATCCTGATCCGCCATTCGCGATCGATTTGCCACACTTCTTGTTGAAGCTCTGGGCAGCATCTAATATTGGTCGATAGCCAGTACATCGACACAAGTTCCCGTCAAATGCCTCTTCCACTTCGTGCTCGTGGGGCTCTGAACCGCTGTTCCGCAGCAGAGCATACATGCTCATCACTATGCCGGGCGTGCAGAACCCACATTGACTACCACTGGATACAGCGATGCGCTGCTGCACTGGATGTGGCTTCTTGACCGATCCTATACCCTCCACTGTGATGACATGTTTGCCATCTACACTGACCAGTGGGGCCAGACAGGCATTCACGGAGGCATGATATAGCTTTTTAGTTGTTGGGTTAATCTGAGAGACGACGACGGTGCAGGCTCCGCATCCTCCCTCTGCGCATCCCAACTTCGTCCCTGTCAGACCAATGCCACGGAGGTACTCTAGCAGCGTGATCTCTGGGTCGATCGAATCGAGCTCGACTTTCGTGCCGTTGAGGTAGAAGCGGATCGTGTCGTCGTACCCCGCGGTCAGTGAGGCCAGCGATGTGGCATGGTCGCCATTCGCGACCGGATCGATGATGCCGGGCGCCATGCTATGCTGTTCGTCAGTAGATTCGGACGGCGAGAGTCAGGTCAACATGGCAGGTCAAAGGTCGAAGCTCCGACTTTCAGTTACGCGGGGCACATGTGTACACTCTATAGCATGTGTCCTCTTCAAGCCCGTATTGGCGTGGCAGACCTTATCAGTGTCGGGGATCATCAATGTCATTCCTCGAAGTCTGTGGTATCCGCCGAATCAGGGCGTGCAGAATGCTAATGTGCCGTACAAGAAGCAAACACGCAGCCACACGGAAGCGCCTATCTTTTGCCTGCCGCGGTACAGACCGCAGGCGGAGGTGGCCGACAACAGCAGTGAGCTTGAGCGATGTTCATTGGGTTGTACGACTGGGCAGGAGCGCGTACGGTGAGTTCTAGAGCTCGTTCATGCAGAGCGACGCCGGATGACAGCAGCACTTTCGACGTTCTGGCAAAAATATCTTTCAGCTTGATTGTCTGCTCAGCCTAGGCGTCAACCAGCGTGCATCTCATCTTGAGTCGGACCACAGCATCTCATTGTTTCCGTTGTCACTGACGCGAGACTCTCCGTGCTTCCCACACGTGCTGTCTCACCCATTACCGGACTGCATGGCTGAGCTCGTTTCTCACAGGGCCCCCCCTGCAGGTGACGATATCAATGGTCAACTTCATGATTAGCAGACGCAGTGCAGGTTGCGTGACTCAGTATCGCTTTATAGCTCTACGATGATGCTGTGAATCGCATAGGGCAACCTATGAGGCCTATCTCGGGCAACCGAGCAAACTCCACATCGCCATCCATGTCGAAGTCTTTCGTTTGACGGAACAACGTCTGGATGAACACTCTCAGCATGGCGCGCCCGAACACCATTCCAGCACATCTCTATATCGCGCTTGTCAGCGTGAACATGAATGGAAAATCGAGCATGGAGGGTTGACGTCTTGCCCGAGTCAGGTTCATGATGATACGTACATGCTTGCCCCTTCCGAATCCGAGATGTGTCTGAACTGTGTTTTTACGTATATCAGCGGTCCTATCTCAGCTCATGGGTCACCAGGGTCTCTCACTGTTCTCGCGATTCAAGATGAATTTGTCCGGGTCTTTGAATTGCTGCGGGTCCCGATTCGCGGCTGCGTAGGTCATGGCGATCGGCTCCTTGGGTTGGATGTCCTGACCAGAGATCTTCACTGGGCATACCGCCGTCCTCGAGAAACCTCGGTAAGGAGTGTATAGCCGGACGAACTCTTCAACAGCGGCCGGAATGAGCGAAGGGTCTTTCCGAAGCTGTTGCTGGAGTTCTTTGTCGAAAGCAAGATGGCACGCCATTGATGCCATAAGAATGGCTGGTGCGACCATCGCCACGATGAGGACTTGACGAATACAGGCTACAATATTCTCGTCCGTGAAAGGCTTGCCTTCATGGTCCTTCTCGAGGAAGAGACTGCTTGCGGGATCCTCCTCTGGGTCAAGTGGATGCTCACGTCGCTGTGCCACCACTCTCCTGGCGATCTCATAGAAGCCATCACTGGCTCTTTTGACGGCGTCCCAGTCACCAGTACGCCAGGATTGCACGAACGGAAAGACGGTCTCTTTTAGCAGTCCAGAGTCATGATCGTCGAGGTTTAGCCATTCTTTTTCAACTAGGGCACTGAACTTGGCCCCAAATTCGGCATAAAGGTCGCCATGACCACGATCAGTCATTACCTTCATCTCCCGCTCTGCGTGAGCTTCGATCAGCTCTTCTAGCCGCTTGAGCCGAGACGCTTTCAGAGTACGGTCAATGGCCGTGCGATAAGGCAAGTGCTTGATTTGTTCAGTCACTGGACCTCCGACGCGAACATTGACCTACCTCAAGCCCATCATACTTCAGTGGGGGCCGCCGGATGCCCCTGGCACGAATTAGATTAGCCACAGTCATTGGGATGATTCGAGACCAACCTGGGATCCGATGGGATGACAGCACAGACCGATGAAATGAACGTGTCGCTGTTGCTGCAGGTCGCTTTGATGTCATCGTATCTGGCGCTTCAGCTTCATTCGCACGCCTTGTGAGTAGCTCACCTTGTCAAGAGCCAGTATCCATTATGTCGATCTACCTTCGCTACAGGACAATGCTGCCTCAGGTAGTTGTATTCATCATATATCTTCTCTGGGTCATTGCTCAGCACAGCAGCGCTGTCGTTAACATTCCAGCCAGGGGCCAGCTCAACATCGGCGGTCGCCATATCGGTCTATCGACGAGATGAGACAAAAGGCTTACAAGCATTCAGGTTTCCAGGACTTGCGGTATGTGATGAAAACAAGATATCCCACTGATGTTCGTCTGCACGCTAGACCAGCTAGACAGGCACAAAATTTGCCGTCAAGATTGCCGCCGCAAGCCTACACCTATCAGATGAATATGTCGATTATCAGGCTCAAAGGACGTTGCGATGCCGTGGCGCACTTCATCGATGTACACCCAAGCCCTTGTTCCCCAGGCGTTCCCCCGCTCGCTAGCCTCACGTCCACCAATAGGAAACACGAGTCGAAAGAGGCTACACGCCGCTTGGCCTTCTATAGCGCGGCGATCTGCCGGGTGGCATTCAGCCGCCCGAGTAGCGTTGCACGATAACAATTCAGGAATCGGCCATTGCAGTAGTGGCAAGCGGTGGTGTACTTCTGCAATGGTGCGAATTAGCCTCGTCCTCAGTTGGCGCGGATGTCAACGATCGGCAGTGGATCTCGGTACGGATCGATCGTTCACGATATCCATATAGATTGAGCAAAGCAACCTCATGAAGACTGCTCTATCAACTCCAAGGTTGCATAATCGCAAAGATGCATCACAACGTCGAGAAAGACTTGGTCGCGGAGGTGGAGCAAATCACGCAGCCAACTCAGAGACTGCGCGGTTATGTTCCAGACTCATCTGAGCAGAAGCGGCTCGACCGACGCATCAATCTCAAGCTCGATCTGACTGCTGTTGCCATGCTGGCCTTGGGCTTCTTGGTATTGATGGCTTACTACTATATTGCATCTCGCTGACCCTGCATCCAGTTCCAAGGCATCGATAAGACCAATATAGGCAATGCGGCCACGAGCTCACGTACGTTTGACTCTCGGAAGCTTATTTGTTTCGACGGCATCTAATTTCAGGAGCAGACTTCATCAAAGATGCCGGCCTGCAACCAGACGACGTCCCCAACGCCGTTTCTCTGTTTTCTGCGACGTTCATTCCTTTCATGCCGATCTCAACAGCCATTGGACGCGTCGTCGGGCCTAAGCGTTGGATTCCGATCATCATGCTGTGTTGGGGTGGCATCACCATGGCTCACGCAGCAATCTCGCAGCGGACTACCTTGATTGCCCTTCGGCTGCTTCTCGGTGTGTTCGAAGCGGGTTTCGTGCCTACTGCATACTAGTACGTATGCCTATGCCTGTGAAGAGGGCAAGACATCAGCCTCCCGGCCCTGATCTACCCCGATGCATGCTCAGTCTAACAGGCGATAGCTACATCTCCACCTTATTTCCAATGTATCACGCCGGCTTTCGTCTGGGTCTGTTTGCAGGCATGTACGCATGGGGTGCAGCATTCGCGAGCCTGATCGCATACGGTGTCCTTCAGATCAACAGCAGCCAGTATGCTAGCTGGCAGATTCTGTTCATCCTCGAAGGCGCAGTCACTCTCGGTCTGGCAGCGCTGACGTATTTTGTTCTACCTGAACACGTGAGCACGGCGTGGATGCTGAATGACGACGAGAGACGGCATGCGGCCCAGAGGCTGGAGATCGATGGTGAGGTCTTCGATGTGAGTCGCTATATCAAGACGATGCTGTCTTCAAGCGTAGAGACGAGGCTAACCAGATGCCAGGGCACCGACACTGAATACGTGGGTCAGGAGCGGAGGATCACCTCGAGAAACGTCAAGGACGCTTTCACGGACTGGCGTAAGATCTTGATGATTGTCTTTGTGAGTACTGCGCTATCGTGCCAAGTGGCAGACTGGTCACTGACGGTCTGCTTGCAGAACATGTGTGCAACCATGCCTGTCTACGCATTCACTACTTTCCTTCCGCTCATCTTGAAGGGGATGGGCTACAGTGGTATACGCAGCAACCTCATGTCGGTACCTCCATTTGTCGTGTAAGTCTACCTGGGTCTGATGATTGATGCTCTTTGCCCTGTCGAGTTCCGGACTAATCAACGGACAGTGCTGCCATCGGCCTCTACGCAGTGGTCTGGGCATCTGATCGAATCCGCCAGCGCGCCTTCCTCATTGCGGGCTCCATGTTCGTGGGCGTGATCGGAATGATCGTGCTCATCTCCAGCCACGACCAGAAACTACGCTATGGATTTGCACACGTCGCTCTGATTGGCGCAGGCACATCAAATCCCCTCGTCGCCGCTTGGATCACGGATAACACGCCAGAAAAAGCCACGCGAGCCGTCATCTTTGGCTTCTACGCTATCAGCAATTTGGGCGGGATCATCGCCGGTCAAGTATACAAGGCGAAGTACGCTCCTACCTACAACGTGAGCCTCATGGCGACAATGATCGTGGTCTGCGTTGGCATCGCCGGGATGCTGGGACTGAGGTATTGCTTTGTCTGGGAGAACAAGAAGAGGCAACGACTTATGGAGAGCTGGACTGAGGGAGACTGGCGTCATGAACGAGCTGATCCAAAGCGAAGAGGAGAAAGAAAGCGCTTTTTCATCTACGGACTGTGAGTCTCGTCGCAGCGGCTGGCTTTAGCGTCAGACTTCGCGAGGTAGCACACTCAGCGCCTCCAGCTTCAATGTTTGAGCAGCTTATCAGGGAAAGGGTCCAGAGTATGCAATCTCGAGAAGTGGTAGTACAACACCGGCGTTGTGTAAGGACCCCTCGGCCGGATTTTTCAAGGGCATCAAAAGCTATGCTGGACAGCAATATGTATCTTAGTCCGTGGTATCTGCGGAAAATACCTGCTCGATCTCCGCGCTATCCTCCACTGAAGCTGATGAGCACCACATCGCTTCTAGAATTACGCCATGCCCATGTTGTGAGCCCACAAGCGAGACTCGTCGAAGATGAACCAATCACAGTAAATCACCGAGTCCCATCACGGACATTTAGGTAGACTCGGACATTTGCAACGCCTCCGTGATAGTAGCGAGCGCCACCCAAACTATATGTGCACACGCCAGTTACGGCAGCGCCTTTTCGTGCTCAGATGTCAGTCGAAACATTATTAGACGCACAGATTCCACATCTCTACGTGTTCCAGTAGGTACAGGACAGGTTTGGGACATCAGCCAGCATCCTCGCCAGAGATTATCAGCAGAAAGACCGAACTATCTATCGGACTCAAAGCTGAGCTTTCGGGCAGCAATTATGGGATCAATGGCACCGCTCCCGCAAATAGAGCGCACAAATCTGCCTGGCAGCACTCGATCCATCAGCCGGATCATCAACGGCCTGTGGCAGTTGGCAGGAGGTCACGATGAGCACGTCGACCTAGCCTCAGCCGCCGGAGTCATGGACGATTTGATCCAGGAGGGCTTCGACACATTCGACATGGCAGACCACTATGGCGATGCAGAACTCGTGGTCGGCAAGCACAACGAACTCGCTCGAACGACAGGGAACAGCAAGTCTGTATCGTTCAGCAAATGGTGCCCGGAAGAGGACGGGGTCATGTCATTTGAGAATGCTGAAGCCGCCGTGGACAGGGCGTTGCAAAGGATGGGCCAGGAGAGGATTGAGCTTATGCAGTATCATGCATGGAACTTCTGCGACCCAACGTATCTGCATAATTTGACACATCTGCAAAGGCTTCAAAAGAATGGGAAGATCGGGCTGATCGGACTCACCAACACCGACGCTGCTCATTTGAAGCTGCTACTTGACTCTGGCTTCCGGATTGCGACCAATCAAGTACCGACATCAGTCATCGACAGGAGGCTGACCCGTGGCCGTCTGAACGACATATGTCTCAAGCACGACGTAGGCATTCTGGCGTATGGCACCCTCCTGGGTGGCTTTCTCAGCGAGAAGTGGCTCGATCAACCTGAGCCGGCGGATGATGAGAGCAAGCCGCTGAATTGGAGTCTGAAGAAGTACTTGCGGTTTATCAAGGCAGCAGGTGCTGGGAGCCGTTTCAGACTGTATTAAGAGCGCTTGATAAGATCGCTAAGAGGCACGGTGTGTCCATTTCGGCGGTGGCGTGCAGATATGTGCTGGATATACCATCCGTGAAAGCGATCATCGTGGGCACACGACTGACGTCGGACTCGAAACGCTACCTGCCAAGGAACCTGGAGACCTTTTCTGTCGAGTTGACGGAGGATGATAGAGTCTTGATCAAGGAGGCGCAAAAAGGTCTGACGGACGTCCCAGGAGATTGCGGCGACGAGTATAGACGGCCTCCGTATTTGACGGCTTCTGGTGATTTGAGCCACCATCTGTCGGACCGCGATCGTAGCGACGAAGTCCGGACCGCCATTGCAAAGGGTCAAAGGGTTGAGTATATGTCTGGAAGCAAGTGGGAACCAATAGCTGTAAGTGCATCTGACTAGCGCTCTTCTGGATGCATGACACTGACCAGCTTGCAGGGCTACTGCCGTGCTGTCCGGACAGGGAACTGCATACGTGTCTCTGGCACAACGGCGAACTCTCCGGTCTCCAGCCTATCAGCCATTGGTGGTTCCAGTCCGAGTAGTCAGACAGTCCACATCCTGGACATCATCGAAGGCGCCTTAAAAGCCTGGGGGCTTGTATGGCTGACGTGGTCCGGACGCGAATCATGGTCCGGCAGGCGGACTTTTGCGAGCAAGTGAGCCAGGCTCATGGATGGGTTTTCCAGAATGCAGGAGTATTGCCAGCAAACACTCTGGTAGTGTCAGGACTGATCGGTGATGAGATGTTGGTGGAGATTGAGGCCGAAGCCGAGGTTGGCTGCGCCGACAATGGCGTAGTCCGGGTCAGCAATAAAGCCGTTGCGAAGACCACACAAACGTCGCCCACACACAAGTCGAAATGAATCAGGGCACGGGTGGTAGTTCACGCAGTGGTTCTCTGTTGAGGTCAGCTCCTTGTTACAGTCGCTGCACAGTTCTGACCCATGTCTTCGGACTGCTGCGTCGAAGCTGGCCGAACCTAGAATTCCAGGATGCTGCAAATGGCGTCAATTGGGCATGAACACTCCTCCGTCGACGTTGAGACCAGCATCAGAGAACATAGCAAGCCAGCCTTCTTCATCAGCGTAAGTCCACTGGTATTCAAGGTGACCGGACTCGAATGGCTCAACAGATGGTGGTGTGGTGGTTGAACCATAGAGGCCAATTGTGTCAGCAGGCTGATTCAGGATTTCATCATTTCGCTGTGTCGTATCGTTGACATGATGCTGGTTGGCAGGTCTGAGCGTGTCGACCGTATCGCTGCCATCATGGTTGCGACGACTAGTGTGGGGAGGACGTTGTGCCACCTTGTTGTATTCGCTGAGTACATTGCAAGATAGTCCGCCAGTAATGAGCATGCGAATGTTGGTGGGGTTGCCTGTCGCCGGAAAATGCGAGCCACAGTATCAATTGACTGCGTCACTGTCGCCTCAATCGCTGTTCGAGCCGTTGCACTCAGGGACAGTAATAGCTTGACCAGTAGTGACGCTGCATATGCAATCATGGTGTGGATCGAATCATGACAGAAGACCAGACGCGAGGTAAAGCAAGGATCACAAACGATGTCCAACATCTCGAGGCTCCGTCGCTAGTCGCCAACAACTTCTCATTAGCTTCCATGTTTGCTCGCGGCCGATTCGCGGCGTATGCTTGAAGCTGAAACGCACGCAGAACAAGTCGCGCGTGTGCACCAAAGAACGACACAAGGAAGACGTGGCATTCGCCTATGGCCCATATCAGCTCGATTGCTACATAGTGGGAGCGCTGCGTACCTGAGTGACCCGCCGCGTGAGTCCATGACTGTTGCCACTTGTTGATTTCACGGCTCAGGGTTTCTGAGGCTTCGTGACCCCGCTGATCTGATGGGAGTGACCGCAGCGAGCCAAAAGTCTTTAGAACGTCTGCTGTTGCCAGGCGCAGAGCAATGAAGCCGGCTAAGGTCGCATCGGTCCTCGATGCGATAGGGTCCTGGTACCACTGGACATAGGACTCAATGAAATTACTCCTCTCTATCATCCATGGCTTTCCAGTCTGTAGGTTGAGGCTAGGTTATGGCTTGTCAGCAACACGGCACATCAGCATCAGGCAAGTGGTCTAGGATACCTTCTATCATATACAAAGAGAACGAGCCAGGTCCGTTCCATGTTGCGTCTGATCCTGATCGATTCGTGAGATTGTGTCGTGGTGTCGCTGCCTCTGTCAGATGCTAACTGGAACTTGTGCCAACCTAACTCTTGGGCAATTCGAATCGCGTAGCCCACCATTGGCCAGGAACGGGAGTCGTCGGGCTGCTTCCAGTAGGTGCTCAAAAGAAATGCTTGGATGATTTCGGGACTTTTTCGTCCGGACGTGAAGCACTTCGCCAACAGCTTCTCTGCATGCTGCTGCAGGACAGAGTGATAGCTCGGGTTATAAGCCTTGCTTGCAGCCGCTAGTATGATTGTCATGAGTAGAGATGAGCGATCCTGTACATATCGGAAGGTATGAAGATCCGGATCTAGGACGCACACTAACGGATTGCAGTTATTCATGAATCTAAACCCACCATCAGCGCCGCGCGCACCAAGATCAGATTGATCTTACCCTTCGAACAGCGAGACGGCAATATGATAAGGTAACAGGCCTGAGCTGACAGGGTCATCGCCTCTGGTAGGACTGCCCTCTTTGGAGAGGACCTCTCTGCTCTGATGAGGTCTCAATATGCTACTCAGCGAGAATCTTCCTGATCGGGCAGGCTCGCTGAGCAGACTGGAGGGCTGTAGTCCATCGATGCCTTCTGCAGTCATCGGAGCAGCTCGCAAAGCTCCTGGTGGGCTCTCCTGCAAAGTCAGCGGAGCGCAGACGCTGCAGAAATGCTCGTCTCATACCTGAGCCCCTGCATTGTCAGCCGCGTGCTCGCTGCTAGATTGAACCGTGATCACCTCCTCAGAAGGCGTCCCCATGCCTCGGCTGATAGTGTGAGCGACTGTAGATGCTCCATTCGCTGTGACTTACTCAACCGGTTTCCTTCCGCGTTTCTTCTGGCCATATACACACGAAAGACCCTTTCGAAAGCATCGTACACAAGTTGAAGATGTCGTGGGATTGTGGCATCGAATCTTCAGCTTGCGGCATGCTATACACGCCTCACTGTTGAGAGTGCTGTCAGCAATAGCAACAGTATCACTTGACAATGATAGACACAACACATCTACCCTGGTGCAGAACGGGTTCCGTCATTGCAAAGATAGACATGCAGCAACACAAGAGCCACCTACCCCTGACCAGATCTCGCATTCCGCATGATCGCCACCACTTCGTCCTCACAGCAGATACATCACCTCCGACAGGCTGGGCACACTGCGTGTTGCATGCCCTCGATATGTATACGGTTGCCCGCCGAACTCCAGGTAGGTTGTATATATATGCGTGCGTCTAGCTATCGGCGGTGCGTCAGCATGGAGATGAAATGGTCAGAGAAGCTCCAAGGCGCGATCTCGAACGGAAGCATGAAGTGACATACTACGGTAGATGCCAATCAGGCCAGTTTCCACGAAACGCGTAGGAAGGCAGTACGCAGGATCGGCTTCTAAGCTGGGACGACCTCAAGTAATTTCACCTTCCTAATTGGTCAGCTCAAGCAGAAGCCACGTACTGCGAGTTTTGAGCTTTGGTATCACTTGCCGTGTTGTCGCATATCTCAGCTATACAGTCCGGTGCTAGGTGCCGATAGCCTGGAGGAGCATGGACAATTGTCCGACGAGATAATGTGCAAGCAACTCATTGGACCGAAGAGCTCCATTTTCGCGGGCGTCGTCCTTAGAGTCTGGCTCAACGGATCGCGCTTAGGCGTGAAAATGTCCGCGCCGAGGTGATAGCTAAACACCGACGTCTTCCTACCCTCGACTACCTGGTATCAAGATATACAAGAAGCGAGCAAGATCATCATGGCCGAGTTGCCTCTTCCAACAAAGCTTGTGAGCGCTAGTCAACCCCTTCTACCAGCAGTAGAACTTCATCATGGGTCACCACGACAAGATGACCGTTGCCAAGATTTACACACCCGATGTCGAGGTCGGCTCGGTGGCCGTACCTGGCACTATGAGGAAGGATCTGTCTCGTCGGCACATTAACATGATAGGGCTTGCAGTGAGTTGTTCTTTCCTGGCCAAGCATTTCGGCCTGGACCGTGTACTGCTTCTCGAGACAAGACTGACAAAACCCGCAGGGCATGATCGTAAGTTCGGCTACGTGCTGTATGCGTCGCGGACCTTGACGCTAACCACCAACATCAGGGCACCGGACTCTTCCTGGCTTCAGGTCAAGCTCTTAGGGTCGCCGGACCAGTCGGTGCACTCCTCGGCTACATCCTGATGAGCTTGCTGACTGCATCCGTCGCTCTCACCACCGGCGAACTCAGCTCGTTCATGCCAGTATCTGGTGGCTTCGTTCGACATGCCACCAAATTTGTCCAGCCGGCGCTCGGAGCGGCTACAGGCTGGAACTATTGGTATCTGTAAGTCACTCTTCCATGGACAAAGTTGTGTCCGGAAATGAGCGTGACGTTGAATGCTGCCCGAGTTGTGTCTCGGGCTGAACAAAGAAGTGCTCACGTTAACCCTGCAACTTTGCCTTCGAGCACACCGCCCTTTCCAGACACAAGGCTAATACGGTCCGCAGCATGGCGATCACTGGACCGGCTGAATTGAGTGCTGCTGGGACGCTTATCACTTTCTGGCATCCGGATGTGAACATGGCGGTCTGGTACTGTGTCTTCATCGTCGTCATTGCTGGAATTAGCTTCTTTGGAGTTCGCGTCTATGGCGAGTCGGAGGTCTTTTTCTCCATCATCAAGATTCTCACCATCCTGGGCTTGATCATTGCCGGCATTGTTATAGACCTCGGTGGTGGCCCGAACCATGATCGCATCGGTTTCCGCTACTGGAAGAATCCTGGCCCATTCGTTGAGTACATCACGTCTGGAAGCACAGGCAAGTTCCTGGGTTTCTGGAGCACACTGATCTCAGCCGCATATGCCTTTTGCAACATACAGGTGGTGGCGCTCACTGGGGCCGAGTAAGTCTATCCGCTTTTCGTGAGCCTGAACCATCAGTCGACCATGAGGGCAGTCTCGACGCAGCATCAAAGACACTTGTTCTGAACAATGTCTCGGATCATCTTGTGGTCCTTAGGCGAGACGCCGCTATCTTTGAAGCTCTCCTGGTGGCGAGTTGACCATTGTCTGGCCCCAAACCCTTCTCCCTATCCACTACCCCTCGCGATTACCCGAATGTCCGGTTCAGGCTGACCAATATCGGCAGGACGAAGAACCCAAAGCGTCTGATCCCTGATGCAATGAAGATGACGTTCTGGCGCATCATTCTGTTCTATGTACTCAGCATCTTCGTTGTAGGCCTCATAGTGCCATCGAACGACCCCAAGCTGGGTACCGCGAGTGGCACCGCGCAACAGAGTCCGTTCGTCATCGCCTTTCAGACCGCTGGTATCAGCGCACTTCCATCAGTCATCAATGCCGCTCTAGTCACATCTGCTTTCAGCTGTGGACTCGCCGTCACCTTTCCCGCGTCTCGAGTCCTCTATGGCCTGGCTGAGGACAGGCACGCGCCGCGAGTCTTCCTCAGGATCAACCGATTCGGCTCTCCGTACGTCGCAGTTGCAGCGTCTGTTCTGCTCCTCCCTCTGGTGTTCCTCAGTCTCGGAAGCAACTCTTCCGTAGTCTTCGGATGGTTCGTCAATATCGCCACCGTCGCGGCGTTGATCTCATGGGTGGTCATTGAGGTGACATTCTTGCGTTTCTACTACGGCATGAAAGCGTAAGGGATAGATCGCAATCGTGAGTGCCAAGGTTCTGCAGGTTCTCTATATTTTATGATGCTGACTTGAATCCAACAGGCCTCGTCTACAAGAGTCCCTTCCAGCCATACATGGCTTGGGCCACGACCGCTGTCCTTGTCTTGGTCGTTCTTACGTCAGGCTACACCGTCTTTGTTCATGGCCACTGGAATATCAACGCCTTCTTGTACGTATCGCCCAGCTGAATCGGGCGACACGCCGGTTCCCCGATTCTGGTTTCCTCCCAAGCCCTATGCATTCTAACAGGTGAAAAGTACATACTACGTCGGCATCCCGGTCTTTTTAGGTACGTTGTTTCTCGATCTGTCGCACTATTGTGTGTGCTGACGCTTAACGCAGGCTTCTGGGGAATCTCATATTTTGTCCTCGGAAGGAAAGGCATCATTCCCCTGCGAGACATGGACCTGTCCGAGATCCGGGACGTGGAGCTCGACAAAGCTGTCATCTCACAGGAACCAAAGCTGCCTTGGTATAGAGTGCTGGGCTAGATCCGAGTTGTTTGACGATACTGCACTTTGAGCCCACTGAACATCAATATCATGGCCACGGCTCAGAGCCATGCTTCGAGCAATGTTCAGTGGAGGCCACAAGGATACGAACGAGTCCACTTCCGAACAACAGAGGTTGGTCTCGTGAGTGCCTCGGGGGTTGTCATTATGAGATCCACGGGCAAGGTCTGTCGGAGCTCAGATGGAGTCCTTGGCAGCTTGTAACCCGGCAAGAATATTCGCAAAGGACGCCCCGGAAAATCGCGGTGTTGCAGCCATTGTTACTACACGCCAGGTATAGCCCAAGACATGGAACAGATCTCAACCACTAAGCTGCGCCAATCGCTCCAAGACCGCGTTCCTAGCCCGCTCCTCGTCACCATCCGCCCTCCTCAATGCCGCCTGCATAGTCCTCTTGAACCTCGTATTCGTCCCATGCAAGGTGTCCAAGATGCCTAAGGGCCCGAAGTTCTCATCAAATGCAAAATGGTGAAAGTCGTGCTGAAGATTACTAGGCAGCGGAGCGAGATTGTAGCCTGAATGAGAGCATATGGTGCTGAACTCAAGAAGGAGCAGAGTAAACACCATGGTCGACCAGTGATGAGGGATAATCAGGAAGCCCACGGCATTTGGCAGGAGGTTGGAGAAGAGATGCTCGAAGGGCGAACAGAAAGTCGCAGCCAAGCCCACAGGCGCTGTGAACCTGTGGTGCTGTTTGTGGAAGCGAGCGTAAAATCTCGGGTGATGGAACTATGGCATTTTTAGACTAGACATGTAACGGGAAGAACCAGAACCGGGACATCGATGTCTCGCCGAACTCAGGTCCACAGGTGTACATACCAGACGGTGGACATAGTAGAAGCCGACCTCGGTGCAGAGGATATCGAAGGTGATGATCAACAGGGTGACTGGCACGGATGGCAGCGTGCTCGGATGCACAGGATGGACGACGATGAGGCTGCTTATGTATGCCACCGGCAGAGCGACAAGTACTTGATTCCGGAGACTGATTAACGCGATCC
The DNA here is from genome assembly GCF_001299255.1 of Cyphellophora attinorum. NCBI lineage: Eukaryota > Fungi > Ascomycota > Eurotiomycetes > Chaetothyriales > Cyphellophoraceae > Cyphellophora > Cyphellophora attinorum. The sequence goes on along the minus strand of NW_017253239.1, from coordinate 511,632 downwards.
ACGCATACTCTCGCGGAGAAACGCGGGTGAAAGGCTGAGTCTTGTACTTGAAAAGCCAGGACGGTCGAGAGGTCAGGTCCGCAAGGGCAAAGACGCCCGCCCATATCCAAAAGAAGGCACTGGTGATAACGAAGGTCGCCCAGCAATTCACGTTCCGATCGCCGTACACCGTGTGGAGGTGGATATAGAAGGCATGCCCGGTTGAAGAGTTGTTGAAGGCAAGGAAGGCAGCTACAAGTACTGCGGTTGCGGTTTGCGACCGGAGGCCTTGATTGAGGAGGCTAAACCCAGAGTACGCCCAGCGGTCATTGTGACATATACGCTTCTGGTCGAGATTAAGCAGCGCGCCGGTCGACGATCTAGAATCCATCGTGGACGAAGCGTTTGTGTTGTGAAGATTGGGGATGAATCTTCACCAGAGGGACGGCCGAGATTAAGTAGTCCTGCCACAGGAGCTGACTTTCGGATCCTTAGGGATCATCTTCCACTGGCGATACGATCATCGCATCCGCTGTTTCGAATTGCGTGAAGCGCGAACGATTGAGCTGCCCAGCGCACGTATATGCCACCTAGGCATTGGCAGCTGAGGTCGCACAAGGTGGCTCCGAGAATAGAGTTCCGTATCTTCGTATCTCGTATAGCTCCATTCCACGACGGAGGACCGGCGGCACGGCTCATGAGCTCGAAAACTCGTCTTCAAGAGCCACGCGTTTTTATTAGAGGAAACATTCCGTGATTCTTTCATCATGCTCGATCATTGTTATGCGGCAGCACTGGTGACCATCCTGGCCCTGAGGGCGTACTCGTCAACTGTCTATCTGGAAGTCCGCCAAACCTCGCACCCGTGGACCTCATACAGTTGGGCGCTTGAAGCGAAACCTGCTCCTGCGGACAGTGACATGGACATTCCAATTTGGACGCGCCTGAATCTGGGGTTCTGTGGTCCATGATCCTACGATTGCAGCGTAGCAAACTACCTTTGGACTTTTTTCACCGTTGGGCACCTGGTAGGCAAGCGATCGATGCTTTTCCAGTGCCATTCCAGTGCTCGAAAGTGCGTCTCTTAGCTCACGTGTACTCCTCGATGAGGCTGATGTTATGAACGAGCTGTCTGGGTCGGCACGTGAAATTGAATCGATTGTCAACTGCGTAATAAAGATTGCCAACCGCTTGTCGCCAGTCCAGTAACTACTGCGCTCCTTGCCTTCGACACTGAGAAGACCTCACTCCCAGAATATATCAACAACCAGCCCCACAGACAGTATTGCCAATTTCAGGTGTCCTTCGCAACCCGATGACTGAAGCTGACTGACGCACCTAGCGACGCTCATAACCTTAGCATCTTGAGCCTCCCAGCCTTCCGCCAGGACGCCTTCTTGCCTCGGCAGCCCAACACAATGTCGACCACCATCGACTTCGACTTCGCTCTCCTCGACGTGGGTCGCCCGTCTAGATACGACCTGAACAACGTTCGGGACGTGATCGCTTTTCAAAAGATGGTCAAAGGGTTCTGGTCCGTGGTCAAGACGAGTCCCGAGACGCTCGCTGACAAGCAGGCCGAAGTGGCACGCTTCATCGAGCTTGTCTCTACAAGTCAAACATGGCCATTGGCATCTAACATGGTAACAGATTTTCGACTGCCACAGTAAGTTGCTAGGCTCCGATGACGATATCGTGGAGCTAATTGTATGTCAGAACTCATGACACCAGCGGTCCAGGTATCCTCAACGAAGTCCTGCGAGCAGTAGCACCCTTGCGTCCACAGGTCTCCTACTATGCCGATCAACTCGCCTCTCTGAACGAACACTGGTTCGATGATGACACCCTTCGCGCAATGCGGACACTATTCGATGCCTTCCCCAATGACCTCAAGCCTGTCAAGGAGGCATACAACCGTGCTGCAGAGGAGGGAATCTCGACCTTGGTTCTCTTCACCATCAGAGATAAACTATGGAATCAACTCAGAGACGACCAGAAAGAGCTCTTGGTCAACATGAGAGAGCTTGAGCTCAAAGCAGCGAAGAGAGCGGCTTAGAGTGTCTCTACGCCATCTAAACATCCTGACAAGGAGGCGACCAGGGCCAGCAGTGGCGCCAGACACGGGCAATGAAAGGAAACTTGGGATAATGCTTGAATGACGTTCCAGACAATCGCATTACCCACAGCACCGGTAGCGCCTGCTGGTCCGACAAGCGATCACGACGAAGATCGAGCCCGGCTCTATGTGCGGCTGCAGAGCCGGCGTGGCATGCATATCTGGGTCTATGCCCCAATCCAGCCTGCTACCTAGCGGTCCGTGAAGATGTTCGACTTCCATAGCAGAATGGAGGACAGCAATTCCACTTCGGCGATCCACCGCTTTCCATGCATTCTCCATTTTCGATGGGCCGTTTGCACCATATTACCTCTTCGCGTGCTTGAAGGTCGATGACTCCGCTTCCAATCTTAGTCCAGAACCAGTGCAGGAGTTGGGCCACTGCAACCAATGCGCTTGACCCCTGCGCTGTTGAGTCAGGAAACGATACACGCTTTACTACAAACAATATGTTGCTTCGGATTTCGCCCTGCGTGTTCGTGAGACAGATCAGCCCGGTCAGATCACGTGGTACTGATCATGCAAATGAAACCGCGTTCCATCTTGCTCCTCCTGCCTGCCTAGCTTAGTCATGTCGAGTAGTGCATAAGTCGAGAGGACAGGCTCGACTCCCCGGCTGGTTGTGGTCCATGTGAGAAACACGTCATAATCGCTGTTTCTCCAGAAACATGCCAGCTTGAACGCCCCAGACTCCGGCAGCCATAGCTGTGTTGTGGATTCTTCTTGCGACTCGTGTTTTGCCATCTCCAGGTTGATAGAATAGAACGGGAAGCTCCACTTCATACGGGTGGCGAAAGCTGATATCTGCTCGACAGTCGCGGGGGCTGTGGCGGCGAATGTGGTATTTCGACTGTGCAGGTGTTCCAGTGAAGCACGATGTGGAATGTGATCCGAGAAGAATGCGCAGCCACCACAGCCTTGCCCGTTACTGTCAAAGGGCATCTGGTGATATAAGATGAGTTGATTGCGGCCATCGAAGAGGTCAAGAAGGCTTCGCGGCGAGCCATCGAGCGCGCTGAAGCGTAGACGCCTAGAGTCCGGAATTTTGATCATTGGGAGGTTCCGCCGCTCGGCGGCGAGCGAAGCGAGTAGAGCTGTTGCTTGTTTCTCCTGGACAAGAAGTTGGCTCCTGGCCAGTGCCCAATCGCTGGGTGTTATGCTCTCCTGTGTGTCTTGTTAATAGGTACCTGGAAGGGGTCCGTGCGACTTACCATCGGTCTATATTCGATCTCTGTTTTGAATCCTGACAATCAGCAATAGTCAGTAGACCAAAGAGGGGCGAAAGGAAGACCAGGAGCACTGTGGGGTAGCTAGTCGGTTCACAATACGAGGTCCCATACACCTTGCACTGTACCATCGTAAGAAGCGATGCATGGATTGCGTTCTGCTGCGGTCATCGTATAAGTCTCGATCACTCACAATCGAACACAGGGCGAGACATTCAAGCACTTTTGAGAAGTCGGACTGACACAATATGTATTGCTTGAAGACTTGTAAAGCATGGCCATCTGAGGTCTATAACATGTGTGACGGTAAATGCAGGTGATGTCGTGCATCAATGCCACGCGCGCTTGCAACGCATAAAACAATCCACGCTCTGGCATCAGATCAGGACGAAGCAGACACGGTGACCAGGTTGATGGTCTCGCAAGTCGTAGGCAGAATGGCACTAGCATCAACGATCGCGAACAGCTGAGGAACGCCATAGGAACCATCGCAGACGGCCCAGTTGACGAATGAGGCATCACCCCATCTCAGACCCGAATCCGTCATGTAGAAACCTGAGACGTCGGGAGGGTTGCTGGCCCCAATGGTAGCAATTGCAGTGCCAGTGATTGTGCTGCTGTAATCGAGGTTAAGAAACCAGCTGTCGGTAGTACCTGAAGGGCTGAATGCGACTTCCCAAACCTGGTTCACAGATTGTAAATTGGCGAGCATGGCATCGCTTTGGAAAGAGGATGCTGCCGCAATACCTGCGCCGGCACCCGTGTGGTATGAGTAGATATATTGCCCAGCGAATTGACTGGGATGCTGAGTGGCCGAGACTTGTAGGTTAAAGTTCACGGGAAAGGGTCCCGGAGGCGTGCGTGCTTCCAGAGGCGCAGAGGAGACGAGACTGGCGACTGTCGCGAAGACGGTGATGCCGGCTGACTTGTGCATGATGCTGTGAGTTGCCGTCTTGTTCGGTATCGATTGAAGGATGCTGATATTGTGTTTGATGGCTTGTCTTGGGTGATTGCTGGTGCCAATGCTGTGCTGATTGTGTTCTCTTGGTTTTTGGTGCTGCCTTTTGGTCAGAGATAGACCGCTGGGCTGGATTTATAGCCATCGCTCCCAAGGGCGACGCCGGCTTCAGGACAATCTGGCTGCGGCATGTGTAGCATTGAGAGGCACACTTGGAGCCCAGAATAGAAGCTGTATGATTGCGCTGAACCCCCATGAGTACGGTCGCAGCAGCCGCGCAAGCAGCCATGCAACCTCGAATATCCGTGAGGGTGCCCTCAGCCACATCAACAAAGTTTCAATTAGCTGGATCACACCCTCCCTCGAACACTGCCCTTACCTTAAAAGTCCATGTCACTGCTCGGGCCGCACCTCTTGGGCTGTGTTTCACGGCCATGCAACTTACCTAGTAGTCATACACTGCAAACATGAACGAGTACATAGGCAGAGGGAGGTGGACAGCAGCGCGGTCTGGGCTTGCACTGGCGCGGCGGAGATAACGATCCTGTTACCTAGCTGAGTAGTTTGAGAAGGCCAATTATAAGCCTTGTAGCTTCTCCGTTAGTGATGGCTTGGCAGAAGTCGTTGGCAAAGCACCCAGGCTTTTGTCATGGCTATATTTTTCTGTCTACCATTTTCGTCTCGCAATCGACCACAGGGTGTGGAAAACAAGCCTTCCCGTCCGCTCAGGCAATTTAAGCCACACGCCGAACGGTTAGTAGTTAAGTGGGTGACCATTAGCGAATCCCGTTTGTTGATTGTTTTTGATTTTTTTTTCCAGCTTCTGCGAGCCTTCCTGTCTACCTGGCAGTCCCGGAAAACACACAAGGGACTCACGCACCAATGTATCCGACATCGAAACATCCTGCCTTGAAAGCGTCTCGAGACTTCCTGAGCAGACATTGCTCGCTCACACTACTAAGCTGCCAACCGTCGGAGCCTACTACTTTTTTCATGGGCCTCTAGTCTGTCGGACATGCTGGCTTCAAAGGATGCATTGTAGATTGAGCGCTCACGGCTGAACTTTGGGAACCTGTGCAACCGCGACATTAAGCAGCGAGTGGGTGCTGAAGATAAAGACGTGACGTCCGTTGTCGGTTAGACGTGCGGTCATGGTCTTGGTGCTGATGTTCCGCAGGCGATACAGCTCATAAGACGGTCAATCCCTCGCAGAACCCCAAAAAGAATCTGAAGATGCTTTTAATATACTCTTCCTACAGTGAAGTCGCAATGAGTCCCTCTGTGTATCGGTCCTTTCAGTTGTTAGCATAAATCATATGATACTTCTCGACTAGCAACGACCTCGGTCACAGAGATGCGAGGAGAGCTTGTTCAGGGGTCAACCCAAGCGCGTCTATTATCACGACGCGAACTCCAGTGACGGGATCGTGCCTCGGCTAGTCCGATTGCGACACTTGAGCAGACACTGCCGACGCAATGGCTCATAGTCGCCTGCGCGTGTGAAGTATGCTGTTGGCAGCGAATGGTTGCGACCTCGTAGAAACCCCGAAATATCCTAGGCATGGGGTCTTTACACGTCACGTGTGTTTCCGAGCTGCTCCCGATCTGGCAAATGGTCATCCTGGCCTGCATTAGTGCCGATCTCGCTGACCTGGTCCATCTTCGCATTATCTGTCCATTGGCTTGGACGGGTCTAGTCCCCGGCCCACTGTGAGATGTATCCTACGTACTTGGTGCAAGTCACGGCCGACCTGCTGCTGTTTGGTGAGCACAGTCGATGTCTGTAGAGTCAGTATGGGTAATGCAGTGGTGCAAAGCACTCGGGCCACGGCTTCAACTGATGCCGAAGTATAGCGTGGTGATGAGACGATGAAGGTCGTGGAGCTATCTATATATTGGCCGTGCGCATGAACACATCCCGCAGCTCCTTCTTCTGCAGCAGGCATTGCAGAAGGCGACTACCTCTAAGCGTCAGTCTCGAATCAACATCGTCTTCTTTCATCAAGCATGTCATCCACTCCAACACTTTCACTCGCCGGCAAAGTCGCCATCGTGACCGGGTCTGGCCGCGAGAACAGCATTGGAGCGGGCATCGCCTTGGCCCTTGCTCGTGCTGGCGCGCAAGTGGCCATCAATTATGTATCTTCATCGACTGCTATACGGGCAGAGAAAGTCATTTCGACTATCAAAGCGGCCGCCGGTGAGCAAGGCGTGATTGCGGTGCAGCAAGACCTCACCGCTACCGACGGGCCTGAGTCACTGGTTCAGGCCACGCTGCAGGGGTTCGGCGTTGATCATGTCGATATTCTGGGTCAGTCCTCATTCCAGATTATGACATGAATCTCAGTGCTGATGACTTGCGATCGACAGTCAATGCTGCTATGACTGGACGGCCTGTTCTGGGCCTCGAAGCAACGTTGGAAGACCTGAACACACAATTCAACGTCGGCGTATTCGTGCCACTGCGCATGATTCAGGCCACCATGCCGCACATGCCGCGTGGAGGGCGCGTGATCAATATCGGAAGCATCGCATCAAAGCTAGGCATACATGGCTCTCCTGTATACAACGCATCCAAAGCAGCTTTGGATTGTCTGACCTTCTCGATGGCGAAAGAGGTAAGATGAAGTGCCCCAAGCTGTGACATGGCAGACTGACTTTGCTCCAAAGCTGGGACTGAAGCATCACGTCACCATCAACCTGATTGCACCTGGTCCTGTCGAAACGGACAGCATGCCCACCCATATTCCGCAGGTTCGGGCTAAGATGGACTGGCTGCTTTCTTTGACTAGAGCGGAGCTGCGTCCAGGCAGAGTAGAAGACATTGCTGACGCAACATTGTTGCTATGCAGTGAGGGAGCCAGGTGGGTGACTGGGCAATATATCAGCATTAGCGGCGGAATCACTGGGGGCTGAGCCGTGTGCGGTGCTGTCCAGTAGGCTCAGGTAGTCGGGTGTCTTATACCGCCGTATTGTTAGTGAGAGGCTCTGCATTCGCACCACAAACCAGTTGCACCAATGTGCTGACTGCGCCACTTCAATGCTTTCGGCCATCGTCGTTGTTTCGGCGGTCCACAGCGCCAAGTCTTGAAGCACACCGGCTATCGGCTGGCCCTTCACGCCCCAGATTTTCCAGAATCGTTGCTGTATAGCTTCGCAATCAGATGCATTAAGAGACAGACATCTTTTCAGTCCCGACAGGAGCAGTAAACAAGTCAGACGCAGCAACTCTTGGACCAGAAGAGTCACGGATGATTCGTCTTCGTCGATGGAAGATTGAAACCTAGGCGTGGTGAGGAGGAAATGGGTAGCCGGGCCAATGAGTTCGATCCCACGGACTTCATCGCGCCAAAACTCCGTCTGTTCACTGTTTTGGGCGACGATGGTGGCAATACCCTCCATCATATGTAGACCTCGCATGATCCCGAGCATTTCTGGGTACATATCAATCATGTGTGATGCCTGCTGGCGAATGTCGAACGACTTTGAGCCGTGGTCTACATCCAACAGCACCAGATCTTGCGGCATCTCAAACTGTGGCACCTGATCGAGAACCGAGCAACCCACAAGATCCAGCCACCACGCCATTAGAGCGGTGTGATTGCCGAGACCGTGAAAGCCATCCGGTCGCAGGTCAGACATGGTTTTCAAGCCCTTCATGTGCACACGCCAGCGCTTCCAGTCGTTGATGTTCGTCTGCTCCGAGGCAGTATCAGCAAAATCAGAATCCATGGTATCTCCGGCAAGGGGCAGCTCACATCATGGCACAAAAAGCCGAGCACAGCAAAAACAACACCTAAGGTGGTGCTCTCGTCCCGATCGCCGAGACGTGCGTTCAGTTGATGCAGAGCTGTGCGATAGTATGCGTTGGCTCGACAACGAGCTGCAGATGCGCAATGGCGCATCCTCTGTCCGAGAAACAGCGTCGCGCTGGCGAGTGATAAGTAGAAACAGGTTCTATCTGAGAAACCGGCACGAATCCAGACGGCGTGGAAGGCGCGGTGATTATAATGCACTTCGACTTTCACTGTGGTCGATGGCGTTAGTGAGAGGCTGGATGAAAGGCATGAAGACTGGGCAATGGCTCCTCTCACTGAAGTCTACGAGTCGCGCAGCGTCCGGCGTCATCTCTACGCCAGGAAATGACGTTGTGCCAAGTGGGCATGTCGTTATACGATGGTCGTTGTGCCATTGTGTGGCTGTCACCCGAGCTGTGCGCGAGGTACTGTGAGGACAAGCTGGTTGCGAAGTGCTGGACTCGAGATTGGCTACGGTGTCAAGCTCGACAATTGTATAGCGAGGCTTTTTCCTGCGTGCTCGACCGATATCTCGCATCACATGACGGCGTATTGCTCGTTGAGTTTCTCGGTCCGGAGTGGCTGGTGAGTGCGTGTACCGCACGAAGGCCAGATGTTGCGCGGTTGTCATCGTTCCTCTGCACAGATCAGAGCCATTACGTGGGCGCTGGAACTAGCCGTTGACGGTCTTGAGCGCACGAATGCGTTCCAAACCGACATGAGTATGTCCAGATGCCAAAGTTCAGAATTTTGCCCGACTGCGTGTACACCAACTCGGACGAGCAAGAAGCAGTGACGCTGAAATATATGCCATACAACAGAGCCGTAGCAGAAGTACTCTTAACGGTCAATAGCAGATCAAATGGTGATTCTTTCGTGACTGTACAGCCAGTGAAAGTCCTTGCGATTTACCATCTGTGTTACAAATTACTGGTTGATTGGGTCAATCCCGGTCGACTAAGACGCCAGTTCGAAAATGGTTAGCCTAGTTTGTCATGCCAAGCGACATTACGAGTATCCTGAATGAGTCCTGGCCGCTCCTACAAAGTTGTGATTCACGGACCTGCACCTGTCCATGCTTACAATCTCATGCTAGACCTCGATGCTTCTGTTGACGGTGATTCATATGTTACGATAGGCGAGGATCAACGACCATGGAAGGCTTAATGGCGGGAGTGTCAGTGTAGAGAGCTATCAAGCGCATACTTGCTTGTGGCAGACTGCGACTGGGACCGGCCAATAACTGCCGCCCAGCCATCCGCAGTCATGCCGGACAATTCGTCTGGGCCTTCTCGACTGCGCTGTTTTCATAGCCGGATCGCATAGGCGTGGAAGCTGCGACCAGACACTGTCGGTTATGCAAACAGTACGCGGCTCACTCAGTCCTTGACAAAGATCACCATGCTGCTTCGCCGAGGCCGACCTCATACACAGGTCTAGCGTGGCAGAGTATATTAGATCAGTAAGTGCAGCTCACGGCCAGCACTTCGTCAACAGTACCATCATGAATAGAGTTCGGACGTTGTCCGTTGTCCGTTGGATCATTTCTCCGAGAGCTTAAAGTTTCGCAATGTCCTTCGGATTCAGGTTTGACTGGAACTGCGAAGAATACATCCGTTCGGGCCATCGTCCCTGGAGCAACAAACAATGCGAGAAACATGAAAAGGGACTGGTGTGCACGAGAAGGCTGTTCCATTCCTTCCATCGTCCAAGAATTGTGTATACCACACCATTCCTGGTCGAATTTACAAGCGATTCGCATTCCAAAAAAAAAATGTATATGCCTTCTAACGTGGCAACTCTAGCTACAGCGGTCTTTATGCAGCGACTCCCATCACAAACCCATTGAGAACAACTGCTGCGCTTCCACAAAGTACAGTGGAATCGGTATGGAACGAGTGGAATCCAACACCAACGGAGATTCCAACTACCGCAGCATTCGCTGTTACCAATGCAGCAGCGCCTCCTGTTACCGCGTCAATCGTACATGACCCTTCCCCCATCACCATTTGGATTCCCTGGGATGATCCGAGTTTGTCAACATTGCCGACGATAGAGTATGCTAGCACCACCCGAACGTCAGCTATCACGCATTGGAGTTGGGTCGAGTGGACGGACCCTTCCTCGTCGACTCCTTCAATCAACACCTTTGCCCTTGAAACAAAGTCTACGCCTACGCATGTGCACCCTGAGTGGCAGGAATGGCAACCATCGAGCACTTCCTTCCCCACCGTCACCTTTGCAGTGACCTCGCAAAGTCCCCCTCAGCCTGCATCGTCACAGTGGAACGATTGGCCTAGTGAGCAGTCGAGCACTTCCCTCCCCACCCTCACCTTTGCAGTGACCACCCAGGGTCCCCCAAATCCTACGCCGTCGCAATGGAATGATTGGCCCGTTCCGCAGTCGACCACATCCTTCCCCACCGTCCCCTTGGCAATGACCACTCAGTGTTCCCGGAGTCCTACATCATCACAGTGGGAAAATTGGAACGTCCCGCCCTGTCCAAGTGCCGCTACAGTGACCGTGACCATCACAGAAACCGTGTCACCTGCGGCTGTCAGTACAGACTGGGACGATCGGTTCATCACCCCGTCATCAGTTATGCCTACGCTCACATTTGCTGCGACTACGTCTCCGACGCCACGTCGCTCGTTGAGCTGACAGACCCAGATGAAAGTGGTGACGATGAGCGGTCCTCGGCAGAAGTTGGTGGTGACAAAACATATACTTCTTTGCCTGCGGCCGACAGTTCACGGGGGACTTGGGCTTCAACCTACGTAGCCTTCCCTTCTGCTACCACACTGCTCACAAGGACGATCGCAAGACCGAGTGCGCGCCAGGATACTGACACAGTGTTAAGAAGGGCAATATCCTCATTGAATTTCGAGACAAAACCGTGCTCGTCGTCGAAACAGTTGAGAAGGCGGAGGCTATCTAGTGGAAAGATTGCACGGAACTGGGTTTCGGGTGGAATGGGACGGGCGTTCTAGAGTTTTGGGCGACTCTGGCGAATTATTCTTCGTTGTACAGCAAGCAGCCTTGCGTAGTACTTTAGCATTGCAAATTTATTGTTCAGATCTACGGATTCTCATGTGGTACGGTTCCAGAGGTGACTTCTAGACGAATGCACATTTCAGATCCCTCCTGATCGCGCCGCTGAGAATATATCTCAATCCCAAGCTCGAGAGATCGCCGGCAATGGGACGGCCACAGAATAGTCATTGACTCGAGCTCCGTGACAGATAGCTCTCCGTTCATCTGGCTCACCTCGCTTTGATCGGTCGCCTCAAACAAAACTCTGGCCCCCATAGCGATCGACAAACCGCCGCAAGCACACGAAGAGGAATCACCAATTAACCTTAGGTGAGCATCATTAGTTTGTGAATTTGTTTTGCTTTTCTTTCAACTCTCGGTGCGTCTCTCTCGGCATCCTAGACCAGCACTGGAGTAGTATGAGCTGGCCAGTGCATGACGGAAATCAACAGCCTGAATCGTTTCTGCCGAGTTAAAATGACCCTACCGCGAACTCCAGCTATGGTAAAGCTCAAGGTTGTCCTTGAAGACGAGTAAACCAATGACAGAGACCGGCGGACCCTTGCCCATGGGATGAGTCCACTGCACAACACAACAGATGAAGATTAAATTTGACAACGAACGTATGTTGTCAAACTACAAATCTCTTCTTCACACATCTCCCTGAGATCATTAAAGCCCGTTCATATCAATATCGACTAATCTTCATTCAAGTATACCAAGTGGCCTCGGGTACCTCCTCAAGTAAGAAGTATCGTCCGAGCTCGCGTTCCTTGTACGCCACAGGATCATGCAAAGTGTGCGTTCTCACATCTCGCCAGAAACGATCAAGACCAACCTTCTTTGCCGATGCACTAGCTCCAGTCACTTCGAAGACACCAGCTGCAACCCTGAGTGCTTCATCGGTCGCGACAACTTTTATGCTGGCTACCCATTCAGCAACATGGCCTCGCCGCTCAGCACTCACGTCCCGCTTTTCTCCATGATCAGCGTACAAAGAGTCAACTTCCTCGCCAGCACGATCTGCAAGTGCCTCGGCAGCTCTTAGATGAGCAAAGTAGTTGCCATACTTCGAGAGAATGTAGAATTCATCTGTGGCGCTCTTCTTGTTGTCTCCGCCATACGGCCATGCACGCGTCTTTGTTGTGGTCCATTTCTTCGCTTCGTCAAGTGCACCAAGACCTATACCGAGATAGAAGTTCGAGAAAACAAGCTGAATGGTTGGCAGGAGTAGTGTGGCGAATGGAATCTGAAGGACCTCTTTGATGGGTCTCTTCTCCGACGGAGACCAACCAAATGCATCGGCCCATGGCACGCGGATGTTTTCGATGCGTACGCTTCCAGACTCCGTCAGTCTCATGCCAACATTGTCCCAGTCGTGGCCGAACTGGATACCGGGCTGTCTAGTTGGAACGATGGTGAAGATGTGATCTTCCGTGCCTTCGAGAACTCCTTCGAGAATAGTTGCGTCGGAAACAACGCCACCAGTATTGAAGTTCTTGAAGCCGTTGAAGACAATTTCGTCACCCTCAGAGGTGATTTTGAGGTCAGAGTTGCGTGGGTTGACCGCACCTCCAACAAACCAGTCGTTGTCAAGGATGAGCTTTTGGATCCGATGCTTTTGCTCATCCGTGCCGACAACGTTCGCTGTGGTAGACCAGAGAAGGTGGTAGCCTAGAAGCATTCCGAGTGACCCATCACCTTTCGCTACTTCTCGAATGAGCTTATATCCGACGCTCCACGGTTGACCACCTCCTCCATACTGTTTGGGACCTAGAGCTCGAGTGAGTCCGGCGGCTTTCAACAGCTGAATCTCTTCGACTGGTGACCTGTTCTCAACATCCCTCTGTGTTGCATCGCGGGAGAGTATAGCTGCAACCTCCCTAGCGCGAGTAATCCAGCCGTCCGGATTCTGGGGCAGTCCAGCCCGTCTAAACTCGGAACCGTGGTCATCGCCACCGACTGTCTTAGGAATGGAGATGGAGCCCATGCTCGTTGCTCAGGTGACCAGGACGATGGTGACTGTTAAGGCAGGGGTAGACAGCCATTTCTATATTCTTCGGATGCATGTCTGTGAGGTCAAGCACGTGCTACCAGGATGTTATGATGTGATGTTTGAGTGCATCGAATCGTGGGCCCTCCACTCCGGGTACGGGTCTCACGACTCGACCAACGCATTTCGTCAGGCTCAGTTCGGCGCATGCTTACATTCCCAAGTATGGCGCCATGACCATGAGCGAACACAAGATCGAAGCTACGTAGATGTTTGCTTTCTGCTTTCTCCCCCGGTTACATTTCGACCAATCACGTCTCGGCCTTGGACTCTATGGTGGAGACTGATTGTGGCGCCTCCTTACGGCAGTGCAGCCACCCGTGGACATCTAGGTACGTCCTAAATCTTCTTCGACTTGCGCTTAAAGAATCTGCTCGTATCTCCCATCGGAAACGAAAAGAACAATGCTTCTTGGCACATAAGGTGAGCCAACGTGTAGTATCTTTTGCGGGTGTCAGAATGAACATGTATAGGGGCGAACCAGAATCGGGACACCGATGTCAGGCCTGATTCAAGCTCAGGGGTGAACGTACCCCAACAAGCCCGAGAGGAAGCCAAACACCCCTGCAGCCTTCTTTATGTTGGTGGCTGCTTGGACGTGTCCATCGGCCAGAGCCAGGTAGGAAGCCGCAACAAGGCCAAACGCCAACTCGACTGTCAGAAAGATGAGAAAGTAGACGACGTTGCTTCCGGTGTCAGCTTAATACATATATGGAAGATGGAGCTTACATAGGAGCGCTGGCGATCAAGAAAAACGTGTTGAGAACGGTCCATACTGACATTTGTAAGCCTCTGTCTGCCTCTCATCGCTGACTTACGCAGGACCCAGAGACCAAGAGCATTGTTGTACTGTGTCGTATCGCTACCATATGCCTCTGCTACGCCGAAGCTAGGGGTAATGATGGCGCCGAACCCAGCATAGAATAGCCCTGTGCTGTTAGTTGACTGAACACTAGGTCAAAGCAGGGTCATACCAAATGCGCTGAGAACTGTGTACGCAAATGAGTTACCCTTCACCAGCTCCCATTGCGCGCTGATGAGCATGCCAATGCCAGCCACAAAGAAGAAGTTCCCGATGTACACATTGGTTGTAGTGACGCCACGCCATTCCATCAGACTCATCGATAACGTGGTCAAAGTGGTTGCAAAAGCTCCGATAGCCAAAGCAGTCTTGGAACGATTAGTGAGGTCTGAAGCCAAAGGACTCGCGACTCACTGGACTGCCGAGGCCATGTCCGACACCCGGCGAAAGATGGATCGGTTTGTCTTCCCCAAACGGATGCTGGCCTGGATGGCTTTGCAATGTTCCAGCCGTCGTCGTTCTGGTTGCAACAAGCTCGGCTGAGCCATTGTGATCTTTAGACATCTTGCTCCCCGCAGACGAGGTAAGTCGTGGTTGAACATAGTCATGTGTAATGATACGCAATGGCGTTACTTATATTCATGCACTATGGAATGGTTGAGCCAGACCGAACCGAGTTGGGTCGCAGTATACTTTGCGCCTATCAGCACGCAATCGTCGAAGAATTTTGCGAGAGACATAGTAGCGGGCCCCACACCAGCGACACGTTGCTCCGGATCATACGTCAGTACCAGCTACGACTAACCCGGCGAAAGGTGGGACAGTCTCTGAGACAGTGCCTTATGCTCTGCGACTGCTCTGACTGGGCTATAATGTACGACTTGAGGTTGTAGCCGAGAGACAAAGATACCTATCTCAACATCGTTGTCACATCTCACAGACCTGCTTGAAAATCTTCGCCGAAATGGCACGGAGGCGCTCCTCAGAACAGACGCGGGCGGAATCGACAGAATCAGGCAGCGAAACATCGACATGCTCATCTAGCTCGAAGGCATCGATCGCGAGTCGCTTTCTATCTTGGCCCTGCGAAACAGGACTTCCAGACCAGCAGCATCAGCTTCTACTTCATGCCCCAAGGGAACCTTTCAAGCTTGATGAAAGCGCGACGCTGCCCGCGATGAAAACTCAAAGTGAAGTTCTCATCCGTGTGAACGGCGTCAGCTTCAATCCTATTGACTGGAAAAGCCCTGCGTTTGGATTTGGTCTCCCGTCTCTGCCGTGCGTACTCGGAAGAGACTATTTAGGCACCGTCGTGAAAGTGCCGGATGTGCCAGATGGAATTTCGAAGGCCGATCAATTGCCCCCGAGTCGTGGCCTACAGCCAGGAGATGTGGTCCTTGCGGTATCGACAGACTATCGGGACTATCGCAAAGCCGCCTTTCAGCAGTACTCGATTGCCGCGAGCTTCAATGTGTGCCGCGTCCCTGCCTCGCTGAAGCATTCATGGGTCTCTTTACCAGCCATCGGAGTCGCTTATATCACGGCCGCCATATCGCTGGGTGTCAATCTTGGCCTAGATTTTGGACATATTGCCGAAACTCCAGGACCAAATCTTCGAACTATTGTACAAGGGATCAAGCGGAGCGATTTGTCAGAAGACATCAGAGAGGAGGTTTTCGACTCTCTTCCGGCGCAAGACCGCCTTCAGCCGGGTGATTGGATCGCTGTATGGGGTGCGTCATCCACCGTAGGCTTCTTCATAGTCCAGCTTGCGAAGAAGGCAGGCTCAGAGTTGTGGCAGTGCAGATCTGACGAAGAACGCATCGAGCTTGATAGACATCGGAGCAGACGTTCTCGTCCACCGCGCACATCCAGAAGAGACTGTCAAGATCATCAGATCACTTACAGCAGGCAAAGGTTTGCGCTATGGTGTTGACACAGTGGGCAAAGAGACATCAGCGCTGCTACAGAGCACTTTCCAGCCACGATGCCCTGCCGAAAGGCACATCTTGTGTGCTTGGTCGGCCAGCCCAAAGAACAACCGGAAGGCTGCCCAGCTGCGACTTACCACAAATTGCCGATGAAGCTATTCCATGAGTCGCCGGAGATCGGTCAGGCACTTATGGCTGGCTCGAGCATCTCCTCGGGAACGAAGGGGCGTTGATGATGCCCAAGGTAGAGATCCACCATTCCAGAGGCTTGCAGCATGTGAACGCGGCACTGGAGCGACTCCGTGTCGGCAACATCGACGGACACCGGTTAGTCCTTGCAACGTAGTCGCCGCATCTGACGAGTATGAGCAGGACATCGTTCAGAATCCTGAAAGATCTGCTTCCAATTGCGTGTGCTTTTAAGTTGAGGTGTGATTAAAGCCATTCAAAATCCTCTGCCCAAAAATCCTTGGCCAATCAGAGGCGATTTCCCCGCGATGTCACCATTTCTCTTGAAATGTCAACATCAATCCTCTGGACCATCGGAAGACGTAGGCAGCTGGCACCCTGTACAGGCAGGCGACCCATCTCGATCACGAATCGCTGTGCATAAAATGCTTGCATTTGTACGCAGCACCATTCGCTCCCGCACATTTACGATCGACACGTGTCCCGCAAACACTCTGTTCGGAATCTTAACAGATTCCAGCCGTGTCTCAAAGACGAAGAGCGTAACGATGTCTGCCATTCGATTCGAAACGCTGCTGACGTGCTGACTTCGGTGAATGGCGCGATTTCGTGACACCTGATGCTCTTGGAAGCTGATACAGGTATGGTCGTAGGTGTTCTCGACATGCCTCTGCTGCTTTCTACGCGTTCGTCGATTGTCAATATTCGAATCTCGTAAAATGGCCACCAACGGTACCCCCAGCCTTGCTGACAATGGTCGCGTCAACAACGGTCTCCCAAACGGAGTCCCTGATGTGAACTCTGATACAGACCGGATTAAATTCGCGTACTGGGTACCCAATGTCTCCGGCGGTCTGGTGATCAGCAAGATCCCGCAGAAGACCAACTGGGACCTGCCTTCCAACATCAAGTACGCTCGGACTGCGGAGCAGGTCGGCTTTGAGTATGCCCTTTCACAAATCCGCTTCATGGCAGGCTACGGAGCCGAGCACCAGCACGAACCGGTCTCCTTCTCGCAAGCAATCCTACACTCGACACAGAAGTTGATCTTGATTGCTGCACTGCTGCCGGGTCCATGGAATCCAGCAGTCGCGGCGAAACAGATTGCCAGCATTGATCATTACTCCGCCGGCCGAGTTGCGGTGAACGTGGTTTCTGGCTGGTTCAAGACCGAGTTCACGAGTATTGGGCAGTGGTGGCTTGATCATGGCGAGCGGTACCGCCGCAGCGTGAGTTCATTGAGTGCTTGAAAGGCATATGGACGCAAGAAAAGTTCACCTACAAGGGGGACTTCTATCAATTCCACGACTACCCGCTTTCGCCGAAGCCATTGAAGTGGGACGGCAGGCCGCATCCCGAGATCTTCCAGGGTGGAAATTCGATCGATGCAAGAGAGAACGCCGCGACTGTGTCGGACTACTATTTCATGAACGGAAACAGTGAGTGGCGAGGCCCATCTCGATTGAAGGCAACCGGCTAACACCCCGCAGCACTGGAGGGCTTCCAATCCCAGATCTCGGACGTCAAAGACAGAGCCCGCCGCGAAGGCCGCGAGCATGAAGTCAAGTTTGCGCTGAATGCTTTTGTAATCGTTCGCGACACCGAGGCAGAGGCCATCCATGTCCTGCAAGAAATTCAAGGCAAGGCCGACGCTGAAGCGGTCGAGGCTTTCCGAAAAGAAGTCCAAAATGCTGGAGCATCGACCTCGAACAAAACCGGCATGTGGGCCAATAGCAAATTTGAGGATCTTGTCCAATACAATGATGGTTTTAAGACGAAGTTAATAGGGACAAAAGAGCAAATAGCTGATCGGATTTTGCTGTTGAAGAGTTTGGGAGTCAGTATCCTCTTGACCGCCTTTCTGCATTATGATGAGGAGATCGAGAGATTTGGGACGGAGGTGATCCCGTTAGTAAGGAAGCTTGAGGGCGAAGGTAGGGGCAAGGATCAAGAGGATGAGATACGTCGGACTGGAGACGTCTATCGAGCCAGAAATCCTGACGAAACAAAGAAGTAAATCACTGATGCCCGACTGAGCTTCAACGCTTGAGCCAGCAGGAGAGATCAAAGCCACGGCGGAGAATGCTACTCAACGTGCCACTCGCCGCGCCTTGCTCACTATAGTTGCACACGTCAGCGGACAGAATGACGGAATGGCAGTAACACAGTCAAAACGTTTCTAGCACATAAAACCATTGGCAATGCAAGCCTATGTCGTCAAACTGCACATCTCGCCCTCCCACTTCTGCCCTTTCAGCTCCTCCTCGTTCTCCTCACCATTGCTCAGAAACTTTCTCAACACCCGCATCCATACCCACTCCCCAACATCGACCCTCGCGATGTTATAGCCCAGCTGGGGCTTCGCCTCAGTCCCAGCCTTGACCTTCTCCCAACCCTTCCCACTTCCCAACGCCTCTGCACCGGTTCCGCCTGACAGCAGCGTCGGTCTAATACCAGTCGCTGACTTGAAGACGCCATCATTGTTCGGGTTGCCAGGTCCAACATTCCAGCTCTTGTTCGCGACCTCCGCTCGGAAGACATCCTCCATAGCCTTCTTATCCCTATGCGGCACTGCCAAAGACTTGTGGTACATGAACCGCATCGCCATCGGCACGTCTTCCGGGCCGCGGGTGACGCCTGTGGTGGAGATGAAGATGAGGCGAGGCTTCATCTGGGTTGTGGAGATGGTAGAGTAGATCTCACGCAAAGTTGAGACGAGGGCTTGAGCGCCCTCCGTACAGATATGTGGATTCTCGAGCTTGATGATCTCAAGCGGTGCGCAGGTGTTGAAGGTGAGCTGGCCGAGGCCGCCGAGACCGGTAACGATTGCGACTGGAAGTTGTGGACTTGGTGACGTCGAGTTGGGAGGCTGCTGAAGGATTCCTTGCCGCAGGCTTTTGGTATCGAGTGCGTCGCCGGCGAGAATGGTGAGACGTGATGGTGAGAGCTGTTGCTGGGTCAAGTTCTGAGCTTCGAGCATGGCTCTCAGCTTTTGCGGCGTTCGGACGAGGGCGACGCAATGAGTGGAGGACGGGGCGGACTGGAGGGCAGAGACAAGGATCGAATTAGTCACTCCGCCCGTTGCGCCAAGGAAAAGGACGGTCTCCATGGTGTATAGTTATGCAGCACGCTCAGAGCTGTTGATTTCAGTGTGTTCCGTGGTAATAGTATGCAGGTGGCGTAACAGTGGCAGTAATGGTTGGTCGATATGTTCGGTTGATTGATGTGTTCTGGATATGGTTGCTTCCATGGCTGAAAAGACGTCCTCCTATATACCTTGCTCTTGGTAGACTTACCTCTGATCCAGACATATCAACGTGGTGCCGTCGGTCTAGCCACCACCGAACAATGATCCCGCGAGGCCGAGTCATTTGGGAGTGATGCCGGCGGTCTAGCCATCATTGTACAGCAAAGCCGCGAGCAGATCAGGGGACGGGTCTTGCGCCACGTTTCATAGAAGGCGCCGCCTACCTCAGTTTCGTAAGTTGCACCCATGAACAAGCATCGAATCAGATACTCCGCCCCGTCTCGCTCTCGGCCCTGCAATAAGTGATGAGATAATGAACACGAAAGTCTACTGAGGGCTGCTTTGAAGATAATAAAAGCGAAAGGCCTGTTCCGGCGGAACAATCTGTCCGGCTCGCCTTCAGTCTAGCCGAACCCCTTTGATTGGTGCGCTCCTGAAAAGTGGGCCTAGTACAGGATCTCAGGCTCGCATCATGATCATGCAAAGAAGCAAGTGTGTGACAAGTGGTTTTTTGGCTCGTCAGTGTTGCTTAGTCGCTAGTCTAGAGCAATTGCAAACGCACATCCGAACAACATACCTCGCTGTGCCCCAGTGGCACCCACGAGCTATTTCCTGCGGCCGGAGGTACCACCATTCGTTGCCGATGTCCTTCCAGGGAGCGAAATCGGGCTGATATCAATCAGATACTGGGCAGTGTCTCGAAGATCGCTCCTTGTTTGCACTGTAAGACTGGACGATCGTCCTGCCGTCTCCGTCCAGGCTCGGTGGGTGACAGATATGTGGCCCAATTTGTGGCCGCTGAACGAGACCTGCCATTTTGCCAAGCTGATAGTACATCGAATGAGCCTACGTCCCTCGATTCCTCTTGGTGTGACCTCGCCAGAAGGCCTGCGATATTTCTCATCGTCGCGAAATCGACCTTGGCAGGGTGGTGTGGAAAATTCTGTGACAGATAAGCTTGTCCATCATCATTTCGCAAACATTGAGCACTCGATAATATCTGAAAGCTCAAGACATCGGTAGTTTTCCGTTCTAACGTGCTATACAAATGCTTGAGCAGCTGCGCGCTGTGTGAAAAGCAAACAACCCCACGCCCGTACCACGAACATTGCTTACAATACTGTGAGGTTGGGGAATTTGTCCTGTAGCCGCGCATTAGTATTCCAGCACAAATCGTGATGCTGACAGTTGCACTCACGTAGTATCCGGGCGGCATCCATCGGCCCTTCGAAACCAACTTCTCCGTGTACTCATCAATCTCTGGCGACACCTTCGCGATGTCGTCCACAGTCAACTCATCCCATCCGCGAGCACCCTCAATATCGCCCAAAGCCTTCTCTAAGCTCTTCAGCTCGACCTCAACCTTGCCCTTGGTCTCCTCGGCATTCTTCACAGCAACCTGCTCGAATGCCTCAATACTGCGAACCTGCTTCTCGACATCGTAGGTCTTGGGCTTGAAGCTCTTAAAGTATGACTCGATCTCGTCGATCACAGCGGTGTTCTTGAGGACTGAGCGGTAGTAGCTGAAGTCAACGGACGTGGGTTGATCTTGTAATTGTTGGACTCTGCGGCGAGCATCGTCGTTGCGCTTCTTGAAGTTTGAGAGTGAGGTGGCCGTGCTTCCGCGCAGCGACAGCTGCGTTGGGAGCTTCGTCCAGTCTAGTTTTGCGGCGGCGCGACCCTGCGAGATTATGTGTTAGCTGGGTGGTTGAGGCAAGCGGTGCTGTAGCTCATGAACCCATTGAGCTTCGCGCAGCTTCTTCATCGGGGTCGGGACAGCTCTGAATGAAATGGACCGGAGCAACAACCGATGAACGCAACAGCTGTGTCGGCACCGTGAGGGTCTTAGACTTACCGCTGAAGCCATGTTGAGAGGTTTGAGGGAGGAAGAGTGTTCGTAGTAAGTGATCTCGAAGCTCATACAGGATCGAGAAGTCCCGAAGGAGAGAGGCTTGGCATCATTGCTTATCACGTGACTGAAGGTCGTCAACCGGCGGTTCAATATGCCTCGCTATTACCATCTACTGAGTAGCTTTACACGTACCATCCTGATACTTACCCAGGCAGGGCAGGCAAAAATACGAGGCAGGAGGCATTTTCGTGCCTTGATCCGTTCGTCTAAGCACCTGTAATAACTACGGCGACTGCACCGTCAAGAATCATGTAATTGACCTGTGATAGAATTGTGACTATTTGCACATGATCGTGGTCGAGGATCAACTAAGATCTCGAAAGGTACTTTCATCTTGCCGTCCACTGTGAAGTTTCCTGCAATGATGTGTTGCGGTGGCCTTTAATCAGACGCTTAATGCCATGATGGAATTGACAATGTCGTTCCCGTTTTCTTTCAGAGCTTTGACGGCCTTCTTCCGACTGACGCTGGCTTGTGTCATGACGAGCTCGATGTCCTTAGCCTCAAGACCACTATCGTCGACTTCCTCGTCATCGTCGTCTTCCTCTTCGACCTTCTTCTCCGGCTCCTTGCCCTTGCCCTTGCTCTCTTCGTGGGAGTGATCGTGACCGGAGTGATCTTCGGCCTGACCAGCAGCGGCAAGCTGTTGAGCAGCAGCAGCCTGGTGTTGGGAGTTCAGGTCCTCGATCTTAGCCTCACCGAAAATACTGTCGAGCATTAGCACTGTATACGTATCGCTTTAGGCAGACTTACATCCAAGTATTGCTGTTTGGCGACCGGTAGACATCAGGGTTGGAGATCACAAACAGAATCTGCGCATTACATTAGTATCTTGTAGAGAGGTGTGTGACTGTGTACAGCATGCGCCGTGCGCACGGCATGGCCAGCTGTATAGCTTTGGGGATAACCTTACACCCTTGGGTCTCCTCAATGTTACTCTAGTGATGCCGGGGACGTGCTTGAGACCAAGCTTGGCAATGGACTTGCGGGCCTTCTTCTCATTGCGACTGTGGACAGCGACAGCAGACCCCGCGGGAATATTGGCATCACCACCCTCTTCGTTGTCGGAGTCTGAGGAGTCGGACGCATCTTCGACCTTCTTGGTGGGCTCGTCGTCCGGCAGCTCTTCGACACGGGGGTTCGCCATGTTTGCGATTTTTAGTCGAGACGTCGTTCGAGCTGCATGAGGTCAGTCGGTTGCTTTGGAAGTTGCGCACCGCAGCTGGACCGTGTAAAAATGTGCGCTTCGTTGCCCACCAGACGATGCTGTGGCTGACCGCGGAGGGTGAAATTCGAAGCACAAGAATGCGAAGTTCCAGCACAGGTCTATGTGACTTACCGAGGATTTAGTATAGTGTCAGCGTGGTGAGGTAGTACTGGATTTGTCTTGAGCATGCGTTCAATATGTGCTGCTGGTCATGAACTCTTGGCAGGTATTCGGCACTCGGAGAAAAATGGAGCCCTCTCGGTGCCCCGCGCCTTGCCCGACTCCGGCCTACCTTTGATCTAACGTCACCCAGGCGCCGCTTCATTCTTTGCAGCGTGTCTCATCCAGATCAATGTTGGTCGACGGGGAATATGAGCAGATTCACTACAAGTAATCTACGCTGCGCGAAAGCGACAATGCGCACCGACAGTATCACGCAGTCAGCGACTGCGCAAATCCGATGTGAACAAGCCCTGAGTTGCCATACCTGACGACACTCCTACCGTTTCGATCTACAGCTGCCTGATCTGTGTGGTCATTGGAGCAAGGAGCGTGCGACAATGTTGTTCAGCTGGCCATAGTACCGCTAGCGCTCAAAAGGCAAGTGTCCTCGTCGACAAGGGCTATCTCGGGGCCGGAACTAACCCATCTCATCAAATTGGGAACAGTTGACGTAGGCTGCACATAATCGAAAGGACATTGCGCCGCAAACCTTATGGCCTGAGTTCGCTCATTCAGCTATGAGCCTGGCCACAGTTTTCGACCGCTGGCCTGCTGGGCCACAGCGAAGGCTGTTACCAGGAATGTGGACTTTGCGCCCCAAACTTTAAAGTGTCCTCACGGTTCCCTCCGCCAGATGGCTACGGATCCGTTCTCGCGGGAAGCCCACCACTACTGCAGGAGTGCTCAGCTGCAAGCTCAGAGACTAACAATGCTGGCTTCGTTTGCGGTACTGGCATTGCAAGGTCTTAGCGCCAGACGCGCACCTTTCGATGACATTCATAAAACTGACCGCCTGCCACGAACTTCCGACAGATCGTCGAAAGGTCCAGACCATGATGGCACTGTGGGCCCAAAGACCACTTGCGATCAAGCTGAAACGAACAGTGGTGGACTTTTGCTGCCTCCGATCTCCACAGCAGCTCAGCGGAGTTGAGAATTGTTGCCAAGATGATGATGGTCGCCACCCATGTCAATCCCAGTGTGGCTGACAGCTTTGTGGGGCAGCCTTTGCACCCTTCTGACTTCCAAGAGCATTGTCGCTCCCGAATCGGCGGTGATTGTGCTGCAGCTGAACGGCTGCGCGTGCGATGCTATCTCCGAATCGCCTTTGCACCCTTCCGACTTCCGAGAGCATTGTCGCTGTCGGTTCGGCGGTGATTATGCTGCAGCTGAACGGCTGCGCATGCGGTGCTATCTCCGAATTGCTCGTACGATGGTCTCGAAGCAAGTATCAGCCCATGTAGGCTGGGACGGTAACGATGGCTAATGGATTCACCATTCGGACACAAATCTCCAGCTGACGTCGCAAATACAAATCATGGCACAGACTGTAACCACATATAACCACTCGTAGTCTGCATCCATCAGTGATACATGTCTGGACCAATGTTAGGTTCGTTCCTTAGGGTTATACGTTCAAGGTCTACAACTTCGGCATGAAACGAATTGCAGATAGCATTTACGATCAGCTCGAGGCGGAGTGGGAGGAAGCTCATCCCGATGCCGTCTTGCAAGAGACCGAGATACCTGCCACTGCTCTGGCCGAGGTTGATGAGGAAGAACCTACACAGCGATTTGTCTCACAGACCATCGTCCCGACAAGAAGTCACCCTTGGAACGCAGTAGCCTGGCGCCCGGGTCTGAGTGGCATTCATGAAGCCGGCGAAGACGAATCAGAGTCGCCCATCAGAGGAAGCCGACGTCTAAGCGAGAAAATTGACCCGTTTCGCAAAGTATCGACGGTGTCGACGCTCGAGAGTCCCATCTCCGGATCTGACGATTCTCCAACGGCGAGCAAGGAGGAAGCAGACATTATCACGAACTTGCAAAGTCCTGATCAATTGCCGATTATCTATCCGTCGGGCAGAAGACGAAGTTCTATTGCTGGCACGACGAGCTGGGACGCACCTCAGTCAATCCATTACCGTGTCTGGACACGGTCTGCCGCGGGTTCGATATCTGGTGCCTCACTCCAGCTGAGTGAGGTCGAGGTCGACAGTCTTAATGGAGACAAGGTACTTCGCCGGCAAAATCCTCGAAACTTGTGCTAACTACTGTAGGTTCGAATCCCTAGAGCAGTAGCCGCAATCACGACTTTCCAAAGCCAGCCGCAAACTCCTCGATCTGCTGTCAATATTGTGGCAAAACATGATGACTATGATCGCCTGCCAGCATGGCGGCGTCGACTCTTCAGACTGGCACCACTCACTACCCTATTAGCTATGGGATCGTATTTTGCCTACTTTGCATATCGCATCTTTGCGACAGTCCAGGCCCAAGAAGCATTTCATCGGACTTACGTTGCGGCCTGGGTCTTCATCGCTTCCGAGTTTCTTGTGTCCAGTAAGTCATGCCATTTCCAACCATCAACGAGCAGCACTGAATGATTCCCAAGTCCCGGCGTTCTTCCACAACACGTATTCCCTGCTCTCGGTCAAGGGTCGGAAGAGGGCCAAACTGCGTCTGATCGGTACCGACCTTCCTGCTGTTGACGTCTTCATCACCTGTTGCAAAGAGGATCCTGATATCATTCTCGACACGGCTCGTGCGGCTTGTGCACAGGACTATCCCTCCTCGCGGTACCGCGTCGTGGTATGCGATGACGGGGCTGACCCGATACTTCGTCAAGGCGTTGAAGCGCTCAGTCTATCACACCCTAATCTTTACTATCATGCCAGGATCAAAGTCAAGGGCAAGCCACACCACTTCAAAGCAGGAAACTTAATCGCCGCAACCGAAATGGTGGAGCAACTTCCAGGGGGCGCTGGCGAATTCATCGCCGCCTTGGATGCTGACATGATCCCCACTCCAGATTGGCTACGCTGTGTGATTGCACACATGGTCGACGAGCCTCGGATGGGTCTTGTTTGTCCACCACAATTATTCTATAATATACCGGACAATGATCCACTTGTTCAGTCACTTGATGCATTTGTGCATCTCATGGAGCCGACTAAAGATGCTAACGGCGTCGCATGGTGCACAGGCTCAGGATACGCCATTCGGAAGTCGGCCCTTGAGGACATTGGTGGCTGGCCTGTCGGATCACTTGCCGAGGATGTCTTCACATCGTCTCTTCTGCTAGGAAAGGGATGGAAGACTGCCTTTGTACACGAGGGCCTGCAATACGGTACCGTCCCCGACACCTTTACCGGCCACCTCAAGCAGCGGACACGCTGGACCTTAGGAACGTTGCAAACCGCAATAAAGCTCAACTTCTGTCTATGGGGCCCGTCGTCAAGGACATGACCTTTCTCCAGCGTCTTTCCGGCTTCGTCTTCCCAGCGGGTGCGCTATTCAGCATTTGCCTCATGATAACATTACTCACCATCCCCATTGTACTCTTGTCGGGCGGTACGCTCGTCGCCTTTGCCGATTCTGCCCAGCTCCGATGGCAAATCCGACTTGCATTCATCAGCTTGGCGTTCAACCGTCTAGACAATTTTGTTGCGCACCTACCTTCTGGCTATCGCCTATCACAGCGTGATGCTGCCGCCCACATATGGATGACGCCCTACCATACGATGACAGTCCTCAGAAGCTTCCTCCTTCCGAAGTGGCTCGGCGGCAAGCCCATGGCGTTCTCGTCGTCTGGCAGCATAAAGTCGGAACTCTCAGAACGCGATGCAGCCAATCGCGCTCCGCTCTGGCGCCGTTGTGTAGTCATGATCTGGCAATGCGAATGCTGGATGCACGTACTACTCGTCCTGTTCACCCTCACAGCCGTTATCTGGTCTTGCACGCAGTCGATGTATGCTGTGCGTCCCTCGCGAAATTACACACTCATCTACCTGTTGACGCATGCATTCTGGCCACCCGTACTATGGATCATCAATCTGTCAGCGTACTTGACGCCATTGCTCTACATGCTGGCGCCACCAAACATGCCGGATAGGGAGGAGTTATTGGACCGAAATGCGGAGACAAACGTAGCGAGGCCGAAAGAGAGCGCCAAGAGACAGAGGTGGTTGAAGTGGGCGTTGTGGCCCGAGTTGCAGTGGACTTTGTGCTCGGTGTATACAACGATAATCTTTGTGGGGACGTTCTTCTATTGAGGCGAACGGGAAGTATTGTAGGCTACACGCCTCTTTTTTGGCTACAGCATATGAGTAGAAGGCAACTGCACCTGATCTTTGACGCCATGATACCTGTGTCAAATGGCTTGCGCTTGTGGAGGCTTTCTCTTGGAGAGTGGCGAATATGCGACCAATGAACTGCTGTGAAGAGGGAGGCTGACCATTGGAGGGAACTCTTGTATTATCTGAACATGTACCACAAGCTACTGGTCAGGACTCAATGTCGAGCTTTCCGACCGGAACCTCTCGAGCTCCTCCAAAAAGCAAAAACTGTATTGCCAGGACTCGTAGATCAACTCGAAGCACAGGAAAACCCCTACTGGTACTCACACACCCCGAGATAAAGGTGGCAGGGAAGAAGAGCCCCATACCAGGTCTAGGATTTTATTTTCTCGTAACAACATGTCGCTTTTGTGCGATTGTTGGAGGAGAATTGTAGAACTGCAATATATGAACAATGCTAGTTAGTCACTGGTGAAGCAGGAAGGTCGGCCGAGGACCTTGTTGTCAGGGGATACTCAAGACTGGACAAGGGAGTACTGACACTCGAGCGAGGTGAACGCCAAGACATGATTGACTTCAAGTCCTATCACATGACACTCTCTGTTTCTTAAGAGCAGACCCGATGGCGGCCTTTGGGTACAGTAGCAGGCTCGTAAATCGTAGTGATTAGTGGCCTATCAGCACAGCATCGGCGGACGGCCTTTCGGAGAGAGCTACGATCGCATGCGGAGCGTTGGCTGGTGCCGATGATATTGCAGTTATGTTGACATCCTCAAATCGGCGCACTTATTCACGTGTTGTTTCCCCAGCCCCAAGCGCTATTGGATCATTTGGCACCAGATTGAACAGCACTAGAAAGCAGTCAGCACCAACTTGCGTGGACGACCGGATTCTGCAAGTGACGGAGGTAATCCTTTGCAGTACTTACTTTGCCCGAAGTTGCCAACCGTCTCATCCATTTGAGCGTGGAGATGCTGGAATTGGCTTTCGTTTTGATACCAAGACCAACTGGGATCCATCTGTGAGTACTCATGGTGTTGCATCGGCTCGTTCAACATCGCAGTAGTGTCGCTTTGCTGTAAGTGATCATCCCGCGATGCGTTCATGGCGTGGGCAGCCGCAGGGTGTGAGCTCGTCCACGGATACTGCGTATTCTGTACAGCAGATTCCTCGAGCCTACCATTGCCAACGATGTCTTGCCCACGATATGAGCCAACCGGCCGCCCGGGCTCCTCTGACTGTCGACTGCTGCTGCTGCTTTCCTGTCTTAGGCTATTCTCAACTTCCTGCTCAAGACATATCTTCAGCAACCGCGTCAGAAGCTGCTCCGTATGATGGGCGATTGGGCTTAAGTCCTTGAGTGAACGGCTCTGCTTGATGATCCGCAAGGTCGCCGCTTTGGCCTCTTGCGCAGTATTGCTGAGCGGCCACGCGCTCGGTGGTATGCATAACACGACACCTGCTGTGAACAAATTCATCAGCATGAATGGCATGACGGTATGTATCTTGAAGTGATCAATCGGCAAATTCGACATCCGCACCGCAGCTTCGACTGCCAAATGTAAAGTCTCGGCGACGGCAGATTTACGGGTAGTTCCCGAAGTGCATCCTTTGGCACTCGATGCTCGAGGACCGGGCGGTGTATGAATATGATGGCGTTGTCGTAGGTGAAATGCAACGTCTGTATCTGCAGCAGCAGTTGGTGACGACATCTCTGTTCGTCCAATGACAAACCTGTGATGCCGTTGAGCTCGTCCAAGATGGACTGTCGACTACCTGGCTCACATTCGAAGACAGGCGGTAACTGAGATTTCCAGGTAGCTATCGCCTTGCGGTTCTGATGGACAGCGCGTATTAACGAAGACATGTCTTCGACCGACATCGGAGACTGAAAGCGTAAAACACGGTACCTGCACAATGCTTGATGGACGATGTCATAGAGTTGATGCTTCAGCACGTGGAAAGTCAGCAGTGTGACAGTTGAGCTGGATAGCAAAGGGTGCTGTGTAGTAATGACCATGAGGGGATGCCGCGACAAATTTGGTCCGAAGATGGTGTCGTCGAGGTCCTGTAACGGTGCAACTCTAGAGAATGCCGGATCTAGTGATATCGGCCGCCCGTAAATCATCGAAGCAAAGATATCCGCCACATTGAGATGTAGCCAATTCCTCCGTCGGACCTGCGCCGTTACTGGATCCCATTCTTGGTCGCTATCCTGGTCACAGTGAAGTGATAGACCGTAAGCTGTCCGCACTGCAAGTCCAACGACTCCCCATGCCAGTGACGGGCTCGCGTAGAAGATAGAATACGTGCCTAGCAGGCTACAGACCTGAACAGTCTCAATGCAGCAGTCATCAACAAGATCGAAAAGGTGATAACGGATCTCCTTCATCAGCATGTCGGCGAAATCCTTCGGTGCCAGTGAAGTCCGCCCTAGTAGCGAGTGTCCCGACCAAGCTGGATCGCGTGCGACGCACTGCAATGCCATAGCTGAGATGGCCATGCACAGCAACACGGTACCCATATCCTCTCTGTACCATGTCTGGCTCGACAGTATGCGATCTTTGGACCTGCGGAAGGACGGCTCATGCATAATACAGATGAACCAATTAACTCGTTCGAAATACACATCCGTCAAAGCGTTAACGATCTCTGCGTCAGGAAATGGCGCGAATATTAGTGACCATGTCGGCCGACCATAATTAGAGTCCTTACGGTCGGTATGGCGTGCTTTATCATGGCCAGGGATACTGGAGATGTCGCCAGCAGCTACCTGCGACGTGGCTGGGTCACCGAAGACATTGGCAGCAAATCCGACAGCGGAATTGTTTGCTCCGAAACGTTGTTGCTGCCGTTCCGTCGTAGAACTGGTTTGCGATGCAGAGCCAGCATCAGGTGAACGATACACGCCTGCGGGCGATGACCGCTGACGTGACTGCGAGACCGCCCCCAAGAAAGGCTGCTGTTCAGACGACACACGACCATTCTCGACGCTTTGCAAGCGCTGCGTGAAGCGTGTGCCTGGCTCAATCTTGGAGCGCTTGGGTGTGCTGTCAGTAGCACGTCTCTTCCTACCCGTCTTCTGAATTTGATCTGTGCTGACATCACGTGGCTCGCATAGCATGCCAGATCTTCGGCAAAGCAAGCAAGGCCGAGTCGAATCGCACTATGCATGGTGTAATTGTGTCAACGACCACTAGTATCGAATCACACTTCATCTGAGGCTTGGCGACTCACCTTGAGCTTCTGCTTCCTGCATCGTGCGCAAGCCTGGGCCACACGAGTCTGCGAGGATGCGGTGCCTATCACCTCCGTCGGAACATCCATACCACATCCAAGTTCCCAAGGTTTGTGGCGGTCATAGACGTGATTCGTCATGTACACGCCATCCGCGACGCGACCCCTTCTGAGGTTATCCAACAGCGAATTACGCCTGGACTGGCGCCACGCGTGAATCTAGATTGCTGAACTTGTCGACAGGTACAAGGCATGAATGAGTACATTGTGGTATCTGCTGTCTGTCCCTTCCACCGGAAGCTGTACAAGGGTAGGTGCAGATATAGTTTAGATTTGGGGAAGAGCGGGGAAAGGGTCCAGGGTCAACCGGGCTCACCGAGCCACTGCTACCGAGGTTTCGTGTAGAACCGTTCTTTCTTCCAAGCCAGGACCTCAACAACGTCCTTGAACCATTGCGATGGCTTTGCGACTCCTATTGTTCGATGATGAGACAGACAGTTGATGCTGACGGCAGGTGTCGTTGCCCTTGGCCCGTCGCCAAGCCAGCGCCAGGCTAGAGCTTCTGAACGCGTCAAGCTTCACAACCAAATCCGCGGATGAAATGCTTCATGGGTACAACGGTAGGTTCCACTTACAACGAACGATGTCACGCAAGTGCACGCCAATCCTCCAAGTTTTCGCATGTTCAGGGAGAAAATCTCAAGACGACGCGCTGTTCCTCGAAGGTGCGATGCGGGCATAGCGCACTGTTTGATGACCGTGTGCCTTCGCGGCAATGTCAGCACCTGGCTGTCGACACTCAAGATCCGCAGCTCTGCCGCGCGTCTGTTCCAATGTTTCCTGCATTTCTCATACCCTGTGCTCTCCTGATCCTTTCGCACGAATCTTTCTCATTCAACGCAGCATGCGTAGCGTACCGGTCGCATTCAGATCGCGTGCTCGGACGTTTTCGAGCGCTTGCGGACTGGTGACAGACGACTCTAGCTTCAAAGCCGTCCTTGAAAAGCGAGCTATCCTTCTTCGACCTGGCGCCTCACTGTACCATGCGGGATCCATGGACCACAATGTCCATGGAGTATTATGCCGACATGTCCGGTGTTCAAGGCTGTCACGCCAAGGATCCGGTCAAAACTTTTGTTCGGCTAGCGAGGAAGCTGAATCCAAGACGCCGAACGGACGGCCTGAGCACAATTGATCTACAGAGAGTGAGACTGCTCATTTCAGCACGTCTCAGATTCCCTTGTCGTGCCAGTGTAATTCTGCTAGGTCCCCAAGAAAGATCCAGGTCCGCGGAGCAGCAAAGATGGAGCAAGCATATACCAGCCTCTATATAATGTGACCGGAGTGAGAAGACTCCTGTGCCATTACACATGATCAAGCAAGGCATCCGTTTTGACCATTCGAGGGCAAAGCCAGTCACCAGGAATCATGGATCTAAGTCTCGGTAAGCGACCACAAGCAGCACGTAGCTGCCACTGTTGCCATTGCTCTTGCACCAGCGACTTTGACTGACTCAACGCTTCGCCAGGTTATGGATTCACCGCTACACAGCGCGGCGACACCTATGCCGCAATCGACCCTCTGAAGTCAAATCTATGTGGCAAGAACGTCCTCATCACCGGCGCAGCCAGAGGTCTGGGCCACGCGATCGCATTGTCATATGCCAAAGCCGGCGCCTCTGGAATCGCCGTTCTTGACATCCTGGACCGCAGCACAGCGATAATGGCCGACCTAAAAGAGGCCGCATCAGCTGCAGGTCGTCCAGAGCCAGACATCGTCATACTGGTGACAGACATCACGGATCGATCCGCTGTTGAAAACGCCGCCAAGACCGTCAAGTCTCACTTCGGCGCCCTCGACATCCTCATCAACAATGCAGGCGCTATGCACCCGTATTCGAACATGGGCGAGACAGATCCTGACCGGTGGTGGCGGGCGTGGGAGGTCAACGTGAAAGGCACCTACCTGATGACAAGGACTTTCCTGCCCATGATCCTGGAAAGTAAAGACAAAACAATCATTGTCATGTCCAGCATTGGTGCGCTTCATACTCTGCCAGGCGGGTCGGGCTACGAGACCACCAAGCTGGCAGTCTTGAAACTCAACAATTACCTGATGGCGGAGTATGGTTCTCAAGGCCTTCTGGCCTACGGCGTGGCGCCTGGAGGCATACACACAGATATGGCGGTCGATTTTCCGGCGCATTTGTATGAGTTGTTGACAGATACGCCTCAGATGGTGGCTGACACAATCACGTTCCTGACGAAGGAGCGGAGGGAGTGGCTTGCGGCCCGGTATGTGGATTCGCGCTGGGACATGACGCAAATGCTGGAGCGACAGGAAGAGATCATCGAGAAGGATCTTCTGAAGGTGAAGCTTCAGGTATCCTAAATCTTTCGCTTGCGGATCAGGTTTTGTGGATCTGCAGCTATGGAGACGTGTCTTGCCGTCAGCCCAAGGCTGTTGTATGGCAATAGCAGGGTCGAGAAAGCTGGCAGCGCGTGCCTCGGTGCCCTCATGGGGAAGGGCACTCCAAGCTGAAGTCTTCTTGAGATGCCGAGCACATAGTCCAGAGCGATGCCATCGGGTCGGCTAACGACAATGGACTGGAGAATGGTAGCCAATCCTGAGCGATCGGGTCGTTGAGCATCGGATCCTGCGTGGTTACGTCAGCTGGCTTTACAGATATCTGCGTCGCTAGATAAGGTCGACTCACTGTAAAGGTCGGGATATCCTTAGAAGCGGTCCAGCTTCCAGGAAAACCAAAAGCTGGCAAGTGGTGACGGCCCTGCTGTTCTTGCACACTCTGGTTTCCAGACACACTATGAGACCACGGGGCGAACTCGAGCGAAGTCAGTTCTCTTGCTTGCGCTATCGTTTCTTCGAGTTGTCCAGCCGGCTGTAAACCCTGTGAAGAACGTGCTGACGCTAGGGGATCTGGTAGCGTGGGTCTATACGATTGTGTTGGACCCGCATTTTGTGAAGGACTGACCGTGGTTGTCATACGGCTGAATTCCGAAGTGGCTTGTCGAGCTCGTGAAGTCACTCCACAGTGCCGACGTCTCGGTCCCACCTTATCAACGATCATTCTAAGAACGTTCGCAGCTTTCCGGGCCTCGGCTGACTCGGTCTGGCGTCCGAAGATCTCGCCTGCTGTCCGCAACGATTTGATCATTTCAGTCTGTGTTGGAACTCCATATACTTCTCGAACGCCTGAAGTATCGCCCGGGGAGGCATTGTTTGAGTATAAGTCAGCTGCGATGATTGTTGCCGCAAGCAGATAATCGTGTATCGCCAGCGACGTCTGATAGTTTGTCAGTCGCCGAAGCTGACCGTTGACAGGTATCTCTTGGTCCTGTATAGCCTGGAAGTGAAGGATCGACATCGCCGAGGACAGACACACGCGTCTAGAATAGACATGCCTCTTGTCGGACTTCGCAGCCCCGAGGAACCTGCTATGCACAACACATAGAGACTTATGGTGTATACTTGACAGAACAAACCTTGCCGATACAAGCACCAAAGAGTCTTGGGCAGATAGCTCGCCAAGCTTCCAGTGGTCAGCAACGTTGTCGTAGATCTGTCTTAACTTTCGGTCGATCTCTAGGACGTTTTCCCAGGTGGGTGCTGGGGTACGATTCACCTCATCGAGAGCTCGAGCAAGACCGGATGCCAGTCTTGCTTTAGCGATGAGGTACGAGATCTTCGTCGGCACCGAGTCAGGCAAAGCTGGTGGCAGAGCTGTACAATCCTCATCAAAAGCTCCACCCTCATCATGGATGTTGCGAGGTAGAGATGCTTCCAAGGATGCAGGCGCAGTCATCGAAGGCAAGCCCATCTGAAAAGAGACCAGTATGTCACATTGCTGGATGAACGTCCATACCCTGCGGCGCATTTCAGCCTGCCCATGATTAGCAAATTGTCTAGACAAGATCCAAGCGGCATACATGAAATGGGGTTGCACGCATCGTTGGCTGGCGTTCTTGATGGTAGCCCATCCTCATCGCGAGTCGGACGATCATGCCAACCAATACCCAAACAGTTGACTTCGCATCGCGGCTAGACACATATTCCGCATATAGGTGTAAAATGAGCGTCTCGATAAGAAATTCTTGGGGACGAGTGTAGTCCGCGGCGATCAGACAGTCCGTCAGCCGATGTCTGAACGTCGAAGCCAAGTCAGCACACTTGGCCTGGTGTTCAAGTGGCTCGTCCTCTTCCCGTAAGTAATCGAGTGAGGCAATTCGCAGTATTGCGAATAGCATAGCAAGCCATGCCATGGGTGTGCTTCGGCTGTTCGACCAGAATTGTTGGTACTGTTGCACAACAGTCAGCGCCTGCTGTCAGTCCCGGTGGGCGGCAGGAGTACCTGTTTCCTGAACACTGGCTCGTGGAGGACATCTAACAGAATCAGAATCGTGTTTCAGGAAGACACAGGGTTCAGAGGTGGTACTGACGGATAGCAGGGTACAGGTGGGCGAAGAATCTGTCGACAAACATGTCACAAGTGTACTTCGACGGCAGCTGCGACAGGATCTCAGCTCGAGAAGGGACATTTGCAGTGCCAAACAGGAGACTTGGCCCAGGGTCGGCGATTGATCGTGTGATCGTATCGGTCGTGCCTCCACTGGGGCGCTCCGATCGAGAGTGCTTCGTCTGCAAGAAGGATCGCACATCTTCGATCTGGATATTGGAGTGAGCTGACGCTCGAGTGAGCGATGGAGAGCAGGTTGCTCACCTCATCCAGCAAAAGTGCCCAGTGTGCGTGGTCCACGGACGAAGACTGCTTGTAGTCTGCAGATATGCGTAGTCCAGTCTCTGGTGCTGCTGAACTAAATGTCGTTTGTCTGACAGGGCTGTTACCGCTGCCATCGACATCAAAAGATTCAGTAGCCGAGCTGCCCGGCGGCGTGTCAAGTAGAGTCTTGGGCTGCTGCTGACTGCTCATGAACGTGATCAGCAGCCGTTCTAGGTTATCGATCTTTGCTTGAGCGGCACCAGGCAGGTCTGAGACCTGCAGTGCCGTCGCACGCGCCTCGTTCTTGCGAGGCACATAGCGACAAGCGGTAATGTCGCCGCGATTGACACAATTCCCACATGCTGGCAGTGCGTGGTCGCATTTCAGCCTGGTCAGCCGTTAGTCTGGTGGACCAATGTTCACAGTAGAACACACTTGCGAGCGCGACATAGGAGACACGAAATTGGTCGCCGTCTTGTCCGATCTCCGGGACTCACGTGACCACGCTTTTCTGACGAAGCCAATGTCCGCGGCATCTTGCTGTCTTCATATCAACGGTGAGCAGTCGCGTCTACTTGACGACACTTATCAGCCAGCGAAGAAGGCTGCTCATTTCGTCCTCTGCTGCTGGCCCGAGGCACGCTGAGATCACGCTGATAATAAAGAGGTCATTATTTCCGGAGTGTGCAGTCCTAAGAAGCTTCCAAAGTTTGTTTGCCTCGGAGATCGCGGACATTCTCATATTCGCTCCATCACGTTGTGCATTGTGCATCTACCAGCTGCCTCTAATTTTGCTCATGCGGACACTGCTATTGTCTGCGCTCGACCTAAAGAGAGCCGATGGCGCGGAATCGCAGCAGTCACAAACCCTTCGTGACTGCATGTTGCAACAGCATTGAATCATATCTCGAGACTGCCTCTACTGATTGCAAACGCACCCTAGGAAAACTGACATGTCGGTGGCGCTCCTTCCTTCAATCTGGGACATGCTCCTGCACCACAAAGAATCTAGGAACAGCCTTGATGCAGGAGCGGCCGGACGGTCTTGACAAGCCTCAAACCTTCATCACACTTGGATCGCCTTGCGTCCACGCAGCCCTTATCGTTACACGACTGATCTTCCACAGCCCATCTTCAGCTCTTTCAATCTCGCATTGATAAATGTTTCCGAAGAGGTAGTATGGTTTCGGATTTGGTGCCAGTCCCTGACCCCCACTAAAATGCTGGGCCAAGATCTGCGCTTGCAAATTCGCTTTATCGCCATCCACCTCGCAACGCACATTCGTTGCCATGTGTGTGGTGTCCAGCGGTCGTCCGACAGCACTCATAAGCAGTTCCGCAATAGTGTCTCGTCCCTCGACCTCTCGTGGCTTGGCACCATTGTGCGTGAAGTGCAGGGCCATGACAGCGTCCGAGGTCAGGGAGCTCGCAGAAAGCTCGTGACTTCCTTCATCAAGGGCCCATACGAAGCGATGGAGCGCATCGATGGCTGCTTCGCGGTCGGTGAGGCCACCCTTGTTGGGCATACTGTTCTCGTGCTGTGCTATCGGACGTGGGGAGAAGCTGGAGCTGGTGCTTTCAAACTCGGTTGTGACAACAAATTCTCACCACGACAGGTGCGCTCTACGACAATAAGACTTGATGCAATGAAGCTTGACGCAAGACGTCGCGCGATGTGTCTTCTCTGAGTTGCGCAGAAAGCAGACCGCTGGGGTCAAATATCCTCACATGTCCGGGAAGCCCGGTGCACTCCACGAATTGGACAACATGTCCGAGAAAACCGAGATTGCTTACGGTATGTTCCCTCAAGTCTAAGACACATTTTGAATGCTCGCCGTGGGCCAGACAACGACACAGACTCGCTAGAACGCTCCAGAAGCACCATGGCTGGCGCAGTACCAAGGCTCGGGGTCGCGGCTAACATTGTCGTGGCCCCATGGGGAAGCTCCTGTGCCTGATATTCGAATTACTGGATGGTGGCATTGCTGTCTACAAAACCTCAACCCAGTCGCTCGGATCGTCAGTGTTGTCTGGTTATTAGACTACATCTTCACCACTTACTCGCTATGGCTAAACACACCAAAAGTCTCTACAGCACTTGGGTCGCTTTGTTCCTGTCCATAGGGTCGGTCGCCTGTGCCTATTTCACAGTCATCACTGCCACTACTTCGGCACAACCAAGCTTTGTGTGAGTAGCACTCGTCTCAACAAATGGGAGCGGCTCATCTAACATCGTGGTCAGTACGTACATGCATCTGGACACGGCATCGAACGCAACTCAGCTACTTGGAGCTGTCAATGGCGTGTATATCGCTGGAGCATTGATTGGATCTATCCTCTCATCGTATGCCACCGATACGTTGGGTCGCCGTAAATCGCTGTCCTTGACATCGGCTCTGGCGACCGTCGGCGGCATATTACAAACAGGCTCTGTGAACATGGGCATGTTCATTGCTGCTCGACTGATTGCGGGATTTGGCATAGGTTTGTGTCTAAACCCCACCACTTACACGACGAACGCGTGTTGACCTTAGCAGGTGCAATATTTGCATTGGTTCCTCTCTTTCAGAGTGAAATAGCCCCACCCACAGCCAGAGGTCTACTTGTTGGCACTCATGGGATCATGATCTCGCTAGGTACCGTCCTGCCGAAGTATGATGGTCCACCTACCGGTGTTCCAAGTCCACAAGCTGACAGTGGCGTAGCTGGATCGGACTCGGCTTTTACTATGTCAATGCGAGCGGTGCACAGTGGAGACCACCGCTAGGCATCATGTGCATCTTTACTCTTGCTCTTGCAGTTGGTGTATGGTTTGTGCCAGAGTCTCCCAGATGGCGTGAGTTACTTTTCAATCGTTCCCTCCAGACCTGGTTCTGACCTCCGAAGTGATCAACAAGGATCGCCACGAAGATGCGATCAAGTCCTTGATTCGGTATCATCGCAACAAAGACGATCCGGATAATCTTCTTGCGCTCTCCGAATATGGGCAGATCAAAGCTCAGCACGATGAAGACGAAAAGAACAAGGTTACATGGAAAGACATGTTCACTGTGCCCACATATCGTCGACGAGCTGGTGTTGCCGCCTTTGTCATGATTGGCAGCCAGATGGCAGCTACTTTGTTGGTTTCAGGCATGTCATTCTCTCTACACACAGAATCAAATCAAACTGACGAAGACGCAAGTCTACAATCCGGTCCTATACGGGCGACTAGGCTTCGGCGTTCCAATGCAGCTTGTCTTCACAGTATGTCTATCCGCCTGAAATCCCTCCCGACCTCTCACGGTGCCTCAAACTCATGGACGAAGCTGACCAATATTTGCAGGGAATCTGGGCCAATTTCACCATCATCGGCAACACTATTTGCGCCTTCACCATAGACCGCATGGGTCGCATCCTGGCTCTCAAGATTGGATGGATCGGCAACGCGCTTGCTTGATCGGTATCGTTGCGTCGCTTGCTATGTTCGAAAAGACTGCGTCGCGGTCCGCAGCCATCTCAACGATCTTCTTTCTTTACGCTCAAATCATCATCTATGCCACTTTTGTGGACGCGACTACATAGTAAGTGAACAATACTCCTTCCCAATGGCGTACAGGCAACTAGCTGACCAGACACCGCAGCATCTATACATCCGAGATATTCCCAAACAATGTGCGCGGCAAAGGCGTGTCAATCGCCGTTGGATCGTACTTCCTTGTTCTGCTTGTACAGCTTGATACCGCACCCACGGCTTTGGCAGATATTGGCTGGAGGTTAGCACACAAAAATCCATCCCAACGCGAGTAGACATGCTGACTACTCTGCTTGCAGACTTCTTCTGATCTATCTATGCCTTCTCCTGGTTTTTATCCCGTTCATCTGGTTTATCTGCCCGGAAACCAAAGGCAAATCTCTGGAGGAGATTGGGATTATCTTCGGCGATCGCCACGTGAGAGTCGCTCTCGACGGCGATCGGACTGGACCAGATGATGAGAAGGCAGCGGACGATGTGGACGGCAGCGCATCCCACCACGCGCATGTCAAGGCCTGAAAGCGTGTGATCTCTCCGGCGGATCTGAACAGAGTTAGAGCAGACCAATGAGAAGGAGATGCTTTCGGCGTTGATCCATGAGACGCCTGCAGTGGACTGTACGTTCCTGATCCACGAATATTCAGGCAGTGAGCGATGTGCGGAAGGGCCCAAATCCGGTTCGGCGGTACAGTTCCCAGGATACATGTACGCATGGCAGAGCACGGATACTTATGAGTGTTAGAGCTGCTCTCAAGCGATGATGTACATCATTAAACATCCCTCGATGTCGTGTCTTTGCAATGTTTAATATAATTGCAATTCAGTACAACGGCACTGACGACATCGGCGACTCAGCGTGGCGAGCACTGCTACTTTCAACGCTGTCACCCATGCCAGCACGAGGCAGCGCAATTGTTGCGTCGTAAGTGCTATCGGTATGGCCACGCCGGATGCCAGAACTCAGGTAGCGCCGGATGACAAGATCGGGGAGAGGCCGGTTGACAAGGCACGTCTCGCGAGACCGGATGACTGTAGCCGCACCTGCCTCACCAAGCACATTTTGCAGCAGCGATGACCAACAGATTGCATTCGCACCTTCCCTTATACACACTTGCCGCAGCAGGAGCGACCGGCTGATACCACTCGCGCTTGCCTCGCCAAGCGCTCCTCGCTGTAACCGCGACCGCGCGCCAGCAACCGCACCTGCGCTCACCCAGGACTTCGTGCAGCAGGAGCAACTGGTGGACGACATTCATGCCTGCCTCGTTACGCGCTGTCTGCAGCAGGCGCGATGTGCTGACGGCATTCGCACCTGCCCTGCCGGTACCAGGAGTAGAACGACTCGGGATGGAAGGCGGAGAATGCGCAACGACAAAGACCGGATGACGGGATTTAGATGAGACCGGATGACTTTGCATGTCCGCAAGACCGGTTGAGATTACGAGACTTTATCATGAGCTCGACATCGGCTTCCCAGTCTTCTTCTGATGCTGTGGCATGGATGATGGCGTGGAATTGGAGGATTATTATCATCCTAGACTAGACCATTACCTACATACCACCCATCAAGGCTGGCCCAACTCAAACTCCGTCCTCCCCTCCAACAGAACCCTAACAAAGAAATCCCTCGCCACCGCAATCGACTGCTCCTTCGACTCAACATACGGCGAGAAGTGATTTCCAGGCACCCGAGCCAGCCACTTCGGGCCTTTCGCCGCCTCATGAGCCTCCCTCTGACCCGGCAGGAAATCTTGCTCGGCAAGAACGAACAGCACTGGAGTCGGAGCTAGAAGCTCGACGAAGGGTGTGACGTCGATCAGGGTTGTTGGCTGGTAGCTCTGCAGTGTGATACGGCCGGAATAGTGCCTTCGTTCGGCTTCGCTGAGTTGTGCGATGAAGGCTGCTTTGACGTCGTCACCGGACGGCCTGACGAAGTCTAGGTACTTTGGTTCTTTGCCGAGTGCTCGGTTCTTGCGATCCGCTGCCAGATCAGCCTGGAACCCAGCTATGTCGTCTTTGTAGCCTGCCATCGCGGCAGCAGACTGCAACGTCCACTTTATCAGTGGCGCTTGTGCAACTACTGCCTTAACGCGACGGTCGAGCCATGAGAACGCCAAGACGTCTCTGCCGCCAAGGCTGGTACCCCAGACGCCGATACGCTCCTCATCGACATTGGGCAGTGTCGTCACGTAGGTAATGGCGTTCTGCCAGTCTTGTATACGTCCGTGATGTGAGACCTCGTCGCGAGGGGTACCTTCACTGTCGCCGTAGTTTCGATAATCGAACCGGAATGCTGCGATGCCCTTCTCTACCAGTGCCGCAGCAACATCTGGCAAGGTCCATTCTTTCAAGCCGTTCAGCCCATGTCCAAGAACGACTATGGGAAATGAACCTTGACCTTCAGGGCACTGGAATACGCCGCCGAGTGTTAGCTCGTCGGATTGAAACCGCGCAGCACGCTTCGAGCCCTCTGATTTGATTGTAAATCCCATAGCAGATAGGAGCTTGTAACGTGTGCACCACCGCCACACAGAGGCAGAAGCACATGGGCTGCTTATCACAGTCGTGAAGGCCAATTTTTGCCGCCAGCCCGCAAGGCACATTTGCAGACTGGACGTGAGGCAAGTTCCGGAGAACATGTCCGCGAAGTCCGGCATAGCGAGGACCTTTTCGCCTTTTCTGTCAGGTGAGACTTCCCGACATAAATTTGATGGCCTCGTGGGGTCGCCAATGTACAAGTGAGACAGCGGCATGCAGAGCCCGGTTTATCACTCTGCAATTATGAGGCCAGCTTGGCACCACCGAGGCTCTTTGCTTCGGAGTTCGGATCTGTTGCGGTCACACGCGACCTGGGAGCTGCTTCGCTGTCCGGCCTCTCGCCATGTAGAAGCAGCGAACGCGTAGCTGACTGTGACAGACAGCTGTTTCTGGAGAATGCGATGGTGGCAGAGGTAGCGACATCTCTGCTACGGCAGGTGAATTGCGCCCCTGACTGGTGGCAGGTGAAAGTGTAAGTCTCTGAATCGGTCTTCCTCTTCGGCCGCCAGCTGTTGCCTCCACTGCTCCCCATTCTCCACTGCAGTAGCTATGTGAGTTTCTTGTCTCCGAATCTTGTTCCTCCTACAACAAATCATAGGGTCGATACTCCTGCATGCCATGACACCTGTGCACCCTTGTACCAATAATCCTGGTGTAAGCGATTGTAAACATCCTGGGCTAAGGATGGACTGGTATCTGATCTGATATGTTTCACAGCCTCAAGCCCTTCTAGATTGACTTCGTCACGCTCACCATTTGCATCATTATCGCCGTCACCATCATCGCCCGTAATGTCGATCGGAATTAGCCCCTGAAGAGTTTTCAGCTCCTGCTTAGACAGTGAGATATGAGTTTGAACCCTTTCCACCGCGACAGGGCCTGAGCCTTTGTCATCGTATCCCGCAACATCAAATCGTCTACGCTGCTTGACGGACTTTAGTGCAGCCTTGCCCCATGTAGCGCGACTCCTGCTGCCGGCGGTTCATCTCGTGTCCCCCACACAGGCCCTTCTGTGGTCGATCCGGCACATCATAGCGGCGTTGCTGATCTAATCTAGCACTACCTGGGGCGACGTGCGCGGAAGCGTGATCAACGTTCAGGCTCAGATACAGGCATGGATTCACTATCGATATCGAGTGGATGACTTGCGAGCAGATCGTCCAGAACAATCTCTGGAATAGAGTCGCCCACGTCACCAACCTCGACAATGCCGTCTGAGGTTGATGTACGACTGCCGGACTTGCCCCATCTCTTCTTTTGCCTGTCGTTCTTCCTGACTTTGTCACGGGGACCAGCACCGATGGGTCGATCTGGTGGAATTTCTTCGGG
The DNA here is from genome assembly GCF_001299255.1 of Cyphellophora attinorum. NCBI lineage: Eukaryota > Fungi > Ascomycota > Eurotiomycetes > Chaetothyriales > Cyphellophoraceae > Cyphellophora > Cyphellophora attinorum. The sequence continues at coordinate 469,525 of NW_017253239.1, read as the reverse complement.
AAGACCGGCATTGCTGAACTCGAGAGGCCCTTGGCTGTCCATTGGCTTGCCAGTTCTGTGGAACAGCGGTTCACTACCGAACGGATCGTTGAATTCAGGGTCCTCGTCAGGTCTGGGCTCATTGTCTTGCAATGGAGACACCGGTGGGGTGTAGAATGTTAATTCTTCTGACGTCTGAGAACCCTCCTGAGAAATGGCGTCTATTGCGTCACTCACAACGTCTGAGGTGCTTGAGTTGTGAGAGCTCTCTGAGGCGTAAGACCAAGGAGAGTCGTTGGTGACTGGCGCCGCTGTCCCGGGTGTCAGACCGAGCGCCAGCAGCTCTTTGGTCGCCTCAGCGAGTCCACCGGCGACTGCATGATCCAGTGCGTTCAAACCATCGCCGTCACATGTTGTAAGGATGCGGTCGATATCCACGGCTTTCAACATAGCCAAAGCAGCCTTTTCATGATTCTGTTTCACTGCCCACAGCAATGGTGTCGGATAATGGCGGTCGGCGCCGTTCTGATCAAGTGCTTGCCTTTCTTGAGCCGTCAAAGGGAGATTGGCCCCGGTCTCGAACTGCAGAAGAGCGTTCACAGCCTCATCATTGGATCTGACTATCGCAGCAAACAGCGGAAATCTATACAACTCGCCCTCGACCCCGATGCGAACTCCCTCAGAGCAGAGGGTCCGAATGAGGTTGGGACAATTCTCCGAGGCTAACACGTACAGCAGATCTGCTTTGCGTGAGTAGTAGTCGGCGGATGCTGAATGATCTTTGAGGCGCCAGCTCAAGACCCAGAATTCGACATCAAAATGTTCCAGAAATTCCGCTTGAGGGAGACACTGGGAAGCTTTCTCGGCGTGCTGCAGACTGTAGGCGGTTGCGTAGGTGAGGAATGGGAACATTTGCAGCAGATCGGGCACGGATATCGTTCGGTGATATTTGCGTGCATGATGCATGTAGCTTGAGCAGCATCGCGCAATTCTGTCATGACTATAAGCTGCAAGATCGGAACCTAGCTCCGGGAAGAAATCACACAGTGCTCCGCCTTGGAACCAATGCCGAATTGTCTCATGGATGAATTGAACCACTGATAGGATGGTGGAAGTGACCTCCAGAAGACCTCTGCTTGTATGTGTAACATACAGCTCCATAGCATGCTGTGTGGCTTCGTCGGGGTCATGGACGATCGCTTCGTCGAGCTCGTCAGGCGGACCACTTCCCGTTGAAACAGCATAGTAATACTCCACCAAGTGCAAAGGTCTGCGGGCATATTGAACGCATTGAAAGGCAAAGCACGTATCCTCCAGATTTTGTATGTCTCTCAGCAAAATCCGACGGAAGAGCTCGCTTAGTTCCAGAGGTATCTCAGCGAGCTTCTTTTCAACTGTCCTTATGTTACCAGCAGAGAGCTCTTTTTGCAGCGTCGCGACGACGAGGACGGTCCAAAGAAAAGAGCCGTTGGCTTTATCTAGAATCTGCGTGCTGATGCGTTGGACGACTTTGGCGGAGACTGAATTGAAACGTCTCAGGTGAGACTCGACGTAGCTGTCCAAGTCTTCACGATGACCTGGCTCTCTCTCAAGGATGAGTCGCTGACCATACTCGAAGATGACATTAGGATAATGTCGACTGGCGAAGCAGATGCGTACGTCGACGTCAGCATCTATCGCAATCTGACTGAGTGATTTCATCTCCTCCAACATCTCTTGGACTTGTATCGCGTCGCACTCGTCCAGAGCATCGATGAAGCACCTTAATGGTCGTTGACCGAGACTGAGCACACTCTGTCTGAACACTTTCAGCAGTTTCGGTATGGTTAAGCCAACTCGTCCGGAATCTGAGGCTTCTTTAAAATCGTCTGTATCGGAGAGTTCGAAAACGAGATCACGCTGGTCTGGTGCAGCCTCAAGCAGTTGGTACAACAATGACATCCACATACCATGAGTTGTCTTCTCATTCATTGCACCGCGAGCATTGAAGAAGAATGAGATAACAACCTCGCCATTTGGTCTTGCGCCAAGGTAGTGCTGGTGAGCAAACTTCATGATAGTGGATTTTCCGGTTCCAGCTGTGCTCTCTGTCAGCCAAGAAGCATGATAAGGCAGGGCATACAAGACGAGGTGTGCCACGCAGCTTGGAACACCATTAAAGGGAATGGACTTTTCTGTGGAACGGATCTTGGAATCGGACAGCTTACGGTTTCCACGAAGCCAAAGAAAGCCACGATGATCTCCCACCTCCTCTTGTTGATTCCACTTCACAACCGCGGGATGCTCGAGAAACCATTTGCAGGTGTCGTGCTGAGCATCTCGTACGTTCTGCTGTCTTGCGTTGAGATTTTCAGGCCTCAAGAGATCGAGTAGACCCCGGCGGCGTCTATTCTTCTCCCACTGTGCGTTACGTTCTTCGACGGACAGAGCATGCGATCTGTCTCGCGGGTCTTTTTGCACGACTTGGATCAACGTCTTCCCAGCGTCGCGCACTTCCTCCCTGAATTTTTGGTCCAGCTCACTTGACAGCCGTCGTAACGCACTTCGGATCCCCTCACCGTAGTTAGGTACAAGAGAGATTCCAAAGAGGCCTAGTAGACAGTAGGCACGATCTTCAGCTTTCGTGGTGTTCCGGCCTTCCGACCAACGCATACGCTCAGCGACGCTAAACTTAGTCAGGGGTTCTCCTGTCAAAGCCCGAACAGGAATTGTCGTCGCTTCTTCGATTGCTCCAGCAAGATCCCGCCGCTCGCCCAATACCTTCCCTTCCTTTGAGAAGAAATGTACGGTATGGGGAGCCAGAATCTCTTGCAATGTCCACCCTCGCGTGTGGTGGGCGCTGGAGTGAAATTGTTCGCGCCAGACCGGAGTTCCGTCACCGGGCGAGAGCGTTGTGTCATGCGTCACATCCGTGAGAAGGACATAACAGTTCGCAGACCGCCGATACCACCTGAACATAGACGTGATGGCCTCACTCAATTCGGCCAGATCTGACTTCTTGATGCAACAAGTGTCGACCCAGAAGTGATCAAGCCCATCTTTCCGCGCTTGCTCCGCACAGAAACGCAGCTTTTCGTACCCAGCCTTCTCACGACCTGCTCCGTCCTCAATGTCCTCAAATGTCACTTCGCTGTCGTCCTTGCCCCAGGTATGAGATAAGATAGCGTAAGGCGGACAGGCGTTACTATCGAAACTCGTCAGATGAAACGAGCCATCGGCGGATTGCTTGAGTAGCCTCATGATCCGTGGACATGCTGAGGCATCATCCAGGCAGCTGAGTTAGCGGAACGACTCCGATCGACATAGTAGAGACACGAGAGTTCAGAACGCGTATGAATCTAGTCATCGATCATAAAGCATTGTCGCTTTTCTTATCGTAATTCGAAGCTTGCGCGATTGCCACGTTGATAAGATGTCCGTGAACCTGGTCCGCAACTGCACCAAAGTAGTCTCGGAGCAAGAGCGAGGCCTAGCCCGCCCAGAGGGGCGACATCCATGAGTGAAGAATCCCAGCGGCAAAGAAGCGAGGACTTTGCCTCAGTGCGGGGCTCACGGACCGGTCCTTTGCGGGCGCGTAGTCCGGCCAATCATTATGTAGCAATGAGTCTACATGTAGACTGTGGAGAGGGGCTTTTGGTTTTGACCTTCTATATCATCGACCACTTTCACACCTTATTATGACGACCTCTTGCATAACTCTGTGCTAGGACGTCGTAGCTGCCTCGCCGATGCTGATGGAACTGAGAACCACAAGCACGTCGTCGCCGCCGGCAGCTTCTCACAAGTTCTTTGTAAGCGCAGGAGAGATGCAGCTGTGATTGAATTCCATCAGTACGAAAGTCGATATCCTGTAGTGCATTTCGCACCATGACGATACGACTGCTTGATACAATGATTCTCAAGCAGCACGGGGCAAGCAGTTTAGGTGCTGAACGTAGCTAGAGGCGAAAGCGGATGTCCCAGTGCGGAGCAACTCAGCCAATTCGGTCACTGGTCAGCCCGCCTTGCCGGACCGGTAGGTGAAAGCTCGATCAAGATGAATTCAAGCAGCATTATATGCTTTAATCCTGCCCGAAGGAGGCCAATCCGCAGCCGCGACAGGCGCGCGACGACTGCGACGACCGGCGCAGTAGCGATCCAAAGCCTGACTTCCTAGTTCATGTCTAGCAAAGGGCAGCATTGCTATTGTTATTTGTAGGGTAAGCTCGACCAAGGAAGAGCGCGCCAATGGGATGAACGGCTTAGGAAGCACGATGACGAGGCAGGAGGCATGACGATAAGAACGATTGCTCACTGGAGGCACGTATTTTCCACTAGAACAAAGCGTGATAGAGAGATAATTTCTTCATAGCAGTCCAGCCACTCGCTCAGACAGCCACCGGAGAGAGAAGGACAAGAACAGGTCTGCACACCCGCTCTCGCCCCATCCCCAATGGCCATCCTCACCGCCGCTGACTGCTCCGGAAGCTCCTGTTCTTCCTATCAATCTAGCTAAATATGCAATGAGCTGTGCCCATGCTGCCTGCCTATTTACAGATGGTTGATCACCACTATCAATGGCCATCCTCCCCATCAAGAATATGCTCGTTCCCTGACCAATTATCCTCTGCTCCTTTCTTCATTTCCATCATCGATGACTCGGTTCCGCAAGTCCAGAAGAACGCCTTTGGGTATGAAGTAGACTCCGTGACCTCGCTATGCATCGAAAAGCAAATGATGGCTGTGCAGCATGGCTACCACACGTTAGGCAAAGCCAAAATAGCTATTGAACACATTAGTCGAGTTCTTCTATCACAATGGAAGAGGGAGAAGACATACTCAGCACCCAAATTGATGGCCTTCATGAGACTCGTCTTCAAGCTCTCCTGGTTGTCATAGGCTGGCAGGTCGAGTTGATTGAAGCAGGTATGACTCGTCGGCAAGCGGTGGAGGTTAGGCTCTCGGTGAACTGTTGTGCATGTTAGTCTTTGCTTCAAAACACCACGGATTGCAATTGGGGAGTACTCACTGGAAAATCGAGTCGTTCCTTGCATGCCCTCCAAGTCCTTGAACCCATTGAGCGGCACTTTACTCGTACCCGTGATGAACTGCAACAACTTCGCGCGCTCTTCATTGCTCATAGATCTCACAATGCGCCAGAACCACGTCACTTGTGGGCTGTTAGCGTTGTAGTTGTGGTATTCCGTATTGGCTTTCCAGTCATCAACGTCGATCTCAGGCAACCCAGAAATCAAAAGCTCGAGTTCCTGCTCGTCGAAGATGGAGACAAGCTCGGATGGAATAATATCGTGGAAACCCTTGACGAAATTCTCCAATTGCTCACTGACGGAACCGGTAAGACGGTATTCGACTAGCTTCTGAACGTAGTCGCGCTTGTTGTCCTCTGTGACTGGTATATTGCGACCGTCGGGGATCAGATCAACGATCTTCTCTTCGCCGAACTGCTCTTCGACAACGGAGAAGTCCTCTGTGATGATGTCCGTGATGTCGTTTTCGAGGATCCAGCACAAGGATTTGTAGTAGTCGAGATCCATGCTCTCGAGATCCTTGAGGTTGGGCTGCTTGCCAAGCATTCGCTTGTACACCGCACGACTGAAATGGCAATCGAGAACTCTACTCTCGTGTAAGGCCTTGCCGATGATGCGTCCAATGAATTTGAAGTAGACCAAGTGCTCGCCGTTGATCCAGCTCAACGAGTTGGGATGGAATGTGGTCTTATCGGAAGCAACTGGCTGCCAGAGAGCCCAGTCAGGGTTGAAAATGCCACGAGCAAGAACTTGGAACCATTCTCGTGTAACTCCTCCGGCATCGACCCCTTCCTCGCCATTGAATCGGATGTTGAGCTTTCCGTACTTCATCTCATCTGGACTCTTGAAATACAAGGCTTTGTAAGAGTCCTGGAAGACTTGGTCGCGCCGAATATTGAGCTGGAGTGGTGGCTGGACGTGTCGCTGTGCATGAAGTCTCGAATGGATCTGCTTCGCGAAGAACGCTCGCTTGTTGTCGAAGTCAAGGACCTTGGAGTTCTTGGCCAATAGACTGAAACTGCCGTTGCCTTGCATCAACTTGGGAGATTGACGTATTATGTCATTCAGGATCTTGCGGTGCTCGGTGGTGAAGTTGAAGAACAGCTGTTCCAGATCATCCAGCTCCTCCATGACCGGTGTCGTCGGGCCTTCTTCGCGCAACTGTTGAGCAAGTGGAGCCTCCTTGAGAGATGTATTCTTGCATACCACCATCAGAGATTCGATGAGCGGCAGCAGAATGCCGGCGAAAGCGATCGCGTTGTCTTTCTCTCCCATGATAGCGAGCGCCTCACTAAGTTTCGACCATAGCGGAGCTAACGAGAGGCTGTCGTATGATGTTGTCAAAATGCTCTTCACAGTCGCGCTTTCGGCTTTCTCGTTGCTCTTCTTGGGCTCTGCCAGATAATCGAGAGCCTTCAGAACATGAAGTAGCTTGACTTGTTCCGATCCGCTGTTGGTGAAAGGTTGTGTGGACCGCCACTTCGCATTGATGCCCTGAAGATCACTGGTCGACTGAGCATCGCGCAGCTGAGGTAAGAGCTCCGTCAAGTTGTTGCAAAGCGAATTCGACAATGTCTGAACGTGTCCAATTAATTGCTTGCCGAACACCTCGTTGGAACCAGGTATGGTGGAAATGTTGGCCATTGTTTCGAGCGTCGCATGGAAGGTATCGTTGCCGCACTCCGGCGTAAGGAAGATGTCGGCAATGAGCTGAAGGTTCTTCTCAGGAATGATTGGTGGTGCGAAGGTCTTTCGTGGCTTGCTTTCCGGAGCCTTCTCGTCGCCCTGCTTCTCTGCCAAGCCATCTCCCTCGTTGGCAGGTTCAGCTGTTGTCGCGTCTGCTGGTGCTTCGGTCATGGTTGCATCCTCCGGCTGAGACTGGGTAGCGGTCGCGATTGTTGGCTCTGCGGTCCCGACTTCCTCCGCCTTTGCGGCATCTTTCTCTTTGATCATCAGTACCTGAAGCGGTGATGTGACTGCAGCTAGCAGCTCTGCAAGGGACTGCAGACTGGTAGAACTCTCGGTAATGAGTTTGCGATCAAGCAGAATGATGAGGTCGTTGACTGGGAACTTGGTCGTCCGAGCCTCTTTCTCTTTGCCCTTCTTGTTCTTGGCGTTGTTGCTGATATCGACCTCTCGCAAGAAAAGTGTGCGGACGTGGAATCCATGCTGTGAGAGCTGCTTGAGGGCTGATAGGCATTGCTGCACAACGACGAGTGGGGTCACCTCCTCGCTGAGACCAGCGCTTGGTGGAATTGACAAGGTTCTCTTCAGAGGCTGTGGTGTCTTCTGAGGACCAGTGGCCTTGGCTCGCAGAGACAGGCTGGCGAGACTGCGTTCGACGGCACCAAGATCAGATGAGCCTTCCTTCAGGATCCCCAAAATCATACTGATGACCTCGAATCGAGTCTGTCGATTGCCACAAACGTTGCGAAGGACATGCCACAGGTTTGAACGGAGCGAGCCCTGCTGGGGCAGGAACATAAGCCGGAGAAGAGTAGCTACTCCAGCCTTGTCGACGAGCTGCACCACCTGTCGCTTTTCGCGTTGTGCGCTGCCGTCGGCCTGTCTTGCTGGCTCCCGGCGGGCAGCAACATTGCCATAGCGGAAAGTGTGGTGACCATGCTCACGGCCTTCGGCAGCATGACGCGGATCAAGGCGGTCGAGGATATCTTGAGGTTGCTCTGACAGTATGACACGTCTCAGAGCGGGGTCCAGAGTCGCAAAGAAGTCATCCGCATTCATATCTTCAGCCTGCGGTCGGCCGGCTGACGCAGCAGCTTCCCGACGAGCAGATTCGCGCTCACGCTGTCGCCGAGCCAATGCTTCAGTCTCGCGGACTTCCTCACGAAGTTCTTCAGGCAACGCGTTCATGAACTCATCGAGGTACTCAGAGCCTCTGCCGGCATCGATCGGTACTTCGGTGCTGGTGGTTGCACGCGGCTGCTGCTGCTGGACCTCTTCACGGCGAGCGCTGAGCTGCTGCAGAATAACCTCTTCCCGTAATTCTTCGGGTAACGCATCCAGGTATTCTCGGTCGATATCGAGACCAGTAATATCGAGTTCTCGGCCGCGGATCGTTGCAAACACGCGTGGTTGTGCAGGAGCCTCTGCTGGGGCCGACTGCCCAACCTCGCCAGCAGCCTCAGTGTCCCCACTCGTCTGGACGCCCTCCATTGGCTCTGCAGTCTCAGCTTGCTCTGCTGGAGCCTCGTCATTGGCAGTCGAAGCAGCTGCTGCAGACGCGGCCTCGGCTTCAGCAGCCTGGCGGAGCTCCTCAGCAGCTTTCTCAGCAGCAACACGTTCTTCTTCCTCTTTGACTTTCTGTTCCATGGCAAGACGGGCTTCTTCCTCTCTAGCTGTCTTGGCTGCGGCCTCTGCTTCGCGCTCCTTTCTCCGACGATCTCTCGCTTCCTCCTGAGCAAGTGGCGTCAGCATCCAGATGAGAAGCTTCTGGATCTGCTGCACTCTCTCTAGATACTGGTTGCCGTAGAGAATAGCTCGCTCTTCTTGCCATCGGACCATCGTTGATGAGGGCGTGAAGTTGACAGCCCGAGAGGGGTCTTCTCGTGGACGAGGTCCAGCGCCTCCGGTGCTAGACATCCCAAACGGCAGTCTAGTTCCCGGCGGCAAACGCTCTCCGGCTCTGACTTGGATACTGAATGGATGGCCTGCGCCATTGTCGGGACCACCGAGTCCAGTGAGCTCAGTTCTGATTCTGGCGAGGAAGTCAAATAATTCGCCGGGTCGGCTAATAGGACCTGCGCTTTGCTCGAGGCTTCGAAGCGCTGCGTGAGCGTCTGCCTGGGGGTTCGTCCGAACAGCATATTGTGTTGCGGGCCCATCTGGACGGGTAAGGTGGCTTGGCCGGAATTCCGGCTCACTACGCTGGCCAGTCTCCAACTCAGGTCGCTGCAGCAATGGATTAGTGCCATCGTTGTCGTCGTGACCTGCTCTGCGTCGATTCGAAACGGGTGGACGGATGAAACCATGTGCTGGCATCTCTGCAGCTCTGAATCCAGGGACTGAGAAGACAGGTGGCACACGGGCAATTGCATTGGGTCTCCCTGCACCACGGCGTGCATACCCTCGCTGAGGTCGAGTCATTGCCTCCTCGAAAGTCCACTGGTCGTCATAGTAGTCTTCTTCCATGTCGCCGTCCATGAAGTCGTCAAATTGCTCTCTGATGAGCGCATCTTCGTTGTCGTCCATTTCATCATCGTCTTCTTCTTCTTCAAGCACGCCGTCCTCATGCTCTTCTTCGTTATGTAGGCGATCGAAGTTGTCAGCATCCATGCCAACAACGCCTGGCGCATCGTTCTCTGGGTCAGTATTGTGCAGAACGCGCAGGAGGTGGTTGAGGCCTTCTGCCATGCCTTGACCTTCACCGTTATTCAACATTTCGCCGTTCATCTCGATTTCGAGTTCCACATCATCGGGGTCGTCCTCCTCGGGCGCAGCCTCGTCATGGTCATCTTCATCATCGTCTTCGTCCTCCCAGTCTCCCTCCTCATCATGATCGCCCAGACTAGCACCTTCCTCATCGCCGTTGATCTCGCCCTCGGTGCCCTCAATCTCGAAGTCTTCACCGTCGTCCTCGTCATCATCATCGGAATCGTCATCGGACTCGTCGTCATCGTCGTCATCTTCTGTGTCATCGTCGACGTCCATGCCACCTTCGTCGACCACGAATTCAAGTTCCATTGGTACGTCGCCTGGCAAACCTTCCATAGGGCCCATATCATTCCCAGATTCGTCCGCGTCGGAGATGGCGTCGTCGTCCTCTTGGCCAACCGGCATGCCATTATCGTAGTCCATCTCGTCATCGTACTCCTCTTCCTCATACATCTCCTCATCAGCATCTTCATCGTCTTCATCACCAGAGTCTGATTCCTCCTCACGATTGGGATCAAGCAGACCGAGTGTAGAATTACGGTAAAGATCTGGAGTCTCTTCGCGCTCATCTTCGACTTCGGAAACTGACGATGCTGAGGAGATGTCGTCGTCTGAAGTGGTACCGAGAACTGACGTGATCGTTTCTGGCGAGGTCAGACTGAGCTGTGTAGCAAGAGAGGTGAGCTCCTGCAATGGTCGAAGAATGAACTTGATCACTCTTCGTGCGCCAGACTGCGAAAGGTCGATCTCCGCTAATGAAGAAGTCAACACAGAGATGAGATTCTTCTCAAACATCATCCGACCCAGGATCTTGTAAGAATTGTTGCCCGCGCCAGCTGCACCGTCAGTGGTCGGAGGCTTGGATAGAAGTCGCTTGAACATATCAGACAAACACAGAAGCTTGCTGTACTTGGTCTGTAGCGGCTCGGTGGAAGCTGTGGCATCCTTGAAAGCCTTGATGGCATGCTCGAGCACGAAGCGCCGCACAAGTGTAAGGTCTGGCTCGTCATCTTGATCGTTGACCTGGCTCGCCACCGTTGAGTATCTCTGATTCAGCCCGGCTCTGCCTTTCTCGCCAGTCTTTGAGCACAAGGCAACGAGGACTTTGATGGCCCAGTCGGACACAGCCAGACGTTTCTTGCAATGAACAGAGTTGTCGTCCTTGTCGACATAGCCGGAAGCGACGAGACCGTTCAATACGTGGTTCAAGATCCCAGAGCGCGGCTTGGACGGGGTGACGGCCATAGGGTCCGACTTGCGAGAGAAGTGTATAAACTCGAGTTTCGTGCGGTTGTAGGAGTGCAGAAGCTCGACCAGACACTGCAAGAGGAAGCACCGATACATAAAAATCGGGTGCTCTTCAGACTTGAAGGGTGACTTGTCGGACTTTTCGACCTCCCCGGCCTGGTCGTCATCAGAGGATGCGCTGGAGAGCTCTGCGGGAGCCATTGTTGGCATAACCAGGGGATCTGATGTCGAGCTCAAGTCTTCGGAATTTGGTCTTGGGACATGTGGGACGTCTTTGTCATCAACGTCTTTGTAGCTCAGGAGCTCCGACAGAAGGAAGTGAACAACTCCATCAGGACTGTCCGGAACAGAGAGCTTCACCTCTCCAGCTTTGTGTTTGGCCTCGCTCGTCTGAGTCTCGTCTCCTTCGACACTGTTGGCGGCCTGCTCTTCGACCGGTGCGTTAGGGTCTGGTGCATTGCCATCGACAGGTCCGGTCTCTTTGAGTGTCAGTGAAGCAGAACCGAGATTCGACTGCCAAGCGGTGAACTTGATCATGTCCATGGATACCTTGACGAACACCTTGGGCGACCGGATTGCCAGATGATGCAAGTCCCTAGTATACGTATTGAGATCAAGCGCTCTGGACGAACTGCGGCCACTGAACAAGGCTTGGATCTCGCTACGCATCAGCTGTATGAGAGTCTCCTCGTCTTCAATGATGTGTCGTAGGACCAACATGAAAGAGCTCAAGAACCGAGTCGAGACACCGGGACCAAGTTGCTTCACCATGAGGAAAAGCCGCTGCAGGTTTCGCTTTTCGCCCAGCATAAGCGCAACTTCGCGTTGACGAGTGAGAATAGCCAGGACGCGAGTGATCGATAGCGCCATGGACTTGTCCTTGCCGACCTTTGGGAGGCAGTCAAGCAAGACACGGAAGAGCTCTTGTTTCTGGTCGAGGCTCAGGGTCGCTGGTTCTTCGAGAATTGGGTCTGCGACAGCAACATCGACATCGCGTGGTTGATGCCAGATTACCTTGGCGGGCTCGCTATCTTTCGACAGCATTTGCTCGAAGAGCAGAAGGGTGGATGCAACCCAAGGATAGGCGTTGTCGCCTGAGCGGGATTGCATAGGATTCAGCTTTAAGAATGAGAGCAGACCATCAAAGTTCTCCCAAAAAACGCGCAGTGCTGGATCAAAGACCCGGCGATCCTGGATGAGGAGTGCGATCAGATGTGCCGCAGCTGCAATGCTCTTGCCTTGATCTTCAGAAATGACTGCGTCGGACTGCATGGAGAGCAGAGAAGTGACAAGCAGATCCGAAGTCGAATCCCAGTAACTTGCATCCTCAGGCTCTTTCAATTTCTTCGCGGCACTCGATATCAAATCGCTCAGATCAAAAACCATATCCTGGTGGGTATTCAGTACATTGTTACACTGCTCAGCCAGATTGCTGCGAACTTCGGCCCGCATTTGGTCTAAAGATTCAAGTGAGTAAAGCGCGTGGGGTACTTGCGGAGTCGCTTTCGGCGGCTGTTTGTCGTCGGTGTGGTTGAGGATGTTCTTTATGTCCATGGCAGAAGAAGTTTGTGGTCGCGGCGGACTGGCAGCATCGTCCGAGGAGATTCCATGCATTTCGCTGTCCATGCTGCTGGTGGGACCACCATTCGTCGTTGAGGGATTTGCAGAACCAGGACGGGAGAGATCGCCTTGCTTAGGGGCGTTCAGGCCGCTTCCCGGCGTCGATGGTACATCAATGGCACTCTCCGGCGGAGGCAACCGACGTACCCGCGCATTGCTCTCATACAGCGTCATGTAGTCTCTTGCGACAGACTCATGGTTCATCGTGCTGCTGTTTGTCCGAAAAAGAGCTTCGATTGCAAGATCTCTGTCGTGGCTGGAGCTCGTAAGTGCCTCAATACGTTCTGTGGTAACGCTGAATTTGCGGAATGCATCCACCGAGATCTGAGGATGATCACCGTTCCTTCGGATGACTTCATCTTCGCCGTCGCCTTGCAGCACGTGCTTGATGATAGAGATTAGCTTGAAGACAACAATTCGTGAGGCCTGCTCGATGTAGTCACTCGTCCACACCTTGAGGACGAATGGCATAGCTTCCATCCGAAACTCCAGCAGGGTTTGCGAAGGGACGAAGTAACAACTCTTAGATGGATCAGAGTTCTTCATGTAGTTCGACTGAGGGGCGCTAATCACGACTTTGGCCGTTGTTAAGATGTCGAAGATATCCAGGCACAATTTGAGTCCAGCATTGGCAGCAAATGCTGTCAACTCCAGCTTCGAGTGCGTGAGTTCCTCGAAGAAATCTTCGCCAATTCTTCGTAAACACTGCAAGCCATTCATGTCTTTGAAACGTTTCAGCATGTAGCTCTGACAGAACTCTCCGGTGCCTAGCCCTTGCAGATCGTCATGCAGAGCACTACGCACGTTGACGAGCACGGCACCCAAGTACTGATATTTGCCAAGTCTGTCCAGTGCGATAGGATTGGTTTCGTCAGCTGTGATAAACTCAGGTTGAAGCTGTTTCAGGAGAGCTTGAGCGATCGCCTTAGCCACTACGTCGGCCTTTTGTCGCGTCATAGTATCTGGCTTCTTACGACCACCAGCTATGCCATGACCAATGGCCCCAAGAAGCTCAGCCAAAGCTGCTGGCGTCTCAAGTAGAAGGCATCGCAGAGCTTGGACGTTCTTAAAGGCGGCCAATCCTCTGGCTTGGGCAATTTCATCGTCCTCGTCCAGTGTCTGAAGGCCTGTTGGCGAGTTGTCCCAAACTTGCAATATTTGGTCGACGTCGTCATCCCCAGTCGAAAAGTTTTCCGGCTTTGTGGCCTTGACCCAGGTTTCCGGCAGGATGGTCTGAAGCACGATGGCTTCGCGTACGCAAACGACGCAAATATCGCCGAGCACAATACACAGATCTGCTAGAATATCCGCACGTTGACTTGGCTGAAGAGAAAGCTCTGTGATGATCGTTGGGAGTAGATTGGAGAGTTGAAGACCTCGCCAAGGACCTGCGAGAGACAGAAGATCGCCATCAGGCACTTGGCCACGTAGGTTCCATTGTCGATCTGCGGATCATTCTCTGAGTTGTCGGTCTTTAGGCCGTCTGATTTTGGCGGCGAGACGAGACGACCAAACACACTCTTGCCTCGTGGGGCGATCTGGCCGGCGTGAAGCTTGAATTCTTCGCAAGCGTATCGCGTGCGGTCGATGAGTATCGGGAGTATCAGATGAGGCTTGACTTCAGCCATCATGTGCACAACTTTGGCGAGCTCTTCCATATGGCCATGCATGCCGACTGAGTACTCCGTGACGGGCAGACTGGGCATAGTGACCAGGTCGATGATAAGGTCTCCGGTTCCGATCCAGTCCAGAAAGGATGAGCAAAGGGATTGGGTTCTGAAGAAATTGGCTAGGAAACCGATGGCCGGCCGCAGGTAGTCCGAAGCGCTCAAACCGTATGAGTCCTCACTCTGAGGGTGCTCGCTCTTCATCGGATTCGCAGCCGCGTCATGGACGATGAGCGTCTTCCTGCCCGGCAAAGCAATGGCGCGATTTTCGGGCGGCTGTCCTCGTGGCGGTGGGACGACCTCAATTTGCAAAGACTCAGTTCCGCCTGCAATCAAGAGTCTTCCGTCAGGCCCTTGATCGTAGATGACCGGTCCTGCGCCCCAATCGCCAGCCATCGCTTGTGTAATGTGCCGCACACGTGCCATCATGATGATGACGGAGCCCATGATGGAATCCTTAAGACCAATGTAGTGTCGGATGAGCTCGTCAAAGGTGTTCCCAAGGGCGCGCATGTCTTTCATGACCCGGACGTGTGCTGGGGACTCGAAGACTTCAAAAAACTTTTCCACAAGGCCCGCCCTGCGGAATGTGTCATAGCCCGCAGTCGTAAGGCACATCGCCTGAAACATCAGGGCCGTATTGACTATGGCCTCGAAAGAATTGGGAAGTTTCGATGATGGCTGCTCGGATTTGCTGGAAAATGTCGGCCCTTCTTCGCCAGAGTCCTCCTCGCTGTCGTCCGGAACCTCGATCTGGTTGAGTTCGTCGCTACCTGTTACAGTCTTGACAAAACTCTTGATGATCCCAGCCTCGGCGATGACCGTGTAGCATGTGGGCTCGTTGTTCAGAAAGGTCGTAATAGCCTTGACGACCTCGCTCCAAGTCAATGGACCAAAAGCATTCATTTGGTCAAGTATCAACTTGAAAGCAACCAGCAACGACTGGGCATCAACCAAACTCCGAGCTGCGCGATCCGCATTTGCGCCATGATGGCCACTGACATCATTAATCATGTCGATGATGGACCGGATAACCTGCCTATGATTGTATGGAATATCGTAGTCTGTCAAGCGAGTCTTAAACGCTGCCGGAATACCTTTGCCTGCTCGGACCTGCTGCCATGCATCTTCGGCGACCTCTCGTAGTAAGCTGCTAACAATCTCAAAGGTGTCGACTGACAGCAGAACTTGCAAGCCGTCCTTGTATTGATGAAAAAAGGTCTTGACGAAATCCAGCATGCGGACATGAACTCTCATAGCTTTGCCTGTTGTGATGCGCAGGCCTCCAACATAAGCAGCAATGAAGGCCGTTGAGAATACCGTCTCACTGCTACTACGTCCGTGTTGACCAGTAGATTCGGTGATCAGTCGTGGCAGAGTCAGGATAGCCTCTCGCCAAGCATCTCCTTCTGCATTGTCTAATGAATCACCGTCTGTCGCCAGGGTGCTCAACGCAGAATTGGTCAAGCGAATGAGTATGCCGTTAGATGAGGTCGCACCCAATGCAGTAGTCAGCTCCGTAGTGAACGTCTTGTGCCGGATCAGTACTCCAATAGCCTCGGCTCCGAGCGTCATGAGATAGTGGTCGCGACCCTGAACATCACCAGTAATCTTTTCCATGATACTAACCAACGAGCGTGCAACTATGGCGGCTTTTGCAGGATCCTTTGCAGCCAGGTCTCGGAACAAATCTGCGTCAGAAGAGACATTGCCGAGAATCTGAAAGCCAAGAAGACGGGCAGCGGTAAGGTCTCGTCGAACGGGCCGCTTTTCGGTAATGAGCGCGGCATAAGCATACCGTAGCTTGTTGAGTAGATCGTACCGAGCGTCAGCTGGCATGTCCAATGGACACTTGCTGAGCGCTTCTTCCACGGTCATGGTCTGCAAGTCCCGGTCGTAGAATTCGATCGAACGCAGCGATGAGGACTCTTTGGGCGAATCGCGCGTTGCCTCCGCCGGCTGAGGTTTGGAAGTGGCGCTAGTCTGGCGGCGCAGAGGTGTAGGCGTAGTCGGCGTGGAAGATGTTGCAGGCGCTGTGACTGTGGACCCATCTTGGCCATTCGGCTCAGTAATCTGAGCATGCCAGCTTACTTTGATGTGTATGCGAACCTGCTGCTCCGAATCGACAGACCCCAAGTTCATGGCTGTGTCACCACTGGGCTTCTTCTGACCGTCCAGACCAGGCATAGTAGCTGCGGTCGAAGCCTTAGTCGTACCAGACTTGGTCCGAGTGAGTTTCGTGGGCGAGCCAGGGGCCTTGACGAATATGTCTCGCTCACTCGGCCGGACAATACACAGTAGTCGGTGCTGATCGTACTCGTAGAACTTAGAGAGACCGCCGTCTAGGCCGGTCGAACGACGCTCGTAGAATCTCTGTGCCAGATAGACGGTAAGACGCAGGGTGAGATGCAGCAGACGTGGTGAAGTTGTGTTGAGAAGATCATTCAGGCGATCTGAGCTGTTGTACACTGCTCGATTGGCACATTTCTCGACCAGCAAGCGCGAGAAATCGAGGATTGACTGGATGAGAAGCCGATCGCCATCAGGACCACACTTTTCCACGATAGTCTGCTCTGGAATATCGGGGGAACCTTGCACCAACACTGCCACTCCGAATGGTATTGTCTGTGGACCTTTATCAAGACCATATTTCTGGATGAAGATCTCCAAGATTTCGTCGAAACGATCCAAAGGGCCGACCCAGTTCATCAAGTCGCCTCTCGGATAGGGCCATCTCTCATCCCACTTCTTAAGCAGAGGCGGCAAGTGGGCGTAGGGTGCAGTGTTGATTTTGTCGACGAACTGCGTTACCGCTGGAGAGAGAGATGTGTTGTGCTTCTCCTGCGGCTTCTTGCTTATCTTCCCCATCTTCACAAAGCTCCTCCGAACCGAGGCGGTGGCCTCATCAGGGTTGAGAGTAATACCACCAGAGAAATCTTCCTTGGCGTGTTCAATGCGTTTAAAGGTGGCTCAGGTCGTGTTAGGTGCTTGTGAGAGATTAATGCTGCCTCGAGCGCGACAGTCGTGATGTCTCCGGCGCCGATGTATCTCGGAGGTGATCAGATGGACTTTGTGCAGAAGTCAACCCAACCAGAACTCCGCGCTAGTTCGACTGAAGCAGACGTGATATGTCGTAACGCCGTTGGTGGATGCGCGCGTCTTACGGGTCGGGGTATCAGAAGAAGATCCAGAACGACGATGAGATGCCTGGAGCATACAGAGACAAGAAGTCGAAGTTTGTAGGGTTTGCAGAGATGCAAGAAATAATTGTCTATGAGCAGAAGAAGTACAGGTGGTGCAATTGCATTGAACGACCAATTTGGAGACGGGCAAGGCTGAGAGGCGGAAACGTCTCTGACGTAATTTTACATATTCGTGACTGCCACTTCTTCAAGTCGCGCTTGCTGCTTTCACGCCTTCGATATCCAGACATTCACTTGTTTCGGGATGGAGGGTGTGTCAGTACTGGGTCGACGCATCTATGTATGCTCCCGCTGCATGCACAGGCGGTGGGAGCTTCTGGCTAGCCGCGCAGCGAGTCCGGCGCGCGTCCTGAGCCGGCGCTCATTTGTATCAACGCCACCGCGCGGAAATGAAGCTCAGAGCCCACAGAAGACATCGGAGGATACGTCAAAGGCACAGGGTGCCATGTCTAGACGGCTCTCCGAGATGGCAGAGGAGTCGATTGATACTGGCAGCCCATCAGACCGGCGCAACCTAAAGGCCGAATCAAGTAACTTTTCAGAGGAACTCAAAGCGCAGCTTGAGGCACGAATATCCGAGTCAGCCTTCAAGAACGAGAACCAGAAGGCCTTGAGTGAGGCCAATCTGCCTTCGTACGCGGGAAAGGGGACCAGGGACACCGCTGCTGCCGACCAGTGGCTCGGAACGGAGTCACTCGGAGATGCCTCACTACGTATGCTTGATGATGCTCATAAGAAACTTCGCTTCAAGCCTCGAGCGCCTCGAATAGCTACAAACGTCAATTTGCGTCCCGAGCCGAAGAAGCAGGTCTCCAGGGCTGCAAGACTAGTCAATGCCCGGGACAGGACCTCGGTCTATGCCATGTCGCAGCAAGAAGGCGTCAGCGAGGAAGAGAAGGAGAAGTTCCGAAAGGAGCTGAAGGAAAGATTCTCGCCCGGAGCACGTCCCATGCCCGTAACACTACAGGGCCTGACGTCCCTTGCCAATGAACGAATAGAAGACGCCATCGCTCGAGGCCAGTTCCGCAACATCAAGCGTGGCAAAGACGTCAACACCGAACGAGACCACAACGCCAACAGTCCCTTCCTCGACACCACCGAGTATTTCATGAACAAGATTATTCAAAAGCAAGAAATCGTGCCACCATGGATAGAGAAACAGCAAGAACTTGTAAAACAATTAGACTCCTTCCGCAAAAGGCTACGGAGCGACTGGCGAAGACATGCAGCCAGGATGATCGCTAGCGAGGGCGGTCCACTCGAGCAGCAGATCAATCGAGCGAAAGGTTACGCGTTGGCAGAAGAGATCGTCAACCCTAGAATATCCGACAAGCAAAAGATCTCCGGAATCAGCAGCGATGGCAACCTCGTCAACATCACAGTCGAGGACCGCATCGCCGCAGGCATCAAACTTGACGAACCAGAAGTCAAAGTAGAAGTGACGCCGACTACCACTGAACCTCCAACCGGAACGGAGGCCAAAGACCTCCACAAACTCGAACAAGAACTACAGCAAGAAATACAAACCATCGCCGCCACCTCAGCCACGCTGAATGCCGTCCCTCCCACGGTTCCACCCGAAGTTCCAGCAATAGCAGCAGCTCCTGCTGCTGCAACTCCACCTCAAGCACCTCCTCGCGTCCTCCCAATGCCAACCCCCTTCCGCGACCCAACCTGGCAACGCACCGAACAAGCCTATCACACCCTCGCCATCACCGAAATAAACTCCCTCACCCGCAGCTACAACCTCATGGCCCCCAAAATCGCTCAACGCCCCTACACAAACCTCGACCGCGAGCTCAAGCGCTGCTTTGCCATGGTCGCGCCCCAGCTAGCCGACGAGATCGCCGAGCGAGCCAAGAAGGGCGTCGTGAGGGGTTTCGGCGAGCGCGTCGATCGAGAGAAGGGGGTGCTTGAGCGGGTGCTGAGTAGGAAAGATGGGCCGGTATTGTATGAGAAGGTGATCAGGGAGGAAGTGGAGGGAAAGGAATATGGATGGAAGGAGTTCTGGCGGGATCTGTGGGCGAGGGATGAGAAGGGAAAGCGAAAGGATGTTGCGTAGACTATATATGTGCATGGTAGATGAGATCACGACGAGCTCTGTGTGTACACAGTCAATGAAAAGAACTCTGCACCTCCATACGCGTATTTTCCCACTTGGGGGCAAGCAGAGCGTCAGTCATCCGGTCTCATAAGCTTACCCCCAAAACGTCGAGCAAAACCCTGAGTCTCAGCATCGAAGCACGCGTGGAACCAAGCACCATGCCTCCTGGGAGTGGACTGCAGACAGAAAGTCACATCCGCTCCCGATCTCCAGGATGTTGAAGCCTCTTTGGAGGCAAGAACGGCAGATTGGGTTTGGTCAACCGGTCTGAGACAAGCCGACGTGTGCAATGCAAATATATTTGCGATGAGCAGTGTGACCAGACGTGACCCCTGCTCCTTCCAAGCTCGCTGTGATCGAGTCATCCGGCTTCGACTGCAGTCTCGTATGGACAGAAGAGGGGCTTGCTGAGGCGCGCTTCACATCTCTGCGCCCGAATTACAAGAAAGGGCATTGGCAAGTACTGAAGAAGCTTTGGGTATCATCTGATTCTCATCATCATCATCCGTCACGCACCAAATTGGCACACATCTTCGAGCGGACCTCCACTTCACTCCTTAATACTCAACGCACTCAGTCCCGTCCCTGTGCGGCTCGGTTTCCCCCCAACACCACTACTCCCACCCTCACTGCTTCCACCACTAGCCAGACTATGACTCGTCCTTCTCCTCAACAACTGTTGTCCAACCGGAATCTCCAGCCCATCCAAGAACGCGTCCGGATCAGCCTCAAACCCTTCCGCATTGATGACATCCAATACCTTCTCCATGTTATGCTCAATCACAATCCCAGGGACACTACCCGGCTCGTCCGCCGGAGTAGTGACGCCATTAAACTGCACTTTCGGGCTCTGCTCAAACACTTTCGCCAGATACCGCCACAGACTCGTGAGCGCCTGCTGGCGTTCCAGCGCGGTGCAGTTGCGGGTCTTATCGAGTAAGTTGGCGATCGCAGCGGGCATGTAGTATGGCAGGACGGCTTGTTCGTTGACGTTTCCATCGACGTTTAGTCCGGCGATCAAGCTGTGGCGTTTGGGCTCTTCGAGTTTCTCGAAGGCCGTGGCGAAGAGCTCCGCTTGATCTTTCTCGACCGTGCGGCCCATAGTCAGCAAGCGGAGGAGGGCGCGGTCGGAGTCGTTGTCGACATTTAGATTGCGGAAACCTGTGTTGACGAGCAATTTGCCACGACGTTTGAGCACGAGGTCGTATGCGTCGCGCAACGGCATGTTCTTGCGGATGATTTCGAGAGAGACGTCGTGGACGGTCTTGAACGCTTCGAAGACGGGTTGGATCAGGTTGATGGAGCCATTGGAGTTGATGTGGCCGCGAGCTCCGGCTACGTCGAGGATCTGCTCCATGAATTTTAGTTCGAACGCGTGTTCGCGGCCTTGGAGCTCGCGGAGAAATTCGAGGTTGATGGGCACGTTTTCGGCTTGCGCTAGTTGGCCGGCATTGAGTTCAGAGCCTAGCTCGAGGCCGAGGATTAGGTCTTTCTGTTGGGAGTTATCGAGGTAGCTGAGGCATGGGATCATGCCGGGAATGACAGCTGCCTCATAGAGAAGGGAGTCATGATTCTGGTCGGCTATCGATCCCCCGGTCTGTGTGAGGTGCGCTGCAACGTCTCGTTTGAGATTGGGATCTTTGCCAAGGTCGTTGATGATCATCGACACTACTAGGAGCAGTATGGCTTCAGGCGTCTGGAGATGTCCTCGAAAATGGTCACGGAGCCAGGCAAATGACTGTCGACACAGTCGACGGCTCGCTGGCTGGCATGCTGTGAAAATGTCGTATTCGTCGTTGTAGATCCATCTCAGGCACAGCAAGCCTGTTAGTGTGCGATTAACCTCACCGTACTCTCGGCCAAAAATTCTACTGGAAGGACTCTGAACAATTTCCGAGTGGCCATTCGCATGGCTTTCCTGGACTGCAGCATGTTTCAGGCGCTCTAGTTCCGGTCCGAATCCTTCATGGACTTCTCTCAGCAACTGCGACTCGTCGATGGTGAAGAACTGGTTGCGCTGTATTGTTCGCACCAGGGCAGCCGTCTCAGTCTGCCGCGTGCCCGTCTTGGAGTGCGCATGGCCCATCGTCACCGTTCTAGTAGCAGCATTGGGCGAGAAGATGGTTTCGACATGTATGCTAGCCTTCTTGGCAATGATTGTTGCCCGTCGAATTGGTGCTGCTGGTCGTGCGCAAAATGCGATGTTGTCATGAAGCCATTGACGTTGATTGGATGCGATGCTGACAGTCCATGAGCACTGGCAGTCGCGAATTATCTCTCTGGTGAGTGGTGAAAAGTTGAGTCGATGGAAGCAGACATTATTCGTACACAAGCCATGGCCTACATCTAGATAAGACGCGCACCACTGCCGCCGGGACAAAAGTCTCATCGACAAGTGGTGTGGGAGGGAAGGGGGCACTGCTAAGGCGTAGGGTAGGATTCTCAGCGCTGATTGGCAGCCTGGCGCTCTTGCCGGCTTGGAACCTTGGTTTGTGTGGGGTTGTAGGCACGAGCAGGCACGAGTTCATCAAAGGCTCCTTCGTTCTTGCCTTCCTTCATATATGTTGCCATTCTTCGATGATGGCGAGGCAGCTTCGCAGGCTCCTTGATGTTGTGCCTGCCAGCATTATGGATGCTGTCGCTCCGTTCCTTACGCAGGCCCCTGTGGCCAGAAACGAAAAGGAAAGCGTTGATGGTCCAAATGGCCAAAAAGCTTGACGCGACGGACCTTTGGGAGAGTGCCAAAGTCCCCTCTCCGAAATACTTAATCAAACAACATCTCTGAGCAGAGCCGGACCAGAGGCAAATAGCCGTGCGCGCCTTACAGAACGAGATGGCTTCCGCTCCTGGTCGCTGTATCGGATTGAACGACATCAAGATGACGCTGGTGCCCGTTGATCTGGAACGGAGGCGGAAACTGAAGCTGATGAATGGCGCTTCCAGTACAATATTCAACATCTTCTGGCACTGCCAGGCTCGACCTCCATTTCCGCTGCACCGTTCAATGTAAGAAAACGCCCTTTCCAGGAAACAAGGACAAAGTGTTGAGTTGCAGAATCATAACCGCCGATGCGGAGGACTCTGTATGATGTTTCCGAGAGTGAAGATTGGAAAGCGAAGCGAAAGGTACATCTATGCTCAAGATTGTATTTTAGGGTCTCCCTCTGGCTTCACATGCATTATCGGAAAATTCGATTCAGGTAAGGCAAGAGCTACTTCACCAGCACCTGTAAGTGATGCCCTTCCCAAGGAGCAAGACAGCCTGGAAGGCATCTCACCCCAACCTCAACTTCACCTCAACTTCACCTTGGAACGTGACGCGCTTCATTCCGTTTAACTCCGTGACGTTTCTATTTCAATCAGTGAGAGACCTCTTGAATTGATTTCTATTTCTCTTCTGCAAGATTCGCTTCGTACCATATTCGACGAGAGTCTTCTTCGCGACGATGGGTTCTTATCACGATCAAATCATCGCTCTCATGGGCGCCGCCCCAGGTGCGAACCCTTTCACCGATGACGCTGTTGAGACCAGCGCCGCTCCGACTCCAGTGACCATGCAGGTGCCGATACCTGGAAACACAATCGCCGAAACACCCATCGAGAATCGCATGGAGATGACTACAGAGACTAGACTCCCATTCGAGATCGAGATGTTCGGCGAACCAGAGCCTGCCAGATCGGGTCCCAACCGCCGTCCTCCCCGTCGCGCTGCTGCGCCGACGAAGATGCCTGGTGTCGGCCCTCCGATCAGAGCTGTGGCTCGCAAGACATCTCGTGCTGTCCAAAAGAAGCGCGAGCGTAGTCCAGAGGAGGAAAGCGAGGATGAGCAATCGAGCACTGATTCAGATAACGACAAGCGATTGAAAGAAGCTCGGAAGCGTCTTCAATACACGAAACGCCAGCGTCAGAAGCGTGTCAAGCGTGTTCCTCAGTCTGAGTCCGAGGATGAGGATTCCGAGGAGGAGGAGATGGTGAGACGCAAGTCTAAAGGCAAGCAAGTCAAGTATGTTGTGTTTCTACTTCCTTCGATTTGCAACTAACAACTCCACAGGAAGCGTGAAGTGCGCACTCCATCTTTCAGCTCTCTTTCTTCATTCGAAGAACCACAGAAGAAGAAGAAAGCTCCCAAGGCGAACGGCAAGATGACTGATGCCAAACGCAAGTCTACCAATGCCTCCCTCTTGCTCAAGCGCAAAGGCAAAGGTCGTGCTATTCCCAAGCGTGTCGAGGATAGCGATGCAGCCGATCTCATGGTCTGGCAATGGCGCCATGCTGGTCGTACTTGGCCAGAGATTCGCGCTGAATGGACTCGCATGACGGGTCAGGTTCCTGGTCGATCCAGTCTTAGTGTTCGCATGGCCAAGATGCAGGACAACTTCATCGATAATGGTGGTGCAGATGTAAGTGCTATCGCTCCCGAGCCCTCGACCGCAACGCTGCGGTCACGAGTCACCCACAAGCAAAGCGCTAACCTGTATACAGGACCTGCTCCTGATCAAGCTCAAGGAAGACGCCGAGAACGACCTGGAAACCAAGCGTTGGGAGTTGGTCGCGAAGAAGTGGAAGGAGGAGAATCCGGGCACAAAGCAGACAGCAAAGACACTCAAGAAGCGCTTTGTGGCCATCAAGGAGAGTGGCTGGAAGCTGGGACGGAGTGTTGAGGATGGAAAGGATCCGCTCACTGTAGCTGGAGCCATCAAGAGAGACGGCGGTGTTCCTATGCTCGGTGTCGATGTCGATGACGACGAAACTGAGGACGAAATCAAGGACGAGGACGATGGGGAGGGTGCTGGCATGGGCAGTGATGCTGGGGGTGATGAGCAGAACGGAAACGGCAGCGACTAGTGCTCGACTCTGCCCAGGGAGCTGCGCGAATCAACACTCGATTGGAAGCCACCCAGGAGGCCTTCAGAGCGCAAAACAGCTTGCCCATCATAGTATCTTTACCAAGACGATGGCCAGAGCCAGAATCTAACGGAGACACAACGAACTCCTACAGCGCCCGCCCTGGGGAGAAAATCAATGATCAATCTTTCTGGCGACTTAGAGATGAAGTGAGGCTCATCCCGAACTTGCTGACTCAATCTGCAACACCATCCTGGGTCACAGAGCCCGCCCTGACCAATTTATGCCCAAACAGCCTGTCGCCTTCTTTTTGCCTCTCCCGAGGTCCCCGCACGGTTGCCGTGAGTAGCCGACAGCTTAATTGGAGAACTGCCCCGTCATCGGCCTTCCCATATCGAGATCTCATGGCCATAAGAGCAGGAGCATGAGCGTGACGTTGTGCTCTTGTTCGTGCTCCATGACTACCTGAAGAAGCCGCAGGTTGCGTGCTAAATGTCATGAACGTAGCTCGGACTTTCCGAGCGCAAGCTCGCCACCTCCACCCCAGTCCCCTTCCCCTCGCCCGCACCTTTAGTTCCTCCCGCACAACTCTCGCCGACCACGTTAGAATAGTCGAAGTTGGACCGCGTGATGGATTGCAGAACGAGAAGACCTCGATACCACTTCAGACCAAGCTCGAGCTAATCAGTCGTCTCGCTCAAACAGGCGTCACCCGCCTCGAAGCCGGCAGCTTCGTTCCCGCAAAATGGGTACCAGATGGCCTCGACCGCAGAGATCCTAGAGGACATAATGACACACCCACCACCTGCTCCTAAAGCTATAGCATACAATTATCTGGTCCCCAATATCCGCGGGCTGGAAAACATGGTCAAGATCATTGAAGCCAGAAGCGGCAACAACACCACCGTCCAATCCCAGGACGCATACCCAACACCTCCCCCATCACCACAGCCAGACTCAGCCGCGCCCATAACATCCTCCTCCGACCCCAATCCCATGCCTTCAGACCCTCCCGTCTCACCTGCCCACAACAACACCCACGAAATCAGCCTCTTCGCCGCCGCAACCGAAACCTTCTCACACAAGAACACAAACTGCAGCATCGCCGAATCCCTCTCCCGCTGCACCCCCGTCTTGGACCTCGCCCGCCAACACAACATTCGCGTGCGCGGGTACGTCTCCGTCGCACTCGGCTGTCCGTACGAAGGTCCCGATACAGATCCACACAAGGTCGCCGAGCTGACTGCGAGTTTGCTGGAAATGGGGTGCTACGAGGTATCGGTAGCGGACACGACGGGGATGGGGACGGCGCCGAAGACGCGGAGGTTGTTAAAGGTGTTGAAGGAGGCGGGGATATTGGATGAGGATCTGGCGTTGCATTTTCATGATACGTATGGGCAGGCGCTGGTGAATAGTGTTGTGGGTTTGGAGAGTGGGGTGAGGGTTTTTGATAGTAGTGTTGGTGGGCTGGGGGGTTGTCCTTACAGGTGAGTCTTCGGTCGCGTTACAGAAACGTGAGATGTACTGACGAGTCGAGCAGTAAGGGGGCGACTGGTAACGTAGCGACCGAGGATCTTCTGCATCTGGTGCATAGTCTGGGCTGTGAGACTGGCATCGATATGGTCAAAATGGCCGAGATTGGGCGATGGATCACAGGAGAGATTGGCAAGGCGAACGACAGTAGAGCTGGTAAGGCTACGCTTGCACGTTTGGACCTGTAGTCCGCCGCGGCACAACGAAGTACCTGCATAAACCGACTGGGTTGCTGTTGGTTTCGTTTCATTCTTCCTCTGTCCTGGTATTTCACAGGCTATCTGCGGCTATTCGGTGTGTAGCGTTAGCTTCTGACGAGATGGGTCGAAAGTATTGACACCGTCATACAGCCCTTGAATGCGAAGGAATGCGTCAAAACCTCGTCGTGCGCCATACAAAGCGGTGCTCTGTAGCACACTCTGCAACCTCGAGCGCTTGCTAGTTGCCGAATTAGGATGACGCACCACGCCCAACTTTGCGAACGTCCTATTTCGTAAGGCTATTGAACTGACCCATCACTTCGGAAATCCAGCTTGCAAACTGAATTTGTTTCGCATCAGATAGGACGCCTCGACTATCGTGCATTCCATCCAGTGCGCTGATGAATCGAGCTTGAGCAAGCAGCATTGTCTCGCGGTCGTCAGGCTTGTGCGTGAAGTGGCGGAACTCGTTGTTTCGGACAGTGTTGTAGAGATCTGTAGCGATGGTTGGACGGGGGATGATATCGATGGCATACGACGGCGGACGCTTTAGACCAAAGAAGTCGATGAAGCTGCGGGAGACGGTCAGTCTTCTAACATCGAGAGGATTAAATGCTTACTTTGACTCGTAGAGAGCATCGCGCGCAAATGTCCAGACATTGTAAGGCCTAATGAGGTCTATGAACACCTTCAAAGGTTCGGTCTCACCACCAGCGATTGCAATTTCATCGTAGAGGTCGCAGAAATGCATCTTGCGTGTGTAGTCGAAATCCTTTCTGAGGTCGGCAACGAACGCCTTGATGATGTTCTGCAAGCTCACAACTCCTGCGATAGTGTTGAGGTCGTAAAGCTCCGGCTTGAGACGGTCGAGGTCGAAGTTCGCTCCAAGCACCGGCATGATGGCGGCCACTGAGATTTGTCCGAAGTTCTGCTGGCGCAAGATCGAGATGTCGCGTAGTAGAAAAGATCGAGGTTGTGCGAACAGCGAAGTCGATAAATAAGCCAGCTCTTGGCAAGACTTTCAAGTGACTTGTATCACAGTGCACTTGATGAAAGCTTACTAGTGCCTTGACAACGCTCATGACCGGCTTCAAGCCTTCAACTTAAAGTGACCTTTGTCCTTGGCATCAAACAGTCTCACAAGAATAACAGCGATCGACGATGCCAGTAGCAGCGCAAAGTCGTACCAGATCACCGAGACATATGCCTGTGTCTCAGCACCATCCTCGACCAAAGTCCCCCCAACAGGTGAGCCCCACAAAGCACCAAGTCCTCGAACGAAATACAGAAACCCGTTGACCGAAGCATAAGCCTGCGTCCCAAAGATGTCCACAACAGTCGTTGGGAACAGCGAATTATAGCCGCCCGAGAAGACACCATAGCTGACCACGAACGCGATCCACATGCCAGAACTGGTCTCCCAGGCAGCATTCAGCCAGAATGCCACGACTACTGCCGAGCTCGCAAGGACACTGAGAATGAGAGTGTTCTGGCGCCCAGTCATGTCGGCCAGGAAGCCAAAGCCAATCCGGGAGACAGTGTTGACCGCGTTGAGAATCGCTAACAGACTGGCGCCGAAGGTCGCAGAGTATCCCAGTCTGACCGTGAACTCCGGCAAGAACGTCAGTGGCACAAAATTGCCTCCGGCCTGACTCATGCCGGCCAAGGCACTGAGTATGAATGTCGGCTTTCGGGCCACAGCCCAATTGACCAGAGTCGGCCTTCTTGCCACGCTTCTGCTTTGCGGGGTCGCGAGGGATATAGCTAGTCCTAGTACTCCAGATATGCCACCGAGTGCTCGCAATGTCCATGCTGCCCCAACCTTGGCCAGGAGAGCTCGCGTCAGAGGCGCAAATGTAAGACCGCCCAAGCCTGCCCCTGAAAGTACCACTCCCATCGCACTGCCACGATGAGCATCAAAGTACTCTGGTGCCACGGCAAGCATCGGGAAGTACAAAAGAGAGCTTCCGATGCCGTACACCAGACCTTGCGTGAGTAGCAGTTGCCAGACCTGGCTACAAGCACTCGCCATGAGGTAGCCTCCAGCAATCAAGCCTGCTCCAGTCGCGGTCAGACATCGGGGATCAGCAATTCGGGCCATCAGCGGATTCACGAAGATAGATCCAGACCAAGTGAGTCCGGCACCCAATGTGCCAACAAATGCAAGCAGGGCTTTGTTGTCAGCTGCCGATGGCGGCAAGAAAGGATCTGGTCCATCAGCCTTGGTGCCGGTCGCGAGATAGTAAGCGAGGAAGACGCCGTATGACTGATTGAAGCCGATGGTGAGGAACACGGCGCTGAAAGATGCTGCAAGTACCATCAGCTGCTGGCGACGCGTAGGTGGCGGGAGAAGCGCTGATGTCGAATTCGTTGGCACGTCGACTGGGAGGTCGTCGTCGACGGTCCCATCATGGCGGAAGCGTTGGCCTGGTCGCTCGATCAGAAAGTCCAAGGAAGCAAATGGTTGGTCATGCTCCGACTGGGATGGCGGGAGCAAGATACCGCTCCGAGTACGTGCTGGAAGCTCGATCGTGGTGGTCGCTGCAGACATCAAGCTGGCCCTTCCTTGTAGGTAGCGGACCGCGCAAGCAGCAGCGATCTCGGGCCTCCATATATAGGATATACGCTCTCGTAATCGATGTCACCTCAGGTCAGTCACGAGTCACAATGGAACTCAACGCGAAGAGATCATCGCTTGTGCGGGAGAAAGCGGGCATCTCCCCTCAGTCTTCCGAACCGACGTTGAAGTCTCAAGGCTGGCCGACATCGTCGCTCTCGCCCTCCAGTCCGTCCCGCATCTCGGATCCCCGCGATCCGCTGCTTGCTGCAAGAGCCTGCCAAGGCAACTCCCCTTTGTCGATCGGCCGATGCCCCTCAAAGGCCAAGCGAGGAGATGAAATTTCATCTAATCTTATCTCTGAAACCGAAACTTCCATTGGCCATTCCTACGACGATGCTCTTGGATCAGCATGTTATCGTCTCTCAAACTTGCTTTCCCCGGTGCTCTGCCTCTACGCGTCAGGAATAGCTCGTGATGTCTCACATGGCCAGATGTCAAGTCAGCGCCTCTGGGCTAGCTATGTAAGTTCGCGATTCGCAAGGTAAGCTCGACTTCTGTTCTTTCTGCAATTTCGTATGCCCATACAAACCTAGCATCTGGCACTGCACGACTCGCTAGTCTCTGGGTTGTATTGGCATCGTTTTAGACCATGGCGGCATTCATCGATAAGCCGCCTCTGTCCGATCAGAAGCAGAATTCGTTGAAGGACATCAGTGCCACTGACAGGCGAGAACCAAGTCCGGCTTCCGACGATGAACAGGAAGTCGACCATCTCAGACAGCAAGCCTGGGGTCGATACACAAAGCTGTGGATGTGGCTGGGCATCTCGTTGATGTGGACCATTTTTGAGCTCGATAACGCGACCGTCTATAACTGTATGTCCTTTCAGCCTTCCGAAAGCGTGTTTCTGAACAATGTGACGCAGATCAGAACTATGCTACTTCCGAGTTCGAATCTATTTCGTACTTGGGAACCCTGACGACAGCTGGTACGATTTTATCAGCCGTGCTAAAGCCTCCGATTGCAAAATTATCTGATGTCATTGGTCGAGCTGAGAGTGAGTATGATAGGAATCTGAAGAGCCTCTACTGACTTCCGTGCTAGCCTATGCGATCACAGTCATCCTATACATACTGAGCTACATCCTCGCTTCCTCCTCGAATGCATTCGATCAGTATGCTGGGAGCTACATCATCTACTGCGTCGGCCAGACAGGCATGCAGATTCTCAACCAGATCATCGTGGCAGATATCACCAACTCACGCACGCGCGGCCTCGCCAATGGTCTTGTCAATCTGCCCTTCATGATCGTTCCCTGGATCGCAGCTTTCATCGTGGACTCTGCATTGACCACTGTGGGATGGCGCTGGGGCATCGGCATGTTCGGCTTCATCCTACCAGCATGCAGCGCTGCAGTCATCATCCCACTAGCGCTGTTCCAGAGACGTATGAAAGGCCTCGGATCCCCCCCGAGGCCAAAGCTGTCCGTGTCTGGCTTTTTCTCCCATATCGATATCGTCGGCGTCACTCTTCTGGCTAGCGGTTTCGCCCTTGTCCTACTGCCACTGTCTCTGGCTGGCAACACGCCGTCTCGCTGGTCGACACCCTGGATTCCGACTTTGATCGCAGTTGGCTTGGTCTTGCTCGGCACACTCCTGTTCTACGAAGCCAGATTCGCCAGGTGGCCAGTGCTGCCATTCCGATTCCTACGCAACTCATCTCTGCTGCTAGCCTGGCTCATTGGAACGACCGACAGCTTTGCTTTCTCCGCAACGCATACTTACATGTATACATGGTCTGTGGTCGTCCATGACTTCTCCCCACGGAACGCAAGTTTCTTGACCTTCACTGCTGGCTGTATGCAAGTGTTGTCGGGCGCCATCTGTGGCTTTCTCATGTACCGCACGAGACGCTTCAAGGGGCTTCTGGTCGGCGGAGTGATGGTTCGCTTGATCGGCTACGGCATCATGCTCCGGCTACGTGGCAGCAACAACTCCACAGCCGAGCTGTTCGTTGTGCAGCTGATACAAGGCTTCGGCTCGGGCATTGTACTCACCATCGTCCTGGTCGTTGCACAGATCGTTGTCACCAGAGCAGACCTCGCTCAATCGACAGCGCTGATGCTCCAATTCATCTACCTTGGCAATGCGCTTGGATCTGCGGTCGCTGGCGCGATATATACCGGTCTGTTCCGCGATCGAATCGCCGTCCATGCGCCCGACCTGCCCTCTGCGCAGGTGGATGCCGTGTACAATACAATCGCTGGCTACGAGGATGTCGAATCGCCAGAGGAGGTGGACGCCGTCAATCATGCGTACAG
This sequence comes from Cyphellophora attinorum, assembly GCF_001299255.1. Classification (NCBI taxonomy): domain Eukaryota; kingdom Fungi; phylum Ascomycota; class Eurotiomycetes; order Chaetothyriales; family Cyphellophoraceae; genus Cyphellophora; species Cyphellophora attinorum. The sequence goes on along the minus strand of NW_017253239.1, from coordinate 438,824 downwards.
TGATGTGATGCGGTATATGACGCTCGTTGCGTTGATTGCAAGCGCTATTCCAGTATTATGCGTCTGGTGGCTTAGAGACTGGAAGCTCAGCGAAGACCGCCATAACCTCGCGGAAGATGTCAAGAAAGGTGATGCTGGAGTGATCAGTGAAGATGACGGCGCCCTCAGGAGATGGTGGAAGACTGGGAAGTGGTGGTAATGCCTCTGCGAGCATATTATGCCCTCCCCAGACCAACTGGACTGTAACAGACAGGTTCAAGTCTTGTGACTCACCGGACGCCGGGTGTTCAAGCTCATGCAGCTTCTGCGAGAATTCGCAAGTCTGCTCTGTACGTCACGTGGAATTTGTTCAATCACACCGGCTACCACCGCCGTCCTGCATCGTCGTACGAGTAGTTGCAGGCCCATGAAATGTTGGCAATGACGCACGGAACATTAACGTATGTCTTTTGTACAGGGTTCGAAGCCGTGAATAATGTTCTGCCTGGACCCCAAGCATACGACGAGTGCGTGCGCACAGCCACGAGGCTTAGCGAGGGAGCGCCACAACCGTCTCCTCGATTTTGCCTCCGATTCCGGTCCTTCTTTCCTCAGGGATTCCGCTATAGGCTCAACGCAGCAGGAGTCGAATATCTGAAACATCAGGCTCTTGACGTTGTGTTCTACATAGAAGTTGCTAGTAGTCGTCGTACGCATCCTCAGCTTACCGGCAAATATGATGCTGGTCTGACGTATCTCGTTCATTGATCGTTGCTAATTTTATTTCCCGACCTGCCAAGACGTTTGATCTTCATGGTTCTTAAGGGCTAAGAACCACTAGGCGCATTGGGAAATGACCAACTGGGGTTCAGCCACAAGTACCGCCTTTGCTCAAGGTCTGGTCGAAGATGCAACGTCTATCGGACCGCGATGGAAGCATTGACGCAGCGCCCAGCCAGACACAACGCCGGAGAGCGCTGTATGTAAGCAAATTCGTCTACCACGCCGATTAGTCGTGGCTGAGTGAATCCCGCACTACGCGTACGAATCGATCTCAACCAACCATCGCTGCCGATCAGTCAAGACTTTCCACCCACGCCCCTTACGTGTATGCCAAGGCCACCCCTTCCGTCTCCACCGTAATGAGCCTCTCTCCCTCTTTGGCCCTTCTTTGCGGTCTTCCTGAAACACGAAAGGAACAGCCGGAACTTGAATTTCGCGTAAGAAAGCTGGATTGAATTTATGGAGTCATGGAGCCACGATCTGACGTCGTATGGACGTTGCCGTGGCGGTGTTGACCTCAAGGTAAATTGCATAAAGGGTCGCCCTACCGCGTTCGTATTCCTCTTCCCCTATCCCCATACCAGCCTGCACACTACCACACAGTTCCTGCTGTACATTCAACAGTCACTCGCTACTTTCCACTCACCGAAACAACTCACAACACACCACACCGCAAAAATGAGATACACAATCCTCACAACCTCCCTCCTCGCCCTCACCGCCTCGGCAATCCCTCAGACCATCGACGTCGGCAACATCGCGTCGGATGTCGTCAGCGCCGTGACCGGCGCCGGCGGCGACGCCGGCTCAGCCATCGAGTCCATCGCTACCTCCCTCGCAAGCGGCGCTGCTTCCATCACCGACGTCGGCTCCTTCGTTACCTCTGTCGCTAGCGACGCCGGCAGCGCGTTGAGCCAAGCCACCCAAGGCGCCGGCAGCATCACACAAGATATTGGATCGGGATTCTCGAGCGTCACTGGCGATGCTGGATCGGCAATCTCGAGCGCCACTGAGGCAGTGGGTTCAAGAGTGAGCAGCGCAGTCAGCTCGGCAAGTGCAGAGGCCACTTCGGCTACTGGAAACGGTGCTGTAGCGGCAATGGCGACTGGTGTGCCGGCTGTTCTGTTGGCTGCGGGTATGGGCGCTGTTGCTTTGTTGTAAGGTCATCAACGGGAAGACTGGCACAGTTGGGCAATTGCCGGTTTTCAATACTTCGCAAATAGAGCTTTATGGGATTGCGGTCGCATGAGACAGGCTAAAATACTTCCGGCGAATGGAGTGCTTCCAAATATGGGCGGACGTGGACGTGGAGGGCATTCCAGCATTAGATCTGATCACACAGTGAATGCAAACACAGATTCTTGAGCAGCACTACCGAAAGCATCTGGACTACTCGTTGCGTGGCTCGTCTCGTTGGTGATCCGTCAAATTCAGCCCGGCTCTGACAGAAGTGACAGAGTAGAACAGCCCACCAGGACAATCCTTGATCGCGGTAAGTAGACACGACCATATGCTATCCCCATATCTTGAGGGAGACTTGCTGTAGCCGTACACGGTGCTACTAATGAAAACAATCGGATTTCCCTTTCCGTTACCCGGAATACAACAACCGACATTTCGGTCGTTCTCAAATCGCTGTGCCATCGGTATTGTGTTGTAGTCCACGGCAGGATACTGTCTCATACAGGTCGCTGACCACATGCCGATCATCATACTGCGAGCTCAGGTGCACAGTCACACAGGTAGCATTGCCGCATCAGATATCAGAGCCATAAGCCGGGACCACAACCATATCGTCGCATCCTACCGTCCCGAACTTCCGACGCCCTCATCGGCTGGATGTCCCTCCAAGCCGAAAAATCAGATGAAAGTCCCAATCTGGCAGCCAAACTGCTGTTTTGGGTCATGAGCGCATGGTACACCCGAGCCGATGCTTGCCAGTACACCCGGAAAAGAAGTTTTCGGCCTGGACGTTTGCCGGCGGCGGGTATGCGTTCCCGATCCTCCACTTCCCTATCTCCTGTCCATGACTTTCGACTTCTTTTCACCTGTTGTTGATGCCCTTGATGGGGACCAGAATTGTTGCTGTGAGATGGCGACAGCGCACATACTTCACGACGACGTGAGCATTCAAACGGACGTGCGCCAGTAAACATGTTGCCGCTGTGTGCAATTATCAAGACGCGTCTTCGGCTCCAGTCTCTTGCTTCAGCAACTATGCTACATCAGGTTCGGAGTCCTTATGAAGTGCTGACACCGAATATCAGCTTCTCACAGTGCGGCATGACCGAATATGGAGGGCTCATACCTGCAGAGACGTTTGCAGCATGAGTGCAACGTCGATGGCATTTCATCGATAAGGTTCGTGCTGTTACAGCCACTGCAGAGACATCACTCAGCCGTGATATAAATACTTTGCTTAAAAGTATCGACTCTCTGCGAGATATAGCGTAAGTACTTTCGAAGGTGAGTTGATTCTCCGGCAGCTTGTGCCAACGCCCAACACTGCTTCCATCCTCCGTTCAGAGCCGTATGCGCGCCGTCATGCGGAGCCAGTGGCTTCTTTCGCGTTCCGCTACAATCTTGTTTGGAGCTTCAGTCTTCGGCCTTCAGGACTGGCTATACGCTCCAGACCTGATATCTGCCCAGCCGTATCTGCAAAATACCAGCATCTCTGGCGTACAGCTGCTGTATGCCTGGGACCAGCTCGAGCCAAGTCGCGACTGCTACAACTTTACGCAAATTACCAACGACCTCAAATACTTGTCTAGGCTATCGAGACTATCCCTCTGTGGATACAGCTACAAGACCGCACCTTCTCCCCGTCACACAATCCCGTCCCACTCTATATGAGAGGCGACCCGTTCTACTCGAACGGCTCTGTTGGTGCGTGCGATGGCAATGCTTGCGATTACCCTGCCAACTTCACCCTTTCGGGCTGGGTAGCAGCACAATGGAATCCGCACGTTCGAGAACGATATCAAGCATTGCTTTCTGCTCTCGCCAATCACCCTGAAGTCGGAAGCAAAATCTACGGCATGAATTTCCCAGAGACCGCCATCTCAGTGGACGAGTCGAGCAACGACTTCAACAACGTGACATACTTCGATGGCACACTTGCCAACGCAGCGTTCGCACGATCCGTCTTCCCACCAGACGTATTTGTGGTGCAATATGTCAATTTTTGGCCAGATGCATATGCGGACCCGCTCGTGTTGAATGCCTCTTTTGCAGCCTTACAGAAGACTGGAGTGGGCGTAGGAGGCCCAGATGACATCCCTGGCAGGAAGGCGCTGGAGGCCAATGTGTACCCGTTCATGCGTGAGTACAAGGGCAAGTTGGCAATCGAGACTATCGCCGTTCAGGAGCCTGATCTTGCGGCCACTAACACAACAACTGGAATGCCGTTCACTAGAGAGGGATACACCACTTTTGCGGAGGCATTGGGTGCAGAAATAATTTTCTGGGCAACGAGTGCGCCGTGGTTGCAGGGCAGCGATCCCTGGTGACAAAATATAGCTCGAGCATTCGCGTGGAGACTACAATACAGTGTTTGTGCAGCATAAAACGGACACATTGCACTGTGCACACGGCTGAAATCTGCCACAGGTCACCAAAGTCGAATTTACAAACGCGATCAGGAGAGCACTAGGCCTTGGTTGTGCGGTTGCACAGAGGTCTTTGCGATATCGTGTTCGTTCATTCACGTACGATAGTGCTAGCGAGGTCGGCGTTCCTGCCACTGAAACATTTGCCTCTTCTCCGGCTCTGCGCTATCCGTCGCCTCATCAGCGCCTGGCCGGGTCCAACGACCAACATCATACTCAACATAGTCAACCTCATGACCTGGCTTTCTCGAGGTCCCTATCCCTAGGGACGCTCTCCTCAGGCGACACAGCGACTCCCTGAATCGTGGTCCCTGCCTTATCCGCGTCACTCCCTATTCCCTCACCCTGCCTCACCGGCTCCTCTTCAAACATCTCTTGCAGTAGATAGCTTTCCTCGAAGCCCATCTTCCTCTCCTTCTCACAGAACTTCCCCTTCCCGAGACCCACAGCCAGCGCCCAGTAGAGCACGCTGCTGATCGTACATCCCAACACCCAGCCCAGACTATATATCCGCTTCCATCCAACAGCGATACCAGCGTTCGCCGGGAACTGCGCCGCGAAGCCAGGAACCAGGATGACGACCGTGATTGTGAAAGCAACCAGAGTGCGCCAGCTGAATCCGCCGTGGTAGCGGTACGCGGTCCCCTTTCTCGGATCGAACAGATCGCGGTGCCAAAAGTTGCCCTTCCGGACGACAAAGTAGTCCGTGATGAAGATGCCTACCATGGGGGCTAGGAAAATGGAGTAGCCACCCAAGAAGCGGAGAAATGTGGTGCTAGACTTGAGAATCTTCCAGGGCATGATCACGAGACTGATAGCATAGCACAAGAACATGCCGCGTCGAATGTTGAGCACCGGGGTGCCAAAGCCGTGACATCCGCCCCGAACGGAAAGAGGTTAACGCCAATGTTAGAGGCCCAGATGCTCAAAATCCATCCCATGCTGGCAAAGGCGATGGCAGCGCGGGCGCCAGCATTCCAGTGACGGTCGAGGATCTCGTTGGACAGGTCCCAGGGATTCCAGATGGCGGCGCCGCCCCAGGCACGTTGGGTTGCGGATGTGGCGAAGATACTAGAAACGGGAGTTAGCGGAGTGTTCGAAGGAAGGACGAGGACAATGACTCACCCTAGCGTCGCACAGAGCGTGTTGCCAATTGGCAAGGCGATGAGTTGAGACCAGAATGGTGCCTGTGCCGTCCTTGCATATCTCGCCAGATCCGTCTGGTTGACAGCCTGTGTCGAAGTCTTGCCCATGCACGAGTTGATAGCCGACAGCATTGCCCACGCCAGGGCGGACTTTGAACCGAAAGTCTTCGTGGGTGTGCTGAACGTGCCAGATGACCCAGCTGCGTTCCGGCCCTGCACTATGCAGAATGCGAACAGTCCGATGGCGACAGGTGGCAACAAGATAGACTTGATGGTGAAGATTCGCCGCATGTGATGAGGCGGTATGAGCAGCAGTGGCGACGAGCAGACCACGAAAAGGATAAAGCAGATCAGGTTCTGCGTGGTGATATCTGCGCTCTTTGGCAGGGTGTTGGGCAAGTCATGCCAGGCCGATCCGAACACACAGCGGAAGAGAACCGACAGGAAGTATCCCGCTTGCATGAGCAAGACAGATGCCCAGATCTGTCCGACCAGCAGACGAATGGCCACGGGAATGAAGGAGCCGTACATTCCCCAAGACACGCGGCATTCCACAGGGAAGCCGCAGTGCCATTTGGCGCCTATCCGACTGTGCCATGCGATGGCTATTGCACCCAAGAGATGCGAAATGAAGACGCATATGATGGACTGCCATGTGTGTAGACCCATGGCGACCATGCTGGAGCCGACGCTCCAGACACCGACGCTGAAGCCGTAGGACCACCAAAAGGCGGCGTAGTCATACCACCCCCAGCTCCATTGCTTTGGCGGTGTCAAATCCAAATCCTCGTTCTTCCAGATTGTTCGTTCGGATTCGCGACCGTACGCAGACTCATCGGTCTCGAGTGCACGGATGAAGTCTTGTCGGCTGGAGAATGCACGCTTGGTGGCCGTCTTCTTCTCCTGCAACTTCTCGCTGCATCGGCTGACGAGTGTCTTAGGCGAGAGCATCGTTGCGGCACACGAAGTTGATTCTTGGGAGACCGTCTATGGTACTGCAAGTCGCTCAAGGGAATCCGACCACCTTTGAATAGTCCTCAGTTATCGAGAACAGGGTCTGGACCAAGTGGGTACTGCTCCAGTCACGATAGCTTCGATGCACTGCTTATCTGTAGTCCGGGAACACCTCGTGGCCTTCATACTGGAGGATGCCGAGAATGTCCACCTCCCACATGGCTTGCCTGCGGTTGATGCGAGTGATGAGAACGAAAGACATGTCGATATCTGACTCCGGCGAGCGTCGGTGGTACGCCGATTGGTTCAAGCACCAGTGATCTGCTTCTGTGTCGCAAAGACCTGCAAAAGTAGCGTCTTGGTCTGCCCACGTTCGAATGTCAAATTCTCCGCAGGTGCGGACAACAGCGAAGATTATGCACCTGAGGCCCGAGAGAAAGCCGTCGTGTATTCCCAATGCCAATGGATGGCCACGGTCTTATCAGCTGTAGGATTCTGGCCGGCGAGATAGTCGACGGCAATGCAAAACGAGGACCTCCCAACAGTAATAAAAATCATATGTCCAGGATGGCTGTTGTCAAGAAGCCGAGAACGCCTGGAAAAGGCAACCAAAATCCCGCGTCCGCCTCGACCCAACCACTTGGGGGTGCACGTGCTACGCCTTAGTCTGCATCCTTGCTGCATCTGTCGTCCCTTTACTCTGCGCTGCTCTCCACTTCAGATACTCGCCACTGGTTGTTATTGGGTACTTCATAGGGTTCTCCTCGCTCACACAAGTCGGCACAGGCTCCAACTTCATGTCGTGATTGAACCCGAAGAAAAATGGGCACGAATACCTCTCCTTACCAGTCTTGTTGACGACTCGATGAACCGTAGAGACGAAGTAGTCGTTGGTCTGCCTCATGAAACAGTCGGCAATGTTGACTACAATGCTGCCTGGGATGGGGTTGGCTTTGATCCAGTAGCCGGATTTGCTGAGCACTTCGAGGCCCGCATTGCCATCCTGCGTAACGAATGTGAAACATTCGAAGTCAGTATGTGCACCGATGCCGAGTTGGTCTGCGGGCGTTGCTTCTTGCGTTGGGTAGTGGGCAAGTCTCATAGCAGCTTTGGGCGTCTTGACGTACTCATCGAAGAAGTCCTCATCAAGATGCAATGCAAGGGCGAAAGCCTTTGTCATCTTTCGTGCCAAAGTAAGCAGTTGCGAATGATGCTCGTAAAGTCGCTCCTTCCAGTCAGGCAGATCCTTTGGCCAGAGCAATTTCGTAGCCGGTGTGTCTGGTTCCTCGGCAGCTTCGACGGAAGGATCAAATCGAGGACTGTACCCGAAGTTATACGCTTCCATTAGGTCCTTCTCCTTCTTGTGGTTACGATTGTACTGTGGTCACGGATCAGCATTCCATATGGTCCAGCGTCTTTCAGTGGGTACAAAAACACGCACAGTCGACATCGGGAAATACCCGAAGAATTCCTCCGGTACTAAATCCGTGGTTACCTCGAGCTTCCTCTTCTCGGGCAGATCAAAAAATCGCTTTGCCTCAGCGAATGTCTGATCCACGTAGCGCTGCTCGACGCCATGGCCAACGATGTAGAAGAACCCTATCCGATGGGCCGCTTCACGGATCTGCTCGGCGACGGCTTTACGATCATCGATGTCGGCGCTGAAGATGCCGGAAATATCAATGACGGGTATCTCATCAGCATCAATGGACTCGTCGGCATGGAAGTAGATCTTCTGGCCGTTGCCGAGGGTGAGGTTGAGTGGCGGCTGGGCCTCGAGGATAGTGGTCGTTGTCATGTTGTTCTGATGGCTCGTTTCACACGGGGATTGGACGTGAATGAATACTACTGCCGCTGGCGATGATGTTGTCTTGCCAGTCAACTCAAATCAACGAGCAATATGGCCTTTCGACGACAGACAATAGTGGAGGAGCCTGTGGAGACACTGAGAGTATCCAGAACTCCGAGATCGTTGGCATGGGTCTGAGTGGGCATCCCGGTGATGTCCGCCGTACGGTTTGTTGAAGACGAGATCCTAGAAAACGGTCACGGCCCGAGATCCGGTGTTTATGTGCCACAACAGCTGGACTGTGGTTGTGACTGTGGCTTGGAAAGCATTCCAGAGCTATGTGAGGCTGGCAAAATGCGGCAAGGAAATGAATCGTGGTGTTGTTTCACGCGTCTTGGAGCAGAAGCCATCGATAACGAACTGCTGCTGGTACAAAGAAACTGTCCTCGCATGGGTGAGGCGACAGAGATCACGAAGCACGAGCTCGCACTCAGCAGATCAACGGTAAGTTTGAGGCAGGGAAAATCATTTATGTTCATTTGTGACTGTGACGTTACTCTACAAACGCTCTTGGGCGCCACACCGGCGCCTCAGCTTCCTCTGCGATCTCATTGCAGATGCTCTCGCTTTGCATTTCATTGCTATTGGCGGCCATGCCGGTATGCGCCTCGTCATAGCTTCACCATCTGCCTTGTCCAGAACGCGAGTTGGCTGGACCGTATTCGGGGAATATGTGACAACCGTCGATAGTCTGTGGCGTTTGGGAGTCTTTGTTCGTCGAAGGATGTGGCCTGTCGGCTTTGGAAGAGGCAGAAGAAAGAGGTCCAGGATGCTGGGTCTGGAGGCATGGTGTTCTGGAATGTAGCGGCCAGCGCCAGGGTTAATAGTCCTGATGATTGCTGGGCCATCATGCTTTGTCCGCTCATTTGTCGCTCTCCTCATCGTTGTTCGCGTCTTCCTTCTCGTCCGAGCTCGCTTCTTACTCATCCTCGTCTTCCTTCTCGTGCTCAAGAAGCGTGATATAGATACCGCCCGCTCCGTCAGCAATCCAGTGCCCGATACTCCCCTCTTCCATTCGCCCCGGGTCACACCCATGCGGTGGCTCGTCCCCGTCCTCGACGTAGTGTCCATTTACGTTGATCACGTAGTCGTTGAGGACGTCGTCTGCTTTTGGCATTTTTATGCTTGCGATCAAACCATTCGCAACTGCCCACATGTCGTCGTCTTGACTTGCAGTAGTTTGGCAAGTCTTGAAACGACCGTTGCTCGATTCGATGACAAAGTCGACCTGGTCGCTGTCCTCATCTTCTGCATCGCTGTCGATCTTATCTTCTGTATCGCTGTCGACCTCATCTTCGTCCATTTCGTCGTCGCTTTCATCAGACTCGGACCCTTCTTCGACAGTCGTCGGGACCGCCTCAGATGGGCCTTCATTCTGGCTTGGATCAGTCTCGTCGGAAGCTTCTTGGAGTGGTTCTTGTTCAGCAATCCGTGATTGTTCGCGTGCTCGTGACCGAGTATTGTATCGATGGGAGGGTGCCATTGTGCTTTCTGTGATGGGTTGGACGATAAAGGCGTAACAAAAGAGTTGACGGAGGGTGAGACGCGAGGTCACCATTTTATCTACGCGCCAAGACATATCTGCTGGCTGTTCAGACAGTCACTGTTGCTAGGCAACAACGCACTTCACCTGCTCCAGTTGTGACTGCTAGGAAAGCCTTGCGTCCACTGACCCAAACCACTGAGAGGCCCCAGTAGCACCGCAGTGAATACTCTGAACGGGCTGATATATCAGTATATAGCATGATCACCAGGGCCTGGTATGATTGCAGGAGGGTGAAAGGTTTGGTGACTGTCGCTAACACTTATAGCCCTTCATGCTTGGTCAAGGACTATTGATGCTTTCTGTTTGGCAAACGATGGCAAGCAGCAGCAAGCATGATGTGGTGGAGTAGGTGGAGGCTTCCGATGTTCGCGGACGAGCAGCACATCCGGCAGCCGAGCAGCTTTGCTATTGAGTCCAAGAAGATGCTGAGGATATGTTCATGCTGTGGCCCTGACCATTTTGGCAACCTTCTCGGTGGTTCTTCCAAGCCCATTGTTCGCATAATAATCCACCGGATAGACGCCATCGCCTTCATCCCAATGAGTCTGGCTTCCCAGCACGACCAAAGCCTCATATGGTGTCAATAGAGGCCGTGGAAACGCATAGCCCCAGTCTATACTCAGTCTTGGACATGCCACCTGAACCCAGCAGTCGACGTCCTCGAACATGGCCAGCTTTCCCGGATAGATTTCAGACAAGAGCAGATTGATGAATGGAATCCCTTTTTGCTGCAAATACGTCTCGATCATGTTGAGTGTGTTTGAATTTCCCTGCCGACCCAGTGCTCCCAGAATCAAGCCCCATTTCTTTGCCTTCTTCGCCGTGGCAATGGCAGACGATCGCATGTCCAGCATCTCGTCATGTGAGTAGCTTTCTCTTGTCAACTTGCGTGAGTATGGATCATAACGGTACGCAGGCAAGTTGGGGTTAGCAATCATAGCAGCCTCAAGATGAAAGCGTCCATCACCAAGGTAGAGAATGAGATCAACGTTTGCATTGGCGTCCAGCTTCGGCGCTGTACAGCCCAAGACCTCACCTTTGCTCAGTGGTGCAATCTGCGGCGTTACGACCTTCAAGCTTCTGCTTCAAGGGCAGGCCTGACGTTATGCAGCGTGGCATTGAATTGGACTGTGCCCACCATGGCAATGGTCTTACCTGGCGAGATATTGCGGACCAGCGTCTTGATCAAATGATCTGTGTCAATGCTGATGTCCACGAAGATGTACAGAGTGGCAATCTTTGAAGCCGACAGCGGGATCAAGCAGCTGTGGGCATAGTGGACCAACAGGTCGCAATTGAGTGCCCGTGCAGTGTAGTCATCGATACAGCAGGCGCCATAGGTCACATCGCCCATGATGAGGGTCTCTGTGCCGGGGCAGAACTGGGTGAGGATGTCTGATATGGTGGTGGCGAATAACAGTAAGCCTTCAGGCATTTGCAGGGCGACTCGCTTTGCTTCGAGCGTCCGTATGCGATGAATGGTCTTGTGGATCTCGAACGAGTAGTTCGCCGGCAGTAAGGCAATGGCCGCGTTGATGTCTGCGTCGTCGAGAATCGAGGCAGGGATTTGATTCAGCGCTCGAGGCGACGTGTGTCTGTCCAGTCAGTCTCCTGTTCCCACCCTTCCATAGGGCGCAACGACTTACTGCTTGGTACTATCGCTGTCGGATCTTCAACTGATGTGCCATCGCCGACCTTCAGCTTGCCCTGGGCTTCCAACGTCTTCCGCCCGATGAACTTCTTCTTGGGCGCACGCTGGGCAGGCACCGGAGGGTCATCATCAGCGCTCGGGAACGCGCCAGGCATCGAAGTTTGATCCATTGTTGTAAACGCAGACGACTTCTCGGACCCGGTACGAAGACTGTCCCGAGCGATACGACAGCTTGAAATAACTTTACTGGAGTGATCGATAGAATGTCGCTGAATCAGAAGTCAGAAACGTTTGCTGCAGATCGCAGCGCGGAGCAACTTTCTCCGACCCGCACCGAGAACACAGTGATGACCTCACCTCAACTTTTACGACACTACTACCACTCCGCTACTGCAAGGTACCAGCGTAGTACAGCTGGCATACATACAGAGCACGTCCACAGTGTGCGTGGCATGTGCTGCACAAAGTAGCTTTCCTACTATTTCGTCGTCGATATAAGGTAGGCCTGGCCCGCGGGCTCTCACGATCCTACCTTCTTGCTCAAAGACAGCTCAACCCCGTCCACTCAGCCTCCAGGAATTACTGTAGCTCGGCTCGCTAGCAACGATGACTATCCTCACATCCCTCCTCCAGTTGACAAACTACAAGAACCCCTTCCTGAGGACGCTCGTGCCTTCAATTGGCCTCGCATATGGCCTGCAAGCCGCCGTAGCAGTGCCCTCCATAATTGCCCAATCCGAACGCTTCTACGACCTCTCCGGCTCACTGACCTACCTCTCCTGTGCCGCCCTGAGTCTCTATCTACCCGCCATCCGAGCCAGATCAGCGGCCAAGTTGACTGGCGCTCCTCTACCAGCATGGCCAAGTCTCGCAGATGCACTGCAGGGGAAAGGCGGAGCGCTGGGGTTCAATTGGCGACAGGTAGTTCTTAGCGCTGCTGTGAGCGTTTGGGCGTCTAGACGTGAGTATTGAGCTGCTTAGACTGGAGGGACTCTTCTGATAAGTGCACACAGTTGGAACATATCTCTTTCAGCGTATCATGGCAGATGGCGAAGACTCACGCTTCAAGAACATCCGCAACTCTCCACCCAAGTTCCTTGTCGCCTTCGCCGCTCAAGCTACTTGGGTATCTCTATGCCTCCTTCCGGTCTTGGCCATCAACGCTCTTCCAGCCGCTACCTTCGCGGCTTTGCCAGCGGCTGTCTCCATTACCGACATCATAGGCATCTTGCTTTATGTTGGCGGCCTGTCCTTTGAAGTCACTGCCGACAGGCAGAAGAACCAGTGGGTGCAGGAGAAGAAGCAGAAGAAGCACGACGAGGACTTCTTGACCAGGGGACTGTGGAGCAAGAGCCGCCATCCGAACTATTTCGGCGAGTCAACCTTGTGGACTGGTATTGCGACATTGAGTGCGGGTGTATTAGCCAGCAATGCCGGCGTGGCAGGTATGGGCTTGGCTGGTGGATTGACCGGCAAGATAATTGCACTGCTAAGTGCAGGCGTAAGCCCGGCATTTGTGACATTCTTGCTGTTGAAGGTGAGCGGCGTGCCATTGAGCGAGAACAAATACGACAAGAGATATGGCGACCGGAAGGACTATCAGAAGTGGAAGCAGGAGACACCGAAGTTCATCCCGAAGCTCTGAAGCAACGTCCGCATCTCTGCAACCTCGGTTAGTGAGACTCAGTCAAGGCTTTAACATCGGATTCGATGGATTGCTATTTGGCAATGCGATAGGAGTATTGTGAAATACGTCAAGAGCATCCGATGGAACACTATACCCTGCAAGCAAGCACAACTTGTCTTGATGCCTTGGCCTCGGACTTCGAAGGAAATGGTGTACGTACCCGTTTATGATGTCGCTCTGGACCTTGGTACGCATCATCTCGCTACCACTGACGCCATCCTTGCCAGCTCTCCACAAACGTTCTCTGGTAGCCTCGCGGCTCTCGGCTGGGTACTCGGCCCACTTGACTTCATGGGTCTTGATTACTGCGGATGTATCAGTACTAGGGTCAGAGGCTGTGGATGGCGATACCCTACTGAAACCAGGGGGGAAGGCTTTCAATTCTTCGGTAGACACCACTACACTGGTGTGAGTCATCCGATAGCATCATGTAGTGGGCTGCTTACTAGTGAATCTTCTGTTGCCGGACAAATGAAAGGGCAACGATATCAGACTCTATTGCGCAGAAATCTGCTCGTTCTTAGTCGTATACACGATCAATTTCTGCATGAATTGGCATCCGGACGTGTTCCTAAGAGCGACTGACCTAAGTATCGTGCTGTCGTATCTCATTGATAGAGTGGCTGGATGGGGTAGGTAGCCTTCTTCTTCAGGCAAGTTCTCCAGGTTCTATCGGTCGCGAGCCACAAACTGACTCTCGCTTCACCTCGGATTCCAGCGTTTGCTGTAGTAGTGGGTCACCGTATCTGTCCCTTCTACATGTGTGCTAAGGCCAATATTCAAGGGCACCCCTTCCCTTCGTTCACTCTCGGTGAATAGCAAGCGCGTATGACTGAAGCAGTGAACAATGTCCGGGACTGACCATAGCAGCGCCACGTCTGTGCGATGCTTATGTGGTGACGGAGCAGTCGAGATGAACGTAGGGAGGAGCCTGCAATTTCTAGCAATGTGGATGCCAACGACATCGATACCCTAAGCTCGCCATGCCTGCCGACATACAGGTTACTGTCCGCTTCCAGGATCAATGCGTCTTTGCCGGCGAAGAAGTCAAATGCACTATCACTTTCAGGAATGTTGCCAACACGTCGGAACCGGCCACTCCTGGCCCTCACCAACGACGCTTCAGCAGGACTCTCAGCATCGAGAAGTTGTCTGCAACGTCGCCAAGATTCAGTGATGTCTTGCAATCACCGAGAGTGGGCAAGGCGAATTATCCGCCGTCGGCCATGAAGAAGGCGATCGGATCTGGACCAGGAACTTCGGGTACGGCAAATCAAAGGCCGGGTCACAAGCACCAAAGATCCGTCTCTATCATATCGATTGGCTCGCCAACAGTCAGTGAATACCAACAAGATGCAGGTTCTGATCGACCACCGATGGGAGGACACCGAAGGTCTTCGACTGTGCAAGTCCATACTGGACATGATCGGCAGATAAGCTCGAGTCTTTCCTCTGGCTTACAGATCCCTCCTCAGAGCGGCAGACGCAGTCCGCTATCTTCGACCTCTGCTTCAACGCCAGTCTACGAGAGTAGGAGATCTACTCCAGACTTCCAGTTCCCTCCACAGTCGCAGGCTGCCCCGTCGAAGCAGCCATCACGAGATCCGTCCAGGGAGCCCTCGCCGAGAACTGCCGGCATGACTGGCACCGCCGTCCCCACGAGATTGCGCAGAGAGCCCTCAAACGCCAGCCGAGTCACCAGCGAGCGAAGCAGTGGCGACTTCTATTCAATGAGCAATCATTCTCACGAGACGCTGGTCTCAGAGCAGCCCTCTGTCCTATCCGAGCGACCACAAATTCAAATTCCTAGCGCTATGATGCGGCGGCATTATCGTATGGACACACTCCCGCAAACTCCTCGACGTCCACCACCACAGCCGGTTGACCTCATGATGGGCTATGCGCACCTGACAGCGACGTTCACAGTAGACGCATCACTCGTAGATCCGTCGCCATTCGAGGAAGTCAAGCAGAAGGGCTTCTTGGGCGGTCAAGCTGGCGGAGGTGTGGTGGGTGTGACACAGAAGAAGGCGCGACCGAATTCAGGCTTTCTTGGTGGCTTCAACTTCAACAGCATAGGCGAGTCATTGAATTCGCTCGTCGGAGGCGACAACATGTCGTCGGTCCGAGAAATGAATGCTGTCAGCAATTCCCGCGCTATACCTCTACTGAGCACACCACAATCACTGCTTTTCGTCAATCTCCATCTTGAGCCAGGTGAGGAGAAATCGTACTCATTCTCTTGTCCTCTGCCACGCGGCCTCCCGTCGTCGTACCGTGGCAAGGCCGTCAAATTCAGCTACAACATCCAAATCGGCGTGCAGTCCGCACCCACATCGACGCGTCAACCCGACCACAAAGTCCGCCAGATCAGCATTCCCGTCCGTGTCTTCCCTGGCGTCGACTCAGATGGGGAGATTCTCGGCCACGACCTCATGCAGCCACACGTGCTCCTTCGCGATCCCGCTAAGACTGCCTCGATCTCCGCTACCTTCCCCGATTCCGAGCATAAGGACCTACAGGCCAAACGACCAAGTACACTGATCCCAGCACTCTCCAATCATACATCAGCACTCTCCTCTCACGACCTCGTCGCCGTTTGTCCAGCACCGGCTCCTTGTACGAAAGTCAATCCCTGACATCGTCCGAGCAGTCTCACCCAACGTTGGCACTCATCAACCGTGCCATCCAGCTCTCCAGTCACCGGCAACTCAATTCCACCAATCCAAGCGGGAACCGCTTTAACATCACTCGCGTAGGGCAACCAGTCGCGCTGATCACCTTATCGCGCCCACTGCTCAAGTTGGGAGAAACAGTACACATCTCTGTTGCTCTGGCATCTCCAACTTTTGACGCGCCAACGTTGCCGCCACCAATCCGCACTACCTCGATCCACATGTCCCTCGAAACAACAGAAAAGGTCGCGCAAAGCCTAGCTGTGCGCAGCGCAGTAAGCATAGCCCGCGTCACACGCAAAATCTACGCGAGCTGGGGCAGCGGATGTGTGCTCAACGGCAAACGCGTGGTTTGGGGCGTCAAGGTCCCCACAGCAATGGGAACGAATGTAAGTCCAGGATTTGTGACAAGTGGAGTGGGCTTGGAATGGGGTGTGAGAGTTGAATTTGGTGTTTTGAAGAGTCACGAGAGGGCTGTCGACGATGAAGGGGTTACGGCAGGAGGCGGGGCACAGGATGAATACGACGACAAAGACGATATTGGCGAGAGAAGCGATGACGATAAACGTGGCGACGCCCAGCAAGCCCAAAGAAGACAAGGAGAAGAAGAAGACCAACAACAAAGGAGGATGTTACAACCTCGGACCGCTGCCTCCAGAACCAAAGGTAACAGCAGCGACGACCACGAGATATCCGAGCGGCAGACAGCAGAGCCTCAGATCTACGAACAGATCGTCCACGACGACCAGCGCGGCACTATCAGCATCGCCGCCGAAAGACTCGACTGCGACAGCTTCGAGGTGTGGATCCCGCTGACCGTGTACGGCGATGTCCTCCCAGTTCTCAGTAACGGCGAGGCCGGTGGCGAGGACGACGCAGTCGTGAAAGTCATCAGTCTGTAATTGGTCCAGAAGAGGCCTGGAATTAGGATGAGATGAACAGGAGCCGCAAGAGTCATGCCGATCAATCATTAGGGAGGCCATGATGCAGCCCTGTCAGTATTCCAGAGTAGCCTTAACGTCAACGACGGAATACTCCGTACAGTACGTCTGTTTTGTCCAGCCGAATCACCACTGGTAACTCTTCGAATGCTGTGGCCCCAGAAGTTGTGAGATCCAAGTCGGGTGGCCACGTGGCAAGAGGTAGCTGAGAGGCATTTTCGTTGTTCCCAGAGGCCCGGCTGCCTCCTACCTACCTGTCTAATTCCGCACGCTTCTCGCCCAACGGCTATCAAACCTTCCTAATGTATCAGACCACACCTCCAACAATGCAACGAATCATCAGAGGCCGCCCTGGACGAAACATAGTGAGACAGCTTAGCCGTCCGACCACATGTCCCTCACGGATCGTACAGAGAGGAACAGTCCCAGCCGTCCCTACTGAGTCAGCAGTTGAAGTCCCCGAATGACGATGGACGCCCCGTCTCCGACCTAGAGCAACAACTGGCAAGACTCAGTGCGCGACTGGGTGCCCTAGACACGACCCTCAAAGCCAGGCATGACACTCTCTTGGCACAACTCAATGACTTGAGCGCGACTATCGAAGCCCTTCCCGACAAGTCTGCGGACCCCTTCTCGTCTGGAATAGCCACAGTATGGCCTTGGGCCGTAAGTTATCCTTGTCTTTCCAATGGCAAGACCGGTCTAACACCTAAGATAGGCAGCTGTCGCCTTGATGGTGGTGATGTTTGAGAACGCTTTCCCGGAGATGCGAAGAGGGAGATCTTCGCCTGGGAATGACTAGACGGACCGCCGACAGCGTCGAATGTATAACACAACGCGAAACTCTTCTCCATTGAACATCAAATGAGCAGGGACTTCATTCCGGTTCTAATATTGCTGCTCGATAGATGATAGTGGAGGACCCATAAACTCCGCACTTGAACGCCTTCTCAATCTCGCAAGCAGCGCGGGGGCTGGTTGGCGTACCACATGTATCGACACCCTCAATCTCACGAAAAGTCCTCCTCCTCCTTCTCAATCCCCCCCTTAACCTTCAACAACAGCCCCGTCTTCCACTTATCCAACTTACTCATCTGATCATACTGGTACAACTTCTCACTGAACCCATCCTGATCGCCCTCCTCCACACAGCCCACCAGATCCTCCAGCAGCAAACACTCCCTCTGCTGCACAAAACTCGGATCCCACTCTTTATACTGCTCCAACGCCCTCTTCGTGGCCACCAGATCTCCGGCTGCGAGATGGCAGATCCCCGCTTTCAGCAAGTACTCCTTCACCGACCACCGCATGAGGTTGTTTTGCAGGCTCGACTTTGCCACACTCTCGAACCGGTCGGTCGCTTTGCTGTAGTCGCCTTCTAGTGCGGCGAGGTCGCCTACTTTCAGATATAGTTTGGAGGCTAGTGCTTCTGCGTTGTCGCTCTCGAACCACCCTGCGGCCGTCTCGTACGCGTCCAGCGCTTTCTTCTGGTCGCCGACTTCGTTCTCGTATACTTCGGCGAGGTTCTGCTGGTGAGTCGCTGCGCGTCGGAAGTTGCCTTTTGAGGTGTAGTGTGATATGGCAGTCGCTAGCACGCGTGCAGCGTCTTGCGGGGAGTCTTTGCGATAGACCTTGAATGCTTCGGTGAGCGTGTTTGCTGCATCGTCTGGTTCGGATAGGTGATTTGTCTGGATGTTGGCCGCCTTTTCTAGAGTCTGGCCGGCTTCGATGTCTGTAGTTACCAGTAGTCAGTTTGTGGATGCGCCGTGGCTTGAGGATGGCGCTCTTGTGACACGGAGATAGTCCTTGAAGCATGAGTCTATGACTAAGGAAGCGTACTTTGTTTCTGCAGCCGAAACGCATTCGCCGCCTGTGTGTACAGATCCGCCGCGTTCTCCCACTTCTCCGTGCGTCCACCGAAGAAGCTGAAGCCGCCCGTCGCTCCAGAGGCCGCCTTATCGGCTTTCTGGAGCAGGACTCGGGGGTCTTGTGCCATGTTGGTTGTGATGGAGGGGTATGTCGAGGAGTCGATCGGCGGCGTGATAAGTGACGTCCAGTATCCTAAGGGTGAGCGTCAGGGTCGAGTGAGTTGTTCGGGTAGTGAACACCTGGTGGCTTCTCAAGCCAGAAGATGTGCTGCCTGAAAATCGCCAGTTTAAGGTGAGGCATGTCGAGTCGGGAGTGCCTGTGCCAGCGGCCTTCCAAGGATGACGTGAAAGTGGGGAGCTGCGCTCGTTGTCAACCGGTCTTCAAGTTGTATGGCAGTAGCCTTTGTCTGGCTTGTGCGACGAAATGGCTGCAGGAAAATCTTTTATTCAAGACACCTTGCTGATGGCAAATGCTTGATTCATATAAAGAACGCTCATGCTATTACACAACCCAGGCTACTGTCTAAGGTCGCTTCGTTACCAAATGCTACAATTTCTTTCCAATCCAATCAACACCACGTAAAGAAAGGCTGCGAGCCTTTGACGGTCTCTAGTCGCTCCACGATGACCTTTCTCTTGTGTCCCTCCATATCACTAGCCGCTGCATAGCCAAGATCTCCTTCCAGGTCATCGTCACCCATGCCGCCGTAGTTCATGGACGCGGTCTGTCGATGCCCACTACGAGTACTATTGCTTCGCCCTCGGTTGCCAGGTCTGGGCAGGCTGCGCGAAAAGTCGAAGCTGAATCGCGCATTGGCGTGGCGATGTGGCTTGGGACGGGTCGGAATAGGTGTCGTGTCTTGTGAGAGATTATGACGGGCTTCGCTTGCGTGCATGTCTGCGTAGCCGCGCATGGAAGCCTCGTTCAGGGACATGGGTGACATGGGCCCTGAGAGATCGGCAGATCCAGCCTCCTCGCCGATGTCTCCCAGGTCACCAGCGCTACGATCTTCGTGCGACAGTTCGAACCTGTTGGGGTTAGGGAGATCATGCAGGGAAGGAGATCCCAAGAGGTCAGCCTCGACTGGTGTCGGTCGAGATGGAGCGGTAGTCGAATAAGCTCCTATATCCATCTCGTCCTGCTCGATCCTGACTTTCTTCTGCGACCTCTTACTTGCCTCGGGCGACGTCGACCGTAGTGGCACAGCCACAGGAACGTCAACCAAGTCATCCCATACGCAGACGCGAGTTCGGCGGGTCAATTCGAGCGGTCCATGATCCATCTGCTTGAGTGTCTCCACGACGTTCCATGCCTGACCTTTCATGACAGCAATTTGCTTAGCGAACATTCGCTCCTTGAAATCCTCGTCCATGGTGAACACGTGTCTCAAGGCGATGGTCGTCTCGGTCCACCATGCCGTGCTTGTCAGCAGTGGTAGGAAATGGTCGCGGGTCTTCTGGGTGAACGGCTGCCCAATCAGAGATACCGGCAGGAAGAGCCACCCAAATGGATACGATCGCCAGGCGTCTGGATGCTTCCAAGGCCATGAGAGTGAGTTATCGATGGCTCCCAGCGTCACGTGTGCCGTAGGCTGCTCGGCCAACACAGGTGTGCTTGTCCGTGATTGTGTTTCCATTGCTTCGTATCGACGATATGGGCGAGAGGTATTGGATTCTGTACGCTGAGAGGGGGATGCTGCACGAGGAGTTGAGTGTCCAGCAGACAATGCTCCATTGGCTTTGGGTGGTTCGGCGACCATGTTGACTTCTTCCGTTTTCGTGTCTATCCTGATCATCCAGTTGTCTAGTCCTCGATCCGTGTTCCGCATTATGTAGTCTAGTATTACCAGCTTCTCTAGTTCTTCTCGGAAGCTTTGCTTCAGCTTTGGTGTCCAGTGAAATCTTTGTTGGAGTGCCGGCGAAGGGCTGTCGAGTCGAGGAGGTGCATCTTCGTCGTCCGAGACGTTACCACCTGGTATGCAGTTGGCAAATGCTCGCCTCTTGCTCTTGTGTTCCATATCAGGGCGGAAGTCGGCGTTGTTTTGATCTGGCCAAGGGTGTTCTCGCAAGAACATGTTGGCATCTTTGAAGCCTTTCAAGAAGACCTGAAAACTGCCGGGTTTTGCGGGCAGGCTCTTCTTCCCGCTCCATGTGCTGCGGCGCTCCCAGAAATCGTAGTAGAAGGACTTGGACGAAAGATAGACAACATCGGTATATGGTACAAGGTTGATTCTTAGCTGAGCATCGAGTACGTATGCCGCAGCTTCCGACACATATGACAGATTAGGGATGAGGCAAGCTCGACCGAAGAACCATGGGAAGAGGTTTCGATGCACCCATTTGGTCCATTTGGGATTCCTGGTCGCGTATGGCTCTTCGTCCTTGGGCTTGAATACACCGACAACTTTTCCCTCGCTGTTTCTCGCAAAGTAACTGCCTGAGCTGCCTTTCGAAATCATTTTTGGGTGCATGTTGAGTTCAATTGCAACACGGACACTTTCGACCACATCGTCGAATTGCTGCTTGGTCATGCGCGACTCGTCGTTGTATGCTCGTAAATCTTCCTGCGTTACTGGCCGCACACCTTCTGGTGCTTGGAAGACAGAGTGGTGAATCTCAAGCCTCTGCTCGCCATCCTCTCGTCCTGGCCGGCCGCTGCTCTTGAACTTGTGTACAATCTCTTCTGCCCATCGTTCGAGTCTGGCATTAATGGCTTTAATGTCTACGCCAGAATTGGTCCGCACTCTTCGCAGCGGACGCTTAGGAGATCGGCCGGGAGTAGGCCGCATGCCCTCGCCGGGCCCTGGCTGAATGGCAGCATACCGCGTTGACAGAGGGGTGTTGTTGTATGACTCGTCACCAGAGTCGTCTGAGAGGACTCGGTCGTCCTCATCGGCTTGGGCAAGCTGAGCATAGCCAGATGTTGCTGGTCTTTTTCGAGGCATGCTGAGCTGAGCGCATACCTGGCGCTGGTCTGTACTACCGCATGGGTCCCGCGAATCTGTATCACGGATGCGACGGAACAGGGGACAAGTGACTGTACTGAGAAAGGGAGGAAAAGATTGCGAGTATTGAACAATTGGATGTGTCGAGTTGTATCTGGTACAGGCATCAGACCAACCGCTATGAATGTCGTCCGGCCTAACAAAGAATCGGCAAGCGGTAAGCCCGCTCCGACTACACGTCCCGGTGGCCCATAACGGCCATGGCGCCATCTTCAACGCTGACCTTCCAGTCACCTTCTTTGGCTTCTCGAATCTGCACACCATGAACCACGTTCTAGCTATGACGCCGCAGAGCCGCGTCAGGCCGAAGTGTCGAATATTAGAGACAGGGCTGCCTGCAAAATCCTTCTACCGCTTACTGAAGTCGACTTGACGAGCAGCCACATCTGCTGAATCTTGGCACGGATCTACCAACTCAATTGCTCATAGACGAGCCGGATACTCAGCGTCGAAGATATCAACCCTTGAGCCTTGCTGTCAGCCCTTGGTGACTAGCCCACGAGCCTGTCGATGGGCTACTTCGTATACTACAAGGGTCTGTGGTGGTGATCCCCTACGAACGCCTGTACCTGCCCAGGGGAAAGGGGCAGCAATCCGATCCGACCTCCACTCCGAGCACCGAAATTGATTGCAATTTCTTTCCCCGGATTTCTTTCCCAGCTACCCATTCAAAACATTCGCACATAGGCTGAGAATGAAATGCTTTCGTTGCAGCCAGCTTCGAAAGGTTTGCTGCTTGAATTGATAGCTGATAAGTCGCAAGGAATGAGGACCTCTCACTGGTGCTGTGGGACATTCCACGCAGAGATCTTCAATGTATTGCCCATCCATCAGATTTTATACAACGCCAATCATTGAGCCACTAACGCTCGCATCAAATTGACGGGCGGGTCGTTGATTCGGTGCCCCTGACAGGGAATCATAGGCTTGCCGCCGCGTTGCCTTTCTGCATCAATCTCTATCGATAGTACATCATCTTGTGGTCCTCACAAGACCCTCATGCTCTCCTTTCCTCATTGACCAGTTCTTTAGCAAGCACAACGATAGCCTTGACTTTGTCGTCTTTCTGCCTCGATTTTCGGGGCGTCCATTCGTTTAGTTGACTTGTGCGAGACTGCCAGGTCTCAGAACCGCCATCACGGCATCTGCAGTCGCGTCCTACTTCCGGGCATCGCCCATCGACCAAGCCCAGCATGGCACACCCTCGATCTTGTCCGAAGAGACGTTCACAAACTACCATGGCGTCAAGGCCGACCACCGGCTGCCCTCTCCGCTAGCAACGGCTACCGCGTATCGTCCAGATCTTTCGCGAGCATCTTCTGCATCCTCCCACACATCGTCCAGCCTCGCTACCCCACAGACATACCAGCAAGACCGCGTCTCGAGTTTTGGGCATCCAGATCAAAGCAAGACCACATTGCCAGGGCTGTCACAAATAGCTGGGCTTGTTACGACACCATTGCAGAACAGGTTCGTTCAAAATGGTTGGTCACGGGGACGCGTGCTTACCATTGATGTATAGATCATTCTCGGCAACACATGCGCCGATGAGCTACCACCACACCTTATCAGCAGTACCGACCCCAGGAATCGCGGGACTGATGAACAGTGCACCTGTAAGTGTTGCATCTCTCCTACATTTTCACCATTTCACTTTCCAGAGGAATGCCAAGCGCGGCAAAGTTTTCTCCGACTTCGCGATAATCGATAAGTTATCGATACCATTCATCTTATCTTCTCCTGCTCATTTGTTCATCATGGCTGCTTCGTTGCCGGAGAGCACGACTAACTCGTTGCCTTTTCAACAGCCGGTATGCCAGAATTGTTCGACCTCAACGACGCCGTTATGGCGACGCGACGAGCAGGGTTCGGTCCTCTGCAACGCCTGCGGACTTTTTCTCAAGCTTCATGGCCGCGCCCGACCGATCAGTCTCAAAACAGATGTGATCAAGAGTCGGAACAGAGTCAAAGCCAGCGGAACTCCCAAAAAGAAGGTACATCTCGCACTGATGATTTGCTCGAGTGTTTGCTGACGCTAGCATCAGTTTGAGAATGGTCTTCCTGCGACACAAAGCGCCGACATGATAGCACCACAGAACAGACGTGTCTCTCACATGGCTTCGGGGGAGTCCCAACGGTCGAATTCTCCAGTCTCGCGGACTGGAACACCTGGAGCACAAGATCCCAACATCGCGCCTCAACACATTTTCGATAGCGTTAATCTAGGGGAGAACGGTGCAGGCGGCTCGCCCTCGCTGCCTCCACTGAATCATGCGTTTGGTCTGTCGCCGAATGCGTTAAACGGACTGGACTACACGACATTGGTTGCCAACAACGAAACTCTCCGGACACGTGTGTCGGAGCTCGAGGTGATCAATAGTTTCTACTCCGACAACGAGAACAACCTGCGTTCAGAGCGAGACAAGGCCATCCAAGAGCGAGACGAATTCAAGCGCAAGTTCGAAGAGCTGCAACGGCAACGCGAACAGGAGCGCGAACAGGAACCGGAGTTGGAGCATCCTGCCAAAAGACCCAAAGCGTCCGGCGACACGAGCGAGCAGTCGGCCACTGAAGCATGAACACGTTTTTGAGTAATGTGCGATTTCTCACGCCAGGGAGGGCGCCAGGCCAAGAAAAAACTTGAATAGACACGACCAGATCAGCCAGACGCCTGGCAACAACCAAAAAGTGATACCCACGATCGATTCCCAGCAGAAGGCCGCCGAATCGTGTTTGACGATGATGGCGCATGTTAATATGGCTAACAAATAATTACCAATGTACAACACCAGATCCTGAAAATCATCCAGCGCCCTCAGCCTGTGTCGCCACCATGAGCAGTGTCTGGAACGCCAGGCTGTGCTGATTACGGAATTGTGATTTCATTGAGCTGCCAAGACCATAGCTCCTTTCGCAAGCCACGGTTTCGATAATGCTGCAGGTCGAGGGATGCTCTTGGACCGAACACGTTGACAAACGGCTGGATCACTCTTTGAGACACCAAGTCCAACGGCAAAAGCGTGTTCGATCGATCATCGTTCTCGGCAGATGTCCCGCGCCTGGCTTTCCCCGTATTCCCAGCCTCTACTGCATCTCGGTCTTGGCATTGGTCTTGCTGACTACACGGCATCCCATGCGTGTCATCTCATCGTTCGCCGGACCTGTTCTGACGTGCGTTTCAGTCGCTGTCGGAGGTTTTGGTGACCGTCGGTGTACTGACCCGCGGTTCAATTTGCCGGAAGGGATTTATTCTCCCCGCTTCTTACTCCCTTGCCACTGCCTTCCGCACCCAAGCATCTCTTCAAGCAGGCGCCCTACCGTTTTTTCTCTCGTTCCCAATGGTAAGAACCATTGGTTCTTCCGGCCTCGTTTGTTATTCTCACCACGAACCCTAAGTCAGATCCTCCGATTTGACGAAAGTCGCATTCTGTCTATACATTGTCATCATCATTCAAGCGGCCAAGGCGAGTTGTCATTCTGATTTCACGACGGGCCAGACCCTGATAGTGCCTCGAATGGGCTTCTGATCGCGAGCTAGATAGGCAATTACCTGTTCAGCAAGCAGCTCTTCGTAGCGCTCGCATCACTCGCGAACTTGGCCATGCCATAGTACCGTGACGAAACTATGCGCGGAGCATCAAGCAGACACTTTTTCCTGAAGGAGACCGCTACGCGGTCCGCCGGCCGGAGGATCTATTTTGGCTCCAACGTTCCTAGCTACGCCACAAGCACTGCAGAAAACTCATCGATTACCACCCTCACTCGTCCTTGGCAGTGCATTGACTTATGGGCGACTGCCAAGCTATTCCTCCCTGGCCGATACCATGCACTTTGCCTTTCCATCCAGGACGAAGTCATACAGCTTATGCCGAGCTATGATTTGCAACTGATGCAAGCATGCTGTATGGTCTCGATGGCCCAAGCTGAGCAGTGCTCTGGTACCTCCGAGTCAGCTCATGTCATCTCATCGTATAGGTTCGGGCTCAACACGCATGTCATTCGTTGCACGATGCCATTGAATGTGGCGCCTTACAGAAACATGCACGTCACATAAGGCGGCCTTCAAATCATTCAGGCTTGCACAGTGCTATGTGTAAGACCCCTTCCGCAAGCATGGGGGCCGTCTACGATATATAAGGCAGACAATTGCCTTACCGGGCATTTCCTCGTTCTCGAGACTCTCGTGTCAAGCAGACGGCCCACCCCAGACTCTGAATCGTGTCTAAGTACACGCCCGACAGCTCATCGAGGAGTTTCGACCCAGCACGACACTCAACACACATCACCTCGCTGCCATCAAGCATGCGCAAAGCCAACACACTCGCCGTCCTCGGCGCTCTCATCCCCGCAGCCTTTACCGATCCCGTGTTCAGCCCTCGTGTCCCCATCGAAACCGCCACCCTAACGTTCTTCACCACCTCCTCTCCCATTTGCTCAAAGTCCGAAGCCAGCTACTCCGACATACACTATGTCTTCACCTCACTCGACAAATGCAAGGACCTGAAGTATACGCTCGGCTCCCCTTACCATAACGTCCAAGTCAGCGAGCTTTCCCCGGACTTTGCCAATCTGGGTTGGGAGGTGGTTTTGTACGAGAAGAAGGGATGCAAGGGTGATGTGGTTGGCCGGAAGAAGTTGGATGGGAAGGTGAAGGAGGAGACGTGCTATGGGATTGACTTGGCGCGGAGTGTGCTTCTCACTCCTGCGGGAGATGACAAGGAGACTGGTTTTGACGGTACGTGTTCAGCATTCCCGTCCCTCTTTGTGCCTGGCGGCAAGGATGGCGAGGCTTCCGTCGACTGCAGCTAGCTGACTCGTACTCTCGCAGATGGCTCAAAAGATGACACCGACACCGCCCCACTCGTCCCAGATGATGTTCTTGGTAAGCTAGCCCACCTTTCTTGCTCTAAACCTCTCTCTGTCATCGCGTCCCTGTCGTCGTTGGACTGCCCATCATGTATCCGCTCCTGCCAAACGCCGTCTGGCTCAAGCAACAAGCCCCTTCGCGTCCAGGCCAAAAGCCAACAAGCATGTTCAGAAGGAACCTTCTTCCCAACAGGCCAAACGCCCACAATCCCGCCAAGAGATCCCGAGGCGGCCGATCAAGAAGCGCCGACGCGCATTGAAGAAGGACACAACGCGCCCGCTCCCGCATCAGACGTCACTGCTCGCGCTGTGCCGCCGCGTGATCCCGAGGAGGGCGACCAGAAGAAAGCAAAGTCTTCTTCGTCAACATTCACAACGTCGACCACCAGGCACAACGCGCCAGCGCCAGCAAGCGATGTCACAGCTCGTGCTGTGCCGCCTCGGGATCCCGAGGAAGGCGACCAATTGGACGAGTCACCAGCGCTCGGCCGCAGAGCACCGAAGAAGCCCAAGAAGCCCAAGAAGAAGGTCGACTGTGGGCCCGTGAACAGTGATTGCAATGTCGTGGCGGCGAAGGAGTCGACGGGGAAGAACGACTGATCGGTAGGTCGTTCATTTGCATGCTAGCGCCGATCGATTGACTGGCTCTTCCTTCATCAAGTCACGTTCCTGTTCACTCTATTCTAATCAGCTGTTCTCCAGAGCAACGTCTTGACGACAACCCATAAATCTTTTGTGTTGGGACAATGAGTGCTGACATTTGATGTTCCAGTATCCCCGGTGGACGACTCGACCAGAGATCCGGGGAGCTCGCTGATTGAGATCTGTCATGCGGATCTGCTGGATCCGAGATGCCAGCCTTGAGATGTTTGTGATGGTGCAGGTGAGGCTTGATGTGCTTCTTTTTGCCTTTTGGCAAAATGTGTTCACACGCGATTGAGGCTGCTTCTGAGGTGATCGGGGGGTCAGGTCATGACTAATGAACCTGCATGTATACGAAATTGGACAGGACCTATGTAGCTTAATGGCCATTCACCACCAGTGCAGGTATTGCTCGCCTCCAATACCGACGAGTGGCTTCCCTTTGGGAGGCAGCTGAGTAAATCGCCTGTGTGCTTTGATCATTGGCGCACCAAAGGACTGGATAATTCCATACACGACCTCTTCTGGATTCACCTTCCGCGAGTACACCATCGATACAGCCAGTATTCGATCCCGTTCCATCCCTGTTCAGCTTCTGTTACCCGCCAGCCGCAATCGATGAGTGCTATAACTTGCTCTCAAGCCCCACTGGTCAAGACATAGCCAACCCGAGACCGCTTATAGACTGCAAATAAGGCGGGGGTGTATGCAAGTATACCAAGTTGTTTCTAGCAGTTATGCAATGCTACTCGTCATGATTCCCATTCTCCCTCCCAAGCTGATCATTTACCTCTCTGGCCCGCCTTCAACGCACCACTGCTACCATCGGTCATGATCGCGCTTCGCAGGAAGGCTTCCCCATCGACCGCCCCTGCTACAGAAAGTGTTCAGAGAGGCTTCTACATATGCTGTCAATCGATCGCTCCTGCCGCATGAAGGTATCCGGAGGGGCAGCTGCCAGCGGCCTCAGCTGATGGCTCCTGCAGTATTAGAGAAAGTTTGTGAAGAGGCAGGTGCGAACAGTGAAGCCGGTCGCTCTTGCATTGCTAAAGATAATATTAAGCGAGGCAGGTGCGTGAGCAGTCAGCCGGTCTGCTACAATCACAGTCATCCGGTCTTAAGTGAGTCCATCGTGCTGGTCGGTGTCGCATAGATCGAACGCCTGAGAGCGTCCTTCTGCCGTTGCTGCCTTCTCGCGCGACGGGGAGTTCTAAACAATCGTGGCTTCGCTTCGTGCTCGATGCCTGCTTCGGTCCCCTTTCCTGAAAAAAGCCCAAGACACCGCATACGCCAAGGCCTTCACCCAGACTTCGATCCGCCGTTGAAACTGCAACAGATCTAGCCTGCACTCGCCCCTAACGCAGCATGGACCTCTCGTCAGCCTCTTTCTAGCGAGGCCGATAGTTTGGTGATGTCTGTGAAAATGCGCAACCTCGATTCAGGTGTCCAAAAATGCTGTTTTCAGGAAATTGGTCTCCCCAACGAAGTTGTGCCTCCCCGGACAAGCAACTTCGGCAACACAACGAGAGTTGGGTAATTTGCTGCGCCCCGGGGTTTTGAAGTCGGGGGCGCGTAAGGATGAAAAGTCGATATTTCTGGTGGTCGGTCTGGGTCGCCACTCTGAAGGTCTTGGCATCATACGCAGCGATTGGAAGTCCCTAGCTGGGTATGTATAGTTTGAGACTCGGACACGGAAGGTGATCCGCGGAGTAGACAGTTCCAGTGTGCCAGTGTGCTCGGCGTTCGTTGTTGGCGTACTGCACTCGAAGTCCTCTTCCCCTCTCCTCTCGGTGGAGTCTCTGTGCTGTAGTCTGCCGGGCGGCATTAGGCTGCATCTGAATTCACCTCTCCGTCCTCGCACCCCTCGTAGATCCATCACTCTCGACTTGAAGCCGATCAATGTCTCCCGTGACCTCCAGGATCTCGCTCTCGATCTCCCCATACCTCCTTCCCAACTTCTTGAGAACCGTTGCCCTTGTTGGCCCACCAGCATCATTCACCAGATCCCTTTCTGCTGATTCATACTCTCCTAAGGCCTTCCTGAGCTGCTCCTTTCGCTCTTGTAAAACTTGCTCCTCTGCGTCTAACCTCGTTAGCACGGCGTCCCCATCAACAGCCCCATCCCGCTCTAGCTCCTTCAGCATAACTTCCCCCTTGGCTCTCAACCCCCGCGCAACGGCCTTGTCGAAATCCGCCCGCGCCACGAACGATCTTGCTTCAGAGGCTGCGCCGTAGACAGTGCTTTCGAGTCGTGGAAGGCGGGATCTTGTCAGTGTTGTGGAATTGGATCTGAGGAGTGATGTTGTGGAGGCTGCTAGGTTGAGGAGGGCGTTTGGCAGGGTATGCGCGTGGAGGCCACGCGAATGGGAAAGGAGGTGCTGGAGGTGGACGTCCACGGCGGAGGAAGGGCCAGACGGAGGAGAAGATGACGCCGGTGTTGATGAGGCGTCGCAAGACACCATAGCATTCCGTCTTAGCCTGCCCTCCATTCCGATGAGCAGTGCGCTGAGCTGCGCCGAGAGCGGCGAAGCAGATGAAGTCGTCCCTACTTTTTGCCCTGTTCCCAGCTCTGGGGAAAGCATGCTTCGAAAAGTCGCAAGATCCTGCCTCATCAACCCATGCTCCTCAGCACTCAAATCTGGCGCAGATGCGATGTACTGTACCATCAATCCAACCAGACCCATATCCTCCTTCGTCAAGACAGAACCCTCCTCGGCCGTCTCATGATCGACGTCCTCTACCACCTGCCCTGTCCCTGCTTCCTCAGGACCCACTGCACCAGCACCACGGCCACCAGCAACGCTGCTCAACGCCCCCAACAACAGCCTCTCTCGCGCGAGCCGCTCCCTTAATGCACGTAAATGATCCGCAGTACCTTCGTAGTCCTCATTCCTCGCGCGGCTCGACGCGTCGTGCTCGAGATATTTGGTGATGAGGGTTTTATGTAGTGTCGCAAAATGTGGGTTGTTTTCCAGGAGCGAGGGCTGCGGTGGGGGGATCATGGTTGGACATGTTCTTCTTTTTTCGGCATATTTTTTTCGCTGATGAGTCGTCAACGAGGGTCGGTGAACAAGATTGTAGTAGTCGGGTCTTTGTAGGGCATAGGATGACGATGTATTCTGTCAATGAGAGGTGAAAAGTGGTAGCTGGTTTCTACTGAGGTTCTCGGGTTGTTCTCTTAGTCTACTGGTTCTTGGCACTATCGGTATCAGCGTCCTAATGCTCCATTATAGCACAATACATCGAATCACCTTGCTCGGCGGAAGGGTTATGTGAAGCAGTTATGAAGGGTGCAAAGGGTATCTTTTTCCCAAGTAGAACTATTTGCCCCTTCTGCTCTTCTCATACATACTCTTGAGCTCATGTCTCTGCTATTTCTGATGTGCCAAAAAAGATCGCTGCTTTGCGACCCACGTGTACTTAGACTCTCAGCCGCGCATTTGTGTTAACGACCACAGCTCTTCCGATACCTTCCGCTGCGGTAGGTAGTTGACGCTGCTGAAAGTGAAGCCCATTCAGTGAGAGCCTGGCTCAAGCAGCCAGACAGGTGTTCTCTCATGTAGAGGCATCAGCCTGAACAGCCACGGCAAGCTTTGACACTGGTTGAAGTGGCGAAAAGCAAGGAGCTAGGCAATACGTTGCTTAGTGTAGTGTGATGAGAGCAATGCTCAGGTAATCGCTGCAATTTGTGCTGTGATAGAAGTGCCGAACTACAAGCCATGGCCAGACTCACTACCAATCACTCATCTTCAGTCCTCCTCACTCTCATCAGAAGAATCGTCGTCGCTATCGTCATCATTCTCGATGGACTGCATCGCGCCGGGACTAGCGGCATCGCCCGAAGCGTCGTAAGCACTCAGCTTGCCGCGAAGGGACTCGATTTCGGCTTCTTGAGCGGCCTTGGTCATCGGCTTGTTCTTCTTGGACTTGGGCGGAGCAGTTGGAGCTGATGCATAGTTGTCATCGTCGCGAGATGTCTCCTCGGGCGGCGGTCCCGCATACTTCTTCACGTATGACAGGAGCTTAACCAGAACGTGGTTCGGGACCTCTTCAATATCGAGTTCGACCTCACTATCGTTCGACGCGATGTTGGGCATACTGGATTGAATAATTCGCAGCGCCTCATTCATCTGCTTCTCGGGAAGGAGGCCAATACCATTAGAGATGTACTGCTTCTCGGCGAACGTGACGAACTTCTCTTTGGGAGGCTTCGATGCCTTTTTCTTCTCTGGCTTCTGCAGGCCGGGGAATGTTGTCTTCGGCTTCTCTTTCTTGGACTTAATTTTGCTCTTCTTTGGCACTGGAGCATTTGGAGACTTTTCCTTCTTCTTCTTGTTGGATTTGGACAGCCCTTCCATCTGTTTGTTCATCTCAGCAATCTGCTTCTGGAGTTGGGCGATCTTGTTGTTGCGCTCATCGCCAGAGTCGTCGGCATCCTCCTCCTCACTCTCGCTACCCTCATCCTCCTCATCGGCATCAGACTGCGGCTCACTAGGCGGCTCACGAGCGGCGATCCAGTCGTCCTTGGTAGCCCACTTCTTGTTGAACAAGTCTTCGAGAGCGTGGCCTTGTTGGTTGACATAATCACCGTCGGGGTTGAACTTGTAGCAATTCTTGAAGACTAGGCGAACATCCTCCTCGAAATCTTTGGCCTTCTCGTAAGCGTTGCCCTGTAACTTCGTCTGGACGGTGCCAAGATCCATTGGCTTCTTGATGATCTGGAAGTACGTTGGGATGTTGAGTGCGACGGGATCAACTGGATGTGTGAAGTACTGATTCATGATCCAGTTGCGCGGAGAAGTCAACTCTTTGATCACCTCCTCGCAGAAGCGGAGTTGCAATTCGTACTTCTTCTTCTTGGGCCGTCCAGATGCGAACTCATTGTTGCGCTTTGTGGGGACGATCTGCCGCTTCGGACGACCATCAGCCATGTTGCTATCACGGCGAATGAGCGGGATGCCATCGGGACCAGGCGCGAATGCGGGTGCTGGAGCGGCGGCCGATTTGGGAGACGGGGCGACAGGAGCCGGCGCATTTGATGTCGACACGCTGGGACGCCTCGGTGGTGCGGTACGAGTAGGCTCTATCTTGGCTCTCGCTGCTTTCTTCTCCTCTTTGCTCGGTTCGGCAAACTGCGCTTTGGGCAAGTGTTGCATCTGGTTCTTGAACGAGCTCTGCATCTTGAAGGCGGACTGGGTGACGACATGATCCTTGCCATTGAACAGAACGCAGTTGTTGACGATGAGATCAAAGTCGGCCACGAAGTCCGAGATCTTGGTGTAGCCATCGGCCTTGAGCTTCTGGTCGATCTTCGACAAGTCCATAGGGTGCTTGACAACCTCTGGATAGTTCGGGATCTTAAGCGCGACATGATCGACAGGCTGTCTGAAGGATGCTGAAGCGTTGCTCTTCTTGAGGTTGGAGATGACCTTCTTCATGTGGTTAAGCCGAGGTTGGGTGACCGAATCATCGCCGTCAGGAGCAGGTGTGCTGGCCGCAGGACTCGCAGCTGCGGGAACATCGGGGACCTTGAAGCTCGTCTCTGGCTCGTCGGTCTTCATACGCTTAGCCGACGGCTCGACGTCTTCGGGATCTTCTTCGCGCTCTCGCGCAGTCTTGACAGGAGGAGCTTCTGTCATCTCTGCATCCTCGACAGGCTGTGTGAGAAGAGAAGAGGCGAGAGGAGCTGGCGTCGAGTCTGGCGCAACATCTTGAGAAGCTCTAGAGACATCGCTTCGGGTTGAGAAGGCTCAGCAGGAGTTGGAGTTGGTTCTACAGGCGTCTCTGTCGGCAAGGTTGGGTACTGTATTTCGGAGTTGGTTTGTGCAGTCGTCTCGGCTGGCAACGTCGCGTGCTCTGGCTCCGGTGGAGGAGGTGGAGTCTGCGCTGGGGGAGTCGCAAGACCCGTCTCTGACGATAACTTTACTGCTTCGGGTACCGCACTGACAGGTGGTAAGGTGACTGGTGTTTCGGATTGCTCCGGGACCGCAGATAATGGCGCTTGCAGAGACTCTACAGGTGGAGGAATTGCAGTAACGGCGTTGTCTTCAGCGTGCTTCTGCGCTTCGACAGCTGCAACTTCGCTCGCACTCAGCGCATCGGCATGAGGCGGCGAACGAAGGTCTGATGTCGGCGCTTGAGGCGCAGGATCTGAGATCGATGCCAATGATGGTTGGTCGAGGTCTGTGAGTTGCGTCGCTGACTGCGTCTCTGCTGGGATCGAAGATGGTACGATTGAATCTGCAAATGAATTTGTAGCCGAAGTCGTGGCATCTAGTGGAGCCGCCAAGCCTGACGAAGCGTGGGTTGTCGTCGGCGGCAACGAGTCAGGCGCAGCCGGCACTTGAACGCTCGAAGACTCTGTGGGGTTCACAGCCGCATCATCAGCATGGAAACCATTCGTCGTTGGTGGTGCAATGTCGATGGCTGGTGCGCTATCCACATTCGGAGTTGAGTTGGCCTCAACAGGAGCTGTTGAAGCTACTTCGGCATTAGATATCGACGCTTCCACATTCGACGCTATGTGCTCTGCTTCAGGTTGCTCTGAGGTCGATCCGAACTGCTTAGGTAGGCTAAGATGTTGTCAGTCATGAATAGGATTGGCATTGCAAACGAGCGAAACTCACCCTTGAGCTTCCAGGCTCAACTCGACATCCATGACGACGATCTACGACTACGAGTAGCCGGTCGCAATAAACAAGCGTCAAGTGGCGATCAGATGGATTGTTTGGTGCTCTTCTGGCGCAACGGATCGAAGGAAGAGGGAGAGAAGAGAAGCAGATGGTGAGTCAGGCGCAAGATATTAATAGTAAAAGCTGCCGCAGATTGAATGCCTTCAGTGAAGTTCTGCCTATTGCCACAGTCAAGTGGCAATGACTGTGTTGATAAAGAAGAGAAAGCCCGCCTGAAAGGTGATGTGCCTGCCTCAGAAGAGAAGGAAGTCGCCTGCGGAGTGGCACGTGATTGCTCTTGCCAAGGCCGGAAGATCAATCGTCGACGTGAAGGATGTGGCCTGGTGACAGTGACAACAACAAGCTCAGTGAAGAGATGCGATGCCAGCGACAACAGCGACTGCTTCACCCTTCCCTGCCCTTCTTCAATGCAGGTGTCGACAGGATGTGGTAATGATGTATGATCGCCTTGCAGTTAAGTCAGGACGAATCAGAGCAGTGCTTGGCACGGCTGTTGGTGTGGAATAGAGAGAGAAGGCCGGAAATCGAGGAATTTGGAGTTGATATTTTGAGGAGGGGCTGCGTTCAATTTAAGTAGCCTCGGCCTTCACAGGCCACTCTGTTACTCTTGGGAGCTCAAGCAATCATTGGGTTTTAGGCCTCTCCACTACGCCAGACACGACCAATGACAGTCGAGAAGTAAGATGATGAGCCCACACCTGGGATGCGAAAAGCACGCTAGTGAGGGGTCTGTGCGTCAACCATCGTCTTTTTCCTCTTCCTTTTTTGCCCCTTTCCTACGCGTCTTGCGCGCCTTGCGTGCCCAGATATCAGTTCATCGGTATCCATTGATCATCAGGCTTGATGACCTCGTGCTTCGGTGTGCATCGTCGTCAGTTGGCATTACCTTCGCCATTCCGACGCCAAATGTCGCGCCGTCGGTGCTGGGTCGTGCTTATTACCGATCTCCGAAAAGCTTACCTTGTTTGGGCTGCAAAGCAGGCAGCCGCTCCGCCTGCCAGTGGAAAATTCTGGTGTCACGTGGTCAACATCAGAATCAGAATTCCTCCTGAGATGAGGCAACTCAGCCACAGGGCTGACTGTTCAGACAGTGTCGTCTTTGTTGGGTATGATAATCGCATCGTAATCCAGTCTGCCGTTGAAGCCGATGTGGTCGCTCGGTCGCGACCGTAATAAGTTGCGATGCCACCGTGTTGATAACTTGTTGTCCATCAGCTGCTTACCACGCCGGGTTTGCCAGCATCCTGAGGTCCGCCTGAGGCTCCGAAATGTAAAGAGCGTGTGCCGGTACCTACACGGAAGAAGATGAATGCCAGTCTCATCGAGACAGTAAACTGTTCGATGCGTTGCGATGCTGGCCGAAAGTGTGTCTGAAAATTTCGATATGCTCTGGATAAACTAGGTGGCCATTCGGGAAGCGGTCGGCACGACTGATCAATGCAGCTCACCTTCTGAGGACAGGAGACAGGCGTCGATGTATCTACCGATGTGGCATTGATAGGACGACTGTGGTAAATAGCCCAACTGAAATTCAAACGTGGTCGCTCAGCAAGAGGTAGGTCCGTCGAGTTGGGTAGTGGAAAGACAAGTGAACAGTTGAAACGTGTGCGGATAAAAATGTACCTAGGTATGGACAGTTCAGGTCATACCTAGGCTAGGCCAGTGCGGAGTTAGCGTGCACAGCTGGCACCTGTGCAGCTCCGTAAAAAAAGTTCGTGGTCGAGTGCTCCAATTGTACGAAATAATTTATCGACTGCAGCAAACATCTGATATGTTGAAGGAAGGCCTCCGGAGGGACTCGACATTGGCTTCGGAGAGCGAGATGTAAGCGCTGCAGTCTTGTAGCCTCTCCTCAACGTCCAGCACCTCAAGCAGCACGTTACTTGTTTGCAGCATGGCCAAATCGCAGCCCACCTCGACCGCCAAAGTCGCTGCTGCCACGAACTCGACAACACAGAAATCTTCGATCCTGAAATCCTCGTTCGCACCTTCCCGCCTGCAGCTCCGGCTCTTTGCTTCCGTCATACAGAGTTTCGACTCACAGCAGCTACGAATACATGACACTGCCACGGGACGACTGCGGTCACAGCATGCGGGCAAGGCTGGCAGCAGAATAACATGTATGGACTGGGGCCATACTCGTCCGCACACCAACGGTACGCAGCCAAGTAAGAGCCGGAAGAAGGATGATGTACTACTGGCCTACGGCACCAGCACATCGGAAATATGTCTCTTTGCTCCTACTGAAGGTCGGGTTGTGGCGGAATTACAAGGACAGCACGAAAGAGGAATTCTCGACCTCAAATTCGCCGAAGACACCAACAACCTATGGAGTATCGGCGGCGATGGTCGGCTGGTGCAGTGGGACGTTGTAAGCAAAAAAGCACTGCAGAGCATATCACTGCCCGAGTCCTCGATACAGACGTTAGCGCCCATACTCGATTCGTCAGCGATACTGTGTGCGTCGAGCAGGCCGCATCTACTGTATACAGACAAGTCCGCCCATACCGAGACACCTACGTTCGACTCGATGGCACAGCCAATACACTCCATTTACCAGTCCAGCGACTCAATACTCGCTGCGGATGGTGAACGATACATAAACATGTACAGGTCAAACGGCCGACTGTCTCGTACATTGTTATCGAAAAGCGGTGTTCAAAACTTCACTGTCGATGCAGGAGACGTCTCGGTCGTCGCCGAAGAAGATCAGCAACTGCTTGCTGCATTGGGAAAGGACGGCACAGTCGAGCTATTTCCAAAGCCTTTCGCGCCACCACAGAGTCAGAACGGCCTCAAATCAAGTCGCAAAGATCTCACGCAAAAACCGGTGGCTCAGGTCAAGCTCATTGACTCTTCGTCAAAGCAGACACCCATTTTTGCAGCATCCATACAAGGCGGCGAGATAATACTGGCATCAGTGACAGGAGGAGTTGACCTCAATTTCCAGAAAGTCCGCTGGCAGGATGACGGGTCCGGCGAGCTACTCTTTGCTGGCTCTAAGGAGGTCGTACAGTCAAGATCAGCCGCTAGCCTGGGCTCAGCGAACGTAAATGGTGTCAAGGATATGGGCAAGCCCTACGTCGACGAGTCCAGTACTGTGGTGACCAACGGTCTCGGCGTACCAGGCTCACAAGAAGCAGCCATCGATATCGAGAGCTCAAGTAGCGATGACGAGGAAGCTGACAGCGAAGATGAGGCAGGTGCCGATCTCGCAGATGGAAAAGCTGAATCAGACGTCGAGTCGGACGAGGAAATGGCGGACGCGCCACCCGCAGGAGCACCTTCCTCCACAGTCCAAGTCCTCAGCTCTGATGCGCAGCCACCAGCGGACGACACTCCCACTTTCGGCGATCTGCTCGCTGCCCAAGAACCCTCCAACAAAATCGTCTCCATCACATCCGCCTTCCCAGACACCAACCCACCATTCACAAACTCTTCCGGCGCCTTGACGATCCCAACAGGAATGTCTCTCGGCACCGTCCTGACTCAAGCTCTGCGTACCAATGATCGCTCCCTCCTCGAAGCCTGCCTCCATACCTCCAATCCAGACATAATCCGCAACACTATCACTCGACTTGAGCCTCCCCTCGCTGGACCACTCATCAGCAAGCTCGCCGACCGCATCATCTCCAGGCCTGGGCGATATGGCCACCTCCAAATTTGGGTCCAGCACCTGTGCGTAGCACACGGCGCTGCGATCTCCAGCAATACTGATGCACGAGATCGGCTAAAAACGCTGTACCGCGCACTCGACCAGCGCGCGAAAGGCCTGCCAAGTCTGCTCCTCCTAAAAGGCAAGTTGCAGATGGTCGAAGGGCAGTTACGCTTCCGCAGGGAAATTGCCGAGCAGCGCGCCGAGCTGGGCGGTGGCGCGTCCGGCACACGGAATGTGAATGTCTTCATCGAGGGCGAGGCAGACAATTGGGACAGCGACACAGATGTTGAAAATGACGGTCCTCTTCCGAAGAAACGTGCGAAGAAAGATCTCGCTCAGCTCGTGGGCCAGGCCGATGACTCAAACGACGACACTGACGTGGACGATGACAGTGACGAAGAAGAAATGCCTGCAGCGCTCACAAACGGCATCGCCCATGCCTCAGACTCGGATTCCGACAACGAGTCTCACTCCTCCCGCTCCGCCAATGGCGCACTTCTCGACGACGAAGCCGAAGAGTCAGCTGTGGAGGATGACGAATCGCTAGAATCTGGCTCCGCATCTACACCCAACACCTCTGACTCCGATGAGGAAGCCAGCTCCCGGGACGGAGAGGAGGAAGAAGATGACGAGGACGACTCCGAAATGGAGGGTTTCATCAATGATGGAGAGGTCAGCGTGGCGACCAGTGGGGATAGTGACGAGGTTCTGCATGATGCGCCTGTCGAGGAGGAAGAGGAGGTCATCGTCCAGTCCAAAAAGGAGAAGAAGCGAGAAAAGGGAGAGAAGATGGAGAAGCCGAAGGTCAAGCGGCGGAAGGTGTAGTGCTCCTTCCATGCTAGAGGTGTGCATATTTCGTTGCTGAATCAGGCTTCAATGGGATCAACTCATGTGGATAGTAGGGACCTAAATATTGCGCGGCATCGACGACGGCAGGTCATACGGAAGTTTATTGGACAGCATTGTGTCAGGAAAAGGCGTCTATGATGAGACGCATCTATCTCGGATCAACTTTGTCTTCCCGTTCACGATCAAGATATGCTGAGCAAGTACTTGATAAGCATCAAATGAAAGCATCACAGATGCTCGACTGTCCTGTACTACGTACCTGCGAGGCTCAGTTGTCTCCACCACTTCATCAGCGACGTGATTATTACTCGACAGAACCGATTGACATGCATAAAAGGATATACTCCTAACAAGACCGGTTAACTTGATCGGCCTGGTGGGCCTCCAGCAGACCGGTTGATAGCCAAGGCCACACGTCAGGCCGGTTGACCAATGTTACACGCCGACACTTTGTCCAGACCGGGTGACAAGACATATTGCTCGAAGCCGGATGACAACCCTCCTACACTCCTTCCTGTTGGTCTGTAAGTGCATCGTCTTTTGTGTGCACCAGCTTGCGTAGCCACAGTAGCGAGCCATCATCGACGTCCATCAGGCGTCGTCGAGCAAGCCGTCAAAGTCTCGTTGTAGTAAGCAGTGTTATCGTACATGCCCAGTGCGAAGGGGAATATATGTGCAATAAGATAATCGCCGCACAGCACCATGTATGTTCACTACCATATTCGCCTCATCGCACAAAGATTGTGCGTCGAGCACGGCTTACGAGGGTGCTTTCAATGTCATCAAATGCGGGCCAGTCCAAGATAGGTACGTAGCAGCATATCGAAGGGGCACGTACAGCGTGAAAGTTCGAATGAATCAGACGACCTTGAGCAGGTCGCCCGGTCTAGGTACAGACCTGGCTCAGTGCGTACCAATACCAATACCCAATCTGTTCTGCCAACCAACCTACCTCCCTCACATTAGCGCGATACAGATACACCCGGTCGCCCACCCCCGACGTAATAATAGTTCAACATTCCCTCTTCTCCATCCGTTATCAACGAATAGCATCTGCACGCCCTAATCCCAGCTCACCAATCCCTTCGCACCAGCCCTCCAACACTCTGCTGCCACCCAACACACCGGGCGCGCTACCCAAGCCTTTTCCGCCCAGCGCATTGCCGGTGCTCTTCCCAGCCCACACCTCAAAGAACTTCACCGTCTGATCACAGCACGCAATGATCAGACTCCCCTCTTCTTCCGTCCTGGACGCCCATGGCTCGCCCTCCGCACGCACACCAGTCGAACGCGCAAGGCTACGCTCACATCGGCGTCGCGCTGCTGGAGAAGACATTGTAGATGGTGTGGACCGAGAGCGGGTTGTGCTGGGGGTGCGGACTGCAGAGCGACCACGTTCTTGAGACGGTGTGCCCTCTTCTTGAGCTGCTTCCGCCCTTCGCCTCTGCATCTCTCTGATGCGCACCGCTTCCCAAGCCGCGAAGCCCTCGCCGATTTGCTTGCGAGAAGGAATGGCGTCATTCGGTCCACCTGGGTACGGGATCGCCCAGAGCGCTCGGCCAATCTCTCCATTGGCTTTACGGTCCCACGGAATGCTTGTCACGCATTCACACTCCGGCCAGCTGAAGACTGCAATGCGTATGCTGTGGTCTGGCTGGGCGTAGCCGAAGGTAGCCACGAGCTCTCGCCGCGTAGTACTCCAGATCAGGCTCGTGACCTGCGCAAATACGTTTATCACAGCCAAGGCAGTCCCTGAAGTGGTATGGTAGAAGTGGATCTGACGATCGTTGCTTCCACCACCAGTCGCTACGAGACTCGGCTGCCATGGGGCAAAAGCTATCGCCTTGACAGCGGCAGCGTGATAAAACGCATAGATCTGGAGGTTGGCTATGCCTGGCAGCATCTGATCTGCAAGAGAGTTCTCGAGAAGGGGTGCGTCGCTTCGTAGCGCTCTGCGACGTGTTTGCTTTCCTAGATCCGACCTGATCTCGGCCCGACCTCGTCGTGGTGATGCTGGGGGCGTAGCAGGTAGATCAAGCGACAAAGTCGCAAAGCTTTCGATAGCGTCAAGGCCTAGCTGAGCACTTCTGGGAACGTCTCTGTGTGGAGTAAGCGGCGGTGTGAGCGGCGAATCCGGCTGTGGTCGCCGAGCTTCAATTCGGCTTGGGCCAGACATGTCATGATCAAGCCCATAAGCAAGCACATCTTCGGCCTTGAACAGCAGAGCCACGTTATCATTGCCGCCAGTGATGAAGCATCGGCCATCCGGGGCCCAGCCCAGCCCACAGATGTTTTGTCGGTGAGCATCAAGCTTCACTAGGAGTGTTGTAGATCCGGGCTCCGAATCTGGCCAGTCGATGGAGTAGTAGTAGATTCTGCCATTGTCGTCGCCGACCAGTAAATCCTCACATGGCATTTCGCGACCAGTATGAGTTCTTCTTTTGGTAGTCGTCGGCCGGAAGGCGACGCAGGAAGCTGGGCACGGATGAGGTATCTCGAATCGCTGTCGAGACTCAAAGAGACTCCATAATGTCACATTGCCACTATGTCGTGCGACTGCAAGGATCGACTTGCTGCCTTGCTCCGATGAGAAGGCCAGCGAGGTAACAAAATTCGTCAATCGAGTCGTTGGCAGTGGCGGGTAGCGAACACCATATTCTTCGGTCCAAAGATACACCTTGTGCGTTAAGGCTACAGCCAGTGTTTGAGATGTATTGCAGTAAGCCAGCACAGAACAGTAGAAGTCGTCCTTGAGGTTTGGTGCATCGAGAACGCGAAATGCGACGCTCGGGATGCTCTTCTCCGGACCACGCCTTTTGACAGGCGCCTTGATCGTGCCGGGAGGCTTCCATCGT
Source organism: Cyphellophora attinorum (assembly GCF_001299255.1). Taxonomy (NCBI): domain Eukaryota; kingdom Fungi; phylum Ascomycota; class Eurotiomycetes; order Chaetothyriales; family Cyphellophoraceae; genus Cyphellophora; species Cyphellophora attinorum. Next base: position 397,571 of record NW_017253239.1, on the reverse strand, counting down.
CCATCTTGCCAGCTGATGCTGTTGGGTGGGTGCTGAACAGGAGCTGACGAGTGTCTCAGCATACGAGAGGCTTGATCAATGTCAAGAGCCACAGCAAGTCTCTTCTCATGTGCAAGAATGTGATCCTCATCGCTGGGCTTGTTCAGGAAGTCTGGCGTGTGAATGGGAGCATTCGTACCACTGGCGAGTCGAGTACCACGACTAGTTGGCACACCTCGTAGCTGACCAAGCGATACCGTGTCCAGGGAGCCAGTCGACTAAAATGCCGCCCAGTTTGGATGCCTCATTGCCTCGGGAGGTCTTCCCGGATCGATGTTGACAGGACCAGCATTGTTGTGCACAAAGGACGGCGTGTAGACAGGTACTCGTAGTCGGCTAGCGTGTCTGCTGTCATTATAGACTGGAGCTCTTCTCACGGTGACGGCTTGAAAGGGATCTTGGGATGGGTCTCTCGACCGTTGGTATTGCTCTCGACCTCGAAGTGAAGAGGGTGGGGTACTCGTATGGTACGACTCAGACCTGCCCAACAGCGGCCTTTGAGAAATAAATCGGTCTGGCGACTGCATGATGTCGATGCACGACGGAATAATGATCGTCTGGTGTACACCAGATATGCTTAGGTAGACAGGCAAGGATCCGATGTTTAAACCACGATATCTAATGAATTTCATGTGGGGCGCAGTTGCCTGCTTCAGGCGTCCGTCCTTTCCTGCTGATACTATCCCGTCGTCCTTTCTGTACAACACTCAACGGCATAGATACCCGGAAGGCATCTCGAGTTTATGAAACCCTATATTTGATGCAGTCGCATCATTGTCGCGATGGCGAGCGTAAGGGCCCTGCAGGCATCAACGACTGACTGATAGCTGATTTTCATCAAAAGCATGGAGTTCCGCGAGGCAGCACCATAGGCGACCGCTCGGCGGCAGCGCGGTCTCGTGAACTGAGGGAGATTGAAGAATATAATAAGCTTGTGGGCGATATTGACGCCAAGGTAAGTCAGAAGACGACGAAGGGCATGATGAGATGGCGCTAATTGATGGAAACAGGTTGAGAAGGAGGACTTCACGCCTGAACTTCTACAGGAGACTGCAGAGCTGCTGAAGAAAAACCCAGAATACTACACGATATGGAATCATCGTCGGCGGATATACGAAAACGAATTCAAGCAACTAAAGGCCAGCGTTGCCACTGGTGAATTGACAGATGACCAACGACAAAGTCAAGTCATGGACATAATTCAGCTCGACCTTCAGTTCCTGTTCCCACTCCTTCTAAAGTTCCCCAAGTGCTACTGGATCTGGAACCACCGTCTGTGGCTGCTTGACCAGTCCACAATATTGCTACCGAAGGAACAGTCGTTACCTCTGTGGCAGCACGAGCTGGGTCTTGTCGGACAAATGCTCAGTAAAGATAGCCGCAATTTTCATGGCTGGGGCTATCGCAGAATGGTCGTGTCGAATGTAGAAGCATTGACGGACTCAAGCATGGGACGGAAGGAATTTGACTATACCACTAAGATGATTTCAGCCAATCTGTCCAACTTTTCAGCATGGCATAACCGGTCGAAGCTGATCATAAGAACTCTGGAGGAGCAGCAGGCTGACGACGAGGAACGACGGAAAATGCTGGACGATGGTGAGACCGTAGGCTCGTTGTGACGATGATGCTGACCACTCCCAGAACTCGCACTCATTCACAAGGCCTTATTCGATCCATACGACCAGTCACTGTGGATCTATCATCAGAACCTCATGTCGACTCTTGATCCCAAAACGGCGCATAGAACCATGGCGCCCAATCTGAGTACGGCAGACCGATTGGAATATGTCAGACAGGAGCAGGATTTCGTCCGAGAACTGTTGGAGGACACTGATGACTGTAAATGGATCTACCAGGGGTTGATGGAGTTGGCATTCCTTGAGTCGCGGCTCCACGCCATTCCTCTGAGCGAGGAACAGCAGACTGAGGTCATGACCTGGCTTGAACGACTAAAAGCATTAGATCCTTTAAGAAAAGGAAGGTGGGACGATGTCTTGTCCTCGCATGGTCAGCCTGTCAATGCTTCGTAGAGAACAAGTAGCGGAACGCATCAGGCCTAGATTCGCAGACCGTGCGCGTCAACATGGATACAACCACGTGTTGATAAATGCCCGCTTTCGAGGGGGCAAGGGATGAGTCAGTGCAGCGATAGACTGGCCCTGGAGCCCTTCAACACGATTGCCGTGAAGTCGATGGACATATCACTCGCGGTGAAATCAATGTACATGGATGAGATTATTATTGTTGTTGATGACATGCTTGAGAGTACGATGTTTCAAGAAGAATGCATCGTTCTTGTCAGGGGCACGAGGGCATCTGAAACACAGCCCATCAACGGCTTTGACTGGGGGCGTTGAGTTTAGGCGTAGGTCTTAGGCGGAAGGGGCGGCCTGGGTGGAGTAGGATCGAAGCCGAGATGGGGGCTGCCCGGCCAGAAAAAGAAGATGGATGCACGCTCGACGTCCTCTTCCGGACAGTACACACCTGCATATTCAACACGTCGCCTTAGTCCACGACTCCAGGCACAGTATTGACTTTGTATTCACCTTCACTCAACGAATCGACCTCTGCTATCACCACTGTGTCCTGCATCACCTCATACCCTCTGTATCAGCACACGTGTCACCTCTCCTGATCTGGTGTTCACGGTCCGCAAGTACTCTCGTTTCGACACCTGACTGGCTGGCTGTCTATCAGCTCGATGACCTCGATATTGGTACCACCTCACCCCTAATCTACCTACGATCCAACGCACGTTCAAGCAAACCCGCTATAAGAGACAGCCCAGTGTCTACATTGAGGAGGCACGCGATACACTTCTAGCAGCTGCTGCTGCCAGGCAGCAAAACATGGATACCGTGCCTTCGAGTGCGGACAACACAGATAGGGAAGAGGTAAGTACCATATTGCTCTCTCGTCCGGACCGAGAACTGATTATGGCACAGAACTTCGAGGATGCCAATCACTCGCAGTTAGACTCGAAGCTCACCTCACCCACGGACTCGAGTCGACCTGCGCCCGAGTCTGAGCAGCCTTCCCAACGAAACAGCAACACCTCCTCAGCAGATCATGGCGCCAATGGATCGGTCGAGCAGAAAGGCGCGCCGAGAGTACAGATCTGAAGCCCGTCTCCTCGGCCACCGAACCCATGCCCGCCGCCGAAAGGACAGCGTCAACCACGTCCCAGACAGACTCGAGGAAGCAATCGGTGAAGTCCATGACAGCCACTTTCGAGACCAAGGAAGAATCGGCACCCGCACCACCACCAAAACCACAGGCGCGGCCCTCACGATTCGGCAACTTCTCTGCATCATTACCTTCGGTACCATGGGGCGGACCTGCCGCAAGACGGAAATCCGACGCTCGAGCACCTTCACCACAGCCTCCTCCCATCGTACATGCACCAGCCAATCCCAGACAAAAGTCCACGCCATTTGGCTGGTTTTCAAGAGCTGCAACGGCAAATGCGCCCAAAGAAAGTCGATCGCCTTCCACTGGCGATGCGCGCCGGAATACTGCCGCCTCCATCTCGACTCTGGGCAGCAACCCTGAGCTCACCATGAAGGCTTTCGAGGATAGCGAAGGCCGACCTCCTGCTAGACAGTCCTTGAAAGACAAGTTTAAGATGCTCCGGCTCCAGGAGGAGCTGGCAGCTGGGCAAAACACGGAAGCTCCGAAAGAAGGCGATCCTGCAGTCGGTCTAGGTATCGAGACTCAGACAGCAGAACCAGCAGAAGAGGTCGTGGCCTCGCCCATGTCCCCGACAACGCCCCTGCCGCCAGGAAGTGTGAACGCCACTCTTGCGCCCGGAACCGTTTCTGGCTTTTCTGCGTCCGCTACTGATGCTGCACTGCCCATTGATTGGGACTTCTGGCAGACAGTTGTCAACGAAGGACCGCAGGCCGTGTCGCGATCTAGTCCAGAGGAGCTGGCCGCTGCGATTGCCAGTGGCGTGCCTCAGACAATTCGTGGTGTCATCTGGCAAGTCCTTTCTGGAAGCAAGAATGACGACCTCGAATCTGTCTACTTCTCGCTGAAGATCAAAGGCACACCAGACGAGCCTCGCGAACTACCCACACCAGTGCTTGCGAACGGCGTCAATGGTATGTCGAAAGAGAAAGACTCCGTGGCATCCTCGCGCTCGTCGATAAGGTCTGAAAAGTCAACTCCGGCAACGAGCGCGAATCTGCCTATAGGATCACCCTCACCTTCTCAAGAGAAGTCAGATCCCATCAAAGACACCAGACTACAGGTACAGCTGGCCACTGAAAGAGCGAAGAAGGCCAAAGAAGATGCTGCAGCACTGGTCAAGCTCGAGAAAGTCATCAAGCGAGACATGGGTTCGAGAACGAGCTACTCAAAGTTCACCACAGCGGCTGGTCTGCAAGATGCGTTGTTCAATGTCTGCAGAGCATATGCGCTGTTCGACACCGACGTTGGTTACCCCCAAGGCATGAACTTCATCATTATGCCACTCCTGTTCACTATGTCGGAGGAAGAAGCATTTTGCTTGCTTGTACGATTGATGAACAAATATCAGCTTCGCGACTTGTTCATACATGAGATGCCAGGACTGCATTTGCATCTCTACCAGTTTGAACGACTGCTAGAAGACCTAGAGCCAGCACTGTGCAGCCACCTGAACCGCAGGGGCGTGTCACCAAAGCTCTACGCCACCCAATGGTTTCTAACACTTTTTGCATACCGATTCCCGCTGCAGCTGGTGATGCGAGTGTACGACATGCTGCTGTGCGAGGGCCTCGAGGGCGCCGTCCTCAAGTTCGGCATGGCTGTGATGCAACGTAATGTCACCACGCTATTATCGATGAACGACATGCAGGCACTGACCACCTTCCTGAAAGAGAAGATCTTCGATGTTTACATCGACTCCGCACCCAGTACAAAGTCCATTATGGAGTCTGGCTTCTTCGGCAACTCGTCTGGAGTCGACAACGAGATCTACCGCGCAGACTTGATCGTTCAAGATGCTGCTGCGATCAAGCTGACTCCGGAGATGCTTGCTCGATATCGACAGGAGTGGGAGGAGAAGACCACAGCGGAAAAGGCACGCGAAACGGAGCTCGAAGATTTACGCACAGACTCAGCTACAAAAGCGACTCAAATTCGATCTCTGGAAGGCCGTATTCGCACGTTCGAGACGCGCGCCGAAGCCTCCGATGCCGATCACATCGAAGTTGCTAATGAGCTCATCAAATGGAAGGTCAAGTATCATGAGATTGCGGATCGCGAGGAATCACTGAATGTCCAGGTGGAAGAACTCCGAAAAGTGGCCGAGAGCGAGGCTCGAACCGTTGAGGAGCGACTCAAGGAGACAATGGATCAGGTGATGCAGCGTAACGTCGAAGTCCAGAACGAAAATCGCCATATGGAAGAGCAGATGGCCGAAATGGAGAAAGAGCTCGTGGAGATGAAAATGAAGTTTGCTGAGGTACGTTCCCTTTTCCCTTACGGCCTTGCGTGATGTGAGACTGCTCGATCGAGAAGAAGGAGAAAGACACAGACGCTGATACGTTCTTCGTACAGCTCAACGCCGAACACGAGGGTCTCAAGCAGAAGTGGAACGAAATACGCAAGGCAATAGACTAGTTGTCCTTGACCAACGAGTACGGCCAGCCGCTGGATGGAGATGCTCTTATGACTATGACGACGAAGACGACCTTGGCCACGAAACGACTATGAGCATAGGCATCAAGGCTTTGGGTCGCCAGGTGTTCTGCATGATGCCACTCAATGGGTCGCTTTATTCTTTTTCTTTGCCACGAATGGGAAGAAATATGTCTTACTATGCAGTATAGGGATTGTGTATGCATAGACTTGAGGGAGATGCCTTTCGGTATTGAGGGCTGACCTGAGGCCGCGAATGAAGCAGAGACTCTCTGCTCCTGAGACCATGAGCAGATGGCTGGATCAGCGCCTATGAGCTCGCTTGACAGGTGCAGTCTCGTCGGCGACACTCTTCCCGCGTATTGCCAACACGTCTGCACATACTGTGAATCAAGCACAGAGCAAAAAGTGATGGAAAGATTGTCCACACGACTTCTACCGTCGCGTTCAAGAAAGCAATTGCTTGAGCACGGGGACCTCTTGGAAAAGCTGGTCATGACGGATCATCCCTTGTGTCCAATTCCTAGATGCTATGATGGTAGGGTACAGTCGCCTTACATAGTATAGGTACAACACATTGAACACAATACAACAGCCAGCCGGCCACTCAGCCAGTCAAACCAGTCCAGGTTGGTCAACACTTTAGAAGTCCGTGCTGGACAGATGGTAGTCGAAGATAATAATCTGCAAGTGGAAGGAGACCTGGCTCACAGGAAAGCTGAAATCTCCGCCAGGTAACCCAGATGACTTCATTTCATTTCCCATCACTACATGCCAGAAGAGGAAACTGGCCTTCTTGTTTGAGCACTTCTATCTGTCCAGCGTCCAAATCCGACAGTCAAGGTTTCAGCCCTGACAATAACCACGAACCAATACCCAGCTCATCAAGGATCACAGCCGCACCCTCCCCTCCTTGACCTCCGCCCATTCCTTCTCGCCAAACGGCTCATAAGTCCGCCCTCCAGGCTCAACCAGAACAAGCGGTCGCCTGTCAGTGCAACGACGGCTGGATCCACCCCTTCGCCCCGCAATCGCCCTTTCTGCAATTTCATCGTGCCTGTATACTCGAGCTCGCGCACTACTCTCACCCAGATCGGCACCGCGTACCTTGGCATCCTAGTCAACGCATGTTCCGCCAACGCGGCGAAATCAAAGTTCGACAAGTCAGGTTCGATGTCTGCTGTGGGCACGATAGCCGCACAGCCCGCGCGTCCATCAGCATGGGGCACGAGGACGCCGTAGACGTTTGTTTCTGCGATTTGAGGGAAGCTGCCCAGCGTGTCGGCGACTTCGTTGGTGGAGACGTTTTCGCTGTGCCAGCGGTAGGTGTCGCCGAGGCGGTCGACGAAGTGCAGGGTTCCGGTGGGCTGTGGGCAGGGTCGTTAGTATGCGTGGCGACGGGGAAAACGGGGTGTATACCTCGAGACGCATCATGTCGCCGCTCCGGAACCACATGTCACCCTTCTTGAACACGTCCCGAATGATGCGCTTGTTTCCTGCGGCTTCGTTCTTGTAATACCCAGAAAAAGGCGAGACGGGCGCCGCAGGATCCATGTAGTAGAGTGTCTCGCCTGCGTCGCCGGCCTTAACCACCGTGGCGAACCCTTGCTTATTCTTGAGGATCTCTTGCGAGTCTGGGTCGATGTACACCCTCTTTTCGAGGCTTCCATTGAGATAGTGCCAGTAAGCGCCTCGCACACCAATGGCGTTGCGAGAGAAGACTCCTCGGTTGGCGTTGAAGGAGGAACCTAAGCCGTCGGTGGCGGCGTAGAGCTCGTTGATGCACTCGATGCCGAAGCGCTCTCGGAAGACTTCCCAGACATCGGGTCGCATGCCGTTACCCCAGGCCATCTCGACTGAGTTGTCCCGGTCGAGTGGGGTGGGGGGAGCGTTGACCAAGTAGCGGCATAGCTCGCCGACGTACTGGAGGATGTTTGCTTTCGAGGCGCGGACTTCTGGCCAGAATGTCTTGTGGGAGAATTTGCGGCCGAGAATGACTGTACCGCCAGCGCCAATCATCGGACAGAAGCAGAGGCCGTGTGCGGCGCCGTGGTAGAGTGGGAGGCAGGTGTACATTCTGCTTTTAGGCCCAAGGCCTAAATATTCGGCGGTGGCGCGGGTGAGGTTGATTTCTTTGCCGCGGTTCAGGATGGTGCCTTTGGGCATGCCAGTGGTGCCAGATGTGTATATCAGACAGCTAAGGGCTTGTGGGTTGATGTTCTTCCGTCGCTCGGCCGGGAGCGGCGAAGTGTCTGTGAGGGTCTTGAAGAAGTCTGGGTCATAGTATAGTGTCTCGATACCGTCGGTTGCCAGCTCGTTCGCGTGCGGCTGGACGAGGTCTCGTTGTAGGATGTCTGTCAGGAGGTAGCGGCTGTCGCAGAGCTTGACACTATGGATCAGCGGTGCAGCTGTGAGATTGCAGTTGATGAATGCTGGGACCGCTCCGAGGGCCTCCAGAGCCAGCCACAGCAGTACGTATTCCGGACTGTTACCGCCGTCCATGGCCACTATCTCTCCGGCTTGGATGCCAAGGTCCTTGAGCAGCCAGTTCGCAACCGGTGTTATGGCATGATAGAACTGCTTGTAGGTCCACGTCCTACCCTCGAACTCGAGGAACGTGACATCTCCCATAGGCGTGTTTGCTCGGTCCTCGAATATAGTATACACCAGCATTTTGTCCTGGGCCATCTTCTCTGCGAGGAAGGCCATTGCCGTCGACACCTGGGTCGAGGTGTTGCCATACTTCCAGTCATGGCGTAGATGGTATTTCGCGTCGAGGTACGCCGCAATAGCGGCACCGCCTGCGACTGCCGCAGCTGCTGTTACTGTGCTCGTTAGTTACCACATCTGGGGAGAGCAGTCCGTGCTTACAGGCCATGGCTGCTGGCGGCGATCTCGACGCCGTCTCAGGTCCCAGAGCATACACTCTGTGGGAGCCAACATTCTGAGTATCCTCGGGGATTCAATGGAAGCAACGGCCGCCCTAACCGTCACGGTGTGTCAGAGCCGAGGTTGCTCTCGTATATTGACTTTCTACCCCATCATAAGATCAGCAATTGGTGGCGTGAACGTGAATCGCTGAAAGCTCCCCCGCACAAAGGGTGCAGCCGGGGTTGCTAGCCGGTAGTACACCTCTTTGACACGCCATGGTTCAAGCTATTATAAAACAGTGAGTAGCTGGGAAAAGATCATTGCATCTCGACGACCTTGAGATGATGTTCAAAAACCATTCAGCAGGAGAGATTGCAGGACTTGAAGGTCCGGAACAAGGAGGTTTTAAGAATCGAGGAAGGTACCTTATTCTGTATCTGGCATCGAACTAAAGCAGCCTATTTGGACCTCCTGTGTGCAAGCTCCTTCGAACGTTATGCCTAGGTGCGACTATCCTTGTCATACAACCTGAGAACCATCTTGCATCTCAATCGTATCAATCTGCCGTGCTTCCTGACTTCAGACACTGTTCAAGCTGTCCAACGTCGCGCTTTGTTAACATGCATTCCGCTGACTTGGGCGATATCGTCTCATAATCACTTGCGGCCCGGATATGGATCAACCCAGCCAACGAGATGATCGTAGCGCTTCATCGTACCGTCTGGTTCCACGAAGACGGAAACATTCGGATCGAAAATGTCTGGTCCGTGATAGCGCCACGACAGCAATGCAGGAACACCGTTGGCAGCAGCGTGTCGGCGGACGCGGGTCTCCTGTTCAGTCATTGCCTCAATGCTATCGAAGACACCTGGACGAGGGCCAAAGTTTGCGCCGTACGCAGTAGAGTATAGCTCAGCCTTCTGACGACGCTCCTTCTCCTGCCAATCAGGCACCTTAGGTCGCTTGTAACGACCAATCTCGTCCATCAACGCACTACCTAAGAAGTGCATGGCATTGGCTTCGAATATGGGATCGTTGTTCATCTTGTCGTTGGCTTCCTCGACTGCATCTGGGTGTGGATTGGCGAGTCTGCCCTCTTGGTTGTAATAATAAGGGCCGACCTGATCCAACGGATGGGCACGCACAAAGTTCTGCTCCTGAAAGGACATCTCGGAGTGAGTAGCTGGGACGCGTGGTGGAGGCAGAGAACGGTTGACGCGATTGCCGAATTGATCATATCCACGTTGGTCGCCGTGCTCGAGGAGTTCAGCTTGACTCGGCCAGTCCGACTGAGGCGCATCAGCGGCATTGGAAGACCAGATGCTGGGTTGACTCAGGACCGTGCTGAACTCATCGGCCAGACTCTTCTGACCTGGGCCATTGCCAAAAGCTGGTAAGATGACGCGCTTCTCCTTGCCAATACCGTCTCTGTTCATGTTGCTGGCGGCGTTGAGCTGTGCCTGCATCTGGTCGAGACTCAGGGTGACTTCATTTAGGCGAGCTCTGGTGCCATCCGACTTGAACTCCATCCACTCCGTGGTGTTCTGAGGGAAGACACCGGCAGGCTGACCACTAGGATAGGCTTGCTTCTTGAACATCTCTGGTGCGATTGGCTTGACACGACTGCGAACTCTCTGGTATTCTTCTTGAGCTTTGACTCTCTCGGATTTCCAGACAAGAGCTTGGCCATACTGGGGGGTATTGCTGGTTGCACTTGACGCATCGGGCACGATGGTGGTGTTTGCGCCACTGTTAGATTCTTCTGTGTCGACGGACAACAGCGAATCTTCGCCATCTTGCTCAACGCTATCCCAAGCTACAGGTGTCTCATGGCCGCGGACCGACTTGTCAGCTTTGGCAGTACCTTTGAGCTGTGGATTGTTGCGAATGAGGAGCTCTTGAAGGTTGTACTCGGCTGGTGGTAACGCAGACATGCCGCCGTGCTTCAGTTTGAAACTTTTGCTGGGAGCTCGACGTGTCTTCTTCGATGGTCGATAGTACCCTTTTTGATCCGCCGGTGAGTTCGCGAACCGTGATCGAGGTTTCGTTGGAGGTTGAAACGCGCTGTCCTGGTCGTTGCCGTCGACAGGCACGAAGTCGTTCGCTTGAGGGTTGAGTGGGCTGCCGGCCGCAGCTGAAACAGGTGAGCTGTCCATACTTGGTCAGAATTCCGTGTCTCGTGTCTCTGAGAGTGCGCGAGATTGTAAGACCTGCAATTCTGCAATGGAAGAGCAAAGGTGTCGCTATTTGTGAAGAAGATCATGGGTGCGGAAGGTCTCTTACCAAGTTGTGAAGTTATTCTGTTGGTCTAACGCGGGTCACTTGTCTGGCGCCTAGGTGACGCTCAAAATATGAGGAAGTGAGGCCAAAATGAAACGTGTCGTGGTGGTGATGTCCAGACCAAACAAAATCAAGTGGTAACTTGGTAGCCAGGGCGACAGGAAACAGCCCAGCAGAATTCGCATATTACTTCAAGGTAAAAGGATGTTGAAAATGTGCTGATGCAGCATACCAGCATAGTTGTCAAATTTCGAGGCTTTCACTTGACGACCTGTGTTCGGTACCAACACTCCTCCGTGCTGTCATGTTGCAGCATCGCCGAGTGTGCTCCAAAGATAGTACATTGGCTGCGCGAGTTTCCTACTGACCAGCGCCCTCCCCATTGATGGCCGCGTTTCAAGCCGCTTTGAGATCCCAGCTTTTCCTTGTAGACGAAGCATACGGACGCTTCGCAGTAAGGACTGATACGCGTCAAGCCAAACCCACACGTGGGAGGTTGTACTGACATGATAAGGCGTCATAAGGCAACAAGGCAAATTTAGTGGTCTTGACGACCAATGCTTTCTACTTTGTCTTCTACTACCCATTGTGGTGATACTCCAGTGAAGCCGACCTGTTCCTCTCGTGGTAGATTGACGAACATCGTCTTGCTTGACTGGTCAGGCTCTGCCTTTTTGAGCTCTCCGGAGACGACCACTACGCGGCTGATCAGAACCATGCCCTCTTTCCCGCTCCACCTCACGCCAAAAGCTCTTCCTACCTCGACTACGGCACCCAGAAAACCTGAGAACCCGCTTCCTACCCTTCTTCGGACCCCATCAGGTCTCGCCATCCTCGAGATACAAGGGACGATTCACGCTCCATTCCCCACAGCTGACTCCCCATCTACCAACACCAGCACCTCGGATAACGCAATTCAAACACCAATAGGCCGCCTCGAATTTCCGTTGTACGACGCCAGCACAGATACTGCGGCCGACACGAAATGGACTAAGAAGGTCTACTTGTATGTGGGACAGCATCAGCGATTGGTGGGGGAGGTGAAGAAGCTGGGGACGCCGTTGGGCGTGCTGAGGCGAAGAGAAACTCCGGGAGATGCAGAGCGAGGATGGCCGAAAGGGTCTGAAGACGAAGGTTTGGAGGTTGCGGAGGTCGTGCGGTGGAAAATTGTCTTTGGAGGCAGAGCGGAGCCGGTCTGAGAAGACGGTCACCACCCTGACGGCGGGTTCTACGCGATGAGGCGAAAGACGAGGTTCGCATGGTGGTCACAGCTCTTACGATATATCTATCCTAAGGTATACAGAAAGCGGATCCGGTTCACGCCTCACTTAGCATTTTTGCGGAGGGAGAAGGCCGTCACTGGCTGCGATTCCAAGAAACGCACAGAACCGCGCTGCTGCATACTCTACGAATCGAGCGCGACAGCCGCGACACGGACACCAGCTATTCCGCCCGAGCGTCCTTCAGGCTGTCTCAGAGTCTTGAACACTTCCACCATTCTCCGAAATGACCTCGGAACGTAGGGAGTGATGCTTTAATGCGAATAAGTGTCAAGCTCTGCCACACAATCCTGTCGACGCACAACGCATGCAATCGACACCATCGTAGCGCTCGTCAAGCAGTCTAGAGGGAGGCGAAGCCGACCAGTAGCTACCTAGGCAGCTGTAAGCGTACATGAGGCGTGGGCATGAAGAACTGCCGAAACCTGGAGATCAAAAGGCATGTATAGTATGAGGCTTGCGTTGGGCCTGGGTCGGAAGACAGGTCTCGCGAAAGAACCTCATGTGGTAATTGTAGCAGCGAGTGCAAGGTCGACAGCTTAGCTCGACGTAGATGCTTGGATGAAGATCATGGAAGAGGGAGCCAGGACAAGCGGCGGCTAATATTTGAAGCCAGCGGAAGGAGCCCTGCCAAGAAGTAGAACCAGGTGCAGGTGCCATAGTAACTCCGATTGGCTGAATGACGATAGAGATGTGCATCTCCGAGCTCTTCGAAAGAAGCAAGAACGCTTGGATGCAGGAGCTGATCTATGCAGCGTTCACAAGCAGTTACCTCCGTCACATCTTCGTTCTGAACGTCAACTAAGCTAGACAACACAGAAGAGCTCGCAGCTGGCTCACCGAGCACCTCAGCGACCGCAAGCGCTGTCGTGCAGCATCGCCCTCCTACCTCATTCCCCGAATAGCCTCTGCCTGCGGTCATGGCTCCCTCTGCTAAGGTTGACGACCCTCGCATGAGCTCGATAAAACCTCGATTGAAGTACAACACTATCGGCGGTGTCAATGGGCCGTTGGTCATCCTTGACAATGTATGACACCGCGCAGCTGCACCCCAACACAAGAACGTTACTCTGACCATATCAATGATAGGTCAAATTCCCCAGATACAACGAAATCGTCAGCTTGACCCTACCCGATGGCGAGGTCAGATCAGGCCAGGTCCTCGAAGCGAGAGGTACGACATTGTGGTGCACAGGGAGCGAATGCAGTCTGACCAGTCTCTCTAGGTAATCGAGCCGTGGTGCAGATCTTCGAGGGCACAACAGGTATCGATGTGAAGAAGGTGAGGACACTCTGCTGCCATGGCCGCAGCTCGACTGACACTAGGCAGACGAAAGTCGAATTCACGGGTCACAGTCTGAAGATTGGTGTCTCCGAGGACATGTTGGGCCGAGTCTTCGATGGCTCAGGCAGGGCTATTGACAAAGGCCCCAAGGTACTTGCAGAAGACTACCTCGACATCAACGGCAGCCCTATCAACCCATATGCAAGAGTGAGTGTATTCCGTGGTTTCTCTGAGCTGTCTAATGGCGTCAGGTGTACCCTGAAGAAATGATCTCAACCGGTATCTCAGCCATCGACTGCATGAATTCGGTCGCTCGAGGACAAAAGATCCCTATCTTCTCTGCGTCAGGTCTTCCTCACAACGAAATCGCTGCCCAAATCTGTCGGCAAGCTGGTCTCGTCAAGCAAGCCGACAAGGGCGTTCACGATGACCACGAAGACAACTTCTCCATCGTCTTCGGTGCTATGGGTGTGAACATGGAGACTGCCCGCTTCTTCCAACGCGATTTCGAGGAGAACGGTTCGATGGAGCGTGTCACACTCTTCATGAACTTGGCCAATGATCCGACCATCGAACGTATCATCACTCCTCGTCTGGCTCTCACCACTGCCGAATACTATGCTTATCAGCTCGAGAAGCACGTCCTCGTCATTCTCACCGATCTGTCATCATACTGCGACGCTCTTCGAGAAGTCTCGGCTGCCCGAGAAGAAGTTCCTGGCCGACGTGGTTATCCTGGTTACATGTACACTGATTTGTCGACCATCTACGAACGAGCCGGTCGTGTCGAAGGTCGCAACGGGTCCATCACCCAGATTCCCATCCTGACGATGCCTAACGACGATATCACGCATCCCATTCCAGATCTGACTGGTTACATTACAGAAGGTCAGATCTTCGTCGACAGAGGCTTGGACAACAAGGGTATCTACCCGCCTATCAACGTGCTCCCGTCACTTTCCCGACTTATGAAATCCGCCATCGGCGAAGGCCTAACCCGCAAGGACCACGGTGACGTGTCCAACCAGCTGTACGCCAAATATGCCATTGGTCGTGACGCCGCTTCGATGAAGGCTGTCGTCGGTGAGGAGGCCTTGTCATCGGAAGATAAGCTTGCTCTGGAATTCTTGGACAAGTTCGAAAGACAGTTCATTGCACAATCGCCGTATGACAAGCGAACTGTTTTCGACTCGCTCGATCTTGGCTGGTCATTGCTGCGTATTTTCCCCAAAGAGATGTTGAATCGAATCAATCCCAAATTGCTGGACGAGTTCTACAGCCGGAAGAGCTCGAGGAAAGACAAGGACAAGGATCAGAAGAAGGGCAACAAGGACACCAAGGACAACGATAATGACGGAGAGGATGAGCAGCCAAAGACGAATGGCGAGACCGAGAACTTGATGGACGACTAAGTGCTAGAGCTTCAACGGTTCGCATGTATTGGTGGGTGGTCGCGTCCTGTCTTCGCAAGCACTAGCGTCCAAGATGATATTGTTTGACTCAAGATATACGTATAGTACGGCGCAAGCAAGGTCATCAATCAGTCGGCAATAGAGGCATCGAGGATCTGGCCCTTCTAAGAGCCAAAAATCTCTATCAACCGGGTCAAATTCGCTGGCCTAACAAGGGTATCTTGCAGTGCGGCACCGCTCCGTACGAAACAAAATCACTCTATTCTAGCACGCAATCGCTCGAGTCCCACAATCCCCTCCAGACAGCATCGTGGTTGGCTGTACTTCCAGAGACCAGGCGATTCTTTGCCTTGTGCCTTATGTTGAAACATCTGAGAGCCTACAGAAGGCAAACTACCTCATCGCTGCTACTCAGCTGCCCTGGATATGTTTCTTGGTCTGTTCTGCACCAGATGCTGCGAGTTGAATGTCTCGCGCTGAAGCTGCGGTCATCCGGAACCAGCCCCGCACTTAGGCTTTCGGGCTTCTCAGCAAAGCAGAATCTAGCCAGAGGTTCCTGGGACTTCGCCTACCAGGGAGCCCTCTGCAAGAACGACCGCGCGTTGCCGGCGTGAGACTCGACTGCCCCTCAGTCACCGGGCATGACCTCCCGAGTCTCTCAAAGTTTCGCACTTCTTCTTTCCCGGTTTTCCTGATACATCTTCGCACCATTTATTTGTAGAGCCGTTGAATACTGCGTTTCCATCGTGAAAAGTGATTGCATCAGTCACTACCGGTCCTGCAGCCCTCAAGACTATCTGCCAACAGAGATTCGCCTGCAAGTATGGTTGTCGTAAGTGTCTACGACCAATTCCAGCCGCTGGAGACGGATGTCTGATGCCTCTGCAGGCCGAGGTCGACACAGCCCAGGATGGAACGGTCACGGAGCCGGTGAATCGTGAGCCGACGATGGAAGCTCTCACTAGCAGGTAAGCTTGAATGGTTTTGAGCACTTCCCGATAGGTCACCTGCCGCCATTTTGCGACCCAGGGCGTGCTCTGCGTCGAAATACTGTATTTCACAAACAAGATGGAAGACCTTGTGGCTGTCACTCGAGCGTTCCTTGGTAGTTATCGATTTGCATTTGCAAGATCGAAGTCACTGTCACAAAAGGGAGAGACTGATCTGACAAGACGAAGAGAGTGCTTCGAGGGGAACCGAAAACCAATTTGACCAGACAGCAAGACTGAGCTGAGCTGACAGAGAGACCGGCTTGACCAGACTGCGAGACTCATTCGTTGCCGTTATGAAGTGGGAGAGCGAGAGCGGAGATGCTGAACTGAAAAGTCCCAGAGAGGAATCTGCTTGAGATCGGATCGCTGACTGAGGACCAATATCTAGCTTTCTGACATGCACGGCGGCTGTGTCGTATGATCGAAACCACGGACCTATCCAGCACATATCTGCCGACGAACACATCGTCAAAATCGATGGACTGGTCAAGTACCAGCTCGGACTCACCGCAGCAGACATGGCCCACGACTTCCCGCAGCACAAAGTCACTTGTGCCTTACAGTGCGCAGGCAATCGGCGTCATTCGATGAGAACGAGAATCAAAGAGGTCTGCGGTGTGGACTGGTTTGACGCGGCGTTGATGAACTGTGTCTTCGAAGGCCCACGACTGCGTGACATCCTACTGGCCGCAGATACCGTTCAGGAGGACTCCAGCGTCCAAAGCAGACATGTCCAGTTTGCGAGCGTGGGAACGCAGACCCAGGACGATGAATACTATGGTGGGTCGATCCCGTTAGAGAGGGCGATGAATCCTGACATGGATGTCATACTGGCACTGAAGGTATGTCTTATTCAAACTTTGAAATTTCCTGCAGAGGCCGCCCGGCGGGAGTTTTTGCTTCATGGCCTCTAGAAAAGATCGGCTTGATGCCCAACATCCGTGACTAACGATCATCCTTGACAGATGAATGGTAAAGCTCTAGCGCCCCGGCATGGCTTTCCTGTTCGAGTGGTGTGTCCTGGTGTTCTGGGCGCCCGTTCGGTCAAATGGTTGGATCGTGTAACCGTTTCGGAGTGCGAATCGCCATGCTTCTACCAGCAACGAGACTACAAGATTCTTCCGCCACAGGTCACCAACATGGACGTTGCGGAACAGTACTGGTCCAAGATCCCATCAATGTGCGAAATGCCGATAAATTCGTGCATCAGTTCGCCTGAGTCGGGCTCGACTGTTGTATTGCCGGCATCAGGGCTCGTCGAAGTCAAAGGGTATGCTGTGCCACAAGGCAGCTCGGGGCCGATCGTTCGCGTTGAGATTTCCGGCGACCTGGGAAGGAGCTGGGTTGATGCGGATCTGGACTGTGGCGGCGAGAATGCTTCCAAATGGGCATGGGTTCTGTTCACTGCGAAAGTGAGGGTGGCGACTGGAAAGGGCCAGACGATCTATGCCAAAGCCACAGATGCTGCAGGCAATACACAAGAAGAAGCAAGATCAGCGTGGAATGTGCGGGGTGTGGGATACAACGGCTACGAGGCTGTGGTCGATCTTACCATTGTTGAGACGAGCCGACTGTGAGTTGATCAGTTCAGGGGTGGAAGTGGTTTTTCTTTCGACCAGGCTGAGCCTGACGGCCGTTTTGGAAGTGCGTCGAGCGGGTTTGCGTAACCGTGGCTGATGCCCTGCATACTTGTCTTGGGCATCAGGCGGTTAGCTGACACGAACCATGACAGCGTGTTCCAGCTGAATTCATGTCGTGGTTTGCAAAGATAGCGCAAGTCGTAGCCTGGGGTGTGGGTGCGGTACCGAATGGTTTGGCAGCCTCCTCCCCTTCTCGGGGGAACGGTTCTAATGTGAGGTGGAACGCTGAGGATGGTAGAATGTGGACAGCCTGCAGCGGATGCACGGTGCCGACAGGTGTCTGCCAATCTTGGAAACAAGCAGTGTGACCTGGCATGATTGTTGCTTGATGCACCTCGACGGGGTCTCAAAGTAATCGATCGAGACTCCTGAGTTCAGCGAGATGGCGAATTGCAACGTTGCGTTCGAACGCTTGATAGACGGATATATTATCGTCCATATTCATCAACGTTCGCCACAAGGACAGATGTGAACTTGGTGACCCAGCGACAGGTCAACGTTTGCTGTTCGCCGATAATGCGCGATGCCTGCAATGAAGTCCTCTAGGCAATGCAAAAGACGTTTGCTTCGGTCAGTTTGGCCCGGGTAGATGCAGCGCTGCCAGACCTGTCAATGCAGTCAATGTTTGAATGCCGGAGTGATCGACGCATGGCGTTCACAGATGGGTGACGGGTTTCTATGATGGACTCGAAGCATAGTTGCAGTACATGATGGTCATGAAGTGATAGACGACAGTAGACAGCCCGAATGACAGCTTCAGCACCGATCACCAGGGGGCCCGCCCGGGTATCCTGGATCCAAGTTCCTTGATGCCTGTGACTTCGGTCATTGACGCACTGGCAGTGACTTTCACTTTCTCCGCACGAAACTTTTGGCCGTTGAGGAATGCTTCGTCCAGGGACAGGGTCTGTTCGCAGGTCACGACGACGACGATGGGCATTGGACCAGCTCTGTATGTGCTATGTTGTACATGTTGATGTAGAGCACCAGTCAGCCAGTCGAAGAGTCTCTGTGTAAGCGAGCCTTGATGCCTGTTTAGGCCGAAAGGACGAGGGTGCCGCTCCAACTTTGCTGCAGTGGAGAATGGCGGCAATTCTCAAGAACTCATCACTCCATGTTCCCGACCATATCTTGAGGCTTCATCTAGCCATCATCCTCACCGTCCTTAGCCGCCAGATCGTTGCAGTGTGTGGCAGGTGGTGATCACTGCACGACCTTCTCTACTCGTGTACAGAGTCTGACCTATATACTTCATCTTTGGCGTTGGTGGTCTGCCTTTTCTGGGTCCTCATCTTAACCTCAAGCGTGAGTGTTCCTGCAGTAGATCTGATATAGTACATGCTTACGGATGCGGCAGCTTCTATCGTCGTTCCCGTCGTCGTTCCGTATACCTCACGATCACATTTTGCCGGCCGTTAGATCAGTCCACAATTGTGTATCAGTATGGCCTCCAACCCGACTCCCGCACCCGCGGCACCCAAGCTGGACCGATATGTGGTCATTCATGTGGCTACGACGTGCGACGAACACGGAGTATATGTCCAGAAAGATTCAGCCGAGGTCATCGAGCTGGGTTGGATCCTGCTTGACAGCAAAACCTGTGATGAGGTGCGCCTCCCCCCCACAGGTCAAAGATTGAAGCACACATCTGATGTCTTACACAGCTACACCGCGAAAGCGTGCTCATCAAGCCTCAGTCCACTCCCGTCACCCCGCTATGCAGTGAGTGCTCCTGACAGACCGTCACTGAGGTGTCTCATACTGATCTTCCTGTCTCAGCCAGCTTGACGACCCTGACCTGGGAAAGTGTCCGAAACGCAGGCTCTTTCCGTGATGCAATCTCCAGATTTGACCAGTTCATTCAAGAGCATGTGATCAAGAACAACCTCGAATTCTCCTTTGTCACCTTGGATTCCTGGGATTTGAGGGTGCAGCTGCCACGTGAAGCCCGGGACAAGAGCGTTGTGCTGCCTGCATATCTCCAGCACTCTCGTACCTTCGATCTGCGCTCTGAGTATTCTCGGTGGCAAGTACACCATCCAGAGACTCTTACATTCGGACCGAGCTCGTTGGCAAACATTTGTGCCGCACTTGAGGTGGAGCCTGTGCAGTCATCCGCTCCCATCAAACACAATCTGCCGTTCCATCTCCAAGCCTTGGCTCCAGCCTCTCCGAGACGCGCTATGGAAGAAGCCATCACCTTGACCAGGGTACTTCGCGGCCTGATCCGGAAATCTCAACCTGCTTCAGAACATCCCGAGATTTTGACTAGACCAATGGATGCACGAGCCGACGTCAACGCCTTTCTCAAGGAAAGGAGTAAGGTCCTCCACATGAATGGTCTGCCCCACGATACCACTCAGTCGGAACTAGAATCGTGGTTCACTCAATTCGGCGGTCGACCAATTGCTTTTTGGACGCTCAGAACTCCTGATCAGCACAAGCCCACGGGGTCTGGCTTCGCGGTCTTCTCTTCACACGAAGAGGTAAGCATTCTCATCTCCTAGCATTTATGTTGAAAGCCGTCTGCCATTTCCATCGTCTCGAATGACTTCGTACTATCGAGCGGCGATGGCTGGCTACCTCTACCCCAACACTGACTCAAATCAGGCCGCTGAATCGCTCTGCATGAACGGCCGCGCCCTCAACGAGAAGGCCATCGAGGTGTCACCTAGTTCCGCGAGAGTGCTCGATAGAGCCACTGAGATACTCACGCCATTCCCGCCATCAAAGAACCGCCCTCGTCCGGGTGACTGGAACTGCCCTTCATGCGGCTTCTCCAACTTCCAACGACGGACAGCATGCTTCAGATGCTCCTTTCCAGCCGCCGGACCGGCTCCTGACCCGTACAACGGTGGCTATAATCAATATGCTGGCAACTATGGGCCTCCAATGTATCCTGGCAATCACGGTCATCATGGTCATCACGGCGGTCATGGCCATCACGGAGGTCACGGTCATCATGGTGGACATGGTGGTCGCGGTAACGGACCGGTACCATTCCGAGCTGGCGATTGGCGCTGTGGCTCCGAAGGCTGTCAATACCACAACTTCGCTAAGAACGTGAATTGCCTTCGTTGTGGCGCACCTCGAGCCACCGCCGCGATTGTTGTCGAGCAAGGTGGCTATGGACAGCAGATGGCACCGCCACCGAACTTTGGCATGGGACCACCACCGATGGGTGCTGACCAAGGCGCAGGGCCGTACGGACCAGGAGCTCAAGCATTCGGATCCGGCGCTGCCTTTGCTCAGGCTCCACCGAACACCTACGGCATGCCACCCATGGGTGCTCCTGCTGGATTCCCTCAAATGGGCGGCATGACGCCTGGCTATTCCTCAAGCAACATTTCCCAGCATTCGTTTGGTCCTGCTGCACAGGCTGCTTTCAGTGGTGCCGCTGACACAACTGCGCAGTCTGGTCACGCTCCGCAAAATGGATTCTACGGCAATGAACAAGCTCCCGATCCGTTTGCTTTTCTCAACTCTTCGCTCGCTGGTCTCAATGTGAACGACGAGAATCAAGGTGCTCGTCGCAATGGCAACCCGCAAGGTGCTAAGAGCCCAGCTTAGGCGGCTGAGCTTGAGAGTGAGCCTGAGAGTGAGCTTGAGAGTGAGCTTGAGACTCGCTTCAGTCATTCAGGGAGAGGATTGCCGCTGGGAGGGCTCTACGGTTATGGTGCGACGCCACGGCCGCAAGAAAAGATGAAGGCTACTGTACGGATTCTACGTGAATTTTAGCGAGGCGTCGGCAAAGGACTCATCTGCGGGTGTAGCATAGCTTAGCTGGAGGGGTGCTCAGGACAGCGGAAGGGTTTCATTTCCACAGTTTCATTTCGTGGTATGGATGAACATGGCGAACAGTATGTATAAAGCAAGAGGTGGCAGTGATCGTAGAAGATATCAGTAGGACATAGTGAGCTGATAGCAGATATCATAGCGAGGGAGAATGCAGTGTGCATAACATCAAAGCGCCTTTCCATTACACCTGAGGCGGCCCCTACTGTGACAACATTGCCAAGGTTGATATAGATCATGCCAATCCATCGACAAGCTGGCGTCGATCTTCTCCGCCCTGTGACAACAGAGCACTCCAGGGAATCAGAGCACAGGCGATGGCACATTCTGTCTTCACTCTCCAGACAAGAGTACAGATCGAATAGGAACGGGACCATGTCGTCCTCAAGCTTCGGAGGCAAAGTGGTAAGTTGTATTACCTCTTCCTGGTATCCTATAGTGTCACCGACTCCGTTCACCAACAGCTCCATGTATATAGATCGCTATCACTGGCGGCGGTTCCGGGATGGGTTATGCCGTTGCAAAACATCTCGCGTCCCTCGGAGCCAACATCTCGCTCGCCGACATCAACTCTGAGACCCTGAGAGCGGCCTACGATACCCTCCCCACCGACCGCCATCCAGGCCAAGATCACTCCCACATGGTTGTTGACGTAACTTCCACCGAGGACGTAGATGACTGGACGTTGATGATTTTAGCGAAGTACCGACGGTTGGATGGGGCGGTCAACATGGCGGGCATCATTTGCAAGGCGAAGAATGTTGAGTACGTGGAAGACGAGGAGTGGGCACGGACTATGGACGTCAACGCCGGGGGCGTGTTTCGATGTCTGCGGGCGCAAGTGAGAGCGATGAAGCAGGCAGCTGAGCAAGGCGGACGTGTTGCGAGTGGTAGTATTGTGAGTGTCAAAAGGCCGGCTGGATCACTGAGTCACAAAGCACTCCTGGGTTGCCAGTTTGACTCATGGGGCTTTGCTCGCTAACGCATGGATCGCACTACAGGTCTCGGCAGCGAGCACATTCGGACAGATCGGTGCACCAGGCAACATCGCCTACGCCGCGTCTAAAGCTGCTGTTATCGCTGCCACGAGAACCGCAGCAAAGGAGAACCAGCACATCAGGGTGAATTGTGTGGCTCCAGGTGTGTTACAAGACCCGGTCTATAAGCCTGAGCGGCTCGCCGACCGCTCCAGAGCCCTCCCCTGATGACATATGTCATAACGCCACGTACAGGTTCAGTCAACACGCCTCTCTCCGCCAGCGAAGATCCCGAAGATGTAGCACGAGGACTGCAGGTCACAGCACAGAAGCGGCGTGCTGAACCGATCGAGGTCGCCAAGGTCATCGCATTCTTGTTGAGCGATGATGCGAGCTTTGTTACCGGTGCTGTGTATAATGTTGATGGTGGCTGGGTGTGTTAGGCAATGGGTCGAGTGTGTGGCGACATGTGGACGGCATAGCGGCAGGGAAGGGCAGTGCCTGTAGTATGTGACCTGGCGGGCCCAACAGACGAAGAAGAGTGGTACTTTCAGGAGAGCATGCTGCAAGCCATGATCAGGGTGCCGCTAGCTTGGTTCAGCTGTCAATAGGTGACTACCATGGACATAAGTGAAACCGGATGACAAGAAATTTCAATGCAGGCGGACTCTAACTTGAGAAGCATGCCATCATTCGGTCGTGCAAGAGCCCTTCACCGTTATGACTCTTGTGTGTGGCAGATTGGAGAGTTGTGGTGGTCGTGTGTCCCTTCCCTGCTCATTTGCTGTGAACACGGAGAATGTTCGGGCGAACACTTCTTCCGCTCCGACGCCATTGAGAGGTGCCTCGACCCCCGACTTTTCACTTTCGTAGGACGGCCCACCAACCTCGCACAATGGAATCTGTGCCTCAGACCTTCTGAAAAGCCTCGCCGGAATGCTAGTAGATTCAGTGTGGCATTTCTAGAAGCTCAAATACGGGCTGTCAAGCAGCCACAAGCTTAGCTGGACCTTCCAGGCCTCAGACACGGACTCGAGGAAACAGAAGCTTGGCCATGGTCTCTACTAGGTCGACCAAACGCGCCGCCAATCCGGCTGGCCTGGATGGTGCATCGAGTCCCGAAAAGAAAGTCAAGCAGTCTCAAGCATTGCAATCGGCTCCCCAATCGGACCTGCACAACATCAAGGTTGTTCTCCTAGACATCGGTAAGCCAACCGGGGGTGCCAAGTCTGATCCGACGCAAGTACGTGTCATCCTCAGCTGACGTTTGATGCCTCGTCTCTTCAGAGGGTACAATATGTCCAATCAGTTTCGTGAAGGAAACACTGGCAAGTGGATGACTCCGTGGGCGAAGCCCAGCAATATTCTAACAAGGATTGCTGCAGTTCCCGTATGCCCTCAAAGCGCTTCCTTTAGTCTTGGAAACCCAATGGGACTCGCCAAATTTTGCACCGTATCGAGACGCATTCCCAGCCGAGCATAGAGCTTCGCCAGCCGCTCTTGAGGCTCATGTGAAGGATTTGACCGAAAGAGACGTCAAGATCGCTTACTTGAAGAACCTACAAGGCTATCTGTGGGAGGATGGCTACAAGACTGGTGCTTACTCTACGCCTTTGTATCAGGATGTCCTAGATTTCTTCGACCGCTGGCCCTCGAAAACTTCTAGTACGAATGGTGATCCAGCCCAAGCTAACGAAAAGTCGGCCGGTCCCAACATGTCCGAAGCAGGACAAGCCTCGGTTGACAAAGATGTAAAGGCGAATGGAGTCACCACACCAGAAGCTACTTCAGACTCGCTGAGACAGATAGCGATCTATTCATCCGGTTCGGTCTTCGCGCAGAAGCTGTTATTTGCACACGTTCAGACTCCATCAGAGGCCTCCACGAAGACGGGATCAGAAACAGCTCTTGCCAAATCGAATTCCCCGACCCGTGATCTCAACCCTTCTGTGACCACCTATTACGATACGACCAACGCTGGTCTTAAGTCCTCGGCGTCTTCGTACAGCACCATTGCGAAGGATCTAGATGTCCAGCCAGCACAGATTCTATTTCTTAGTGATGTGCCAGCCGAGATCGATGCAGCGATCGAGGCCGGGATGCGGGCTATAGTGGTGGAGCGAGAAGGGAACAAGCCTTTGAGTGAGGAGGAACGGGGAAGATACAGAATCGTGCAAAGTCTTCAGCATTTGGGTCTATGAAGGGTGGTCTTCCCTCCCAGGAGCTGTGAGAGCGCTTCTGGGTCATGCAGACCAGTTCAGTCACCTCTGACAGAATGACGCTGATTTTAAGGCATGCCGGGGATGTGCAACAATTTGGGGATCGGTGGCACGGAGAATGGCGACCTCGGTACGCTATCACATTATCGTTGCGTATCTGTCTAGCTGGAGGATGCTAGAGAATTACATATCGACCGACGAACCTGGCAATCGGAACTTTGGATCCTGGAGAAGCTGAAAGATCCTTGCTGCATATTGTATGCCAAGCCTGCATAGCAGCAGGCAGCCGATCTAGCCCAAGGCAAACAGGCAACCCCGCGGACCAGTTGAGCCTGACCGACAAATTTCACCAGGCTTGTGTCACGTCTCTACTTCTCTGTCGAGTGTGTCAAATCTATTAGGATGATGATGTCCCGTCGCTCCTTTACTCACGAGGCAAGTGTAGACGAATTTGACTTCCATTTCGACACTGACCTATTCACTTTCAGGATCTGACAGTCACGTCTTCGCTTCTCCGATCAGGCTGATGCCATCTGCAACCTAGTTGTTCCACACAGCTACATGTTTGATCCTTCATGCCATCACATCGTCCACGGCGCAAGCGAGGATTGCCCCGATACATACCTCCAGTTTATCCAGATATCACCATGGATCTCGCACCGGCCCCAGATACAACGCCTAGTCTCGGAGGCGACGCATTCGACCCATTCTCGTTCTTCTCAAATAGTGTGGGCCTCCCTGCGTTCATTGCTGCATTGCTCTATCCTCAAGTCAAGGAGATCTCGAAACGCTTCCCTCGGCTATGGAAACTTCTCAGCGCTGCCGTTGTGGTACAGCTCACATACCGGTACACCCAAGCGAAGTTGAAGAGCTTGGTCGCATATCTGGTCAAGCTATGTGCATCGTCGATCAAGATACAGTATGGCGACGAGCTCATGGGCTGCTTTCAACGATGGCTCGACAAACAAAAGCCATCTATGACACATCGCGAGCTCATCACAGCGAGGTCATTGCAGTCGAAGCACTCCTGGCGGCCATGGGACACTCAAGAGGACCTCACCACGACCCCTGAAGGTGTCGATGCAACGAATATTCTCCTTCGACGGAACTACAACGTGCGAATGTTCCGGCATAAGGGACGCTTCTTCTGGCTGACCCAAACTTTAAACGTTGAGAACACCCCAGAGACTGGAGCCGTAACTAGGAAGTCACTGATGATCTGGACCCTGGGAAACTCTGTGTCGCCAATTGCGGCAATACTGGACGAGGCAGTCAAGGAACACTCGAACGATGGAGAAAAAGCAGCAACAACTCTCTTCACACCCTTTCCTAATCACCAAAATTATGCTTGGGATGACAACTCAACTGGTATCTGGAGAAAGCATGCGGTCAAGCCTTGTCGGCCACTGGATACGGTCTACCTGGCGGGCCATCAGCGAGAGCTGATTGAGCATGATGTGGCAAGATTTTTGCATGCGGACACGGCGGCAAGATATCGATCGAGGGGTATCCCACATCGGCGAGGTTATCTGTTCTATGGACCACCAGGTAATGGCAAGAGCTCATTGGCCATGGCATTGGCTGGTCACTTCGGCCTCAATGTGTACAGTCTCAGCCTGCGCGACGCTCAGATGAGCGATACCTTCCTGTCGCAGCTCTTTAACGCTCTCCCATCGTCAAAAGTGCTTGTGCTCCTTGAGGACATAGACTCCGCTGGACTCAAGCGAGAAGAGGAATTTGAAGACGACGACAGTAGCATCTACGACCTACCAGCAAACAACGTAAGTGCTTGTTGCAATGCCATCCCACAATATGTTCAAAGCTTACCTTTCGGCCAGTACCTCAATACAGGCCTCCTCCCTGATGGAACTTTCCCTCGCAGACATCGAATACCACCTCCACGTATCACCAATGTCACACTGTCTGGAGTTCTGAACGCGCTTGACGGTATAGCTGCCCCCGAGGGCCATATTGTGGTGATGACAACCAATGCTCCGGACTCGCTCGATAAAGCTCTTACACGACCCGGACGTATCGATACCAAGATTGAGTTCAAGAATGCGAGCCCGAAACAGCTGTACGATATCTTCCATCGCATGTACCGGGACGAACACGCCACTCTTGACGATGCAAGTGGTCCTTTGGTCGCGCCAGGGCAAGGTACGAGCGTCAATTCGACAGCATCCACAACCAGCACCAACAAGGCAATGTTGGCAACCTCAACCGGTATGCACGAGGAGCTGGCCACGGTCACGCCGGCTGGTACTGATGAGAAGTCGACTATCTTGGAGGATGGCTCGAGCAACAGCTCTACTTCTCTCTTCAACGAAACAAGCAACGAGAAGTCCTTTCCAGCTAGTGCTAAAATAAGCGGCGCCGGGGACGACTCCACAGACTCTTCTCCCACACCCTCTACGCACGGCACCGAAGATGAGAACGATGGTTCAGCCAAGGCTACTGGTTTGGAAGCAGCATCTACTCCTTTACCGCCAAGTGGTGCGTCTGCTGCTCCAAAATTGTCCTTCCACTATACACCGCTCGAGCCGCAAGTCCTAGACAAACTCGCCACCCAATTCTCGCAACGTATTCCAGCGCAGGAGCACTCTCTCGCCTCCGTCCAGAACTACCTCCTAGGCAAGGTGGACCAACCACACCTCGCAGTCCGTGAGGCGGCTGCGTGGGCCGCGGAGGAACGCAAAGAGAAAGAGGAGTACGAGAAGCGGAAAGCTGAGAAGAAGCTCAAGCGTGAGTTGGAGCATGAGAAGCGCATGAAGGCGCTCAAGGGTAACATGGACGCCGGTAGCGGTGGTGGCGATGTCAGCAATCACGTTCTAGCAGCGGAGGCTCAACAATCTCTGCAGCAGCAGGAACTTATTCGCGAGCAAGCGCTTGCTCAGGCGGCCTTTGCTGAGGAGGTCATTCTCGATTAGTGAATGGGATTTCGGGTTCAGCAATGGGCAGAGATGGCTTCGCTGGGAGCCTAGACTGGTTGGTTGATTGGGATTTTCAAGACTGAATATATTCATGGTCTGACGACCAGGGAGTGAGAGCTGCGGGCCACAGGACCATCAAAACTCAGATCAGCATGCATTTGAAGATGTTGCTAGTGCAACCAGCATTAGCTATATAAACCATCTAAGCCAACGTCTTATCTATTCAAGCCTGAAGGGAGCTGCCATAGGATCTCTCCTCAGCCTTGTTCCTTCAGCGGCCCACACTGGGGTCCATGCCCCGGACTTGCCGCGCGTTGCATCACCGATCGCGCCTTCCTGGCTCAATGCTCCCGACATCACTTCTCTTCTGGACAGTTTGTTTCGCACCTGCGAAGCCTGCCGGATTGTCCATAAACCCTCAGAACACACTCCCGTGCCTTCCCAAAGCGGCACGTCCTATCAGCCGAAGGAACTCCCCTCACCCCTCCGCTGAATAACCCAGATGTTCTGGCTGCCATCGCTCTTCCCCAGCTCCAGCATCTTCATGCCCATATGCCGCTCATACCACTTCGCCAGCCCTTCATCGCCCAGGATCGCCATGCACCGGCGCAGATAGGGCATCGTGTCGAGCGTTTCCTGGACGCACTTGATGAGCCATTCTCCCAAGTGCTGTTTACGATATTGGGGGAGGATGTAGACGTCGGTCAAGTAGGCGAATGTTGTCAGGTCTGTGATCAGGCGGGCGAAGCTATCAGAGGGCCAGGCCGGGTGGATTCAGTCTTGATGTCTGCGCTGGTGGCTTCATTCTCGGATGGTGTAGAGGTGTCGTAAAGTCCAAAGCTCAGTCCGTTGTCGAGCATGGTACGTATGACGTCCCGAGGCAGGGGTTTGGCCCAGTAGAGGAAGTCGGAGTCGAAGGCGGCGTTGAGGGCTTCCATGTCGACGAGGGATGGGTCTGTGGAGATGAGGTAGTTGGCGCGGGACCATGTGGCGTGGGCCGTTGGGGTCGAGGGAGGGAACATGCTTTGGCTAATGGGTGATCGGATGTCCTGGTGAAATTCTGAATGTTGGGCCTGACTAACCTGTCGAGCTTGCTGGAGATGGCTTTGCGAGTGATGTCTGTGGTGTAGCGTAGGATAGTACGGAAGGCGTAGGCACCCAGGTGATCCTCTTCGGCGTAGCAACTGATATGTAGCCCCCGCTTCCGATGTACAGGCTGTTCCTCGGTCACTACACTCAGCAGATGTAAGTACCTGTGAACGTAGCGTGAAATATCATGGACTTGGTGCTAGGCTTATGACCTGATTGGAACGGCAAGGCTAGATCAGACAGGGGTGCTTTTGATCGATGACGCCCTCTGATCAACGAAGCGAGGCTCACAAGGAGTAAACCATTGGTCTCGTGCTGTTGAGAAGTGTTGATGAAAACTGTAACGCATGATCTGGAGTGCGAAGCTTGGAATGACTGGATGTGAATCGACCTTCAAGCAGAGTTTCACCTTTTAACGAGTTCACTTGTACGTACCGGACCGGCACTATTGACGGTCGGAGAAACGCACTCTCATATTCATCATAGAAAGACTCGTGCCGTTAAGTAACAGCAGCAGAAGCTAGCTTGATATGGCAACCACCTGAATTGAATGCCTCTTCAATCTCTTTGCGACGTAGAAGAAAAGAAATGAAGAAGTCAAGAGCAAGACAACGACTTACTCATACCTTCCAACAGAAGTGAATGATCACTGCATTGACTTGGCAAGGAGCTCTTCACTATTGGATGCATGATTCAGGGTCAGGCACATTGGTACAGTCTGAACTAACATCGCCCCTGCGGCATCTTATGGCTTTTTGAATGCTGCTGATTCTATTAGAGGCCGATCGTCGACAACTTCCGAATGAAGTCGTACTCGCAAGTTGGCGACAGCGCATGTGGGCAGCACATTCGACAGAAGCTCAGCTGTCAATTCTCGAGAGGTTGTGATTCATGTTCTCCTTAGTTACTGAACGCCAGTTTAGAGCTCTAGCCGATAGTCATCGCCCTGGTCCCTTTCCAAAGGCCCGAAATACTTGCTGAACAACCGCCTGAGGTCCTTGTCCTTCAGCTGCATATGCTCACCAGCAACCTCCTCGAAGACAAGCCCGCCCTTCTTGTCCAGCTGCTTTAGACCGATCCAGTCTTCCTCGTAGATCTGGCGATCCTGCAGTCGGGTCACACGCTTCTCTGCATCCGTCTCCGTATGATTGACCTCTGCAAACCAGCCCGACTCCTTCGGAATGACGGTCTGATCATCCTTGAAGACGACCATGACGAATTTGGCGAGCTTCGCGAGATTCTCCTTGTACGTCGCGTTCTTCACCTTCCGCTCATTATTGATATCCGCGAGGAAGTTCGAGTATTCGAGATAGTTCTCCATATCGCCGCCTGGCCTGTAATACTGCGCGGGCACCAATCTAGACTGAATGAACGAGCTCCACACAGTGCTGCTCTGCAACAGCGCATTCGCACTATGGCAGATCCAGTCCGTCGTCTTGCACGACTGGAACTCGACAATACCGTTGTGCTGGCTTCCGAATGTGATCAGACTTCGCACGGGCGGCGCCCAGTGACCACACCTCTCAATGTAGCCACGTAGGAACTGCCCTCCCTGGCTGAAGCCGACGGCATCGATTGCGGGCGCGGTGCGCAGGATGTTGTCCTTTGCTAGCTCTTGACATACGTGCTCGACCTGCTCGGTGACGTTGCCGAAGAACGAGGCGGACCTATCTGCGGAGCCTGCCGACTTGCCGAGTGAGATCGCTTGGGTGTATGTGCCAGGGTGAATCTCGTCTATTAGGGACATCACGTCTTTGATACCGTCCGCGTCAGCTGAGTCGCCCAAACCATGCCAGATGACGACGGGCAGTGGTGTGTCATCTTTTTCAGCGTTCTTCAAGCTTGGGCGTTCGTGGACTGTAGATCGAAGGGGCACGTTGGCTGGCAACTCAGCAAAGATCTCGGCCTCAGGAAGGATGACGAAGGAAAGAGCGCGGGGCACCAGGGCCGCGAAAAGTGGCAGGGAGAAGTACATGGCGCGTGCTATTCTACAGTGATTAGACGATGTTCAGTTCCTGCGACCAGCGCTGAGAAGTGAGAGCGAAGTATCAAGGAGACAGAAACAGTTCTGCCTGCGTCCGTGATCCCGAATGCATGCAGGAACGACTGGGCGATACCTCTTGGCGCTTACAGCAATAGGATCGCCGCAACGCCACCAGGCAGTGAATGCAGTACTACACGACTACAAAGTGCATAGGAGAATGAACATACAAGTCCTTGATCAACATAATTCATTCAGTATCCCGCCGAAAAGTCGCCTCAATACGTCCATGCCATGACGGCCGAAGATTTGTTCAAGCCGTCCTCAACGCCACGGTCTGAAATGCATGGGGTATCTCAAAGCAAGTAAAGAAGTTAGAATTCCACTGCCAAAGCCAAGCCATCCTCAGCTGAGAGTAAGACATTGATCTTCGCCAGCTCTTGAGTCCAGGCTCTGTATGTGTGCAGCCACAGCTCTCGTTCCCGCGTACACTCCTCATCAACGTAAATTTCCTCTGTCAAGGAACTTTGCCAGCCCTCCTGCTTTCTCCCGTTCACCACCAACATTTCGTCCGTCAACTGCGGGAACCGAAGCCTTGCTCTTCTCGCAGTATCCGCCATCTCGCGAGCTTTGTAGTCCTCGAACTGACAAGGAGGACACGGGTGGTTCTGGTGTGGGAGAAAGGTCGGAAGGTTCGTGTAATGTGGTGTGCAAGTGTGGCTATTGGAAGAGCACGCGAATGAAAACGATTTAGCGCTTTTGGGTCGTGGTTGCGAGATGTTCTGGCAGTAAGAGAGCGTGCCAGTCGCTGGCGAGCTACGCCTGGAAGTGGAGCGGTTACCACGCGATACATCGGTGGCGGTGAAGATGGTTCGCTAGACGACATTGAGAGCTTGCTCATGGTTGAGTCAATACTTGAGACAGAGGTCGCACAGGCCGGTCTCGATGGTGGACTGGACGGACTTGAAGACGTTCGTCGATTTTCACAGCTGTAGCATCGGAAAGGTTGTCGTGGAAGTTTCGGGCTCGTAGTCTTGATGCGCATACATGGGCCCAATTTGCAGAATTCGAGGCTCATGAGAAGGGAATGCTTGCATCGGAATCGTAGAACGTGTGCAAGACACATTTTGGTAGCAGAATGAGAAGAGTCGTCAGATTCGTAGATGTCGTAATGCCTGGTCCTGGTCCGTCGTGGTGTCCAGCACAGTGACGCCTGGAATGAGCTGATCGTGAGGAATGGTTGAGCCTGGCTGCACAACGTGGCATTCACGATTGCTCAGAGAGCTTAGAATGTGTCGTTGTCGTGGTCATCGTGACTCTAGTCGTACGCTTCTGCTTTAGACATGAGCTGACGAAAAGTCGTGAAGGGATTCACACGAGTCGGAGGAGGAGAGTGGTCTTGAAATTATCCGGCAGAGATCGTTAAGAGCTGGGGTAGTGGGCATCTAAAGTACTACACCAGTATCGACGGTGGAGCTGGTACCCGCGGAAGGTTCAGTAACGGCAAGGACAAAGGAGAGATGGGAACATCATTCATGTTGGGCAGCTCCGTGCCTGCCCGTGTCAAACGCAAAACGCGACCTGCCCCCGCGTATTCGAAAAATTTGCGGGATTTTAATTTTCTGCAACTGCAACGCTTCAATGCTGAACGAATCTTCTCCACAGTAATATCAGGCCTTTATATGCCGACTGTCCCGTGGTTCACTCTGTGTTGCTGCTGGCTTTTCCTGCAGTGAGGCAGCTTCGGAGGTCGCTAGTCACGACTGAAATGATCCGAAGCCAGCATCAGGTCAGGGAGTGCCTTGACTTGTCGGCTGGAGAAAAAGCTTGCGATTGTCGAGCTGCGAGGCAAGACTACTGTGCTATGCTTGTGCAGCCAGCTGCATGAACGCGCAAACACGCCCCCACCTACTCTGGCATTGGTGTACCTAAGCGGAGACAGACAATTAGTGCAGCTCGATTCGTGTACGTAGATACCCGTGAACATGACGAGGCCACTAAGCCGCTCTTGATAACAATAGGCTTCATGCGTAGGGCTCTAGACCTCCGTTGGCCAAAAGGCAGTATGACCCGAGTCCATATGCTTGACGTTCATGTACACTTCGTGAACCATCTCCGTCCTCTTCATTGACACACAGTACAGTACGAATTGTGGCAGCAAAAAGAGGTATACCATTCCAAGGTTTCCTGCTGTCGCCTCAACCCCACCACGTTGACCCACTCCAATCCGAATGACGGCATTCTGCATGCATTAGCTCGCAAGCTGTTTTCGCTATATCGGGATGATTTCAGGCTATCTGCCGGGTGCACTGCGGCTGGTGGTCGATTCTCAACCTATGCTTAAGCATTGTTCGTTGCCACAATCAAGCACTTGTCAGACATACCCTATATTATGTACCAGCCTGGAGGTATCAGGCAGCGCACAATAAGCCGGGCGCGGGAATCAGTCGTTCGTCTCTCACAGGATCGCAAGTCAGAGGTAAGCTTCTCCGTGGAGACAGGCCGTTCAAGGGTCAGGCCGTGCCAGTCGATAGCCGAAAACAGTACGGCGTAGCTGCTCGTCTCCGGGGTCCTCTTCAAACATGACTTTATCCATCGTATGCTCCATAATTTTTGTGACTGAAAAGCCCCCAGCACGGGCAAGTTCGAAGAAAGCAAGATCCTTCTGCAGCAACCAGGGTCGATAGGGAGTGAAGAACACTAGAGCGGACGAGGTCTGGCCCATAGTCTGTTGCAGCGTCTGGATCAGTTTCTGGTGCTCTGAATGATTGAAGAGTATGTCTGCGAGTATGATGAGGTCGAAATGGTCGGTTGAGGCCGGCAGACGCGATAGCAATGCCTCTGGAGACTGACCCCAAAGGTAACCTGCTGCAGTGATGTATGTGTTGCTCAGGTCCAAACCACAATTCTCGATATTGTATTGAAGGTTGGCGATGAGATCGTGATCCGGATAATCGGTGACAACGACAGTCTTCGCTCCGAGACCAGCAGCAGCGAGGCTGGGAAGCCCGGCGCCCGCACCCAGCTCGAGTACGCTTTTGTCCTTGATGAACTCGTCGGCGTGGTCCTCCAGAAAAGAAGTAATGACTTGACCCGCATTCCACAGAAGATGTCCCTGTCAAAAGCTATCAGCATGAGCGTCAATAGACATCTGATTGGTATCCGAACCCAGAGGGGACTGTGCCCTACAAGTCTGAGGGACACTGTGCGGCCATCTATCAAAGCGAAAGTGGTAGAGGTTGGCTCCTGCTCGGGTTTGTAGTATCCTGTAGGCTCTTGGAATAGGTTGCCGCCATCGACGGAACCATCGTCATCTGACATCTCAGAATCCTGAGTGGCACTCAAACGAGGCTCATCTCCAGCCTGCCGCTTCTATCACCAACCGATTCCTGAACGGATTCAGACCTGTAGCGTCCTCCCTGGCTCGAAAGTCTCCCGAGTTGTTAGCTTCAAGTCCGACTTCAAGTTGCACAGTGCTGGACCCTGTGCATCTGCAGACCTATCGCACTCTGCTCCCATTCAGACAACACAATGCAGAAGCCTGGCACGTAAGGGCGATGAACTGCGTAGGTTGGACGCTGGGACCTGCAGTAGCTGGTGGGGATCATGGGATTTTTCCCGAGCAGGCGCGGAATTTATCGCGTTCCGTCGATCTTCAATTTGTTGCCTCTGCATTCTCCTTCTGGCTACAAGGAGATGGCATCGTAGCACGTCGGGCAAATTGAATACTATCTGCAAGGCAGCGATAACCCAAAAGACTAGGAGCTACAGTGCTTACGCCTGCTGGCTTCACCACATTGAGGACTCGAGGATGATTGATGTGTACAAACCGAGGTTATCGGTGGGAAGCCGATGTGGGACAGCTGTAAGTGTGGACATCGGATCGGAAGGTTGTGGGTAGGGCTATGTGGACTCGGTGCTTGATGAATAACAACCGAGTTTGTACCTCGAATCCTCGATGATGAAGGACTCAGAAGGAGGAAGTAACCGTAGCACGCAAGATTGGCAGATTGAAATTGTACATCGATACCGAGGTTCAGCCATTGTTTAGTCTGTGCTCTCATTTTCCGCGTCGACATCGACTTCGTTCACAAGGCATCCCTATCCCAAATCCATCATTGCTTTTGCTGCCACGATCAGATCTTAGGCCGGATATCAGCACCTTCAACAAGTAATTCCCCGTGATACCGCGGCAGCTCTTTGACGCCTAAATACTGGGGAAGGACAGGTCAGATCACGCTCGGGCCTTTCTCCAGAAAGCCGCCTACCGTCTCATCAGCCGCCGTCACAGCTCGAGACTTGGCCACTCGAACATTTCGCCATTGTTATTATTGCCTCTCTTCGGTGGCATCGCTATCAGCATCAATACGTGCCTCAGCATTCAGCCGGAAAAGAAAGCATTTCTCATCCCGCCCAGACTTTATTTTCCCCAAGCACGCAACATCCGGTGGTAACCTCCAGCTTTCGCTGCTCTCCCCACGGCTCCAATAGGTAACTGACAGTCACTACGTCTGTCAACTTGTCAACCCGCTTTTCATCGGCCGATCACATCGCGCAGCACCTGCGTTTGCAAGGACATCGATCCTCACTCACGAATCTGATCGACTTTTCGGTCGACATCTGATTCAACCCGTCGCCACATATCTGACATCGAGTATTCGGCTACTGTGTGGTACTTACGCCGTAGACAATATTTCGGCGCATCTCCGTGCATCGCCTTCCCGCGCCTGCCTTTTCGGCCCTTGTTCGAAAGTCAATTTCTGGCCTGATACTTTCCTGCCCGTCGCAGGCGCCTTCCTTCCACTTCCTTCGCTCTCGCGAGCTCTGCCTCATAATGAGTGCCTTTTCTCCACGAAGAAGTGCTCGTCTCGCTCAAGATCCGGCTCGCGCCCTCGCCTCACAATCGACACCTTCCTTCGCCTTCTCACAGCCATCGAGCACCTCTACTACATCACACCCGAGCCCTGGCACCGACGGCCTCAACCCACCACCATCGACGCCGCAGAATAATCTCCGCCTACAGGCACAGCATCTGCAACAGAATACCATGATGTCGCAGCAGCAGCATCTCGGCGCTCCTCTACCCTCTCCCTCCACGAACGATGTTCCCTTCTTCTCGAGGACGCACTCTCAGCCGAACCCATTCCAACAACAAAATCAGAACACATCTGCCTTCCAGCAGCAGTCATTCATGCAGAATCAAGAGCAGGCACAGCCACAACATCTACATCCTCACAGCAACTCGATGTCGCAATCACGCAACGTCAACGCTATGGCTCCACAGATGCCGCCCGATTTCTTAGCCGAAGCGGCAAAGCGAGCCCAAATCGCCTGTCTTATGCGCGATATGGGTGATGTCACTCTATGAACGCCGTCGTCGACTGCTACAACTCCTCGTCACTTTTTCATACTGAGCGACAGCTATCAATATTTTGCGATCACCGAGGCAATTTACACGTCTAAGCAGACATGTGATTACAATGGCCTGGGGCCCCATAACGAGTTCCACAAACTCTACCGGATTTCCCCAACCATAAGCAATCTTCGATATCGGACTCGACCATTGTGTCCAAAACAAGATCGGTCACGGTACGCAATGCTATACGGCTGGAAGCGGTCTACAACAACATCTGACGGCCTACTCAGGCTGCCGATTTCAACCACTATCGACCGAGAACGACGACGACAACGGCTCATAATTGGCTTTCACCCCCATTCTCAACTCTGCAACATACCCACTTGTGTACCACATGTCAGCACAGGAATATCACTCTTATTTTCATCACATTGCATAAGGCGTAAGGCGGAATGAAGACAAGATCTCACCATCATGACCATCATCGGAAACAGATTTCTTTTTGCGAGGAGTTCCAGACGGAGGCCACTTATCATCGCCATTGATCCGGACAAGGATAATTGAGAGGACCTTGGCCTACAATAGGCACATCTAATTTGCGGGACACAGACGAGCAGATGGGCGAGTCGACGAATGAAAATCCTAATGAGAAAGGCTCTTTGGGTACTAAGTCGGCCAGGCTACGTATGCCTCCGTTGTAGCAAGTTAGGTAGCATAGTTGCGACTGGATAATGAACCCAATGCAGGTCTTTCAAAATCTGACTCGATATTTACCTGCACGAGGATCCCTTCAGACTACTCGGGCCATGTTCACCCTCGTTGCCTCTGCAGCCACTCGATCACTCATCCGAGTCACCAAACTCTGAGTCCAGAAATCTTACAAATCCCTCGATAACCTCCTCCCGTCCCCTCTCCCCACCACTAGCACCAACATAGCCCTGACCGTGCGCGATCCGCCCGCGCTGAAGCGCCGTGTATTTCCGACGCAGCTGCTGGAGGTAAGGCTGGGTTATGTTCTTTCCTGGGGAGATCGTGATCGTGTATGTGGTTGTCTCTTCTGGACGTGTGGTCGTTGAGGGGTCTAAGTTGGCTGTTGGGCTGGCGGTGGCAGCAATGGAGGAGAGCGGGGTGACGCTGAAAGTAACGACTCCGCCATCGCCGTCGGCTGCAGAGGCGGCGCGTGCTGCGGATAGGAGGCTGCGGACGACGAGCAGCGTGCTGGATTCGAGGAGCTGCAGGGCGGAGGCGGAGGTTCGTGTTGGGAGGACGGTGGCTGCGTGGGGACGGACTATGTCTGTTGGCACGGTGGAAGTGTCGTTGTCGTTGTTGGCGGTTGTGCTTGGCTGTGAGGAGGACGAATTGTGAATTGTGGCCGATCCCGCAGTTCCATTTGAGCGTGCGGATGCTGGCAGTTGGGAGAGTGCCTTCTTCGATGTCGGCTTCGTTGGTGATGGAAAGATGGCGTCGAAAATGGCTGCGTACGGTGGATGGGTGTCAGTGGTTGGTATGGTGAAGAGTGGTGTGTCCCATCTTGAGAAGGGCGAGGGTGGCTCGTAGCGCATCGAGAGGGAGGTCAGCGTCGTAGGAGAGTATGGTGGTCTTGTGGAGGGGTCGGCGGGCTGTATTGAGGGTAGATACGACTCTCGAGGCTCATCGGTCGCATCATTGCGGATGGACGGCCTTTCGCTGTTTTTGTCTGGCGACGAGATGTAGAGGGACTTCAACGTCATGGTGTCTTCCGCCTGCGGTCTGTTTGGTACTTCCTCAGGCGTAGCACTGTGCGTCCGCGGTGGCTGGTCTGTACTTCGATCACCATAGATTGTAGTATGGCTCTCAGGCACGAGATTCCCTCTGACGTCCTTTCCAGCCTTTCCAACACCGTCTTTTTGCTCCGCCTCCTGCTCTTCTAGCTCGTTCCCTCGGCCATACGCCCTCAACCGCTCCTCATTCCACTTCCGACACTCATCCTCCTGCGCCGCAACATGCACCACACAACACCTCGTGCTTGCCGCTTTGGCCTCGCACCATAGCTGGTAGCGGTATCCCTTTATGTAGTTGGGACAATCGGCTATAACGACATTGTCCCTCGAGACGCCGCGTTTTATGGCGGAGAACTCTTCCGCGCGTGCTGTCTTCTCGCGGTTGGCGGTGTTGTACACCTCATCGCGGAGGCTACCTGCTTTGTGGTCGTCTTGTGAAGAAGGCGAGTCTCGACTGGCGTGGTGGGACGCTACGATGGAGACGGTGCGTTTTGTATTCGGTGCATCTTGGGCCAGACGGTGGGAAATGTACTCGTGGATCTGGTCGGCTCGGTGTGTCTTGCCGGAGCTGGGGAGTCCAGTGACGATTATCAGCTCTACAAGTTAGTTAGCGGCGTCGTGTCAAGGCAGTATGGTTTCTTACAGGCATGGCAGGAATTGCTCGAGTAGATGATCACGCCAAAAAGATCCGACAAAATTTATTAGGCCGGCATCGTGAGGGGAACTTCCACGTGAACAATCTGCGGGACGCTTCTTGGGCTTTTGGGGGCGTTCCAGGAATGAATGCTGCCTCTCGATGGCAAGACACTGGCACACAGTCAAATATATTCAGAACACCACTGCCTACAAACCACGCATGCCGGTGTGGCAGTTAGGATCTATCTAGGTCATACACGTTGTCCAGAATTCTGCACCAAGCCCTCCTCACTTATGCCTTCGTACTTCATGTATCCTACCACCAGGCCCAGCACTTGGGCTTTACGCCTCCCCTTCCACTTCACGTCGGGCCAAAGCACGGGCAGGAAGCCATGTGCATCCGAGGTCGTCCTCTCGTGGCAACGGGTGCCAATGGTTACAGCATCACCTCTGGCAGAGTTGTGATTACGCTGCATCCAGTCCTGGTGAGGGTGGCCTGTCCTGAAGCGACAGCGTGGACCGCAAAGGAGCGGGCGCTGCAAAATGTGGCCTAAGCAAAGGGACTGATACCACTTTGAATCGGGGAGAACGCCCGATGAGTCTCTGATCCGGGCAGAGATAATCCTCTGGACTGCTGTGCCATGTGTGGACTGGGATCCGACGGTATGGTGGCCAAGTATGCAATTAGACATCATGAGTCTTGTTTGCCATCATTCAATATTCTTGTCCGGGGTACTGGACGAAGCATGGATCAAGCAGAAAATTCTGGTCCACGATGAAGGGCACGGGGTATTCCATAGGAGTGTACATCATTTGGGTAGGGTGCACAATCACGTCCGGCCGGTGCTTCGAATATGGCAAAGACCTGGCAGAGCTGCTCCGGCTCATGGGCACTGAGCTGAATTTGTTCTTGTGCTTGCGCACCGGTCCATGGCGGCTGGTCCGGCTGTCAGCATCGCTGTCGTAGCCATGCACACGCTTCATATGGTCTCGTCGGTTCCATCGGCGTGGAAATCCATTGCCAGGCTTGGCCCTTTCGCAATCCGGAAAGTCGCAGAGATAGGGATGCATCCCATGGTTGTGCATCCCGTGTGCCTCTCTCTGATGCCGGAACAGACACGCGTTCGAGGAGAAACGCAGATCCTCGCAGTCCTTGTTGGTGGCGGCGTGTGTGCATGTATACGGCCTGAGGTGGGAGTCCAGAAACTTGCTGTTGTATCGAGCTTGGTTAGCTTCTACAATGATTGGGTTGGGACGCGAGACCTACGCAAACAGGCACTTTTGTTTGACTGGCTTGTGATCGCACTTGGTCTCGCTCTTCTTGGGACAGTGGTAGAATCCGTCGGCATCTGGGTCCATGTCATATAGAGGATCCGTGCGGTAATTGATGCGTTCATTGTCTGC
This sequence comes from Cyphellophora attinorum, assembly GCF_001299255.1. Taxonomy (NCBI): domain Eukaryota; kingdom Fungi; phylum Ascomycota; class Eurotiomycetes; order Chaetothyriales; family Cyphellophoraceae; genus Cyphellophora; species Cyphellophora attinorum. The sequence continues at coordinate 357,994 of NW_017253239.1, read as the reverse complement.
TTTTGACGGGCTTGAGTCCGCATCGCTGCTGTCTTCCGAGTTCCTGCGTCCATTAGATGGTCGAAGTGGTCTCGGCGGCGAGCGCCGTGATTTGCTAAAGGCCTACATTAGTACATCGCAATAGGGCCGTGTGGTATGAACTAACGTCATGTGTTGCAAAGCCGAAGGGCCTAGGTTCTCACAGATGGTCGGCTCTCCAGCTCCAGTCATCTGGGCTGTGATCTGCTGTTCCGGAGGCGGTGTGTTGGGCGCTTGAATTGGCCATTCCATTGGAAACGTGTCATAAGCAGACGCTAAGGTTGACTCCTGGACGAATGGGCCGCTATAAGATTCCGCGACAGACCAGGCAAAAACGTTGGCACCAGCTTCACATTCATGTGGCGAAATACCAGCCTCAGACTGAGGTGGGGAGATCTCAGCGACTGTCGACGAACCGCACACGGACAGAGGGGCAGATCCAGGACCTTCCATACCAGCATAATATTCGAATTCACCAGGCATACAAGACCGGACGAGCGTAGCTGGAACATATGACGTCAACTCGTAGTGTTGTAGCTCTGGTGCAGAGATAGGAAGGTATGATGCATCAAAGTCCTGTGGCAAATCCGGGTACCTTGGTGTGGTGCTCTGGTACGAGCTGTGGCCTTGCATTGTGGTTTGAATTTGTCGTTGCCGGTAAGGCATCATTGTATGTAAGTCCAGACCTTTAGTTGGGACGACTGTGAACATTACGAGTCAGCATCCACTGTGCTCAAACTACGAGATCGACCAAGGAAAAGCGATGCCGTCCGATCCAGTCCGCGCGCAAGACCCCGTATGTGCCTGGAGCATTGTAAAACAGTTCTGGCGTAGGTCATATTGTCATGCTTTGGAATGTAGCAGAGTCGGACAGACTCATGAGCAGCCGAAAGGATAATGACATGGCCAGTCCGCGTTTGTATGGAGTGATGTTCCGCGGCAACCTGCTGTCGAACGAGGGTGATTCTGATTCCGGTGTACAAACCTCAGTGTGAACTAGGTCAGGCCAAGATGAGATACGTGAGCTGGGTTGCATTCGTCGCTGGCAACATCTCTCGTCAGAACTCGATAATAGGAATGCGCCTTGGTAGCATGGCCAATCCGGAAATCTCTGGTACACAACAGTGCGGCAACGACTCCTGTAGGCCATAAAATGGGTGTGCAAGAGCACGTCATTATTCATCGTTCGCGACACAAGTCAGCTGAACGGAGCGCCAAGGGCGCCTCACAGAGCAGTCATCGACAGACAGCCCAGGTAGTGGATCCAAAAGGATTTCGAGGTGCTCCGAGATATCCAGGAGCATAATCGCAGTCGACAAGGTAGAAAACTGACAGGGAGGGAGTGCAATATACCTGTAAATGGAACTCAAGTGCGACACGTTGGACGCAGTGGTTCTCTGGACAGATGTGGCCTGGGTATGTCCAGAGTTCCCGGATGTCGTTGACAATGGTGAAGAACTGTCAGGCACAGAAGGGGAGCGGGTGGTCGACGTGGGCCAGGAAGACGAGTACACAGTTGGCCAATCCAAGTAGACCGGTATGGTCTTTCAATCACACTTGTTGTTGGTCTGGATTTGACTGTGATGGTGACAGGCGCTGAAGCTGTTCGACTGAAGAAATGACACTAGTTGCGATGCCTGGGTTGGTCTTTCCGCCCTTGGAAGGGTATCCTTGGATTTGTAGAGAATTGGCGAAGCAATGGTCCGGATGGTTTGTCGATTCCTCTGGGACGAGAAAAATATTGAACTCCCTGATCTGACGCGAAACAAAAGATCAAAAGAGACAGCCTTGGGAAATCCTCTGGATAGTCCTTGGGAATCCTGTGGAATATTCCTGGGATAAACAGTGGCCTCTCCAATGGTGGGTTTGAGTGAACTTCGTGAAATATCACGCTATCATTAACAGTGCTTGTCGGCGATGATCTTCTCTGGGAAGAAAAGTGGTTAAGACGGTGGAAATCGTAGGTTGGGCAGAAGTCGAGATTGACAGACTTTAAAGGAGAAGGAAAATGTGGGCGGTGACGGATAGTTGGAAAAGTGGGAATGTGACAGCTGGTGTCAGTGGGGACGGACCGGGCGTCGTGGGCCGCCTAGAAAACGCCCAGGGTCCTGAGCCAGTTGCTTCTGAGAGACATGCCGCTAGCAAAACTCCGCCCGCGAGAGACCGCCGAATGACGATCATCTCAACAGGCTGTGGGATCATCAGGGGCTTCTGGATTCGTCTATCTGATGTGACGACATGCAAGCGACTGCATCAGATCGAGCTGACTCGCTGCGACCTCTTCATGCATGTTTGACGTGGCAGATCGTCAGAGGACCTTCCATACTGGCTTGCAGGCTCCAAAGACCGACCACATCGAATGCAACTTGAGAATCGAGCCGTCTCGATGGGGGTTCTCCGGCCTACCACGACGGATCCATGGTCCAGTAGTGACATTCAGTACACAGTGTCTAGCTGTGGTTGTAACTCTCGTGTAAATGATTTGAATGGTCGGATCGATCGTAGACCGTGACACAAGCAGTGATCTAGCCTGTTCCAGACTTGCATCCAGGAAGAAATGCTGGATACGTTGTCTCTGCTGCCTACGAAAGCTCGACTGATGAAGCAACGCCTGCAGTGTTCACAGATGAGCAGCAGCACGGGACTTTCGACCGTACAGTGCGTTGCCAGGCTCAGTTTTGCAACAAGTACATTGTTCCTCAACCCAGCAAAGCAGCCTACCGGGCTACGAAGCATTGGGCAGCATCAGTGAAACCATGTCCAACCACGACTCGTAGCTTAGGGACGTATCTTCAATCTGTACGGTCGTCAGCGCGTTCTCTGCTTTGGTGCATCGTAGAAGACCGCGGACGAGGGGCTGATTTTCAGAAAGATTGATGATGGTAGATTGTTGTCGTTCAAAGACGATTTGTCTCAGGTGAACTATGCTTTAAAAATTGGTAACATCATGGTGTTCGGGTTGTCATCCATGGATACATGGCGAGTAGAACTTACCATAGTTACTGGGTTCAAGGCGACTCGGCACGATGAAAGTACGACCCATCACGCCGAATCAGCAGTGGCTTCATCGCCTTACGCACAAGGTGCTGTGTGGTGCGTAGAAAGATGGAATCGCTGTTTTGCTTTGTGGAATTTTCGTCTATCGCTTGGCATACCTGCGGCCACCTCCAGGGCTGGGCACTCAGGAACTTAAATCAGTCGTCTTTACAAAGCACTTCCTCGGGACTTCCCACCCGTCACCCTCAGCATCTATAGCGGCTGGAGGATGACCCTTTTAAATGACAGCCAGATATCCATGGGGAGGATCTTGAGCAGTTGAGGAAGAGCTTCCGAACTCACCTGGTACAGGATGCTGGATTGTAGTTTCGACTGCATGAGATCGTCATGACGGCATGCAGGTTCTCAGAAACGTTTCCAAGAGCTGACACAAGCGATTTGATCAAGTGCCCAGGTGTACTTGCCTGGACATAGCTATCGAGAGCCATGTGTTGAATGTGGTGCTCGGGAGCCCTTTGCAGTGTCGCGAGATACAATAATTGCCTGCTTTAGGCAACGGTGATGGGAAGGTAGCTAGCGAGGGCGATGTCCAGGGAGGCGCGGGAGCAGTGTGTTCCTTCCCTCACTAATTATACCTCCATTGTACTTCGGCCTCGTGCAGGCCCATCAGATTTGTCTCTGAACCATCGGCTCGTCGCCCTGAATACTGGTAGGTACTTTAGCCTGCATCTTGACATATTGTTACACGAAGACCACATGTTGCTACCACTGCCTAGTCGAAAGCATCCACTCGCATCAACAGAACGCATCCACCGACATCGCCACAGTGTCCGGGTATGACAGACCATGAATTGGACGTCTGGGCAGCTAAATCGTTCGACGAAAGCCAATAAAGACCCAGTTCGCAAGAAACAGAACCAGTACTTCGCCCGGCAGCGCATCAACCAAGGCCCAAAAGCACATTCTCCTCTGGCGCTCGGTCATTATCAGCAAGCGGCACCTGAAGTCGCCTCTGAACCTCCACGCCCAGTGACCAGCCACTTCTTCCCATCGGACCTCAACAGTTCCCACAACCGCCCAGAAATCGGAATAGCTGGTGGCCACAACAGTGCGACTCATCAGAAAGACAACAGGCGGCCAGATGATCCTCTTGAACACGTTCGCCGGCGTCTGCTGAAGCACAGAGATTGGTCCGGGTTGGCACTCGCACGTCCACGCCCGATCTCGTTTAGATCACCGGCAGAGATGGATGAGATTGGTCGACGAAGAAAGGTTTCGAAAACCAACGCAGAGAAGAGTGGCCCGAGACGAGCTCAACGAGAAGATCGCAGAGTACGTCCAACCGAGACAAAGCTTCGAGCGCTGAGAGAAGGTCAAACCTATGGGCATATATCTGAACTCGATCAAATCGATTGCAGTATACGTGTTGGCTCACACATCCATCAGACTCAGACTACGGCTAGTGCTGCTCCTAGCAATGTTGCTGCCACCAAAGAGTCCACGATTTCTCGTGCAGGCGAAGCTCCTCAGTATCAGCGCGACCATGCAGAGCTCAGCCTCGCGGAGATCTCGGAGGAAAACGTCAATCCGTTCCTTATCCCTCTGAGCGAAGCCCGACAGATGAAGAACTTTGACGAGGTGCAAGACCGCTCGTCCTCGATTGTTCGCCAGGCGTCGAGCTCATCAAACCCGTTCGATGCTACATCGCATCGGCAGAGTTGGCCTGGAGGCAAGGACGGAGGGAATGTTGCTACTGACGCAGCTCAGAGCAATCACAGATCCACCCCGACGCTTGACGTCAGTCGACATTTCTCACAAGCAAATGGCGATGAGAGCTCTGATGCCATTTTTAGAGACTTGATTGGTGATGGTATTGCATCGGGAAGGAGTGCCGTTCAAGACCATCAACACGTTGACGCGACAAGTGCCCGAGCTGGCTCGAGCCGGCTTCTTGTCGACACTCTGCCACGTTTCACGATCGATCGTCAGGTACTACTAGAACGGCAACTAGGTCGGAACCAAGACAGGAGCCTCGCGACCTCACATTTTCGACACCTTCCCTGCCGCGGTCACACGAAGTAAGTTCGACTAGACAACAGGGCGATCTCGTAAGTCCTTCCGAGCCGTCACTACCGCCGTTTTCGGGACCACAAGACATATCAAATTCGGTTCCCTCGCAGCATTCCGGACAAGAGCCACCACGGAAGAGGCAAAAGATGATGGACTCAGACACTCCAAATCTGGACACTTATCCCAAACACACCCCTTCGGACCCGCCCTCCCTTCACACAAGCCAGAGGGAATCCACCGCTGACGAAAATGTCAACATGCGCGAGCGATTTCTACAAGCAAAAAAGGATCATCAGCTGAGCGCACCGGCAGGGCCTCTCTCGGTTTCGGCCAGGCAGATGACACCCTTGGGTCGGCGAACGGGATCTGAGAATGAGGAATGGATGAAATACGTCTTCCACGAGGATTTCAATCGGAGGGTCAAAACCTTTAGCTTCTCACCGCCCACACATCAACCCCAGGGTGAGAGATACAGATCGAATCCAGCGCCCATGTATCAAAGTCTGCCACAATCACATCATCCCGATCGATCGGATCACCAATCAATGGGACGTTCTTCATCGATCTCGATACCTACGGGCGTCAATGCGTCCATGTACCCAGCATTTGCGCCGCCTTCACAGAGCGTGCCCAATCCCTCGCTGCCCTCAGAAACAGATTTCATATCCCGGCTGAGCCCTATGGAGGGCGTCATCGACGATGGGCTCGGGCCTGTGTCGCTCCATGGCAATGCAGCTCTGAGTAATCGAAGCTTTGTTTCACTTCCACAACAGCGAAGCGCCGCCACGATGCAATCGCATGTCAGGAGCGCTTCGAGCTTCGGCCGACCACCGCACACCCCTGTGAACCGAGAGCCCTTGCAGGTGCTGCCCCAGCCAAGGCTATGGGCCAGCTCAGAAGCTCAGAAAGTTATGAGTGGCGAGAGCACGCCGAGTCTTTCTTTGCCACAACAGCGGCTTCGACGCCACTGTGGATCAACAACGGTGATACTGGGCGTCTGCCGAACGTTCAGTCTTCGCAGCCACATGCGGCATGGAGTCGAGGCAGCATGAGCCAGCGCAGTATAAGCCAGCGTAGCGTATATCGGGAGCAATTGCCATTCGCGAGAACCCAATTAACGGACTCGGCCGCTCAAAGCACAGGGAAGCTGATGGGGAAGGCCGGATGGGATCAGCGAAGCACTCACGGACTATTGAGCAGCGCGGCGCAGAGCTTTTGGACCAGCTGAGATACAGCTAGGAATCTGATACAGATGGTGATGTCGCTGAGAATGGGCGGTGTGGTCTGCAAAGAGCAGACCAGTCCGATCTTGCAAGCTTTACTCGGCTGCTGAGACTAACATCCAGGCATGCCTACTTCTGTAGACAAGATGTAATATCTAAAATGTTATCAATTCGGCTCACAGGTGTCATTGCGACACGATTCCTGAACGACGTGTTTACTAAGTACGTAAGGTAGACACTTTTCAGGAGGCTGCCCTAGGTCCTCAAGTCCAACGGCAATGTAGTCAATCAGAAGCATCCTACCAGACATGGAACAATGTCAAGACGTGCAGAGATCACGCGCGACGATAGCATAGAAGGAAACAATTGGACGGCACTGATCAGAGAATCAAGAAGCTTTTGTACGTTCTACAAGCCATGCCAACATGCGTGATAGACCAATCCGGCATGGGTAGGGTAGGGTGGGGCCCGATCCAAAACTGTGCAGGTGGCTCTAGGCATATATACACGACGGTATTCCGTCAAAAGACACCTCCCTTTAACCGCGCCATCGACCGCCCCTTTAGCGTTACCGCTCCTCCCGCCGGCGCCCTCGCAGCCCGCCCATGCGTGAGTCGCGCAAACGGCCCCTTCCGCTCCTTCGTACTCGACCTCCTGCGCTCCTGGTCAGGCCTCTTCTCCGCCCGAGCGCGTGCCTTGTCGCTCCAGATCGCTTCGCCGCTAGACTGGGCGTCGCGTGTGCCAGTGATGAACTCGAGCATTGCTGCGCCTGTCGAGCGGCCTTCTGACTCTTGTCTTGACAAGATGTTGGTCCTTGAGTTCTTCGACATCTGCTTGGAAAGCGTATTCGATCTGACTAGTGTAGGGGACCGTGTGAGTCCGGCATATTCCTTCTCTTCCTGTGACAGCTCGTGGCCCGCCTCGTCTGTGCCGATGCAGTTCTTTTTCAGCCACCGCAGCAAACTCTCGCACAGGCGATCCAGCACCCATTCGGACTCACTCTGATCGCTGAGCATGGGGCTGTTCTCGTCGAGCCAGTCCCATTCTATGACACCCTCAGCGTCCTCATCACGCTGCAGCTCCTCCACGCTCATCTTGGTGAAGCGTATCAGACGTGTGAAGTCGGCCCACTCCTCATAGTTGTATCTTTTGCCAGGAAACCTGACCAGATCGTCGGCCACACGACGGATTGCGAAGGTCAGCCTACGCGTCATGTGCCCATCGCTTAGGTCTTCGTGAGCGAGCATCTCCAACGTTGGTGCGTCCGCATCAACATCAGGCTTTTGGTCACCCACCGGTAAGCCCTTTTTGCGCTTCCGTCGGATATCCATAGCTTGCAGCCACGTATACAGCCAAGGCTGAGAGTTGACGAATTTGTGCCACATACCGGCTTTGGGCAGGAGCGTGAAGTCGCCAAGCCTTATTGTGGCGCGCTTGAAGCTTGCAATGACGGTGTCGCCCATGCCTGAGATCAGGATGGTCATGGTGGGGATGGCGATCAGGGACCAGAGGACGAAGAAAGGTTTGCCGGCATTGCTCTTGGGGCTAAAGTCGCCGTAGCCGATGGTCAGGAGGGAGACGTAGCAGAAGTAGAGTGCCTGAAAGTAGCTCAGACCCTGGGTGTTCATCTCGGCTTGCCAGAAGACCACTGCTCCCAGGCACCAGAGTATGCCGAAAGCAATGACGGACACACCCAGAGCGGACCACTTCTTGAACGAGCGAGCATCGCTCTGGATCTTCCGCATCGCATCGAATCGATCCTTCTCTTTCCGCATGACAAGCGCCTTCTTCTGCTTCGGTCGCATCGCCTGCGCGGCTATCGAAAACGTGCTACGCGTTAAGGTTCGTACGGCTCGGTTGAGAAACTGGTGCGGCTTGGGTGCATCATCGTCACCATTTGTCTGCGTAGCTTCGTCCTGCTTAGGACCTTCTTTGGAAGGCGCCTCGAACTGGATAGTCTGTGTTCGTGATTCTGTTGCTGATTGAGGCTCGGACTGAGGCGGCGCGGAGATGGGGATCGGACTTGAGATGACAGGCCTGGCGCCATGCAGCTTCTCTATTTCGTGCTCGAGGTGCTCTCGCTTCTTTTCACCTTCGTCATCTGTTACAACGCGCGAGAGTGTATCCACTCGTCGATGCTCTACATGTTTCCGGACCACATTCTCCTTTGAGAGCTCCTCGGCGAACCTGTGTATCGAGCTGACCATCAGACCGAGGATGATGATGCCACCTACTGAATAAGGAAAGACAAGGCCTCGTCCAGCGTCGTTAGTCGCAACAAAGTCACCAAAACCGATGGTCAAGACAGTCACGTCGCAGAAGTACAGGGCGTCAGGAAAAGTCATGTCGCATAGGGTTGCGAAGACTCCTGCCCCACCACCGAGCCAGATGAAGAACATCATGGTCTGAAGGATCAAATTTCGTTGCTCATCGGTGAGCGTGAAGTGCTGAGGATAGTGTCCAAGGAAGTATCCAACCATATTGACCATCAAGATCATCGAGTTGAGGACATAGAGGCAGGCGGCGATAATGGCATACCAGAAACCTTGCGAGTAAATCTGGTTCTGGCCAGGTGGTACGTACATGTTCATCGATGCTGTGATGCCGATCAAAATCCCTGATGCAAAGTAAAAGCAGATAATGGTGACGGGTAGCGCAACAATATAGCGCACACGTCGAGTGAAGTTGAAGAGCAGGAACATGTTTCCTATAAACCCCACGACCAGAGAAACAACATTGAGGTTGTAGCACCAGTTCGGATCCGGATAGCCTTCAGACGTAGCATCCCTGAGGATAGGAGTGTCTGTTGTGATATTGTTTCGCCACGAAACAACCAGTGCGGCGATTGAGAACAGGTTCGCCATAGGCGCGAAGGTGGCGGCGACCAGAGGGATGGCAGTGGATGCGAACCACCAGTCCGAGGGCAAGTCATCCTCCGAAGCTCTCAACTTCAGTTTTCCAAAGGTGACAGTGCGACTCCGGTGTAAGACTTGCTCTGGTGCATCCTCTTCCCTGTCCTTGCCAGCCCAGAGAGCGTCCCGTTTCTCGAAGCTGCCGGCAAACTGGAAGGAATTGAAGTCCTCCGTTCGCTGCTTCTCGAAGGCATCGTCGGCAAACTGCGGAGGATCGTTCTTGCTGGCTCCCGAGCTTGATGACGACGAGGGCAAGTCGTCAGTCTGCGTTGCTTCGTTCTCGACACCCATGACGGGCTGTGGGTTCGAGCGCTACACCATGGCGGTCGCGACTGCTATATGCGACCACAGGGCTCTGGAATTAATGGCAGTCATCACGATCCAAGGTACCCGGTAGGTGCGATTGACGATTGCATCGACGATAACCGATAATCGCAGCCAGAGCCTGTCAGGTTGTGCGGTGGTCTAGATAGCAAAGATAACAAAATGTCAAAGGACCTGGCCGCGGAGCGACGTGAGCGCAGCCACCACGTATCCCACACATGGCAGCACGGGAAGAATGCATCATGTAGACTCAGCACCGGCAAGTCAAAGCGAGCATGACAAACCTTGGTGGTATCCTATTCGCGTTAGTGCGCCGACCAACTGCGTGGGCTGGCACTTGGTCGATGCGATATCATCTGAGGAAACCAATGTCACCTCTTTCTTGAGGTGAACGTGTCGAAGAGAAGGAAAGGGCTCTGCGGTGGGCAGCATCGTGTTATATATGGATACTTGCCACGTTGCTGATCGCCTTGCAGTAGCTAAGACTAAAGGCTCATTGCGCAAGATTCCCTCGAATCCTTCGCGGCCTCCACCCAAAACTACAGCTCGCGCCCATTGGCTGCATACTGACCGCCCAGGAACAGAAACACCATTCAAGGGATTTCCATTTCCGTGCCCATTCTCCTTATCGTTAATCATTCTCATATGCCAGTGTGCTTTCTCGAACAAAGGTGAGCTGGTGCCACAACTTCTAATGGAAGCACGGCATCTCTAGGCAAAGTGGAAAAATCCAGGTAGGATTGACCGAGCCTCAACAGCGAGCTATACACAAATGAACGAGCTGCCTACGATTGCGTCCTCCATTCAGCCTCCAGACCAGGCGAGCTGTGACTCCAAGTACTGGGCGTTTCCTCTGAGATTTTTGAGCCACAAATGGTGCTCATCATGAATATCATGGCCAAGGAGGGCGCTGACGCCTTTGTACTGTTATACTGATCGAGTCGATGGGCTTGAGATGAGCCTCATCTGAGCGTCAGTGCGAAAGATGGATACCTAGTCTGCGTCCCGGCCAGGGAGGGCGCTGTAGAGAAAACGCCCAGTAGTTTCAGTCACAACCTGTCAGGCTCACATACTCCCAAAGTTCCACCTCCCGCAGCCACCATTCATGATCTGGAAACCCTCCGTCAGCAGCGCCGTCTGGAAGAATCCCGCAGTCTTGCCTCCATCGCACGTTGTCTTGCCCGCGCCGACTCCAGCGAAGTAACAAATGCCGGTGTTGCCTCTTGCAACGGCACCGCAACCGCCGTCCAACTGCATGCATTGCACACAGCAGTCGGTCGCGTCAACGCCGTAGCCCAGGCTGAACGGGTTCGGGCCGATGCCTTCGATTTGCTGGCCGGCGTAATTGGTCAGGATGTTGGAGCCTGGCAGGCGGCGTAGACTGTGGGTGTTGGGCCAGTGGTAAGGGTGGACGTGGAGGTGCTGGTCGTGGAGGTGACGAGCGTGCTAGTGGTTGTCGTCTTCTCGGTGGCGTGGCTGCCAGTATTGGTTAGCCTGAACCGGGGACTTGAGGGATTTTCAAGGGATACAGGAGTGGGAATTGAAGTCGATGCGAGACAATCGTCAATTAGCCACCAGGGGAACTTCAAAGATGGCCCAGAGGATCATGAAGTACCTCGTAGAGGACTCTGAAGGCGATGCGAGACAACATCCGAAACATGTGTCTCTGATGTTGGGTCGAGACCGTCTCCTGGTCGACTGATTCTTCAGGCTTACGAAAAGCGGATAGACTTACTCGGTGAAGGTAAGCGTGGTGCTGACGGTAGTGCCGGGGACAGTGGAGGTGGTGAGAAATGTGCTTGTGGTCTCTTTCGTGACTGTCTCTGCGGGAGCTGTGATTGTGCTCAGCAGGGAGATCGTCTCGGTGGAGGTGGTCACGCTGGTTGTCGTGGCCGTGCACTTCGGCAGATCAGCGTCTCCTATGTGTACGGCGTGGGCGGCTTCGTGGATGAAGGGGCGGTGACGTTGCGCTTGAAAATGGGCTCGACGCGGCCGGATTCATTGTACATGGCTTGGATTGGGGTGAAGAGCGCAGGTGCAGCGACCGTGCTGGCTGTGGCGGTTGTCTCGACGACAGTGCTCTCGACGATGGTGCTCACGTCTGTTACCACTTCGCTGACCGTTTCTAGGACGAGAATCGTCGTGGTGCTGCTGAACGTGTTTGTGATGTCTTTGGCAATCTCTGTCACAATGGCTGTCTCGAGAATAGTCGAGATCGTGGTTGATGGCTCGGGAGTTATAGTCGTGGTTCCTGTCTCGGTGATGGCGGTATACTCGGTACTGGTTGCTGTGCAAAGCACACCTCCGCCAGGTCCGACAGTCCATTCTCCCCAACTATGGTGCTTCTTTGTGGTTGTGGTGGTGGTCTCGGGCGTCTCCGTGGAGGCCTTTGTTGAGGTTGGCTTTCCAGGTCCGCCATGCGTCTTTGAGGTCGTTGAGGTCACCGAGGTCGGCTTCCCTGGGCCACTGTACGTCTTGGAGCTCGTGGAGGTTGGCTTGCTTGGGCCGCCATGCGTGCTGGAGGTCGTCGAGATCGTCGAGGTAGGTTTACCGTGCCCGCCATGACCGTGGCCCGGCTCATCACCCTCACCGGGACCGCTTCCATTGTCAGGTCCGCCGTCATGACCCTCGCCTGGCTGCCCGTCATGTCCAGGGCCCTCAGATCCATTATCAGGCTTCCCTTCATCAGACCAGTCCTCGCCAGGTCCAACCGGCAGCCACGCATGCTGCCCTCCCTGCTCAACCCCAGTCGGCCCAGGAACCCAGACAGTATTACCCGCGATTGTCTTCGTGACCACATTACACACCTGCTCAGCCTGCACCGCCGCAATCAATGGCAGCGCGAGCAACAACCTTGAATGCATGTTTCAAAAGAGTGACTATGTAAAGAACGACTATAGTTGGTATGCGATTATACAAAACCCACCAGCTAAAACCAACAGTGGAAATGATGGGCGGCGACAGCCGAAGGCATATTTCCTCTATATACACACTCCCATCACACCGCCTGTGCCCCTGCTTAGGCTGCTTGCCGCCAGCTTTTTGGCGAAAATAGACTCGATGGGGATTGCGGAGGAGCGTGGTCTTGGTGCAAATCTCGGATATGAATTTCCAGGTGTCATGGTTTGACTCAATCCGTCATCCGCATAGCCTCTTGGGGAAAGGTTGTGAAACTAGCGTTGGAATACGAGGGTTGGCATTAGACGTCGCGTGTCGGATTCAGGAGTTCGGCTGGTGTGATAGGATCTGTACATGGACGTTGTTCTTGACGGCGAACGCGTTGTATTCGCGAGGTGTCAACGCGTGACATGCGCCGAGTTCTCCTGCAGCATGCGGCAGCTGTTGCGACACGTTTGACCAGGATCGTCGAGATAATGCCCGCGTGAAATTTGTGCCATGGAGTGAATCTCGCAAGCAATCCACGTATGAATTGTAACAATCTCGGTTCCCCGGGTCAGGCATACCAAGGCCGTCAAGGTCTTATGCTCCACGCTTCCAGAAGCGCGGCGAGTATTGAAAACTGCGAGCATGACTGACAGATGCAGCTGAGGCCGCTCTGCTGAGGCGGATGAGTCGTCCGGAGGGGAGCGAGGTGCTTCATCTCGAGGATGTCGTACACATGCAGTTGCTCGTAGGCTCTGGTCCTAGCTGACCCTCATAACCGCGCACCAGACCTATGCGACAGCGTTGGAGGTCCGAGACACTCAGGAACAGGATGTGAATGTGCATTACTGTATCAAGTCGACATCGTCGCTAGCAAATACCTCGCAGGACGTTCCCTCAGTTGACCTCGCTCGTTATGTCCGAAGAGCGATGGGTCGGCGGAGATATGTGAGCGGTGGTCCGCGTATTAGGGCGACATTGTCAACAGGCTGGTGAAATCCTGATAGTAAAGAAATTAGAGACCGTGTGTATCGCATTTCTACCTATAACCTGAGCGCAGCGAGTTCGATGGATCTTGTCTACGCTGATTGACCCCGTTGGGCAACGCATCCTTGACCACCTCGACCACGTTCTCGCTGGACTGAATCATCGCTTCGTTACTTAGGTACACTCACTGAGCCTTGCATCAAGATTTGCCCCCCAGAATCCCCAGGTTTGATATCTGCCCGGGCTTCATCTCCAGACGCCGTCGCCTGATCTCGAGCTGTACATGCTCGTGCCTCCATTCTGATCATCTCAAGATCAATATCATTGTGCCGCGTGAGGCACGTGCTCGCAAGCAGCTGGACCTTATGTCGTCTTCCTTTCGTTCCACCACCGTTCATATCTCTCTTTCTTCGCTTCAGCGCGTTTCTTCCGCAAGCTTTCATCCGCTTCGAGATTCTTCCTGGTAAAGTCGGCCAGAAACTCTCCTCCTTCTAGAAGAAACGCCTTGAAAGGGCTTTTCTCCTTGTACTTGACCAGCTTTTCCTGGGCGAGGAAGGTGTAAGTAAGTAGGAGTTCTCGCATTTCTGAGCCAATACCAGAAGATTCCTGGTCAGCCGCTGATGTGTTCCCATAGACTTCTCTGATCGTGTCACACAATTGCTGCTCGAAAGGCTCGGTCAACCACCGGTTCGCCAGCTCCCGATGAGTTCTATGGAGAGACATTTCCTGGAGGCCGGTCATAATCCACTTGGTCGCGAAAATGTAGAGCCGTGCGTGGAGGCGAATATCACTGAACGGTACCTTGCCTTGACTCATTTCCTGCAGATATTTTCCGAACTCGCTCCCAGTCCTGCCTTGAACTGGAAAATCCCTGAAATCAGCAAAAGAGAAGTTTCGCACAGACTTCACCAATTTGCAGTCGTGGCATTCCCAAGGAAATCCTTGTGTGATTTCCTTGTTTCTTACTTCGTCGCAAGAACGACGGCCGCATGAATGACAATACATACGGCGTTTGTCCGCAATGACCTCAGCACTCGCGTTCTTGCACTTCGGCCAGCAAAATAAGCTCCACTGGTCGCTCCCACAGAAGCCGCAGAAATGAGGATCCTTGCTTGTATCGAACGGGTTCTCCGATCCCTCTTCATGGTGGTACCCACGCCCTGTCTTGATTTCAACAACGGGCGGCCGGTAGAAGTTGGTGTATGCGTACTCGAGGACTAGGCGGAAGGTATCTGGATCGACATCGAGAAGGACTACGCGTTTGTCTTTCGACTCCTTCATGCCACTGCTCAACATTACAGCGAACGGCTCAGAGATCCGGCTGAGGACAGCTGAGTGAACTGATGTGTACAGCTTCTGTTCCGATCCAACGACGAACGTGTAGACGTCGCCATTGACGATTTCCTCGAAGTTGATAGTGGTCGCCATGCTGATCTAGATTGCTCGGGACGGACGTGGAGAGATTCGAAGAGGCCGAACGCAGGATCGGCTGATGGGCGAAGTGGTGTTGACTGGTAGGGATGTAAGGGTCTCGATGCTGGGACAGGGTCTTCTGTCTACGACGGGAAGGAAGATCGCGAGGAGTGAGGGCAATACCTAAGTACCAAAGATCGCATCCGTGGAGAGCCTATGCAGCCTGCCGTTAGTAGGTGATTGCTGCCCGTGATGTTCCAAGGTTCTTTGTTTGGTGCGGGCTTATGCAGGCGGTTCCAAGAGCCTGAGCACGTGAAGGGGTGAATGAGTCTCGACCTTCGAATAACACATTCGTGAACTTGTGAAAGATTTGTCGCCGACACTGCCTTCCATCTAGGAGAGGGGCAGGTCGTCCATGCCAACAATATCTTCTATGAACTCGAGTGCAAAGGCTCCGCCCTCCTCAAGCAAGTCCTTGAAAGCTTCGACCTTCAACAGACATTTCCGACACTTGATGGCGAAGTCGCGGACGAGCTCTCGCAACTCAGCTCCCACCCCTTCAGATTCGGTGTCGGCTGGCGCAGTGCGCTTGTAGACTTCTCGAATCATGGCGCAGGTATTCTTCACAGATCCGTCTGTGATCTTGACGTTACAGAGATCTCGGTGTAATAAGTGCAATGACAAAGCTTGCAGCTCGTCCATCATCCACTCGGTCGCGAATAGATGGACCTTAACGTGTTGAGCAAAGTTGGTACTGACATCGACTCTAGGATACATCGTGTACAGATAGTCCCGGAAATCTGCATGTGTGGTTCCTCTGACAGGATAGCGGCGATCTGAGAACTGCTTCCATTGCGAACAGTGCTTGCAGGGCAGGAACCTTGTACGTAAGCTGTCATGTGGCTCTACCTTTCGTCCACATTGCTGACAGTAATAGTCGTCATATTCGTGGTATCTGCGATATCGAGACTGGCCATATCCTGGGGACCCATAGTCTGGAGATCCGTAGCTACTATAGTCTGGGCTGGGGCGACGGCGCTTTGTACAGGCATAACACCCTGAATCTTCACCCGTCCAGGACAGATCGGCACCGCACCTTAAGCAGAATTTTGGCTCTTCGGAACGCCCCCAGTTATCGAACTTCGATAGCTCTCTCGTCTTCTCGGAGGCGGTGGAGGTATTGTTTCATCGACTTCCGCAGAATCAATCTCTTCACTCGCTCTGCGAGGAGGTGGACTTCTTGGTCTCTCACCTTCTCCACGATCAATGTATTCACGGATAGGCCTCTCGAGCCGATACATGTTGGTGTATGCGAACTCGAGCACCAACCGGAACGTCTCGGAGCTGATGTCTTCGAAGATCACCCGCCTGGTGGTACTTTCTTTCATGCCGTTCTCGAGCATGGCCGTGAGCGGCTTCGATAGCCTGGTGAACACGCCGGAATGAACCATGTATCCCTTCTTTTCTTCGCCGATAACAAACGTGAAGATGTCGCCGCGGCAGACTTCCGTGAAGTCCACCAAGTGATGCTAGCGTGCCATCTTATCGGCCTCTATGCTGAGGTGTGCAGCAAGTAGCGGCGGCTTTCGATGGGCGAGTGAGTTGATAAGGTGGATTTGGTACGACGTAGATGTGTAGTTCAGGGAGCAGCATGAAACTGTTGACTCTGAGACATTTTTACTTGCCCCATCTTCTAGCTGTCTCTACATGATGACAATCTGCTTTGTTGTCGCAAACCTGGTACAACATGCGGTGACAATGCGGCCAGTCAGATGCTCAAAGATTTCCTGCGTTGAAGACCTCCGAGTGTATCCGCTCCTTAGCCACTCCCATGGACTCGAGCTTCTTCTGCTGTGCCTGCATGAAGCCAGACGGACCACAAAGATAGTAGTCAGCATCAGGCAGAAGCACCCGATCTCGGATCTTCTCGAGGTCAAGTCTGCCCTCGTAGTCGTAGTCAATCTCTCGAACATCATGCTCGCCGATGTTCTCATAGAAGACAGCCTTGCCCACCTGAGGGTTCTGCGAATGAGTCTCGTTGACGTAGTCTTTCATAGCATGGACCTTGCCACTCCGAGTAGCATGTACGAAGAGCACCTTTCTTTGCTTCGCGTTCTCGGTCAACTGCCCCAACATAGCGAGCATAGGCGTGATCCCGACCCCGCCGCTAATGAGTACGACGGGCTTGTCTGTGGTGACATCCAAGGTGAAGTCTCCACGAGGGTTGCTGAGCTCCACCTCGTCGCCCTCGCTCAACTCGCGGTGGAGAAAGTTGGACACGCAGCCTGCTGGCTTGTCGTACGTAGCTCCCTCCCTTTTGACTGATATACGAAACTGGCTTTCATTGGCCGATTGCGAAAGAGAGTACTGCCGTGGTTGATAGAGGCCGAGCTCGGGAATGTACAGTCGTATGGAAATGTATTGTCCAGGTTCGTACGTGGGCAGCGCCTTTCCGTCGATGGGTTCGAAATAGAATGAGGTGATCTCGTCAGATTCTGGCACTTTGCGAGCGACTTTGAATTTTCTCCAGCCAGTCCAGCCGCCTTTTGCCTCAGTCATGGATTTGTATAGGTTCTTCTCTGTGGAGATGAATACTTCAGCGAGTTGCCCATACGCAGCCTCCCAGGCGTCCAGTATAGGTTGCGTGGCCGCGTCGCCAAGAACTGCCTTGATCGATTCCAGCAGGTACTTTCCGACGATAGGATAGTGCTCCGGAGCGACCGCCATACTTGCATGCTTGTGTGATATGCGAGACACAGCCGGTCCTAACGCGCCGAGATTGTCAATGTTGGCGGCATATGCCCATACGGCGTGTGCTAGAGCGGCTTGTTGGGTACCAGTGGCTTGATGGCCATTGTTGAATACGTTCTTGAGGTGCGGACAGGCGCTCAGGAGACTCTTATAGAAGTGAGTAGTAATCGTTAGCCCGTGCTCCGCAAGTACGGGCGCCGTTGATTTGACTATTGCTATCTGCTCTGGACTGAGTCCTGGCGAGCTTCGGGCAGCTCCAGATTCAGCGGTCGAGCCCATGGCGAAGTCGAACGAAGTGTGTTGAACGGTGGAAACTTTGGTCGAAGCTGGTTTGCCGAAGGCACCGCGATTGTGTATACTGGGGAGGCCTTTTGCGTTGGGAGTCGTTCCGCCATGGCCGTTAAGGTTGATTTATATAATCAACATTCTCTTAGTGCAGTGAAGTCGGAACGATAAGAAAGTCGCCTAATGCTTGGGGAGCATGGTTTATCGGACCACTCACAGTGGATTGGTCGTTAGCACTATATAGTTCAACACATACCTCGAGTTGGCGATGAAGTGTTTCCGCGGCGCTCGTACAATAAAGCCATGCAAACGAACCTTTCATCAAGTCTCGACACAAAGCATCCAGAATCGAGCATCGTTGAGCCCCGTTGCAGGCCTGGAATGGTAGTAAGTTAAGTCTCCTCATCGGGCCGCGGAATATTGAAAATGTCGTATGAGGTAATCGTCAATTCTCAAGAAGGCACAATTTCCAGACAGGGAAGCCCGATACTCATGTCGATGTTACCGATACACACAGTAACAGTTCGGAAAAGGCCTTCAAGTGGTAGGTAGGTAGCCACAGAGTTTGGTACAACAAAACTTGGGAAACTCTGGCTTGGCCTTGAGATGGAGAAGTCCCGAAGCAGTATCCTGGGCCTCAGTACAGTATATCTGAACGAGACAGGTATCATTCGGGGAGCAATTAGCTCTCGGACAAGCTGACGGACGGGCCGCGGTCTTCGCAAGACCATCTGTCGGACGGTGTTGAGTCAGGCACTCGGGTGGTATATAACTGGTCAGTATGCTCATCAACTGGATGTGTATTCGTAAATGACACCAGTCGAATGAGCAGTTCGAGCAAAGGTGCTGTCGGACACTTATGTGAAAGTATAGAGGCAGTCCAGCCCATCATCTGGCTCATAGCGATTGTGATGCCAAGTGCAACGCCAGCGTTGGCAGGATGAATCTGCCGAAGCTGAATCCATTAGTGGCATTCAAGTTGCTGGTATGTACGGATGACGTTGAGAACCTGGCATTCCGTGGCCATCGAGTCGTAACTCCTACGCCCTAGAACGGTGGCGCACGGGAAGACCAGACACCATCATCAGCTGTGATTGATATCGCATGTAGCACCGTGTCACAAATTGCATATTCTAGGGAAAGAAAACAAGGCCTGGCGGCAGCTGCTGTGCTTTAATCAAGTTCTCGCTTGTGGATAGGCGAATGCTCATCGCGAATTTAGGGGCATCTGCCATCGAAGTCGTCAAGGATCGAGCGCGGATCACAGCTAGGCATGCCCAGAACGATGAACCTCTCGGCGGTCGTGCTTCCACACCAATCACGCCCCCGGGCTGCGACAGTGTAGCCGAACTATGGAGTAGAGAAACAAGCAGGCCCAGACTGTCAGTGAAGAGTGACGTCAAATAATCTACCAGACGCGTGTTTGACCACTACAGCTTCAAGTTCTGACACCCTAGAATCGATATTCGTAGCAATCTCCAGCGCCTCTGGACTCCAAGACGTTTGTCGTTCATTCCTTTAGTGACTTGGTGATCGCGTTGCGACCGCACGGCAGGAAGCAGTCGCACACTCATCCTTGGGCTAAAGGTCTCGAGTTCCTAGTTCCCTCTTTCAGCCTCCCTGTGGCACCCGCCCAGCATGTCACACCCAGACCAGCAAAAGTCTGGCCAGCCATGGAGCGGACAGAATAAGATTCCAAACATCAAAGAACTCGTCCAGCGTCTCGACAAGGACAAGGCCGCCCGAGATCAGCAGATCGACCAAGAGATCTCATCTAGCAATCAACAAGACAAGGTCGTTGCTCATCAGAATGAGAAACGCACAGAGCAGGGCAAGACCGTCACAGATCCTGTGACCGGCAACCAAGTGGTGATCGCAGACGTCGGCAAGAAGTACATGAAGAATGTCGACAACCCACAAGTACGTCCAAGCAAGTCTCCAGTGTGACTGATCTAATATGCTCCCAGCTATCCGTGCCCAACGCCAATCTTGGCCGAGAGACAACGGTCGCCACGTCCGCGTCACAGAAGAATCCAGAGTACAAAGAAAAGCAGGACATTACAGCGCCACCAGACCCAATTGCTGAGGGCAGCACATCAGACGTGCCTATTCATGGCGAGAAGACCAACATCCTCTTCCACCCTACACCATCGGTGAGCTATGAGCCTATGTTCAAGGCCCTCGAGCAACGGGCTGGAGGCCTGTGTGTTGCCATTCTGGTTGCCATCATCATAATGGGCAAGATGTTTGGTGGTGCTCTGAAAGGGCTGATTCCTCTCGGAATGTGCATCTCATCTGCAGTCTGGCTGTGGATGAAGGAGGTGGTCAGGAGCGGGCGCGAAGTTGAGTGGAGCAGCGAGCAAAGTCGCGGAGAGACAGCCACAGCGAACCTCTTGCCGGAATCTGTCGAGTGGATGAACTCCCTGCTTAACGTCGTCTGGGGTCTGATCAATCCTGACATGTTCGCAGGTGTGGCCGACACGCTCGAAGATGTGATGCAGGCTTCCGTTCCAAGAGTGATCAACAACGTCAGAGTAGCCGAGATCGACCAGGGCAGCAATCCGCTCAGAATTCTCAGCATGCGATCTTTGCCTGACAGTAAGGTCAAGGACTTGAAGAAGAGCATACACGAAGAGAATAAGAAGACGAAGGATCCACAGGAAGCCGCTGCAGATGAGGAAGGTGGCGAATACTACAACCTCGAGGTTGCCTTTGCCTATCATGCAAAACCAACGGGTTCAAGCGTTGCAGGAAGGGCGCGCAACATGCACATGAATCTGGTGTTCTACTTGGGCGTCAAGGGCCTGATCGGAGTGCCCTTGCCTATCTTCGTCGAGCTTCAAGAACTGGTTGGCACAGTTCGCCTTCGGTTGCAGATGACGCCTGAGCCGCCTTATGCGAAGTCTCTCACATTTACCCTGATGGGCGTGCCTCATGTCCAGGCTGGATGCATCCCCATGGTCAAACGCGGCGTCAATATCTTGAACCTCCCGCTCATTTCGAATTTTGTCAATTACGCTGTTGCAGCAGCCGCGTCTCTATACGTCGCACCGAAGTCCATGCAGCTCGATCTCAAGGCAATGCTGCAAGGAGACGACATCACCAAAGAGACCCAGGCAATCGGTGTCATGTGGGTAAGAATCCATCGTGCTGTCGGTCTCAGCAAACAGGATCGACGTGGGTCCGAGGGAGGTGGCAGCGACCCGTACATCAATCTGTCGTTCTCGAAATACGGCAAACCCATGTACTGCACGCGTGTCATCACAGATGATCTGAATCCTTTGTGGGAAGAGACCGCTGCACTGCTGGTCACACCCGAATTGATCAAAGCCGATGAGCAGCTGAGCGTTGAGCTCTGGGATTCTGATCGCAACACAGCCGACGACATTGTCGGCAAGGTCGAGCTGTCAATTCAGAAGATGATCCAGCATCCAGGAAAAATGTACCCGCAGGTTTCGAGGCTGAGTGGTATGCAGGAAGGTACTGACATGCCCGGTGAGCTCCATTGGGAGGTCGGCTATTTTGGCAAACCTCAATTCCGCCCAGCACTGCGCACTGATGGCAAGGATGACAAGCTCCCTGCCTCACTCAAAGACGACCCGCAGTTCCAAGAGGACAAAGGCACGCTGGATACGAGTACTGCGGATGCTGTTGCTCATACTCCTCCCGATCCGCTTTGGCCGTCTGGCATACTCAGCGTGATTGTGCATCAGATTGTCAATCTCGAGCTCGAGAACATCAAGGGCAGTGATGGCAACCGCAAAGGTAAGGAATTCGAGCCCGCCAAACCATACGGCGAGGCAACGGAGGAGGAATCCAAGAGTAAGTCAGCGAGCCCACCTTGAGCATCAGACACTGACCTACGCCAGAATTGCCAACATCTTACTGCACGATTCTGGTCAATGATGGTCTTGTGTATCGGACACGTGCAAAGGCTGTGAGCAGCAAACCCATCTTCAACGCTGGTACAGAGCGATTCATCCGCGATTGGCGTTCAGCATTAGTCACAGTCACGGTTCGCGACCAGCGCAATCGTGAACATGACCCGATTCTCGGAGTGGTGCCGCTGAAGGTGACTGACATCTTGACCAAGAGCTCACAAGTCACTCGATGGTACCCACTAGATGGCGGCATCGGCTTTGGACGCGTCCGTATTTCGCTCCTCTTCCGCAGCGTCGAAACACGTCTGCCACCAAACATGCTCGGATGGGAAGTGGGTACGTTCGAGTTTTTGTCTGATCGCATCTTGGCGACTGGCTGGGCGAAGAACGCAAAGATCAAGCTCCGTACGGGGGGCAGTACCGGCAAGATACCTCGCACAGACTGCCACAAGACTGACGAAGGTGATGGAGTGTACTGGGACATCTCTGCAGCTTCCAACAAGCAGGTACGAATGCCAGTCAAGCACCGTTATCGATCGCCAATCGTCTTCGAGTTCCACGTCACTGGTAAGCGTGGCGCTGCAGCTTATGCCACGATATGGCTACAGCACCTGGTGGACAATGAGGAGACTCCTCTGGACATTCCCATTTGGACCACCAAGCTTGGCTCCCGTCTGGTGCAAAATTACATAACAGAACGAAACATCACAGCGAAAGAGGTTCCTGGTCTTGAAGATCTTCAAGAGGTCGGAAGACTGCAATTCCGGGGACGATTCAAGGCTGGGATGGATGAGGCACATCGCGCCTTCGTGGTAGACAACGATACTCGAGAGACCTACGAGTCGTGGGAGACTTGTCTCGGAGAAGGCGTGAGGCAACGCGTCGTTGAGGCTGAGGTGCCTGAGAGTGTGCAGGAGCTACACAACCGCTCATTGACCCAAGGTCGTGACGTTCTCAAGGAGATGGACCCGAGAGAACGTAAGCAGTGGCTGACGAGGAACGGCGAAGACTGGTCAGGTGCGTTCGGCGACAGTCCACGGGCCTATACGAACTCCAAGCTCGAGAAGATTGCCGAGCCGGGCAAAGATGCACCTCCTCACGACCCCATCAATCCTTCCGATGACGATGATCCGGACGATCAGCCAGACAGCGATTCGAGCTCTGATCTTGGCGTGACTGATGCAAGTAACGCGCCCACTGGCGGATTCAAGAATCGCAACGCTCGGCAGAGCATTGGCAGCGGTGGTAGTAGCGAGAGGCTGCGACAGAGCATGGACAGCGCCAATACTGGGTACACGACCATGACGACCGACTCTGCGGCATCACCGGCCACTAAGCGCGATGCGAAGTGGCAGGAGAAGGCGGACAAACGTGCAGAGAAGCGCAAGCACCGCGGACTGGCACAATGGATGCCGGCGCGGAATGTGACATTTGCAAAGGACGAAGGCAAGTTTGGTCTGAACAAGCTTAAGAAGCGGTTCACCGGCGGACTTGGAGGACGTGAGCCAGGCGTTGAGACGGAGGCTTGAACGATGAGTTAAATATTGATATTGTTCACGGGCGGAGGACTCTTGTTTGGAAGCTGGCGAAGAGCTGAAACGGGTTGATTTTGTAGCAGTTTCAGATCCGCCGATTTGGATTACGAAGCTAAGAAGCATCAATACCAATGTCAACAATAAAGCTATGAACTGTCCACGCTGCGCATCAACTACAGACGTTTCGAAAGGCGCATATCACTCTACCACTAGCTGATGTGCAACGACGAGGTTTACAGTCGATGCGTTGGAGGGTTTGGTAGGCGAGCAAGGGGTGCTCGGAACATCGTTGTCTGCATGAACTTGAAGCCAAGGAGTGACCTTTTATGGGAACTTCGCTTGTGACCCAATGATACGGCGGCTGCGAGGACTTGAAACCTCGGGACTGTCAGGCTGCCGGCCGCAGAAAGACGCTGCCCGAACACCATAATGCGATTCATGTTCCCGTCAACATTGTGTAAGCACTGCGATGCTAGATTGCGTGGGCGGCGACAAAGGTCATGTGGAAGAATGCATGATTTGATGTACAATGGTGTATGCTAAGACCTGGACTGACGCGTAGACTCGTTCAGACGCAAGTTGACGAACGCACTAAGGCCTGTAGCCAAGGCCGGTTGTTCCGAGAGAGGTGTGAAGCCCAATCGTTGCTTCTTTTAGACCGTGGGTGTAGTAGTTAGCGGTTGCCGGCGCCCAGCCCCAGGAAAAGTTCGGAAGGTCTGCGCCTCCCTACACTGCGCACGCCGCAGCTGCTTCCCCACTCCAGGCCGGTGGTTTGGGTTGGACTCGTCTGTGGCAGTAACGTCCGTCCGGCGCCCGATGAGACACTCTACATCACCATCTGCATCCTTCCCGTCTCCTCTATCTCTATCACTCAATCGTTCTACGAACAGCCGATAACACTCAGTTGTCGCAGATCCCACATACCACATTCACTGTCCGCTCTCGCTATACCCTCTTTCCGATCGCTACTGTCAGCCGCTGCTCCATTCGACTCCGAACTCCGAGGCTGTCGATTTGGCACAGAAGGACTCTGGAGGAACACCACACCTATCGTCAGACCTTTTCACGCCCTGTTCGGCGCCAGTAAGCCATTCTGAAGGCAGAACTACGATACCCCAAGCCGCATCGAAGCCGGAGTACCGTGCTGAGCCTCATCGAAACCAGAATCAAGCCCGCAACGAGCCGTCGAGCAGGTATCCTAGTCCAGATCAGAGTACACACCAATGCAGCAATAACACACGCCGATACTTAATCTTTTATACCCTTCTCTAAAGCGCTATGCGCTTCCTCCAGAGCCTGACCTCGGTCCTGGCCACAATATGTCTCCTCGGGGCGACCTCTGTTGACGCCAAATCCAGATCGAGGAATCCCCTCAACTACCTCACACTCATTGAATCACCACGAATAGAAACACCTGCTGGAAGAGTGAACGCATACTCCAGCTTCGACCTCACCTTCGACCTACATAGACATTCACAGCACATCCGATTATCATTAGAGCCGAATCATGATATTCTCCACGAAGACGCTCACGTCGAGATTCTGGACAAGGACGGCAACATCAAGTATGCCGAAAAGATCAACCGCATGGATCACAAAGTCTACCAGGGCCAAGCGTTCTTAGTCGACGACAACGGGAACTCGAATCATGTTGGTTGGGCACGTATCACCGTGGCACGCGACGGAGTCGTGCCATTGTTTGAGGGCGCCTTTACCATTCTACGGGATCATCATCACATCAGCATGAAGACGAACTATATGCGGACGAAGCACGTCCAAGATCCCCTCATCGAGGAGCACGAGGACGAGTACATGGTCATGTGGCGAGATTCCGATATCAGCCAAGACCCTGTTCACACTGAGCTACGAAAGAGAGAAGACGGATTGCTGAGCTGCAGATCTGATTTGCTTGACTTCAACCGAGATCTAAGCCAACCTGTGTACACTCGGATGCTGAAACGAGACGAAGGATACTGGGGCGCCATGCCCATCTCAAACATCCTCGGGAAACGACAAAATATTGACGGTGGTGGAGCTGGAAACGGAAATTCTGGCCTGAGCAATTTGAGGGATAACATCGGCAACACAGCTGGGTGCCCAACAACTCGAAAAGTAGCATTGGTCGGTATTGCCACCGACTGCACCTACACTGCAGATTTCAACTCGACAGATTCGGTCCGGCAGAACATTATCAACCAGGTCAACACCGCCTCAGACCTGTACCAGTCAACTTTCAATATCACCCTTGGTCTAAGGAACCTCACAGTGTCGGATGCCGAGTGTCCAGGAACGGCCTCACAACAAGCACCTTGGAATATTGGCTGTAACGGCGGCACTATAACAGACCGCCTGAACACCTTCTCCCAGTGGCGCGGATCTCGAGGCGATTCCAATGCGTATTGGTCGCTATGGACAACATGCAACACTGGTGCCGAAGTCGGTCTCGCCTGGCTGGGTCAGTTGTGTAATGCCGGCGCCACTTCACAAGGCTCGGGTAGTAACGCTCAGACCGTGACTGGCGCCAACGTTGTTGCTCGGACCCCGACCGAATGGCAGGTCTTCGCGCACGAGACCGGACATACCTTCGGCGCTGTGCATGACTGCGACTCAAGTGCCTGCCAGGATTCAAATTTTGTCAATTCTGGCCAATGCTGTCCGCTCTCGTCAAGTGTGTGTGACGCCAACGCCAAATACCTCATGAACCCGTTCTCTGCAAGCGGCATCACCGACTTTTCGCCTTGCTCCGTTGGCAATATTTGTCAGGCCATTCTGCGCGGCTCGGTCACTTCGAGTTGTTTGACCGACAACAGAGATGTTACCGTTATTACCGGGAACCAGTGCGGTAACGGCATCGTTGAGGCAGGCGAAGATTGCGACTGCGGCGGTACCGAAGGTTGTGCTGGAAACGCCTGCTGCAATCCGCAGACCTGCAAATTCAACACGGGCGCTTTCTGCGACCCGTCCAACGAAGGATGCTGCACAAGTCAGTGTCAATTCGCAGGTGCTGGCACTGTCTGCCGTGCATCTACCAGTTCATGTGATCCACAAGAAGTCTGTCCGGGTAACAACGGCACATGTCCTCCAGACTCGAACTCCGCTGATGGCTCCGATTGTGGTAACGGTCTGAAGTGCGCCAGCGGTCAATGTACGTCTCGAGATCTGCAATGTCGCACAGTCATGGGTTCTTATACAGCCGACAACGACACCTACGCGTGTAATTCACAGACATGCCAGCTATCCTGTGCGTCACCAGATTTCGGAGCAAATACCTGCTACAGTATGAGACAGAACTTCCTGGACGGCACAGACTGCGGTGGTGGTGGCAAATGCAACAACGGCGTCTGCAGTGGAAGCAGTGTTGGTGGCCAAATATCGTCGTTCTTCGACGATAACAAGAATTGGCTCATTCCGGTCATTGCTGTACTGGGAGGCCTCCTTGTCATCGCAATCCTGAGCTGTATAGTTCGATCATGCCGCCGACGGAGAAGACGGCCAGCTAGGAAACCGATCTCTCCTGCCATGCGCCAGAGCCGAAATGGTGGGTGGAACGGGCCTCCCATACCGCCACAGTATAATGCTGGAGGCTACGGCAGTCCTCCGCCTCCGGCCCAGCAACAGTCCTGGGGCTATCCGGCGCCGAGCTATCCAGCACCGCCAGCCCCCGCTTACAACACAAACTATGGGCCCCGAGGAAGTGTCAGGTACGCATAGTAGAAGCCCCATCAGGGAGGATTGCATCATGTCACGACTTGTAACGAAAGCGCTTTTTGTGTTATGTAGTCATAGAAGGAGATGAGCTGGTGGAGACCTGTACAGACGGTTTCATCATCAGCATCATGGGATGCTGGGTGGGTTGGGAAGGACTCTGATAGTCATCCGTGAACAACTTGAAAGGCAGGTCCGATGAAGTTGGACTGCGGAGAGTGGGACAGAAAGAAACTGACCGGCTGCCAAGCCAGTCAGCTATACGTATTAATATGAAACCGACCACCAACCCTCCATGGCAATTTCGAGATCGCTGCAATCGCACTTGCCGTATCTGCTGCCCTGATCTGTTCTTCCTCCTCGCGGCGAGGCGCTTCACGACAGAAGCCCGAGTCATCAGTCACAGCACACGGGGCTAAAGAATATGCGCGCACCCTCACGTTTGATAGATAGGGTTTCGGCGCACGTGGGTGTTTGGTCAAACCGGATGACAATGCCATAGATCTACTGCATGTCGTCAGATTACCATCCCGACTGGCTCGGACGTTCCTGCTCGGCCACGAATAGGTACGTAACCTCGAACATACTACTAGCAGGCCTCGGCCACAACCAGTCTTTGGACAGCGAGCTCTGCACGACACCATTTGCCCAACCCGCACTTACAACTATAAGAACCTCGAATATAAGTGTACCTGGCTTCCTACTAGACCGCCGCTGCCCCTGTCTGGGTCGAACATGGCTCCCGAGTAATTGCTCTAATGAACACAAATTGTTCATGCGATAGGGTGCCGGAGACAGGAGTCATAGCACAGTGAGGAGGGCTCTAGCACCGGCTTCAAGATTTCAGCACGATGGCAGAGGCGCCCGATGCTGTAGTTGCCATCTTCAACGCCAGGCTGATCCTCCAAGCAGCGCCGTGCCAAAGCCTGGATCTCTGAGCTTCAGCAGACGCACAGGTCTGATCACTTCGCTCACAGTTGATGAAGATGGGTTTCCGGATCCGGAGGAAGACGTCGCTCCTGAAGCCAGAATTGACCTACATGGCCAGATTCTCGCTCCGGGGTTTCTAGATCTGCAGACGAATGGCATGGCTGGTGTGCACTTCACTACTCTTGCTTCCAGATCACACGAGGGTCAAGGCGAGGATGATGTCGCCCGTCTGCAGAAGTGTGCGAGACTGCTTGTCTCATCTGGTACGACAGCTTTTTGGGCGACCATTCCGACTGTGCCGCGTGAGAGGTGGCGGGAGATCCTGCCTAGCCTGCAGGCCAGAGAATTTAGGAACGTGGATGGCAAGCTGGAGGGAGCAACGTTGATTGGAGCACATTGTGAAGGTCCGTACCTTGCACCGGAGAAGAAGGGAGCTCATGCGGCTGAGTATATGCTCTTGCCTGCGGGGGACTCCTCGAGGTCAGCTTATGATCAGGGAGTTTCCAAAGCCAACACTACTGCTCAGCATGAGCCAAGGTTCGTCGACTACGAGGTTTTGTACGGAAGCACAAACCTCACGGACAACATCAAGATGATCACCATTGCACCCGAGCTGCCGCACGCGCTCGACATGATCACTTCGCTGCAGCAGAAATACCCACAGATCCGCATCGCGATTGGACATACTACAGCTACGTATGCTCGAGCAAGTGCTGCTATCGCGGTGGGAGCAACGATGATCACTCACACCTTCAACGCCATGAACGGCTGGACGGGTCGCGACCCTGGTGTTGCTGGTTTGATGCTCGAGGAAGAGCGGCAGGTTTACTACTCGACTATAGCGGATGGCGTTCATCTTCATCCATTGACTCTCGGTCTGGCTATCAAATTAGGTCTGGATCAGGATGGGCTTGGTGGAGGCCGGTGTATAGGCATCACGGATGCGATCGAGCTTGCTGGACTTCCAGATGGAACGTACGAGGGCAACGAACAGATTGTGGGGAGGCAAGTGAAGATTGGGAATAAGGTTGTGAAGGA
Organism: Cyphellophora attinorum; assembly: GCF_001299255.1. Classification (NCBI taxonomy): domain Eukaryota; kingdom Fungi; phylum Ascomycota; class Eurotiomycetes; order Chaetothyriales; family Cyphellophoraceae; genus Cyphellophora; species Cyphellophora attinorum. The sequence continues at coordinate 329,042 of NW_017253239.1, read as the reverse complement.
GGGCACTGGTACGCTGATTGGGAGTTGCGTGCTTCTGGATAGCGTGGTGCGGGAGATGACGAAGATTGCGCCCGACATCAGGAGGGAAAAGCCGGAGACGAGCAGTCGGGAAGCTGAGGAGCGGAAGTTGGTCATTGCGGTCAAGGCGGTAAGTCAGAATGTGGCAGATATGATGGGCGAGGCTCACAGAGGTCGCCTGGAGGTCGGGCGGCGCGCGGACTTTGCTGTGTTGGACTACAATGAAAGTGCTGGTGAGGACAAAATCGGTGTTACTGGAACTTGGATAGGTGGCTGGAAGGTCTTCGGTCGTGGCGATGCGCACAACATTGGCGCCGATAATGGCCGTGCTCAGTCTGGGAAAGGCTGAGCTTTCCAGGGATACAGATTTGGCCCCTCTCCGCCCGTCGATGAACGTTGTGAAAACACATCCGGCGGGCGAAGATCAAAGAACGTGGAGACGAGATGATGTGTAGCAGGATGGGGTCAGGAAAGGAGCAGCCTAGCTGCTGAAGAAGGGACACACCATTTGCCGTGGCTACCTTACGCGGGCATAATTTCGCGATACATTCACTGCTCCGGAACTGCGGACGTCAAGGACGCCGAGCTACCTCCTAATCGTTGCTGCCGTCGACAATGAGAGCGACGATGACTAGTTCGACGCATTTGAGATACAGCCTGTCTTTTGTTTGCTTCGCTAAAGTCGTCGCAATCTTCGGGATAGGTCTTGTCCGGTCCAGGAAGAATTCATCTCCTGCGGAACGAATGAAAGATTGCGAATCTCCGAAAGCGGCAGGTCACCTGCCCGATCATACCTGCCATTGACTGACAACTCTTACCCGATCATAGCACGGTCCAGCTCTCACCTGCCTCACACCCCGAGTTCGACTGGCAGAGAGCCTTTTCATACGTTGCCATCACAATCTACTCTTCCCTGATCGTAGTGCATTGAGGAACGCATGACCGTGCAGCAATAGTGTACTTGACGTGATGGGCAAACAGTCAAGCAGATGGCATGTGCATGAATTGCCATGCTCGAGAATGGACTCCCCGTGCTGGCCCGGAAAAGCTGGCCGTGCCTGAAGAGGCATTGACGTCAGCTCCATCGATGGTTACGATAACATCCTGTGGCCAGGACGGTAAAATACATTCAGGACGGTCAGGTCTCGACATCTCGCTGGCCAAATCAGCAGCCTTGAGATGGTTTCCACTCGATCGTTGCGTGAATGAACAATGCATCGTGACCTCTTCCAGCCAAGGCGGGCGCTGGAGGCGTCAGAACGTTTTACTCATCGCTTAGTAGCCTTGAGGTGGACCACAACTTGAGCACTACCTGGAAGGCACAACTCATTGTGGCTATAACGACCAGGGAGGGCACTGAAGATCCAGCATCGGTCCGCTATCCCAGCGACAGGAGGCCACATTGCGGCAGTGCTGGGTGTTACATCTGACCATATCGACAGCAGACAGTTAGCATCCTCCTACGGGCCTTCGATGCGACGTCAACGCGGCCGGCATCTCGGCGATCGGCGATCTCCTCCCAAGCTTCCTCAACGACTTCTCCTAGACTTCCTCGACTGCGAATGAAACAACAAGGTGTAGAGGCCTCTCGCGTTCTGAACCCCTTCTTAGCAAGTGGGCAGGCTCTTCCAAAGGACAGTGAGCGTAGGAACAGAAGTGTTATGCAAATCAGGCCAGGAAGGCTGCTGGAGGTCTAATGTTGGATTGCTGGTTAGCGAGCAGGATTGAGATGACCGCCACTTTACAGGAACAATATCATCATGAAATAAAGCCCGGGAGGCCACTGGATATTTGAAGTTGCGTCGATAATAATTGATAGGCAGGCTTCAGATGAGCGTTAGTTACAGGATTATTATGGAAATCGGGCCAGGGAGGCCGCTGTGCAAGTTCGGATGCAATGCAGGGAGAGGGCTGGAGGCATGAATCCGTGTCACTGATGAAGTCAGCAGGCTGGAGCCGAGCGTTACTTGAGAGTCAGCTCATCGTGATGATTTCATTATTGGGATTAGGTCAGGGAGGCCGCTGACGGTACAAATCTGGGATAGAGACAGTCCATCAATCAATGGGCGGGCTTGAGATGGGCATCGCTCGAGCGTCATTTCGGAAGAACAAAATGGTCATGGGGTTAGGGAGGCCGCTGGATGGATCTCCGAGAGCAGATGGATAGGAACAGATTCATCATCAAAATAAGCCCAGGGAGGCCGCTGTGTATGCAGAATTGGGTTGCCAACTCAGGGGCAGGCTTAAGATGATTGTCATCTGAGCCTCAGTTGAGCGTCACTTTGTACGAACGAAATGGCCGTTGAAACTGGGTCAGGGAGGCCGCTGTATATCCAGAATTGGCTCGTCAGTCAACGGGCAGGCTTGGGATGATCGTCTTTTGGGCGTCAGCTGCGCGTCACTTTGTAGGAACGAGACGGCTATGAGACTGGGTCAGGGAGGCCCCTGGATGTGTGTCAAGTTGTAGAACGATTCATCATGAAATCCGGACCAGGGAGGCCGCTGAAGGCCTCGAAGTTTAGGCTGGTAATAATCTGTGGATTGATGGCACGCTTGAGATGAGCGTCACATGAGCGTCACTTTGTAGGAAACCCTGACGATGGAAATTCCACCAAGGAGGCCGCTGAAGGGTCCAAGGCTAGGTTGGCAAAGCCTGTGGACTAACAGCATGCTTGAGATGAGCGTCACTTGAGCGTCACTGTGTAGGAAAACTAGACGAGGAAAACCTCGCCAGGGAGGCCGCTAAAGGTCCAAGTCTAGCTTAGCATCCGCCCGTGGATTGATGGCATGCTTGAGTTGAGCGTCACCTGAGCGTCACTTCGTGAAGAACATTGATCATGAAAATCTCGCCAGGGAGGCCGCTGAAGGTCTGTGTTGGGGTTAATATCCGCCCGTGGATCAATGGCATGCTTGAGTTGAGCGTCACTTGAGCGTCACTTGAGCGACACTATGTAGAAAATATTGATCACGAAAACCTCGCCAGGGAGGCCGCTGTATGGATTTTGGATATGCTATCAGTTCAGCCGAGGAGGATCGAGATAAATGTGTCCTTCGCCACTGTTCCAGTTCCGTCGAAGTCGAACTCGTCAATCATGGCATGCAACTCGCTCTCGTTCACGTTCTGCTCTCCGCATTCCAGGCAAACGCGTTTCAGGTCCTCAAAGACGATATAACCCTTCCCATCGCTGTCGAAGATGTTGTACGCGCGCTCCACTTCCTCGTACGGATCTCTGGTAACGATTCTAGCAGCCGCAAGCTGCAGGAACTGTGGCTTTGGCATCACCATGTTGACCACGCTCACGTGGTGGTTTTCTGTTTCGATTCCTTTGGCTTTGAGACGCGTTATCGCTGCGGGCGACACAATGCCGTATTCTTGCATCAGTTGCGCGATCTCTGGGCGACTAAGCTTAAAGCCCATGGCGCGAAACGCGACACGGAGTTCGTGAAACGCCAGCATGCCATCGTTGTCGAGGTCAAAAAGCAGAAACTGGTCTCATCAGCGAAAATGCATGAGAATTCGGCCAGGGAGGCCGCTGTATGGGATTTTACTTACAGCTTCTTCGATCTCCTCTTTCTGCTGGTCTGTAAGAACCACAGCGTGCTCGTTCTCCGTCTGCCGTGCCATTCTGGCTGGCTGCTGCCCATACTGTGGTGCGGACTGTGGTGGTGGTTGTTGTGGTGGTTGTTGTGGAGCGAATTGCACACCTTCTGGACGTCTGGAGTACGCTGATCGCGCGAAGTTCTGCGGTGCCTCTGTTACGCCACTATTACGACTTCGGTCGGGCAGCTTCGAAGAGGTCGCGAAGGCATTTCGTTGAGCATATGCAGGCTGTTGGGCCCCAGACATAGCTACATCAATGATAGGGGTGATGCAGTGAAGCAGATATCGATAATACGTATGAAGTCGGTACGGGTGAAAGTGGATTATTTGTCTGGTGACAAAGTCAGAGGCCGCCTGACGCGAACTTGAAGTTAGTGGACGCGTTGTGGGACCGCCAAGCTCACGTCATTTTTCTCGTTCCCACGTGACCATGACTCCACTTTCCCTTCTACGTATTTACGAAGTATAGCCTACCACTCTTCTGACTCTGGCAGATGCTCTTCATCCTCCTGGCAGACGATTCATCAAGATGAGATGCAAGCATCAGTACCATCCCTCAACACGGGCCGCTGGCTGATACATTTCGACTATGACGCTTTCTATGCAAGCGTTGTTGAGCACGAGGACCCGGCCCTCAAAGCCGTTCCATTGATCATCCAGCAGAAACAAATAGTCTGCACCTGCAACTACAAGGCGAGGGAAAGGGGAGTCTATAAGCTGCAATTGATGACCGATGCGGTCAGAATATGTCCTGAAGCCGTAGTCATCCTGGGAGAGGACCTTACTCGGTTCCGGGATGCTTCCAAAGCACTGTACGGCTTTTTGCGGGAGCGAATATGGAGTGATCGCGCTGAGCGCCTGGGCTTCGATGAGGTCTGGCTTGATTGTACTGATATGATTGACTACAATGCAAAGCTCCTCAGTCAGAACGATTTGACTAATTCCTTCTTCTGCATGGACCGGGATGACCCTACGATCGGATTCGCCTTCGATGCAACGGCGCTCTTCGGCCAGACTCAGCCAGCCATAGCGAGTGAAGGCGTTCTTCTAGACGAGGACCGTCTCCGACTGCATCTGGCATCACATCTCGCACGGCATCTACGACATGAGCTGGAATCGCAGGTCGGATACACAGCAACAGTTGGGATAGGTCCGAACAAGGTCCTGTCAAAGCTTGTTGGAAATGTCAACAAGCCGCACAACCAAACGACAATCATCCCACCTTATGAACCACTTGGCACACCCACATCGAATGTAACTCAGTTCATCGACGCACACGATATCGGCAAGATACCTGGAATCGGATTCAAGCTCGCGCAGAAGATCAGGTCAAAAGTGCTGGGGCGTACTGCCGTCATTAATGAGGGATTGGTTATGGTCAATGCCAGCACGAAAGAGTCTGTCTCGGTTGGAGATGTAAGGAACTACCCGGGCATGGGTCCGGAGATGCTCGAGGAGGTACTCGGTGGACCAGGTGCGCAGAAAGGTATTGGAGGCATGGTATGGGGCTTGCTGCATGGAGTCGACAATACTGAGGTCAAGAAAGCGCGCCGCGTCCCTGCATCCATATCACAGGAGGACTCCTACATGAAGTATCTGCATAATTTCGATGAGGTGCGCAAGCAGCTCTTGTTGCTGAGTGAGAGACTCATTAATCGCATGCGAGTCGATCTAACCGAGGATGACGAAGACGATGCGAGCACTAAACGATGGATGGCACATCCGAGAACGCTGCGACTGTCCACACGACCGCGACCTCCTAGGGATGCTGATGGTGTGCGCCCACGAACCTTTCATCGAATATCAAAGTCTGCGCCGTTGCCCAACTTCGTATTCAAGCTTGACGAGCAGATGTCTGGGCTGGCTGAGAAGTTAGTCAACGAGGTCTTAACTTCGCTTTTTCGCAAGATGCATGTCGAATCCAGTCAGGGCTGGAATATCTCCCTCATCAACATTGCTGTGACGAACATGGCGGAGAGCGCAGCGGATACCAAAGACAGCGAAGGCAGAGACATTGGAAGAATGTTTCGTCGGCAAGATGATATCCTGAAGGACTTTCGAGTGGTCGAAGAGTCCGAGGCAGGCAATACTGACGATCCCGTCGCTGCGCACCCGGACGACGGCATGTCGTCCTGGGACTCTGACAATGACGATGAGGACTCGGAGCCATACGCATGTCCTGACTGTCAGGCTCATATACCATCTTTCGCGTGGGCTGCTCACCAGCAATTCCACATAATGGCAGCCACCTAAGTCAACATATTGAATTCTCGGAATGCCCCCTCGTTCAGGCAAGTTGACCCCAGGAGAAAGATTCTCCCGTTCGTGCCAAGCGTCTATTTAAAAGCTCGGTCAATCCCGACTTAGCGAAGATCGGTCCTGGCTGGCCCCAACAACCGCCCCTACGCTCCATCAGGAGACGTCTCAAATTGTGGCTGAGCTTAATTATAGTATTTCGCCCGCTGACCATGAGCTTTTTACCGCGCTCGAGACTCTTTGCGATGGCGAATTTCCAGCTCCCATCAGCTGCTTTAGGGTATCGAATCTGCGGAGCTGTCGCAACGTGACTGGCATGCGTAGCCGCTTATGCATACACATTGCGCGTATGGCTTCGATCTATTGGCAAGCGAATATCCCCATCTTCGGATGATGTACGATTCCGGTCATGCTTTGCTTTGCGTGAGGTTCGAGGTCTCAGAAGCCCCCTAACAGAAAAGAAACGCATGATACTTCGTATTTCCTCAAAAGTGATTGCCTTTCCTGAAGATGATGTTGAGTTGCGAATGTGCATAGCATCAGCTCATACACCTGAGTCGGGCCCGAGGACCGGAGACGTGAAATCCGCCTACACTTATCGGCACTCAATATAGCCCTACGATCTATTATCTACAGGAACACCGAAGAATTGGCCCTAGCACAGACTCGCACCTCGCACCTAATTCCAACAGAAACGCTTCAGCCTCCGCGCATTGATTCCAAAGGCACCGCTCCTTCGTTTGTGCCCTAAGCCTTGGGATTGAAGAAGCCTAAAGCTCACGCCTGGACTGGCTATCATTGCGAGCGCAACATCAAACGAACATTCTCACTGATTACTACTTTAACTACAACCTCGTATTCTCACAAATCACCCAAGACTTCTCACCACTTCCCTCGTAACGGTCGGCCTTGTCAGCACACACGACTCCATCCATACTACAGTACAAGACACCTCAGGCCCAGATCCTCTTACTGTGTACAAGCGAAATCTAGCGTCCCACGTTGCACAACTGCTTCCGAACGACCTTACACGACATACAGGTTTTCCTGGGGAGAACATGCTTCTAATATCCAAGGCGTCTTCAGTATTACCTTCTTCTACTACCACGGATCCGAGTTCACGCTACGCGCTCGACACCTTCTCGCACTCTATGCCCGCAGCCAAACGCCCTAAACTGTCCCTACAGACGTCCGCCCTACCGTCAGCACACTACGGCACCGCCGGCTCGAACACCGGCAATGCACGTCTCATGGACATGGCGACCGCGACACCCACGACTCTCAACACATTCAACAACACATTCGACCTCAGCATCCGGCCTTCGCCTATCTCAAGCATAGCGCCTCCGTCCGCCCTGTCCAAACCTCTCACAACGACCAGCTCCCGGCCCAAACGCCAAGCTGCCGGTACTTACGAACTAAACCTTCCCCTCGGCATTCGCCCAATCCTTAAGAACTCCTCCCTCCCACCCGACCTTCGCCGCGGCAGCCTCAGTGCTGCCGCCAGCGCATCGCCCCTCAGTGCCGTCAGCTCGTCCCGGAGAGTGTTCTTTCCTGAGCCTAAACGGGTCAAATTCGCTGTCGGAGGGGACGAAGAAGTGGTCAATCGGGTTTACACGAGGCGGCACATGGACATTAGTTCGAGCGAGGATGAGGAATCAAGCAGTGGGAGTGGTGAGGAGGGAGAAGAATCGGGTCCGCCATCGGAGGCGCCTACAGTCGGTGATGACGATGCTGTTGCGGAGGAGCCGCAAGAGCGCGCAGCGGCACTTCGATTATCATCAAAAACGGCCGAAAATGTCGACGAAGTCCAAAGGGGCCGAAGCCAGTCGCGGCATCACCGCAGGTCATCGAATGATGCGACTCGTAAAACACGAAAGCGACGTCGGTGGGAGTGGACTTTGGGCAGCACTGCTACTGGCGAAGCAGAGACAGCAGGAGCGACAGAGCCGAGACCGACGACAGGGAAGTCGCTGTCGCGTGATTCCGCAGCAGACGATGCCGCCAAAGATGGCGCTGTTGAGGTAGCGGTGGAGGAGGTGCAGGCGACGCCGAGTCCTGCGGACGTGAATGCTGAGACTCCGAGTCCGTCGTAGGAGCAGAGGCTCTCAAGTGCGTGCCTGCTGATGCCTGCTGGTCTGTATCTCGGCGGAGGCAAACTGTTGCCGCCTGCTGCGCAGCGTACGATTACGTATGCCCATCAAGTGAGATCAAAACCCCTACACCTATCCTACGTCCGTACGTGATCATTCCCTACTGCTGCTGCTGTTGCTTAGCAGGCTTCTAGCACCAATGCACACGTGTTCCTTCAATGGATCTTTGTCTTGCCGCGGATGGGAACCGGAATGCCCGCCGCAATCGCGCCGACTTCTCGCTCGTTACCTCCCAATGCTAGGCAGGAGCAGCAGCGACAGAAGGCCTGAGATTGACAAAACTCAAGCATCCGGTCCATCAGAAGCGAGAAGGCGGCCCTTTCTGAGGCAAATCTAGCAGCTTGGTGGCATCGCCCATTCGTGATGGTCCAAGACTGGCGCCCATTGAATTAGGCGATCCAGCAAGCGGCTTGTTGTCGTGATAGGAGATGCTAGGCAGTATGAGGGAGTAGAAGACAAGGCACCAAAGTCGCGCTGCAGCGTACTATGGCCTCCAGGCTAGAAATTACGTCACTGTTTGGGTTTGCCAAGTGTTCTCTTCTTCCATCAATCATTCATCGCCGGATACTATACCATGGTCGCAGACGTTTCACTTGGACTGAATCCGTAGATCTGAATATAGAGGGAAGCGCACAATGTCAATCTGGCCTTGACCGTAATAAGCCAACATCTACGCTGCTCAAGACCGACATTCGAGGCCCCGGACAGGATGGCCAACTCTGAGGAGACGCCCGCGCAGCGACAAGCACGAATCCGTCAACAGAAACGCGAGGCTAAGATCAATGCAAATGCTCAGGAGAGACTGGATAAGATTACCAACCTGGGTGGCCGGGCTCCCGAGCCAGGTAAGTAAAGCCATGTGCAGGAGACCAAGAATTGACCCAGATCGCAGTGCGCAAAGAGCCACCTTCGCGAACGCCGGATGCGGCAGCACCGAGTCCCGCCACGAACAGACAAGTGCCATTCGGTGCAGGTGCGCCGCCGCCGAACAACAATAGCCTAACACCGGAGCAAGCCAGAATGCAAGAAGAGTATATGAAGGCTCTCTTCCAGGGACCTCCGGCAGGAGCGGTTGGCCAAGATCAAAGTGCACAACAGCCAGGCGCAGATGACCCAATGATGCAGATGCTGCAGTCTCTTATGGGCAACATGAGCGGCGACCCAGGTCAGGGCGGCGCGAACAACAACCCTGGCGGCCTGCCATTCTCTCCTGACGATTTGGCTCAGGCAACCGGTCTACCTAGCTGGGCGACGGGAATGATGTTCGGCGGAGGAAAGGCACCACCGACTCCAGCACAGGAACAGAGTCAGAGGATGTGGAAGATATTGCATGTTGTCGTTTCTGTGCTTTGTGGCGTCTACATGTTGTTCGCCGTGAACAGATCTGTCCGCACCTTCGGATTAGATCCGCCTGCGCCTCCAACCTTTCAGAATCCATTCATGGTGTTCATCATGGCTCAGCTTCTGCTGCAAGGAACGAGGATACTATCAGCCGGTCAGGCGGAGAAAAAGGGTATCGGTCTATGGTTCCAGATGCTAAAGCAGTTAGCACGTGACGGTGCAGTCGTGGTATTCATGCTTGGCTGCGCCAGTTGGTGGAAAGGCAACAGCTAGCATGTGCGTTCCTCTCACGACAACAATTCCATATTATTCTTCGAACAGGTTTTAGTCGGAGAGATTGCCGACATAAGGATGCTTTTTCGTCGTGGGCGCTTCTCGTGCTCTACTACCGCGGCATCGGACTCGATAGTTAGGGTACATGATGACCCGTTATCCCGGAGGCACTTTTACAACCGGGGCGGACTCCCATGTCCGAGACCTTGCCGGAACTCGTGCTGGCAGAAGCTGCCGCAACTCAACATTTGCTGCACAAATTGCCTAAAATGGCTTCTCGCATACCAAACAACATCTGTCAGCCGACAGTCGGTAGTTGCTACAAAGGACTCCCTGGGTCAGTACCGTAAATGAGTACGGTCATTGAATCAGAAACGTAACTTCCGGGAGATGTGCTGGGTATGCAGGTCAGCTTGAGAAAATCGGGTTGGGTATGCCGGAGGAACGGGACAGGGGTCAGGTCACAGGCAGTAGATGAATGGTGGGCGGCTTTGACGTGATGCGGGGGAGGTGCATGGCATACCTCATTTCAGATTTACAAATTCTGGAGTGGTCACTCGACAGCTCGCGCTTCTGCTCGAGGGCCTAGACAGCAACGTAAATACGGAGCACACGTCACTGGTCTCTTGACGCTGCTCCCCTAATGAGATATACTTCTGACCGATCCCAGCGTGACCAGAGCTTTCTCTGTTTCCTCATCATTGCTTCCCGGCTGCCCCTCGCACGTCCTCACGAGTTGGGGTAATTTCGTCGAGTATTATATAACTCGAACACTGCTGCTCACCAGACCACATCAGAAGGGTCAGCGACTATGGCTGAAATCGAGGCGAAGCCGGAAGGCGGCATTGTAAGTCATTCCACACTTTGAGAGGTGTCGGTACGTTAACGAGCGACAAACAGCCCGAGTCACATACCGTCGACACATTCCAGTAAGCGCCGGACGATCGGAGGTTGCTGACGATTACTGACGCTCCTGCAGTGTTCCCAAGCCATTCTTCAAAAAGGGCTCCGGCAAGACCCATTTGAAGGACTTTGCCGAATATGAATCATTGTACAAGGAATCTATCGAGAATCCGGATAAATTCTGGGGCAAATTAGCTCGTGACTTACTTTCGTGGGACAGAGACTTCCAGACAGTAAGAAGCGGTACCCTTGCTGAGGGCGACGTTGGGTGGTTTTTGGAGGGTCGATTGAATGCTTCCTACAATTGCGTTGACCGACATGCCTTCAAGAACCCTAAGAAGCCCGCAATCATCTACGAAGCCGATGAGCCCAATGAGGGCCGTACCATCTCCTATGGCGAGCTTCTTCGTGAGGTCTCGAAGTTGGCTTGGACGCTCAAAGAAATGGGCGTCAAGAAGGGCGACACCGTCGCGCTTTATCTGCCATGATTCCCGAGGCACTCATTGCTTTCCTAGCAATCACTCGTATTGGCGCCGTCCATTCCGTGGTCTTTGCTGGATTCTCGTCGGGTTCTTTGGCAGATCGCGTTAATGACGCAGAGTCAAAGGTCATTATAACAACCGACGAAGGCAAACGAGGTGGAAAGCTGATTGGCACGAAGAAGATCGTCGACGAGGCACTGAAGAAGTGCCCTGGCGTGACTGGCGTACTCGTCTATAAGAGGACAGGCGCAGATGTACCTTGGACCAAGGGCCGAGATCTGTGGTGGCATGAGGAGGTCGAGAAGTGGCCCAACTACATCGCACCTGAGCCGATGGCATCGGAAGACCCGCTCTTCCTCCTCTACACGTCTGGCTCGACTGGAAAGCCCAAGGGTGTAATGCACTCTACAGCTGGCTATTTGCTAGGCGCCGCAGCCACAGGCAAGTATGTCTTTGACATTCACGACGATGATGTCTACTTCTGCGGAGGCGATGTTGGGTGGATCACAGGTCACACTTACGTCGTGTACGCGCCTCTTCTTCTGGGATGTGCCACCGTCGTCTTCGAAGGCACTCCTGCCTACCCCGATTTCGCGCGCTATTGGGATGTCATCGATCGCCATAGTGTCACCCAGTTCTACGTCGCCCCGACCGCCCTACGATTGCTCAAGCGTGCTGGAAACGAGCACATAAGACACCAAATGTCGAAGCTGCGTGTGCTAGGTTCAGTGGGAGAGCCCATCGCAGCTGAAGTCTGGAAGTGGTACTTTGAGACCGTTGGAAAAGAGGAGGCACATATTGTTGATACATACTGGCAGACGGAGACCGGCTCCCATGTGATCACACCACTTGCTGGTATCACCAGTACGAAGCCCGGCAGTGCATCCTTCCCCTTCTTTGGCATTGAGGCTGCGATCATCGATCCTGTCTCGGGCAAGGAGATCGAGGGTAATGATGTTGAGGGCGTGCTTGCCTTCAAGCAGCCATGGCCAAGTATGGCTCGGACTGTCTGGGGCGCACATAAGCGTTACATGGACACATACCTGAATGTGTACAAGGGCTACTATGTAAGTCTCAAACTTGTGCCTCTTGATCGATGCTGACAATTCGGAGTTCACCGGAGACGGAGCCGCTCGCGACAAGGACGGGTTCTACTGGATCCGCGGCAGAGTCGACGACGTGGTCAACGTGTCAGGTCACCGCCTGTCCACCGCCGAGATCGAAGCTGCTCTGATCGAGCACAGCGGTGTTGCTGAGGCTGCTGTGGTGGGAATCAACGACGAGCTCACTGGCCAGGCTGTGAACGCCTTTGTGTCGCTGAAGGATGGTACAGATCCTGGTGAGCAGACGCGGAAAGATCTCATACTGCAGGTTCGGAAACAAATTGGACCATTTGCTGCACCAAAGGCTATCTTTATCGTCGATGACCTACCGAAGACTCGATCCGGCAAGATCATGCGCAGGATCTTGCGGAAGATTCTTAGTGGTGAAGAGGACAGCCTGGGCGATACGTCAACTCTGAGCGATCCAAGTGTTGTTGACAAGATCATCGATACTGTCAAGCAGGGGAAGAAGAAGTGATCGCAAGGGGGGAAATTTAGGTAGCAGCTGGATTTTGTAAATCTGTCGGGCTTGGCATGATCAGGCAACGTTGAATAGTCCATATTGCTGTACGTTCTTCCGCTTCATTGTCGTGGCTGTGTCATCATTAGGGTAGATAGAGCGCTCTGGACCATGATTAGCGTAGGTATCTACAGTGACTATCGTAACAATGCAGCGTTTTGCGTCCAGAGGCACCGTGACTGCCAGGCAGCCACTGGTCAGGTGACCATCGCCCAAAATGGACTAGTTCAAACAGGCGAACCTCTACTCCAAAAGTCGCAACCGCGCTCTTCTCCTCTCCATCGAACGACACGCGCACTTTTGACAGGCTTGACGCGACTTTCTTGTACCTTTCTCACTATCTCTCTTCAAGGTCTGAGACAAAAGCGTTCCAGCCATAGCGCGCCGACGCGCTTCCACGCCGGCAGCCATGGCGTTTGGCGGAGGGTCTAGCTTTTCCTTTGGGTCGAACAATAATCAAGGCACTGGCTTCAGCGGCTTCGGAAACAACAATAATAATAGCACACCAAGTGAGTACTCATCCCTTCTTTCCTCTGACAGCTGCTCATACATGTCCTCCAGGCGCTTTCGGATCTACCAGCAATACCGGTGGATTCGGCTCCACGAGCACCACCAACAATCCTTTTGCGACCAACACAGGTGGCAGTAGCACGTTCGGATCCAACACTGGTGGAGGTATGCATCCCGGAAGAGCCCGCAAAGCTGCTACCAATGCTAACAACTTCACTACAGGGTTCGGTACCAACTCGTCCGGTGGCGGCCTCTTTGGCAACAAAACCACTGGCACTAGCCTCTTTGGTTCAACGAACACATCCTCAAACACTGGAGGTGGCCTTTTCGGCAACACTGCCAGCAACACTAGCACAGGCTTCGGAAGCTCAACTGGGGGCTTTGGTAGCAACAATACTACAGCCTTCGGAAACAATAACAACAATACCTCCACGACTGGATTTTCAGGGTTTGGCAGCACAGCCAACAAGCCTGCGTTCGGCTCTGGTTCCAGCGGAACTACTCTGTTCGGTCAAGGTGGTGCAGGCACGACTGGGGCTTTCGGCAACAGTGGTGGCACTGGCTTTGGTGGTTCGGGTACAGCGCTCGGTCAAGCCGTGGGTCCATCTCAGGGCACAGGCAATGTACCATTCAATGCAGTGAGCGAGAAAGACACAAATGGCACTGTCAACTATCAGAGCATCTCATTCATGGAGAACTACAACAAGTACTCGCCAGAAGAATTGAGAATTGCCGATTACAATGCCGGCCGCAAGTTCGGCAACGGCGCCGGCCAGCCTGCAGGTGCTTTCGGCTCAAGCGCTTTCGGTGGTGGCGCATTCGGGTCGAACAACACATCGAGTGGCTTCGGGTCCAACAATGCCACAAGCACCAACCTTTTTGGAACGAATAACTCGTCGACTACTGGGGGCTTCGGTAGCAATACTGGCTCGACCTTTGGCAACAATAGTGGTGGATTGTTCGGCCAGAACAAGCCTGCTGCTACCACAGGCGGTCTGTTCGGCAACCAGTCCTCGACCACCAACACTGGCGGCTTATTCGGAACCAGCAACAACACTTCTAGTGGTGGTTTGTTTGGCACGAACTCGAACACTTCCACCACAGGCGGTTTCGGGTCCAACTCAGGTGGCGGAGGCTTGTTTGGCAACAATAACAATAACGCTCAGTCAAAGCCTGGCGGTCTCTTCGGCAACAATTCCTCCACGACTTCAGGAACCACAGGGTTCTCGTTCGGCAACAACAATAGCCAGCCGCAGAACAACACTACAGGTGGCGGTCTCTTCGGCAACAACAATCAGTCAACCAGTGGTGGACTGTTCGGTAACAACAGCAACCAGCAAAAGCCAGGCGGACTTTTCGGCAATACCTCGACGGGAGGCGGCTTCGGCTCGACCAACACCGCCCAGCCCTCAGGTGGCTTGTTTGGCACATCGAACAATACCACAAGCACAGGCGGCGGTCTCTTCGGCAACAACAATGCCACGGGTAACACGTCGACAGGAGGTGGTCTTTTCGGAAACACACAATCGAACTCCAGCAGTGGCGGACTGTTCGGCAACAATAATGCCAGCAATCAGGCGAAGCCTGGTGGTCTATTTGGTGGAAGCACTTTTGGCAATCAGCAACAGAGCAATACTGGAGGTGGCTTGTTCGGTAACAATAACACCACTACCCAGACTTCTACTGGCGGTGGATTGTTTGGTAACAATAACAACAACAATACTGCAAGTGGCTTCAACTTTGGGGCTAGTCAGAATAAACCTGCTGGCTCATCGCTATTCGGCAACACAAGCACCACCAATACCCAGTCTGGTGGGCTCTTCGGATCCACCGCCAACAGTGCCTTTGGCAACTCGATGAGTCAATCGCAGATGCAGCCTCAGGGCGACATCAAGCACTCGTCTCTGCTCGACAGCAATCCCTACGGTCAATCATCCATTTGGACTGGCCTTCCAAGTCCTACAGAACAGAATTCGAAGCCGCTGGTCACGCCGTTGACGGCCTCTCAGAGCCTGAAGGATAGCCAGGCGAGACCGCCACCAAATCTCCGCCTCAATCAGTCGAGGTACATGACCCCTCCGCGCCGTGGCTATGGTTTCACGTACTCCACTTACGGCACACCCAACAGCGCTGCAAGCACTCCTGGAGGCAACAGCTTGAGCACAAGTATGTATGGCAGTCGCTTCACAGGCGGTAGCTTCGGACGCTCCATGGGCAAGTCTGCCTCTATCGGCAACATGCGATCATACTACAGTGAAGGAGAAAGTGTCCTGGCGCCCGGCGCATTCACTCCAAGTTCGTCGAGGTACTCGAGTGGTAGCATCCGCCGTCTGACCATCGATCGATCAATCCGAGACGATCTTTTCAGCCGTCCGTCTTTGCCAGGACCTAGCAACAGCTCCAAGACTGCTAGTCCTGCTCCGCCGAAACCCGCCAGCCACGCAGCCACTGCTGCCCCTGCACCCATCGAAGCCACACCAGAAGCTGCAAGTGGCAAGCTCAAGAAGCGAGTCAGCTTCGACAAAGATACCGCTGGCGGCCAGAACGGCGAGCTTGACTCCAACACCGGAGCCGTCGTCGTGCGTGCAGAAAGTGAGGAGGAAGCCACACCACCTGCAAGCGGTGCCGTACAGCCACCGGAAGCGCCGCGCAACAACGCGCTGGCTGCTGTCCCTGAAGATCGAGAATCGGAGCACGTGTCAGCTCCCAAGGGCCAGACAGACACGCGCGACCCACAACCCGGAGACTACTGGTCGAAGCCCACCGAGAAAGAGATCCAGGCTATGACTCGTGATCAAGCTGCTCACTTCAAGGGATTCACTGTCGGTCGTAAAGCCTGTGGCCAGGTCACATTCGATGCAGAAGTCGATCTGAAAAGCTTACTTCCGTTGAGCGAAAAGTTCGGCAAGATCATCGACATAAGCGTTCGCTCGGTTGCCGTGTATCCAGATTCGTCTACGAAGCCTCAGCGTGGCAAAGGCTTGAATGTGCCGTCGACTATCTCTATTGAGAACTCTTGGCCCCGACGGAAAGGTAAAGGCGAAGCTGTGGGTAGCGGCCCCTCTTACGACCGACACATTCGTCGTCTCAAGGCCATGGAAAATGCAGAGTTCGTCAGCTATGATCACAAGACTGGAGTCTGGACTTTCAGGGTTCCTCATTACACGAGATACGGTCTGGACTACGACGATGACGAAGATGAGGAGGAGGCGGGTGAGTCTTATTGAAGACCCTCGGCCAAGGATCTACTGACCACACGTTGTGTAGATGACTTCGAAACTAGCCAGCTCTCTGCGCCACCTGACAGCATGAAAGCGCCTACTCAATCTGTCATGGAAGTCGACAGTGATCACACTAGTGACTTTGGAGAGGACGACACGTTCCAAGGCAAACAGATGATGACTATTCCCGGAGGATATGGCCGTCAGAGCGCAATTCCTGTTACGGAGGACTCTATTGTGCAGACGATCGAGCACGACAGTCCGCAATCCGAGCATCCAGCATACTCAGAGAATGACATGTCAGATGATGACGATGGAATGGACATGGCCGGCTCCTACCCTGCGCCAAACGACACGGACAGTCGACCACGGCTGGTCCCTAACACTCCACGCAACCCTCTCGCCGGCATCGATCTCGACGATGACTGGGCTGAGCAACTCCAGCGCACTATTAGCCCACGCAAGCAGAATCGGGATGCATTGCGGGAAGCTCAAAACAACCCTGGAGTGCTCCCTGATGGGAAAAACGCGCCCGATTTCAAGACATCTATTGATATCATGAATGCCTTGTTCGGGAACAAAAATTCCTTCCAGGCGGGCTTCAAGCCGAAATCCACCTACAAGGGCGATTCTGGCCAGCCATTGAACATCAAGCAATTGCTACAGTCCGCCGTTATACGGCAGACAGACGGCATACCAGATATCACGTACGCCGAGCTCCCATTCTCTGCATACGCTAGCGCATTTCCGGCTGGGGAGGCCGCTGAAGCGCAAATGTACGAACTATTGCACGTGCTTTTCGACGACTACGAAGACATGTTCAACGACGGTCTCACCGCTATTCAACGAGCAGAGTACGCCGGGCGCATCCGTAGCGACCGGCTTTCGGAATTCTTGCGAAAGACACTCTCCGAGGCTGCAGTATCCCAAACCACCACCAGCGATCCTGTGAGATCTGCACTCCAATACCTTGCAGTTGGGGATACCGAGCGAGCGTCCAACACCCTTCTGGAAGGCAAAAATGTCACGCTGGCTATGCTGGTAGCTCAGCTTCCCAACGCAGGTTCGCTGTTTCAGGGAAACGTTCGTGCTCAAATCGAAAAATGGCGCGAACAAAGCATGCTTTCTGAGATCGAGTTGGATATCCGGGCCATCTACGAGTTGCTTTCGGGCAATACCACAATCTCCCAAGGCAAGGCTGGTCCGGTCGAGCACAAAGCCGCCACGTTCAGCATTAGCGAGCGCTTCAACCTGGGTTGGTTGACTATGTTCGCCGTCAATCTGTGGTACGGTCCTCGCAAGAACGGGAACATTGAGCACGTTATCGAAGATTTTGCGAACAAGCTCTCGTCTCGGCAGGAAACGTCTTCACCTCTGCTTACCGATGGCAGCGAGGATCCCCTCTGGGTTGCCCTGCGCTTGTATTCTCTCTGCAACGGTCAGAAGGGAACAGACGCTGCCACTATCGTCTTTCCCCAGGCACTGGCAGCACTCTGCCACCAAGATCCCCTGAACAACTTTGCCCTTTTCCGTGCGCATCACGCTATCCTGCATTGCCTCAAGCCGGCCAGCAAGCAATCCGTGGTCGTCATTGACGAGGAGCGGGAAGAGCAGCTTGTTGCGATGGTGGCTGCAGAGTTCGAAAGCAAGGGAGATGGTCTGGCGGCCGCGTTTGTGTTGCTGCATCTACGGAATCAGAACGCGAGAATGGCGGCGCTTAAGGACGTGCTGGGGCGCAAAATCATGGAGCTTTTCCCGCCTACGACCTTTGATGTATTGACCCAGGAGCTGCACATCCCGGGCGGCCTCTGGTATGCTGCGGCTGCGATTTTCGCTCGCGGTCGCGATGCAAATGTGGAGCTGGAGTGTTTGCTGCGGGCAGGAGACGTCAGAGGTGCTCATGCTTGCTTTCTCGAGCGTGTCGCGCCTGCCATGGTCGTTGACGAGGACTGGGAGGGCCTGAGGCGGGCTCTGAGCATGTGCAGCGCCAATGGCGCGCCGTTGGCCGGGAATGAACACGGGGCGGCCTTTGATGACTTCTGCAAAGTCGTTGAGGGAGGTCTTACCGGGAACGCGAAGCAAGCTGCTCTGTCACGAGCTTGCAAGGGAATCTGCGCTCTGTACAACACGGTCTCCTACATTGGCAGCAAGGGTGGTGCTGACGAGGGCACTGAGATGCTGCAGCGACGCGTTGCGCTTCGGGAAATGGCGCGTAGGATCGCGGATGAGTGGGAGGGTGTTGCTGGTCTGAATGAGGTGCTCGAATTGCCGCTCGACGGCTTCGTGAAGCGGCGTCTGGGAATGAAGATGGCTGCATCGCATTTCGCGGCGGTCATGAATGCGGAGGCTTAGAGCCCGCCCGGGAGTGGTATTCGTACGAACAGACCAGTATGACGAGAAAGCATAGCATAGCGAGCAGCAGACACTCAAGTAACGCTTCAGTGATTCGATGACCTCTGCATTGAGCGTCACTTCTAGCTCTACGTTGCTTCCGATGACTGTCATCTGAGCGTCGCAGCTAGCTCGAAGTCACCTTCAACCCCCTTTACTTGAGCGTCATTGACTAGCAGCTCACTCGAAAGAATCTGCAGGCCAGGGAGGACTCTGTATCAAAGATTTGAACATCTTCATCAGTCTCTATAATCCTGATTATGTCTCTCGATCGGTGTCAGTCGAGCGTCACTGCCCATATCCCACACTTGAGAATTGTCCATGCTAGGGAGGACTCTGTGCCAACTATCTGGATGCATTGATCAGACTCTGCAGTCGTTCTGTCTCTCATATGAGCGCCACTCGAGCGTCGCTGTCCAGATCCAAAAACAGAGAATCGACCATGCCAGGGAGGACTCTGTGTCAAGGATTCGAAAAATTTGATGAAATTCTGTGATCATCCTGGCTCTAACATGGACATCACTTTAGCATCACTGTACAAATCCCAGGAATCGAGACATCAATATATCGTCTGATCGTTTCCATACCAGGGAGGCCTCTGGCCCGACATCATCAAGGACCATGAAATGCGTGCCTCCGTCACCTTGATACTACGGTGGTAACATACCTCGCTCCCTCTCCGCCCAATCACCCCAGTCATGCCTGACAGAGATGCCGGATACCTAGATGACCAAGACTTGCGCACGGTGGTAGATGCGCCGTGTGGACAAGAGAACCCATCTGTTAGCGCTGTAGATTGAGCCGGTAGAAGATGAGGATCGCCAGAATGGGCAGAGGCATCTTGGACACATTTACATATACTAGGGGATTCGGCAGACCGGATGACACCTTCTTCACTTCGACCAGGTCAGCGATTCAGTCATCCGGTCTGGAAAGCACAGCCACACTGGAACGACGAAGCACGCAAATTCGTGCCCTGAGCCAAGGCGTGGCATGACGCGGATGATTAGGTGGGTGTAAGCTGCAACTGGGCCAGGAAAGTGTGTTGACTAGGCATGCATCGCTTAGAGGACTGAGCCGCCACCGAACACGGTGCAAGTCCTCTCCCTAAAGCCCGACGCGCTCGTGCAGTTGACGAAGACGAGAGGATGAAGGAGGGGAACCTGGGTGATTTTAGATAGTTGCCAGCCAGCTATGACATGGTCTCGTGCATGTGATGCATCGATATATCAAATAACGTGTCCCTCCCCAAGCCATCTATATCTTGCCACTGATATGCCCAGAATCGAGCATGCGCTCTGTCGTCGAGGTAGATCATCGACTGTGATTATTCACTCGCGCCGCCAGCATTATTGAATCGCGCGGCAACTTTCACCAGCACACCAGATTTATCACGCAGGCTGTGACGTACGACGCTCAGGGCTGTGGGACCCCCCGGAAGCTAAGCCCAAGCCTCCAGCGCAAAAGACTCCATCCGACACCTACGCTCTCTTTCTTTTGACGACCGTGGTCATCTTCATGTTTGCTTCGTTAGTTGCCATCGTCCATCTTGTCTGATTCCAGAGAAGGATACTCATCAGAGGTTGTAGATTGGCTCTTGCGCACCACAGTCTCCCTGGTAAGTCTACCCAGAAGGATCACGTACTTGATGATGCTGGGACGAGAACCAACGCCGCGACGGACAAAGAAGCATCTCCAACTTCAGCAACAACCAACCTGGCCGTCCGCCTACCTCACCTCAATCTTCCCGATCTAAAGCGCCATCAAAGCTGACATGTGCCCACAGTAGTCCGCACCGTCACCGACCCCAAGACCGGCCGCAGGGTCTCTGTCGTCGACGGCGCTTACTACCAACCCTACTACCAGCGACGACGGAATACCATCGCCACCACTGGCATAGGCACAAGCTCGACAGCTGAGACTAAAAACACCACATACGCGGAAGACAAGAAGAAAGACCCCAACGAGCCGGTCATTGTCCTCCGAAGATCGAGCATTGAAACTGCCCCAGCTTTCCGACCAGGCGGCGGTATGTCCAAAGTCGTGCGCGGGGTGAAGAATATCACCAAGGGGTATAGCAGTGTCCAGGTCAAGGTTCGAAATGGTATGCGCTGATCTGATTGGCCTTGCGATGGGAAGGGTATGCTGATGGGTTCTGATAGCCACCTCGAACGATCCATGGGGGCCCACGGGCACGGACATGGCGGAGATCGCGGCGTTAACGTTCAACAAGTAAGCTTGCTGGCGGCGAGGGCTGGAGAGCGACGACTAATCTATGTACAGTCCGTCAGATTTCTACGAGATCATGGACATGCTGGACAAGCGACTCAACGATAAAGGCAAGAACTGGCGACATGTTCTGAAATCCCTGAAAGTCCTCGACTACTGCTTGCACGAAGGCTCGGAGCTGGTCGTGACTTGGGCACGGAAAAACATCTACATAATCAAGACTTTGCGAGAGTTCATCTACGTCGACGAAGACGGCCGCGATGTGGGCAACAATGGTATGCAGCCATCGTGATCAGCACGAAAGGAATGGCACTGACTGATCTAGTCCGGATCTCGGCTAAGGAGCTCACCTCTCTCATCCTCGACGAAGAGCGCCTCCGCAGCGAGCGATCAGATCGGAAACTGTGGAAGACCAGAGTTACTGGCATTGACGAGTATGCACCACAAGGAAGCTCGAATGTTACAGCCCCCCGCGAGGCACGCCGCGATCATCGGGGCAACGACCAAGAAGATGCAGAGCTGCGCCTTGCAATTGAGGCTAGCAAGTATGAAGCCGAGGAGGATCAGAAAAGACGCAACCAGTCGAAAGGCAATGCTGCCGACATGGACGACGATCTGGCTAAAGCCATCAAGCTGAGTCAAGAGGAGGAATCCCTGCGAGCACGACAACTGGAAGAGCAGAACGCTGCTTCGCTGTTCGACGACACACCAGCGCCGTCCCAGCCTCAGCCGACTGGTTACAACCAGGGCTACCAGCAGCAGCCTGCCGTCGATTGGTTCGGCAATCCTCTGCAACAGCAGCCGCAGCAGACTGGATACCTCAACAACCAATACGCACAGCCCACTGGGTACCAGCCTCAGCAGACTGGCTATCAAAACGGTTTCAGCAACGGGTTCCCGAGTCAACCCGGTGCCTATGACCAGTTCGGCTCACAGCCGTTCCTGCCACAGCAGAACACAATCCAGCCTCAGCAGACCGCTTTCCAGAATAACAACCCTTACGGCGCTCTCCAACAGCAGCCCAGCTTCACCCAGCAGCCGCAACAGCAAGCCCTCCAGACCGGCACCAACAACCCCTGGGGACAACAGCAACAAGCAGCTGAGCCGCTCAAGCCCCTCCCTACCGGCTCCAACAATCCATTCGCCCAGAAAGCCGCCTCACCATCACCCTTCCAACGCACCCAGACGCAACCCTCACTGGGCACACTCTTCGAAACACAACCCACAAACTCCTTTCAACAACAAACACAATACCAACCCACACAGCCAAACCCAATTTCTAACTTCACCGCGCCCGTCCAGCAACAACCGCAAAAAGCGCAAGACCCGCACGCCGCCCGTCTCAACGCCCTGCTCGCCTCCGGCGAAGGGCAGGACACCTTCGGCAACACGGGTGATCTGCGTATTCCGGCGCAACATACCGCGCCAGGCACGTTCGTCAATTCGGCCGGACAGGGTAGGGATAAGCTTATCGCGACTCAAACCGGCAGCAACCCGTTCTTCAGCCAGCAATTTACGGGCGCGCCGCAAATCCCGGCGCAGACTGGGCCTGTGGGCTATGGTGGTGGAGGCTATGGAGGCCAGCAGAGCCACAATCCCTTTGGAGCTCGGCCGCAGCAGCAAGGTGGCGGGAGTCTGATTGACTTGTAGGCGGTGAAATTCACATTGGCTCAACGAGGAATGAGCCTGCTGCGTTGGTGGGCTGAACGCATTTTCTTTTGTATGTAGGCATGGCACGAGACTGGACCTCGCTCGAAGGAGCAGACCTGCAAGGTGCTACGAACAGACTGGGACTCGAAGATTTATATCTGGTAGTTGGCGTCGACTGGAAGCAAGTGTTGGCTGGCAGGTGCGAGGAAATGATACCCGCTTGACACGTGCTTTGCCTTTCCCTACTTCTGCGACTCTTCCCTTTGCTATCTTATCCAAAGACATGGCTCGTCATCCGGTCTCGCTCCAGCCCGGAATCCTCAAAGCATCCACTCATCGAGACGTGCTCTCTAAGCATCTACACAGCAGCTAGCCTGGGTCATGAGACGCGGGTGGTGATTGCCGCCTCAGAGACAACGGACAAGAGACGATCCACAAAGCAAATTCGTTATTCGAGGTAGTAATCTATATCGTCCCAAAATGTTCCCTTCAAGATAGTTCCCGTCTTCTATGGTACATTATGCTTTCGTGACTTCGTCGAAATAATGCTGTCGCAAGCGCCAAACGCCTTCGCTAGTGTGTTTCCTTTTGTACAGCGTAAAAAGCAGATTAACGGATCTCACAACGATGTCACACGTGCCGCCGTCGGCGTCGAAGGCTGCCTCTGCTGCGGCCGGTGCTTGATCACCATTTGCAGTTCGCGCAGCATGCTCGTCGTGTTGTCCGTTTGCTCCTGCAGGGTAGCTCGCTTTGCTCGGTCCTCTTTTAGTTTGGCGATCTTCTCCTCGCGGGTCATGTTAACGCCAAGGGACATTCGCTTGCGAGGTTTGGAGGAGACGACGCTTCGAAGATCTCTTCGTCGCCGGTGGTATCGTGGTCGTCGGTTTCTCCATTGAGGAGTTTGAGGGCGTCGGCGGGGCTGCCTTCTACCATTGTGAGGCCGCCTAGGCTGGGAGAAGGAGAGAGAGGTGTTCTCATCTCGCTTAGAGGGCGGCTGTCCCGACCTCCATCGGGGTTTGGGAACAGGGTCATGGCTGATCGGCCACGGGTCCATTCGTCCAGCAGGGAGCGCAGCTCTTCGCCGAGCGAGTCGTAGTGCTTGACTATCGTCGCGTTCACAACTCGGTCAGTTGCGTCGCGGGAGATCAGATCAGTGATCTCGTCCCTAGCGATGCGCGTTCTTGCACCGAGGGCACGCACGCCGTGAGTGATGCCCTCGAAGCGTCGCATTTGAGCCTTGGATTGCTGTCGTTCGGGCGTCACGAATTGTAGCTGTATGGGACTCGCGACTGCGTCTTCGTCCGAACCGTAAGTGTCGTTTCCGGTGTCATCTTCTGTCAAGGCTGCTCTTAGCTGAGCCGCAGCGGCCTGGACGTCATCAACTAAGCTTTTGACGACTTGTGTGACTTTTCGCCATCTCTGAACTTCGTCCCAAAATGTTGTTGTTCGAAGAGCCAGCAAATCGACCAGAAAGAACTTCCGTGCAAATGAGTGCAGCTGACTGAGAAATCGAAGCTGTTTGAGAGTTTCTTGCGCCTCCGGTGACATATCATTCGCGAAAGAGACCGCGCCCGAAAAGTCATCTGGTGAAAGCTCGTAGATGTGATAATAAGTTCGCATATCGTCTGGGCTCACGAGTGGCTGCAGCTCGTTGTGGAAGTGGATGAACTGGGTAATGCCAGTGTATAGAATCTTCGCTGCAAGTCGTCGAAGTTCGCGACACAACGTTTGCGCGTGGTCACCATCTAGACGACTTATGGGCGGGAGCGTGTTGCTGAGATCATATCCTCGAGCGACGACCTCAATTTCTTGAATATAGCGAATGCTCTCTTTGATAGTATCGTCGAGTTCTTCACTTATATGCACCAGCCGCGATGTGGCGAGAGCAGCGATTTGTCGTGTGAACTTCAGGTACTGCTTCCGAGCCACGTAGGCCAGCACAGCGAGGAGGCAACCAACGAAGCAGGCATCCAGGCACAATTCCAACCAGCTTGCTTCTGCGACGGTCTGCAGGCGGCATTGCATCCAATGGAGCACCCATGCGAGAGCGAATGACAGGAACATCGCCGATGCTGCTCCGCGGAGAGACACGTGTGCTGGAGGTTCATCGGAGGAGGTCAAGGTATGTTGGCGGCTTTTGCCATCTTCGGACAACAGCTGAGATGCGACAATGCTGTAGCGGAAACGCTCGAGGAAACGATCGCTGGATGAGTTCGCCACAGACAGTGCCGTTCGTCGTAAGATTCTCAGCTTGTCTCGAAGCCGGGGCAGACCACGCGGGGCGTAATGCGCGTCGGTGACTGTGGGCTCGCCATCGAGATCTACATGGTCGGAAGGCAGAGCGTCGCTTCTAAGATCTCGGCGAGTGGCGTGTCGTCGTATACCAAGGCTTCCATGACATTTCTGCTAAGCAAAGTCAAGTGAGTGCATAGAACGATCAAGGAAGGACGCACAATAAAACCGAGAAACTGAAAGAGGGAACAGCGCGTGGAAACCTGAAATCGATCGGCGCGTAATGTGACCGGTCCTCACGTGATTTGAATTTTGATTTGATTGCAATTTCGCGTCTTACTTTGACTCTGAATCCCTGAGACCTGCAGTACCTTCGTACAGGACCTGACTGCCCATCATCCGCACCGATAAGGCATGTTTGTTGAAGCTCGCAGGCCCAGATGACAGGTGAATGCAATTTATTCTACTTGTTGATGTCGTATGGTACATGTGATTCGTGTAGGCTGATGTACTTCATGCTGCTCGTCGAATTATTATAGTCAACATTGGTCTTTTCCGCATGCCTGGTCGTATGCATATCATGGCCACCATTTCATCTTCTCGTAGCTGGCCAACATCTCCTGTACGCCTTCCTTGGTCAGTCCTTGTGGTTTGGTGTACTCGAAGCCAACCACTTTTTCGAACAGACGGCCATCCATGCTCAGGTCAGTATCTTTCAACAATTCCTTCTCCAGGAATGGAGTAAGAGGTCCGGGCTTAGTGATCTCCTTCTCGACCAGAAGATCTGCCCACGGCTGGAGGATGTCTTCGTTCAGATCGTCTACCACATGCTCCAAGTTCAGCTTCGCGAGTTGGGAGATGACAGAGCCTTGAAATCCTGTCTTGATGCCAAAGACTTTCGACACCACATCTGCACTTGTGCCCTGCGACGTCTGACCGTGATCGACGATGTTGAAAATTGGTACATTACCTGAGGGTGGCTCTTCACCTTTGGATGACAATGTCGGTCGTCTGCTGCCCGGGGAGAAGGATCCTTCCGGTATAGCGGAATGCGTTTCTCTCCACTCTGCAGCAGTCCAGAGAGCCCGCACTGCATCGTCTATATGTACTGTATTGGTCCGGAGATCTTCGGTCCACAGCCACTTCAAGTCTTCTTTCTTCGCCTGATACACGCGTGCGAGACATAGTAACTTTGCGAAGAAGCCCGCATCATATGGACCATATACGTGGGCAAAGCGGAGGATGATGAGATTCAGTCCAGACGTGCGCGCCAGCTCCTGTTCGGCTTCCAGCTTAGCCTTGGCAAGATTGAGCCATGGCTTCAACTTGTCTCGTTCTGATCGAGGCTTGCGCTCGGGGCTGTACACCATTCCCGTACTTGCTTCAACGAAGACCTTTACGCCCCGTTTTGCGGCCGCCTTGCCGAGGGTGACACTGAGCTGCGTCGACTGTAAATTGTACTCTTCTATCGTCCGCGACCATGCGGTGTTACCACCCAAGTTGAAGACGTAATCCCACGTGTGGTCAGTCCCCTTCGGATGAGCGAAAATCCGGTCCATGGACGCCTCGCGCGAGGCATCCGCTTGTACAAAGAAGGTTTGGGAACAGCATTCGGAGAATTCGGGTGCCAAATGAGCCAATTGAGGCAGCACTTTGTCGACAAGGCGAACGGTAGATGCAAGTTGGTTGTCATGAATGTGTTTGGCGAGGAAGCGACCCATGTAGCCTATCGGTAGTTCAGGGTAAGACTTGGTACCAAAACTCATGGGTAAACTCACCCAGTCCACCGATTATGAGCACTGATGGCTTCTGGCCGCTGCCCTCCGGCGCCATTATGTGGAGGAATTGAGAGGTTCGTGGTAACAGTGAGTGCGACTCAGGTCCTGGGGCGCATGCGACTTTTGTTGCAATTGTTCTTCGAAATTCCGCGATCGTGGATGCGGCGGGATATTGACCGGCCGGGGTGTGGGGGACTCTAGGGTTCAGTGATTGCCAATCTAAAACATTATCTGAGGCCCTGGAACGGCCCGAAACAGTTGCTTGTGAGAGACAGGATCCCGCGGTGGCCAATGACTCGCTTTCGCACACAGCGTTCTTGTGACGTCGTCGCAACACCGTAGCAGTTTCTCAGTAGACCGTTCTGCGAGAAATGGACCTTCGAAGGAGATGAGCGTTGAAAGATGCAGAGCCTGAGGTGGATCAGGGGTCTGCATTATTAGGTGCTTAGCTAGACTTTAGCTGTGGCCATCGATTCAAGGCCCCTGCGTCAGTTGTCCTTGGCTGCAGTTTCGATATTATGCATACAAGTGGATCGTCATGCACACTTTCTGCATCACAAGGGACTTCAGTATTCCTCCGTGATAGCAAGGGCAAAGTACCGGCTTCATTATTGATCAGTGAATCGGATGCAAATGGTCTCGCGTTGCACCGACTGACCGTGACCGTGACTGCGGCCAGGGTTTCCGTGCGGGGCGCGGTTTGCAAGGCAATCATAATTATGCCAGTCCCATTCTGGGAGACCTTCACGGCAAAGGGAGTACCTGCGCAGTCCTTGTGCTCACGATCGCGAGGGGGTGATCAAGTTGTTCGATGCGAGCCATTACGGAGAGATCCTCGTTGAAAAAGTGAGCAGAGGGAAATGCCATTTTCGTCTAACTGTTTACGGAAATTTGCTTTTCCTTCCCAATTAGGATGGCTGCCTCGAAATCAAATTCACCCACCATGTCATCGACGACCGACGGCATCATCCTTTTGACAGCACTATTCAGGCCCGCACAGATGATTCAAGTTGAGACCCGGTTCTTCCGAAGCCCGAGTGACGCGACTGAGAAGCCCAACCCACGAGACTAGGCTCCGGTGGCGAGTTCCCTGACCCTGCCAGGCCTGCTTGAAGGCTCGCGTGACGATCAGTCGGAGACTGCTCGAAGGCCCGAGTGACGAAAGCTCTGGCGCACAAACAACAGTCAAGGCTGCCAGCGCGTATGAAGCAGTTCACCCCATTACAGTCAACACATCATGCTTAGACGCCTCTCAGCAACGCCATGTCCGAATGATCCGATATGGCAACAGCCGAGACCTGGTTCGCATGGGGACCAGACCGAGGACTTAACGGCCAATGTGGACTTCACAACAGAATTCAAAGCATCGTTTCGGCACGTGAAGCCTCGTCGCCCGCCAAGACCACAGAAGGCGCCAAACATCGGCTTTACGATCCATGAAGATGTTGAGCTACGCCTCGATGGTAGCCAGCCTGATCGCGACGATAAAGGAACAACCACAACGCGTCCGCCAGCGGATGACAGAAAGGTCATGGAGCCGAACCGCCGGGTGAGCTTTAGCTTGGACCATCTTCGAGGCCAGCCAGCAATTGAGCCACCTCAGACCTCAGGTCTCGCAAAAGCACCTCGCCGGCAATCTATCCGAATGGAGCCCAAGACAGATGTCCAAGTCGCGCCGAACGTCTCGACCAAAATCGCAAAGCCGGCGCGTCGCGGAACAATTTTCATTCCCTCAGACGACACGACTATGCCCACGATGTTCATGGATATCTTTTCGCCTTTGAAAGGCCATGGCGCAGAGTCCTTTGTAGAGAATGCCGGCGATCCCAACCTGACAGGGCTCGCGCTGCAGATGGCCCAAAAACGTGGGAGACGATCGTCTGTCCTTGCAATGAGCCCTAAGCGCGCTCCGTTGAACCTGTCACAACGCCCCCTGCAACCGGCGGCCATCGTCACAGACCGACCTGGTCATGGTCCAGGAAAGGAGAATCGACCACCAGGTCACGAAAAAAAGGCACTGAAGAAGATGAGACCATCAATGGCACCTACTAGGCCGCCGCGGGTCAGTCTACGAGACAACACTGGCTCCGGACCTCCACCTGCGCCACGAACATCGCGGCTGTTCGAGCCGACCGCGAGCTCTGCAGCTCGTCTCACCCAAGTTAAGCGAAAACAGCCTGTTCCTAAGACCACCTGGAACTCGAATTTCCTCTTGCCGAGACCGAAATCAGAGATTAGCACAAGCCCCGACTTTGGTCAAGGCCCCGAGGACCAAATCTCGGAGATGTCTGTCACCAAACGGCCACCGGTTCCTTCTCGCTTTGTCGTGCCATCAGTGCAACAACCTGAGTGCCAGGGTTATGCATTCGTACCAGAAGGTGTAGCAGACACTTCTATGTATGAGGACAACTGGCTCGGACAACAGGAGATAGCTATAACTCAGCTTCTCAACAACTTGTTCAGCGCCGCATCTCTAAGCAAGTCACACGAGCCCGCAGGTGATCTAGATCGCTTGCGATTGCTAGAGATGTATGGCAGTAACGAGATGTCTGTGCTCTACAAGCGCTTGCAGGCATCTCTGGCGCATGGCCCTCTCAGCCTAGGCGGAGAAGGTGCTTTGCGTGGTCAGCAGCTTAACAGCGATCTTGCCAAGCGCAGATCTTTTGTCGAATTCTGGGTTCATACCTATACTCCGCAACTGCTGCGACTAGGTCTCGAAGTGGTCATTGGTAGAGTCGTACCATTACGGACAAGTGGGCCACTAAGTGGTGATGTACAGATCAGTGGACAGAACACCAGTTCCAACCCTGTGCAGCGTTTCATCGAAAAGTTTCTGATTCGTAATGAGGACATTCGGAATGAGGACGAGCGAGGCGACCGTCAGGAATGTCTTCACCAGCGAACAATCCTCAGAAGCCTGATGCTGGTCAAACTGTTGGATATGATGAAGGCTGTCGCTTCCATGAACATCTCGATTAACCTGTTTCGGAGGGACTCTCGATGGAAAAATCCACCGAATGCGCGCTCGAGATCTGTAGAATGCTGAATCCTGGCGCAGGCGACGTCACGCGACCTCTCAAGAACATCGATTACGTGGTCAGCCATGAGCAGTACCCACTTCAGGAGTACGAGTACAAGGTCAAGAATTTGGCGGTGGACATTCGGGATGGAGTTCGTCTCACGCGACTGATCGAACTTCTCTTATATCGAGGTGCTTCACAGGCGCTCAACTATGGTCGAGATCTGGACGCGACAACAAATATCACGATAAACTCTGGTCAGACGATCTGTCTAGCCGAGGGAAACCAGGACTGGCCAATTTCACAACACCTCAAGGTGCCTTGTGATAGTCGTACGATCAAGCTATACAATGTCGACTTAGCACTTGCTTCGCTGCGCGAAGTTAGAGGGATCAGTGGGTACCTGAAAGAAGTGACTGCGGCCGACATCGTCGATGGATTCCGGGAGAAGACTGTCCGTCTACTGTGGCTGTTGTGCAGCAAGTATGGCCTTGGGAGCCTGGTCGACGATAATGATCTCAAATCGGAAATCAAGCGCTTAGGACAAGCACAAGGCAAAGTCGGCAGTTCTTACCTCGCCAGCTTCGAGATCGAAGAAGACGCCGACGACAACTTTCTCTACCTTAGGAGCAGTCTTCGTGCTTGGGTCAAAGCTGTCGCTGCGTCTCGAGGTTTGCGTGTGCGCAACTTCACCGATTTCGCTGATGGTCGGATTTTCGATGCCATTGTCTCAGAGTACGAGGCCTACATGCCTGGCGGTATTGTCCCTGCAGTTTCTGGTGAGCTCTCCTATCGCCTCAAACGATTGGGTTGCAGCAATGACTTCGCCAATCTCTTCTCGTCTCGGACGTCGCGACATGAACAGCAACATGAGATCTTTGACCGAGACTTTGTGCTAGCATCGGTTGCTTTCTTGGCCTCGCGGCTTTTACGACCGACCAAGGCCACTCGGGCGGCTGTCACCTTGCAGCGAGCCTGGCGACGCAAGCTCGAACGCATCGTAGCGAGCCGCAAGGTCGTTCTGCGAACACTGGCTGCAGAGTGCGCTCGGCACAAGCGTTTTCTCCAAGCAAAGATGACTATATGGCGGACATGGGGCAAATACCGCGCAAGAACGGCTGAACGCTCGCGCGCGGCAACATCTCGTTCAGCCGAGGAGGATGTTTGGCTGTCTCTCTGAGGTGAATGCCGGTTTGGCGAGGACTGTTCGCGGACGAAGTAGCATTCAACTCTCGGCAGAATGGCAGGATCACGTAGAGTATAGTGTACGAATTATGAATTCTAGGTCCTCCCAGATATCCCTTTCCAGCAACCCCATTCTTGATCACTGGATGCCCAACAAGGAGTGACCCAGATTGCTCTACCAACTGGTCGGGACGATCCATGAGGTCCAGGCCTTCGTTTAACGCACAACAGAAACCCGAGAACCTGGATACTGACTTCTCATCGATACGAGGGACGTGCATGAGGCACGTAAGTCTCGATGCTCAAATTATTCTTACGCCGAGCATGCATGACACGACGAACACTTCCATTCTGCCCACGCCAACAAAAGTACGCGAACGACTCGCCAACGACCCGACGGTCTGGAGTCTGGACCGTCGCCACAAGCTCGTCTGCTGCGAGCCGGATGGCAATCTCCAACCAATCAAAACGATTCCCAACTGCTGTACATTGGCTGGGTCTAGAACTAGAACTGTACAACATACTTCCTTACGCCGAAGCCATCAAAAGTTTCATGACGTCTCGATCACGTCTGCTGTGCGATATAACGCATCAGATTTGATGTGGGCAGACGGAAGCCTTTCGCTCTGAATCTCGGGGCACACTCGGGGTAGAATTTGCACCAGGCTTCCTGTATCGCTGCTCCGGAAATGCACCATACCATGGATGCTTGCATCAGCTCGTGCCACAACGGAATTTGTCCATTCATCACACACATGGAACAGGACGGGTTTGCAACAGGGCCGATGATGCGGAAGGTACGCGTTCCTGCCCGACGTTGAGGATCAGTGTCTGTACTACCACGAGCAACATTTCCTTTCACTTCTTTATGTCATCTTTCTTAGATCAGCCGCCTGCTGCGCTTCGCTCGTCTTGAAATTAACGTCGACATCGTCGACATGCCGCGGCTCATGCTCGAGGCCGTGCCCGTAGCAAGATCGCTAGCTACACTTCCGATCGAAGTTCAATGCAACATCATTGCTCACCTTCCCATCGCCAGCCTGTTGAAGTTCGCCCGCACCAGCCATCACAACCACAAGCTTGCCAAAACCGTGCTCAAGACACTCCACGTTGCGGTGTTTTCGAAGAAAGTCCACGGTGTCCTGGCATACCTCAATGTGGTGGATCAGATCGGTTCCGCCTCATCTCCGCAATTTGATGAACCTGGTCTAGATTGGGTCAACGTGACTGCGTGTATTCCAGAGACGGCGAAGACGACCTCGCCACTGGGCAGCCCTGCTCGGAAGCGGCTACGACGGACCAGGAGAAGAAACGACGAGCCTGCAGCTACTGCGAGACGACATGCCCCATCATTGCCTCCAGTGATCTCGCCACAGGCCCACCGAGAAGCTCAGATTCACCAACAGAACGCGCAGCTGACACGAATCCTCTCCTCCTCGTGCCTGAGTAACCTTATTACGCTAACGATCCACACATACGCACTGCTATCACCATCTCTGGCCGCAACGCTTTCAACGCAACTTCCACATCTCCGGCACCTGTACTTGAACTTCTGCCATCCAGCCATCCACGATTCTTCGCTTCCCTCGTTCTACTGGTCGAATTGTCCCAGCCTCGAAAAAGAAGGCAGCACGGCATGGAATTTGCTGAGTGGCATCGGAAGTAACGCTTGCAACAAGCGTGGACGTCGCAGCGGCGGCAGTAATGGCAGCGAACCGACATCGCTGCACAGCCTGACCCTGAAACGGGCTGCGATCACGAGTCTGCAACTCAGGAAATGGATCGAGCTGAATCCAGAACTACAGACTCTGAAACTTGCACTCGTCACTGGCGTCGATCGGGACTTCGTCGAGGGCCTGGGAAGATCTTGCTTAGTTCGGAACACTCCGCATGTGTCTTCATCCTCGCGAAGCAAGGCTACGACCACACAGCAGCATCAACCACCTAAAGGTCTCACCACACTACTTTTCGAATCGTGCACCAATCTGTCCCTATCCTCGCGCTGCGATTTTGCCTGGCTGGAAGCGCTCGTGATTTCGGGTGGACTTAACTACATCTCGTTCAAAGATTGCCCGAACGTCGATCTCCAGGCCTTGAGAGCTGTCTGTGAGGAGCGTGGCTGGGTGAATTCAGACCGGAGCAATGGTGGTTTGCTCATCGAAGAACTGCAGGGTCCTAGCAGTGCAGATGAGAGGTTAGAGACCAGAAGTTTGGGTCAAGTCGAGAGTGGCCAGACCGAGGGCGCCGATGGGTCTGCTGCCAGTGGTAGAGGCGGAAAGAGCATAGCGTGCGGTGGAGTGATTGATGTTGATCCTATGTGGGATAAGAAGGGCCATGATTCGAAGGCGGATGAGGTCTAAGAATGTGCTTGTACAAAGATCCTAGATCGTTTCAGATACACTACCTCGGTAAT
The DNA here is from genome assembly GCF_001299255.1 of Cyphellophora attinorum. Classification (NCBI taxonomy): domain Eukaryota; kingdom Fungi; phylum Ascomycota; class Eurotiomycetes; order Chaetothyriales; family Cyphellophoraceae; genus Cyphellophora; species Cyphellophora attinorum. Next base: position 295,763 of record NW_017253239.1, on the reverse strand, counting down.
GAACGGACACACGTATGGCTACACAGCTTGCACAAAGACGTTTTATCGCACACTGGCCACATATTTTCGGGGGCAAGTGTACCTTATTCACGGACTCAGATCTCCTGTCGCCGCAACAGCGTCCATCATCACATTGCATGTATCACTTGAGCTGCATTGCCACGTTCGAGAGACCATGATTGTATGACACGCAACGTGCCTCCGATATCCTTGACCTACCTCATCTCAAGGACATGAGTGACCTTCATCAAAAAATTTGTCTGTACACAAAACACCGCTGGTTTTTCCCATGACCCATCTCCCAACGGGATAAATGCCACACGATTGGGAATAGCGGGTGCATCCCCTTTCGCCTTCAGCCGGAGTACTACAAATCCCACCTTCCGAAGAAGACAGGACGAGCGCTGCCAACCGGTCCTCCCTTGCGAGAGAACTGAAAAGACTACTCGGAAATTCGATCTTCGACCTGTCGACCAGAAATTGACATTAATTGTTGTAATGGCTCCCTGAGGTGTCGAAATGGACGCACGTTCGACCAGGAACACTCGACAACTCCGCCCGAAGGAGGAGAGGCGAGGTCTGGGATCGTGGCCACAGGTCGGTGTGGTTAAGAAGGCAGAGTAGAGGCGAGGCGCGAGGTTTTGAACTTTTTAGATGCGATAGCTTGGCGTCAACCTTGGCGCCTGTTGCCTTTGGGGCTGAAGGACGTTTGCATTTGACGTATATATATATCAGAGCCGTCTGCCTTGTATCTCTAGACACGGACACCTATCTTCTTGTTCGAATCCGCTTGCGTCGGCGCAGACATCAACTCGCCCTACCCACAAGTCCTTTCCCCAAAAGGTCAGTAATAATGTCAGCTCCCGACATAGACGAAATAAACAGGATTAGAAAGTCCATCGGCCTCCCACTCTTGCCCTCCGCCTCCACCGCGGCCAGCGAAGCAAAAGATGGCCCAAGCTTCAAGGCAGCCACCGCCGACAGCGACGATGACAGCGATGCCGAGCCAGCGTCTACCCTCGACACTCGCGAGGCGGCAGGCTACGAGAACTTCCAGAAGTTGCAGGCGGACAAGCGGCGACAGGTAGAGCGACAGCGCAGGAAAGAGGCGCTACAGAAAGCGCGTAATCAGGAAGAGATAAATAAGAGGCTCGAAGGCAAAGGTCTGGCTGATCTGGCTGGAGACAGCGATGCGAAGAACTGGTTGAAGAATAGTAAGAAGCGCCAGGCGGAGATTGCACGGCAGCGGGCAGAGCAGACCGCCAGGGAATTGGCTGAGCGGGAGGAGCTGGCGAGGGTCCAGTACACGTCCAAGGATCTAGCCGGTGTCAAGGTTGCGCATGAGGTTGGCGATTTTGAGGATGGGGAGGGCGAGCAGATCTTGACGCTGCAGGATGCGGAGATACTCAAGGACGATGGTAGTGAGGATGAGGACGTGCTTGAAAACGCTGAGATCATCGCCAAAGACAAGCTGAAGGAGAAATTGGACCTCAAGAAGAAGCGCACTGCTTACGATGTTCACGCCGATGAGTCGAATGGCTTGCTCAGCCAGTATGACGATAAAAAGCGCAAGGCGTTCACTCTGGACGAACGCGGAAGCGGTGTTCAAGAAAGAGAGGTTAAGCGGCAGGCGGTTGGCGAAAAGCTCAAGAACACCATCAGTCTCGACATCCTCAAGCCTGAAGCCGTGTCAGACTATAAGGAGATCAAGATCAAGAAGCCGAAGAAGACCAAGAAAAAGTCTAGTCGCAAGCGAGAGGAGGATGACGATGACATCTTCCCTGCTCAAGCTGCGGGCGATGCTATGGATGTCGATGTCGCGCGAGCTCCAGCAGCCCCTGTGAAAGCGGCTCAGTCCACCGTCATTGACGATGAAGACCTCTCCAATGCACTGTCATTTGGCCGCCGTGCAGCGCTCAAGAAGCAAAAGCGACGACCCGAAGATATCGCCAAGCAGCTGAAAGAAGAGGAAGAGGAAGAAGCTGCGGCTGCCGCAGTGGAAGAAGGCGGTCTCACCCTCGACGAAACCTCTAACTTCCTTGACAACCTCTCCTCTCGCCCTCGCTCCCCATCTCCCAGAGCCCGTGCTCGCAAGCAGACAACAGAAGAGCCAGCCTCTGAACCGAAAGCCTCCCCCGACTTGGACAACGACCACCCTATGGCCGAGTCCACGGGCACTTGGGACAACTCCAATCTGGCGACAGTCCGTCAGCCCTCCGCGACCCCCAACATCGCCACAACCGGCATCGATGAAGAAGAAGACATCAGCACCGGTCTCGGCGCCACGCTGTCTCTTCTCCGGAAGCGCAAGGGTCTCGATGAAGGCCCCAACACTTCTGATCGCAATCAACTCGGCATTCAGCGCCAAAACTTCATCACCGAGGCCCGTCTCCGCGAGCTCAGGGCGGAACAAGACGCCCGTGCCCAGCGTGAGGGTGACCGCGCATCAGGCCGCATGACGCAGATGTCCGCCAGAGAACGTGAAGAGTACGCCCGCAATCAGAACTCGCGACGCGAGCAACAGAGCAGTATCGCGGCGGCAGCGGCCTTCAATCGAGACTACAAGCCGGATGTGCAGTTGAAGTATGTGGACGACAAGGGCAGGAGTCTGAATCAGAAGGAGGCGTTCAAGCAGTTGAGCCACATGTTCCATGGGAAGGGCAGTGGGAAAGGAAAGACCGAGAAGGAGATGAAGAAGCGGGAACGAGAGGAGCAGGCGAAGCGTCGGGGCGTGTTGAGCACGGATGGGGCCGGCTTGACGACGGGAGGCGGCATTGCGCAGGCAATGGGGAAGCAGAAGGGTCAGGCGGGCGTGAGATTGGGTTGAGGTTGGGTCATCTCGAGGAGACTTGCCGTCTAAATTATGACGCTCTTGGCTCGACTCTATCCAGTGACCAAGCAGACCAGGAGGATGGATGCCCTTACGTGGATCGCTTGTTGGGATCAGTGACCCCTGCCGGTAGCAAAATAAGACGAGGGAGATCAGCAACAGATCAATATCTCGGGGCGTGCGTATCCTACAAGTAGACCTGTCCCAAATATGTTCCCCATTCCTACTGCTCGCCCCACTGCAAGATTCATGTAAAGTGAAACCGGATGACCAGGCCTGAGCAGAGCCTCGCCACTACATGTCTCTTCCGCCTCAAGTGATCTTAAGAGACCACCTCGCAAACTCCTCATCCCACAAAGTCCAACGCGCGATCCCTATCGGCGCTTGGACAGATCACACTCGTAGGCTCTATGACCAGAATGGCTGACGAACGACCCCTCAACGTGTTTGTCTCGCTCTTCAGCGGCCTCTCAACCGCCGCCTCCTCATCCTCCACCTCAAAATGTGCACCACACACCACACTCTGCATACCCCTCACCGATTCGCACCCCATAGACGACCTCTTCGCCCATCTCACCGCGCGTCTACCCACCCTCCCGTCCTCCACACGCCTAATCCTCACCACACCTCGCGGTCGGCAAATTCTCCCGTCGTCGCATCAGTCTACTACACCCTCCACAGCCCGCCCTACAGCACGACAACTTGCGTCGCTTCTGTCACCCAATCAGCCGACATGCGCCTTTCTCAGCTTAAACCTCTCCCTGCCCCTTTGCGCCGGCAAAGGCGGCTTCGGCTCCCAACTCCGCGCGGCAGGAGGCCGCATGTCCTCGCGCAAGAAACGCGCCCAGAACGCCGCCCTTGCTACGGGTAGCGCACGCAACCTTGATGGTCGCCGACTGCGCACGGTCGCGGAAGCGAAGAATTTGGCTGCATACTTGGCGACGAAACCGGAGGCGGATGCTAAAGAACGAGAGGAGAAAAGGCGGCGGTGGGAGGGCGTTGTGGAAATGGCAGAGCAGCGGGAGAGGGAGATTAGGGAGGGTAAGGTGGGTGGGAGGAAGAGAGGTTTGGGGGATGAGTGGGTACAGACGAAGGAGGAGGTAGGGGAAGGGGTGAGGAGTGCGGTTCAGATTGCTATGGCGGCACAGGCGGAGAAGGATGATAGTGATGAGGACGGTGGTAGCGGCAGCGGTGGCGGCGGGTCTGGACGCGAGCAGAGCGTGGGAGAAGACGACAGTGATCAGGATGTAGATATGGCGGACGACGATATACTAGAGCTGGACGAACAAGCGATGGAGAAACTGCGCGTGGAAGCTGAGGCAGGCGACGAAGATGCCATGTGGGTGCTCAAAGAGCGGTTGCGGATACCGGAGCAGTATCTGCCTCAGCCTAAAACGAAGAAGGCACCACCGCGGACGCGCAGATTCGCAGGTTTTGATGACGAAGACGACGACGAGGACAGTAGTGATGAGGACGTTGCGGGCGACGAGGACGTCATTGAGTCCGAGCAGTCGGAGGGCTCCAAAGAGAAGGGCAAGGCGAAGGCAACGTAGCAGACGGTTCCTGCAGCTGATTCTTGCACACATCAGCATTAATGGACCGCCTGTTCGAAACTGATAGCATCAATCAGGACCACCTTCGAAATGTGCACCAGCGACACCGTTCAAGCAGCAAACAACCGGCGGCTGATCGACTAAGAATAGTGAGATTTCCGACAGCACCTAAGCACTATATTGACCTGTCAGCACAGGTCCAGGGTCTCTCTGAGGTTCCTTGCTATCAGCTTTCCATTTACGGCTGTCCAGGCCAGATTCGATCCGCCACACGCCGAACCAGCTTCAACTTTGCAACCATATCGTCGCGCGTGACCGAGTTCCCACTGCTATGGCTAGCAAAGCCGCACTGAGGACTCACGCCGCAACGGTTCAATGCTTCCTCTTCAGTTTCGCCACTGCCCTTGACCATCCACTTGACCGCCTCACGTACGCGCGCTTCCATCTCGGCCTCATCTTCCATCTTCGGGAACTTCGAAGTGATGACGCCGAGAATGACATTTTTGTCCTTGGGCAGGTATTGCAGGGGTTCGAAGCCACCGGCTCTGGGTGTATCGTACTCCAGATAGTAAGTGTGCATGTTAAGTTCTTGGAAGAGCTTGGTTGCGATGCGATCGTAGCCGCCTAGAGGGGGTGTCAGCTGGTCTGAGGATACGTGGAAGAACATGCTCACCCTCTGAGAAGTGCCTGGAGTTAACGAAGTTGCCGCGACAGAGATGGATACCAACATGCATGTCGCTTGGAATCTTGCGACGGCCCGGTTGTAGACATGGATATACTTCTGAAGCAGCTCGTCGGCGCTGTAAATATTGTCCTTGTCCTTTTGCCAGCCCTCGAGCATGGCTTCCGAGCAGAAATCTGGTTGGGTTAGTCTTGCTTCACGCAGATCAGAAATGCAGTCTCACAAGCCAGGTTGGGATCATCGAATTGAACGTTTCGGAGTCCATGATCGTACAGGATCTTCAACTCATCCTGATAAGCAGTTGCGATGTCGGCGAAGTATTCATCGTCGCTGCTGTAGACATCTGAGGGGTAAGCTTGGCCTTGCTTGTATCTCAGGTGGTACCAGTTGGGGGCGGCGAGGGTCAGTTTGATGTTCTTGACCTCGTCCCCGGGAACCAGACTCTTCAAGAAGTCGAATTGATCAGTGTATGTGCTTCCCTTATGCTTGATCTTGCCTGTACAGATAACGGTCTCCCCTGTCAAACAAATTGGTCAGTTGCTGGTCGAACGATATTCAGCAAGCTCTACTGCTTTGGCAACTAGCATCGATAGTCAGTACAACTCACCTGGCTTGTAGCCTGCCTCTGTGAATGCGGCAATATCAGGAATGTACATGCGAAAGATCGCTGGATCGGGCTCGGCGACCTCTGTCATACCCCTTGACATGTCAGCTCGTATCTTGTCCCACCGGCACTGGTCAAGACTTACTCTAGACCGGGCCAGAAAGATCCCCAGAACATATGCCGGCGGTATTCTCCATCAGTGAGGGCATGAAAGTTCAGATCCTGCTGGATCTTGACAATCTCCTTCACATCGTGGTCTTCGATCGGCTTCAGATCAGCCTCTGTTCCCTTCCCACCTTCCCAGTCGTGACGAGCTTCAAGTAGCTTTTCCGTGCGAAGGAGTGATCCTAGATGCTCGGCACGGAAAGGCGGGCCTCGATGCAATTTGGAAGTCATGCTTGATATTGCTATGCGGGATTCGGGACAGCTGCTAGATGTATTGCAGATCTGAAAGAAGTGCTTGCGGAGTCGTAGTTTCCATCAAGAAAATTCCTCGTGCGATGTCCAGCAGGTACGATCTTGGTTCTTAAATAAAACCCACCTGCAGGCACGATGGACCCCCCAAGGGACTTGCCGAAAAGTCACTGGCATTTTTCACTCGTGTATTTCGCCATTTATTGGATCCTGTACAACCACTCGGGAAAGCAACGTACCCCTCGTCTGCCCCTCATAAGCGTCATCCAAGCCGTTGTATTCACGTGGCGGCTGTACAGGCCTTCATCGGGTGCTCGTATTCAATATCGTATGCAGATTAATGCGACAGGCTTCGACCGTTGACACAAGAAAGACCGCAGTGAGACGTCAGAAGATCCGGCTTGACGTCTATGCAACGGATCGATTACGGCCCACAACCTTGGAACCGAGGCAGGGTTGCCTTGCTGACTTGTTCCGTGGCCGCCTTATTTGCCTGTTGTCGCCAACTGACTGCCGGTGTCAGCTCTTCGACCTACATCTTACCAAGGGAGCCGCGACCTGTACCAGAGGCTCAGTGTGATCATGCCATCTTCACTGCTGGATCTTCCAAGCGAGCTGATCAATCACATAATTTCCTTCCTAGACAGTATGCCGCTATCGTTGCTCGACTCAAAAGAGCAGCCCAGTCGACCGGTGGTGAGGCTGAAAGCCTCCACTGAGTATCCGTTCTTGAAGCGAGTCTGCCTCGTATGCAGCCGGCTGCGCAAGATCGCTCTTCCTCATCTGTTTCGCCATGTACTGGTACTGCCGGGTCAGCTTGACAATCTACTGGCGTTCACCTCGACCCAGAAGCTGGACACCCATGTCACTACCGCTCACATTTACCTCAACAGCCCGAGCTCTCACGAGCAGCCTCCCTGGTGGGCGATTCTCCTCGACCAGCTCACAAATCTAACCACTATCACCGTCACCGCACCTCCACATATCTTTGCTGAGATCACTCGAATTCCTGTCAAGACCCAGGACGCATGGGCTTTCAAGATCGCCGAACAGTCCTTACAGCTCACTTGCGCGGCAAACTCCACCTATGCACCTTACGAGGCTCAGGCATCACCGTCATTGCTGACTGCTCGCCCGTGGCACACACTCCACGTAAACGAGTCCTCCTCGCTGCGCGCGTATACAACGTATGAGTACTTCCTTCGCACCCCGCCCAGCCCCATATCTCCCTTCAGCAAACCGCTGAGTAGCCTCGAGACAAGAAGTGCCATCAGGACTCTCCTGAGCACAATCCGCCACTTCCACTTCACAGCCATTTTCCCCTCCTTCAACCACATCGGTACCATCCTTGAGATGGCTGAGGGCTCCATGACCCGCCTCGACAGCCTGACATTCCAGCTGCTGCCGAAACCGAACAGTACTATTCTGGTTGATGCGCTGGAAGAGACAGGCGGACACATTGATGTGAATGACCCGTGGAATGAGTTCGAGACAAGCCTGGCCCTCGTGGCAGTTTCTGCGTTAGGCATGAGTAGGAGCAATCTCACAAAGCTTACCATGGAAGACGTCGCTATGGAAGGCGTTCGCGACATGATCGAGAGAATAGTGACCGAAAAGCTTGTGGAAGAACCAGATCTCGGATGGGCATATGAGGGCGTGGGTAGGTGGCGGCGACCGCATGGGCATACGACCAAGTGAAGGTCACGAGAAAAAAGCAGTAGTTTTAGATGGACTAGACACCAATCTTGTCCTACTGGGGGTCGGTGACGGCCAAGGTCGACTGATCTCAAGAAACATGGCGGAACCAGGTCGAATGCGCACCAGCAAAATCCGAGAACAGCGAATGCATGAAATATGCGCCGGACGACTTCCGGGAATGTGTCAAGAGGAGTCATCTGCGTTACATGAACCAGCCATGTGGAAGCGGAATCAGACTCTCAACACAGTCATAACGGTGCCAGGGCGAGTCTTGGGGAGGGAACATCATGGAACAATGATAAGAGCACGAGTCTGGGCTGGTTGAAGAGTCAGAAAGTTGGTGGCATCCGATCGTTGCGCTTTGCCCTGCTTTTCAGTTGGGTCCCGGACGCCATTTTGAAGGAGAGATGGAAGCCTGTTGCGTGGTCGATGGGAGTCTGCACGAGAACATGTGTGAAAGGAATAGTTGTGATTGTGTTGTAGTCGATTCTTATTACAAAGCCGATCTGTCGTCCTCCACAAGCCATACATTCTATATACCTCGTGGACCAACGGTCCAAAAGGTGACTTGCAATCTAGACCAACTCGCTGAGGAGGGGATATCATTGCAAGAGTCGTGCTTGACAATTTTCCATGTCTTCTTCCCAAATCCGTAAACGCCATAATCGTGGTGTAGTGGGGTATCATTGTATGCCGAAATGCTTATCATCTGGGTATCTCTTCCTCGTGCTTCACTTCTTGTACGCACTACCTCCCATTGACGGGCCCAAGTGGGGGCTGTGCATCATGTTGCCCGCATTGCTCATGAACTGCTGGCTCGTAGCCTGCGGTGACACGACGCCGCCGTGATGTTGTCCACCAGCTTGGGATCCTGGTCCAACATTGTAGATCTGAGGCGCAGGAAAGCTCTGCAGGACGTTGTGATACTGCTGGACTTGGCCTTGGTATTGCTGGACCTGTCCGCGCAGGAATCTATTCTCTTGGAGGACATGACGTAGCTGGTCTTGACATTGTTGAAGGTCTGCTCTGAGCCTCTTGACCAGTGGATGGTCATCGTCGACTGTGGTAGCCTGAAAGGGATCAGGAGTGGCAAGGCTGATATGCATCAAGCCCTGGACATGATCGTCTGTATCAAGACCATTTGCTTTGACACTGTACTCGCTGGGCACGGGCGTTGGTGGCCGTTTGCGTTTGCGAGCATGCTGGTGGTCGTCGTCGTCCGTCGAGTTCGGTGTCTTCTGATCAGCGTGACGCCGTCTCTTGTGTTCCTCGAGGTTCTCCTTGCGCGAGAAACCCTCGCCAGTGACGTTGCGTGGACAGTCTGGGAACGGACAGAAGATGCGGGCTTTAGTGGCGCTCTGATGCATTCGGTGAACTTCCCTTTGATGGCGAAGAAGGCCGCCGGAATAAGTGAAGCCTTGTGAGTTGAGACAGTTGGGATGCTCGCATTTGTATGGTCGCTCGTGTCGGTCCATGTGTTTGTTCCATTCACATGCCCGTCGAAAGGTTGGGGGATTGTCTTCACAGTCCTCATGTGTGCAATAGATATCTCCCTGATCGTTGCGCGGTGGCGCATCAGATCTGCGAACCGCGGTGGTTCTCTGTGCAACGTTTGGTAAATGTGCCTCGTCGTCTTCGGTCTCCATGGCTTTGTATGGTTGGACCGCACAAAGCTTCGACGAGTTCGGCGGAGTCAACACGTTGTCTCTGTGCATTGAATATATCGCGACCCGTGGGACGCTAACGGGTAGAATATGGAAGAATATCGGCGTTGATTTCGGTTTTGTTAGTAGTCAGGTCAAGGCTGCAATATCAAGCTAAATGTTATGTTGCCTAGTCAGCAAGGCAGCCACGACTTGCCGGGGATAGTGCGGGTGACGGTGCAGATGCTTGCTCAGGCAGTTGAGAACACGCAGGGCTACAGCAATTAATGTCAGGTATATTTGCCACCAAAGTTCTGCGGCGGGACCTCGCTTCTTTTATATCGGCCATTTTGTGCGCCGTTTCTAGTGAGTCTGAGTGAGCCAGAATGAACTCGCGGCTTTGACAGGCGAGTGGCGCCTGACGCGAACACATGAACATGTGACTGCTCGAAGGCACGACCGAATGAGTCATCCGAAGAGAAGACGTCGAATGATTGGCTGCGGAAGACCTGCTGCGATCTGTCCTTCACCGGGTAGTCAGAAGTACCGAGAACAGCGAGGTTGAAGTGGCCAGCCATTTGAAAGCCTTTGGAAAGTCCGGAGTACAAAAATCCTGAAACCTGGCAGGGGAGGCGAACTCGAGGAACGTCGGGTTTCTGCCTGAAGACTTGGCATCTCAAGCCACTCGTTGCCTCGCCCTGTACTCAACCTTAGGCGAGCCAAACACTTTCGATTAGTCACATCGTGCCTACGACTATCACTATCATTTCAGAATGGCATTTCGGCAATTACTGAGCTTATTCGAACTACATCTATGCTGCGACTTGCTTCTGGCGATGACAGCCACAAGACGAAAAACATCAGCAAGACTCTGATGTGCGTCAGCCAGATGAGCTCGACTAATTCGTGCTCATGCCATGCCCTTCATCGTTCGCGGACCCTTAAGCCCCAACAGTCGTCGACTAGTTGTGGTCGTGACGCAGAGTATGTGTGCTTCACAAAGTCTGTAAGACTCATAAAGGCAGCGAGCGCGACAGGAACCTGGTGCTTCACCCCAACGCGCCTTGTCATTTAGTGACTCGACCTCCAAAGTCCGCAAGCCCCAAGACTAGGCATGTATGACGTTCTGAACATGCGGATAAACCTGAACCAACTTGTTCCAGAACTCTGGATGATCAGTCACCGCGACTTGGGGATCCCAACCCATGGCGACGAAGATAGTGTTGACACCGCTGGCTATTGGTTCTGTAAAGATCTGGCAGACCTGCAAGCCGATCAGGAAAGAGAACGCCATAATGACCGGCGTGAAGGTTCTACCCTCGTTGTAGGCTGGTTTTGTGTATTCGAGATAGAGGTAGGAGAAGAGCGTGCATAAGTAAGCGACGAACAGCGCGCCCATCGACAAGACCGGACCGACCAAACAATCGTTGACCAAAGCATCAATTCCCCTGTTCTTGATCATGGTCCAGGTGTCCTTGGCGGCTTCGAAGTACCCTTTTCCGTACAGCGCAATGTGGCAGAAAGCGTATTTGTTGATGAATTCGACAGCCCATTGGACCAAGGATACAATGCATCCCAATACGCAGAAAAGGATAGTGCCCATCAAACTGCCGTCTTGTCCTGCTTGAGAACGAAGGACGCTGAGCGCTTGGCGGATCATGTTAAGCAGTGCGATGAACAAACTGCCCAGACTGACTGATCCGAACGAATATGTGGTTGCGCGCTTGAATGCACCCCAGGAGCTGCCTTTGGGAATGCCACCGGGTTTCCCTGCACAGAAGTACCAGCTACCATACACTCCGGCAACGCTGGTGTGAATTGTGTTCTTGATCCATTCCGAGATCCAGTATCCGGCAAAGGTGACAAATACGACCAGCCCGATGACTTTACCGCTGCTGCAACCGGCATCGCTGCAGCTGGGATTGTTGACGCCGCTGCTGCTTGGCATGTACGCTGTATAGATAGCTACAAGTGTGACCGACCACCACGCAGCGAACGCTGCGGCAACAATACCACCCATCAGAGAGATCATGAGCACATGCACTCGCGGCATTCGTGCGACGTCCATTGTCTGCTGGAGCATGACCACAGCGAAAGGTATCCGTGGAATCCACGAGATGAAGCAGATTATTGCGAAGACTGCGAATATGGCGAAGACGATGCCGGCTCCCCACAACTTCAGATACAGATAGTAGACGGCTGTAGCCACTGCGAAGACACAGTTAAGGATACCAGTGATCCAGACGAACAATTTGGTGAACATTCTTGCCAGCATCAGATATAGCGCTGAGAAGACGAAGGCTATTCCGAGCACGATCACAAATAGCAGAATGGTATTGGTATCGAGTGAGAAATCGTTAGATCCTCCATAGACGCCGCCGCCATTGAACTTGTGGTACTTCGAGTAGCGATAGAGCGACAGACCGGAGACAGCCACAAATCCTAGGAACGTCGCGATCAGTAAGAGACCTGCCCACCAGTCGTGGAACTTGGGTTTCTGGATCTGGAAAGTCTGCTCAAACCCCTGCTTTGAGTCTTGTGGAGGTTGATAGTTCGGCGCTGGTTGCGAATACTTGTTGGGGTCCTGGTAGTCCATAGGTTGTTGTGGAGGTTGCATCTCTTGGTAATTGCCTGATTGTTGATAGCCATTGTTTTGCGGACCGCTTGGGGGAGGTTGACCATAGTTCTGTGGTGCACCGTGTCCCTGGGGCGGCGCATTGTTGTAGTCGGAGTAATAAGAGGCGGCTTGCCCACCAAGATGCGACATCGCGACACGAACGCGGGTGTTGGCAATGTTGCGGATGCAAACGATATTATGTGTGAAAGCGCTCGCAGGTCAGAGAAAGGAGTGCTTTGACCGCGGCGCGACGGGAAGAGACTTATCAATGTCCAGCGTGCTTTAATGACGAAATTGATTGGTAGAGGAGGTAAACATTCAGAGGATCTGATATGCGCGCTGAAAGAAACTCAGCTGGACCGGGGCACTTCAGAATCTCGATTGCTTTAGCTTTCGGGAATGGCTGATCTGGTTCAGGCACGAGTGTTGCTACTTCTACACAATTTCAAATAAATACCAGCTGTGCCCAAGCATCGTACACGCGCGTCCTCTGCAACAATTGCTTCGGCTCCCTGCGGGCGGTGGTTGCTTAACGATCTCTTGTTCAACATGGGCATCTCAGAAGAAGCTGATCATTGGCAAATTTTAGGGCTAAGAGATCGATCATCTCGGCTAAACTCGTTAGGCCAAGATGAGTTCCACACCCGGAAGCGCCTTCCCGGGGGTCATCATTATCTTTAGCACCCATCGACGAATCACGAAGCTGACTGAAGCGACAGTAGCAACAGATGTGACTCGACCAAGGTGAGTTCTATAAAGCACTGAGCACGACTGTGACCTCTGCGCCTCATCAGCATGGTCAATGCAAGCGCAACACTCACAGAAGCGCACTTTGGCCATAGGCGACCCTACGGCCTGTCTTGAAACCTAAACACTATCAGCGCAGCTTGCGACAAGGCCAAGTTGGCGCAACCATGACGAAATGTCCGCTGCTGTGCTTCCAGCTTCAAGTTCACATGCGCCTGCGACAGAGAGTCCTCTGAAATTTCCTGCAGCATATACTCTGGATTCTCCAGCGACCACGCTGCTGCCACGTTGTGATCATGATGACCAGCTGACATGTACATCTCCAGATTGCGTGCACTTGCACTCGCGGGCTTGTGCGTCGCCTGCTGGCCACTTTCTGCATTTTTACTGTGGCTCAATTATGCAATTCTTCTTACCTCACGCCGAAAACCCTTGAGAGCATCATTGCGAAGGCTTCCTGGCTTTAGAGCCCGGCGCGTTCTCATTACTGGGGCATCCCCAGCTGCTTTGCGCCTCGCCCGCGCCTTCCACGAAACGGGTCACCATGTTACTCTTGCGGCGATACAACCGAGCATACTGCCGTTACATGTCAAGTGGTCATTCGCTGTGCCAACCTTTGTGCGCTTAAGGCAGGTACCAGCAGCCGAAACACCGGCCGAATATGCCCAAGAAATCTTGACGATCGTCGAACGAGCTGGAATTGAATTGTGGATTGATGCCGAAAGCATGTCCGGGTCAGCTTTGACCACTGCCAAATCGGTAGTCGAAAGGAAGACCAGCTGTGTTGTGTTTGCTCCCAACGAGGCGACTGCTTCTGCATTCACATCAAGATCAAGATTCCGTGAGTTTGCCGCCAGTCACGGACTTCCGGTCCCGGAATCGCACGAGGTGAAGTCGCGCGACGAGATCCATCGCATTTTAAATCAGTCCAGAGGTAAACAGCGTTACATACTGAGCCAAACCAACGGCTCTGGACTCGCCGGCCCCCGAACTTCTCTCCCTCGGCGGACCCTGAGCCAGACATATGACGAGGTTGCGCGAATCAAGATTGCGCAGAGCTCCATCCTTCGTCTGGATCAGACACTCGAAGATGGCGACAGATATCGGAGCACCAGTGTTGTAGTAGGCGGGCGTGTGGAAGCGTTCTCGGCATGCAACTTGAATGATGCCGGCGCCAGCACGGCCATACGGTCCACGAATCCGGTAATACAGCCAATGTTGCAATTCCATCAGTCGCTGGGCAAGAGGCTCAAGAATTACAACGGTCATTTGACAGTCGACTTCTGCGTGGACGAGCAGCAGTCAAATGGTCAATCTATCGAGAAGCGCGTTCTACCGATTACAGGCCAGTGCTCAGCCGACGCGGCACTCCTATATTTCCAGGGAATTGAGAACGCGATTGCTCTCGTCCGCGCCTACATCTCAGTCTTTGGCCGCGAAGCGAACGGTTTCCTCAAAGCGCCAGGCACATCCGTTGCGTTGCCTTTGGTGACCACGAAGAAGGGCGCCGCCGAAGTTGGCGTCTTCGCTTTTGGTCCCGCTGTCTGCCAGCTTCTCCTCGCGCCAGTGCTGCAGCTCTTCAACTTTCAACTGGAGAGCCTCTTCTATCTTATGGGCTCGTCCTTGGCATTTGCGAAACAGGTCTGCTTCTGGCACGAAGTGATCTACGACTTCAGTGATCCTCTGCCGTTCTTCTACTTCTACTTGGTCTACGTGCACTACAGCTGGTCTTGGCAGCGATGAACGGAGATGCCGCTGGAATGATGGAGAAACTGGCTTCGATGAGCTGCTGACGTTCGGTAAACGAAGATCAAAACTCGTCTATAGACAGGACGCGTGTCATCAGTAGATAACTCACGCCATTGCGTACCCGTGAAGGTCGTAATGGATATGAATACTATCCTAGAGAGCATCTCCATTTGCATTACTCTGTACAGGGCTTTCTCCTGGTCAGTAGGATGGGCTTGTTGGCACGCTGTGCCACTATCATGGCTCTGCCGACCACACTGGCTGGTCCTGTCACCTGCACTGAACGTATCAAATTGAGCCTTCAATGTTGGTGAACCTGTGTCATTGATCGCCAACGTGCGAGTCAAGGATGAGCCTCATGATGGGTACCGAGTGACCTGCTCATCGTCCTGCCAGCCGTACGGCAAGACCTCGACGCCCTGTCGCATCTATCTCACTTTTCCGTGGCTTGATGAGAACGGAAAGGGCAAGCAGCAAGGCTGCTCCTGCATAGCCGAGCTCCTGCTCCTTTCGTACTGTTCCGCGATGGAAGCAGCTGTGTTGGCCCCTGGGACTCAATGAATGCGGGTGGCGGACCGTCCAGAGTAAGCTCTGCTTACCTCTTACACTTGCAAAACTACTCTGGACAATCCGCCACCCGCATTTATTGAGTCCCAGGGGCCAACGCATGTTTCGTGGAGATCGATGCAGTCATGGCGATGCTGAGGTCGTGTAGTCGTATGTCGTCGATCTTTTGTTCGGAATTCGTAGCCTTCCAAAGTCGGTAAGTCCGATCAATCCTAGGCATTCGATGGCTCTCTGAGGTCAACATGATCTGGGACATGAACTGATCTGAGCTAGATATTGCTTCCGTTTCCCCTCTGGCACTCTATCTCAGCTTGTTGGCGACCTCGAAGTATTACATCTGATGACCCAGGACTTGTTGCCATTGCACGTCCCATGCACAAGATGAAAGAGCTGTCAGGTAAAATGCCAGTTTCCTGCCTGCATCACGCTGATACCCTCACAGCTCATCATCCACCACAAAAAGTTGGCCGTCACGGCATCAATGTCTATGTTTTTAAGACTTTAGTTCAGCGGCGCGTAATTACGCAACATTGTACCAGTACGTCTGAGCGTGTCCGGCGTCGTCGTCTCAAGGATCCTCAAGGCTTCCGGCGAGCTCACGGTAGCGGACAGTATGCTACATATCAGGTCTGGAACTTCGCACAAATAAGTGATGACAAGCTGATGTCGAAATTCCGAGGCAAAGGAGATCCTCAGCTAAACGAAGTTGGGCCTAGCCATGTCTTAAAATGGGCTTTCGATCTCGCCTGTGGAACCGACATTAGCGGCGCAGTTCTCGTTGCCGGCGAATCACAGGGATGGCCTCCCCGGAAACGCAGATGTTGTGTGAGACAACTTTCTCACCCATACTTACATTTTGCGGCCGCCGCAGTCCCTTGTTGCCGTCTCGAGGCCTCATCTTCCTTGAGCTCACCATCTTTCAACAATATCCTATGTTCACGAACATTCGCTACTGGCCTTCACTTCAGCATCACATTCGTTAGAAAATACGCGTTGAGGAAGGGAAATAGACTTTGTCACGCCCCTTATTGCCACGGGAGCAGGAGACGGAAAATCGAGTTCAATCGGCAGTCATATATTGGGAGCCTCTCTTGCAGGTCTGAAGCACCACAAGCAAGATGAGGACCACGGGCCTCGCCAGCAGACTCCTCGCTCTCGTCCTCCTCTTCACAACCGTCTCCGCGTCATGGAGATGGTCTCTATTCGAAAGAAACGCCCTCGATCGGCGGCAGAACAACAACGATAATAACAACGAAGAGTCCGCAACCAACACACCAAGTCGGACTGCTTCAGCAACAAACAACGATGATAATGAGAGTGCCTCCGCATCCGCAACAGGCGACGACGAAAACGCCTCAGAAACAGGTAGAGCTTCAGGCTCTGCCTCCATCACAGGCGGCCGAGGCAACAGCACACGCACGAGCTCCGCCTCTTCGAAATCGACACTCGTCGATCCTCGTCTGCCAGCCGGCGGCGTCTCCATAATCTCGCCCGCCCCTACTGCTGGCGCCTCACAATACTACAAAGTTGGAAACACAATCACATTTGAATGGAACTACACCTCCCTTTCCAACACTCCCAGCGCGATCGACGTGTTCGCGACCTGTTCGCTCAACCAGGCGACGTACACTATCGCGTCGAACATGTCCGTTGAAGAGACGGGCCAGGTGGAATGGGACACGGGGGATCAGGAACAGTATACTGATGGATTTCCCGTGGCGACTTACACGTTGTATATCCACGATGCCTCGAGAGATCCCACGCAGGTGGCCGCGGCGGGAGATTTGGCCGCATACAACCAGTTGAGGTTCGGCATTTACACGGGACAGCCATATACGCCGCTCAACGACTTCAAGTGCTCGACGTGCAATGCGGCGTTGTCGTTGCACGAGCAGCAGGCGCTAGGAGTGCTAGGAGTGACGATTGCGGTGACGGTGCTGTCCTTCACGGTGTTCGCTAACAACGCGGGACTATTTGCTTAGTTGGCTGCTCAAAGCTCGCGGCGATCTGGGCACAGCTTCGGATGTCGGCGGGACGGGTCGGGTCCTGTACAGCAAAATCTATTTGGATGGTACTAGCGATCTGGATAGAATCTAATGAAGATATGTCACCCTACGGGAGTACGAGCACTGCAAAGCCGTGCCACTTGTTAAGCTGACGTTCGTTGCTCCAGGTAACTCTGAACTTCAAGTTGTTGAGCCTAGACCTGTAGTTTCGAACGGCCGGAGATAGCACTGATAGATCTGAAGACCCGCAATCCGCTGGACGCTTGCTCATTTGAGTGCCTGTTGGGCCATGCCCGGGACGTAGCAATCGACCAAGGACGAGGGTATTGCTTGACAAGCACAAAGATCAAGCATGCCTGCTTGACGTGAGCAAGCTTGCAGTGGGAAATGCTATAAGATGGCATTTCTTCGGGTAGCTTCTGCTCTCATTCGGCTTTGTGAGCAGTTCCTAGGAACAGTGACCAGGCAATACTCTTGCTGCGACAAAACTTTCCAGGAACACTCCCTGGTACCAATTACGACCAATTTTGTGATCATTGCCGCGCTGCACGGGAAGTCTGTTCACAAGGATGCCCGCCAATTGGCAGACCAAGTATTTCATTTGGCCACGAGATACAAGGCCTAATCAAGACCTCGCGACATCGCGCTGGGCTCGATGCAAAGAAGTTCTGCGCGGCAGCGACGACGGAATCTGGGTATCTGTGCGTCGGAAAGGGACCCAGCAGATTCCTCATCACTTGCGCTATCAGTCGCCTCGTGGTCCGGATATTTGGCAGTATGGAAGCAGGTCGAAATTCCCCAATCAACACCCGTTCTACGTACCAGACGACGGGCCTGGGCCAGATATCGGGGCGAATTGCTGGCACATTGTCATTCCAGCCGGATGCCCTCACTGCAGTGCGTGCCCCGCTCATCGACTTCGGCGGCCGCCTACCAATTGGTCATAGCGCCCAGCAGCTGGACTCGACGCTGCGAGGGAGTCCGCCCCCGGACATGGGAACATCGACTTCACCGACATGATGCATGAACAGCTTGCCATGAGACTTCGCTTGAGTCGTCGCTAGGTTCGGCTTTCTCGCGGAAGAGGGGCAGCTGCAGAGAACCATCCAAGACCTTCCCACACTTTCGACATGGCTGCGACTCGAGCTTATGGTAGGAGGCGAAGAGCGCAAGCAGATCAGACAGACTGGCTTGTTGATGTTGCTGCTGGATGAATTGGAGGATGGAGTTTTGATACGCGGAGGGCGTATGGTCGTCAACACTGGAGACAACTAATCTAGGTTTCGCATCCGAGGAGTCGGTCGCCATGATGGTGAACTTCATAGCTGATACAGTAACAATCAAAGGGAGCGTGTTCGCTGACGTCGTAATCTCAACTCCCGGAGATCGAGCTTTTGCTGCTGAGATGATGGCTTCTATATCACCTTCGGTCTCAGTTCCGGTGCTCGTCTGGTCCGACTTCTGGTTTCCCGATGTGATCTGTGCTCGCTTCAGATCTGGCAATGAGCCAGCATAGTCGATCGGCCACACGTCTTCACCTTGTGGGAACTCTGTATTGTTGACAGTTCGCCAGAGCTGATGCATTTCTTCGCTGTGGTAAGCCCGCTTGAAAGAGGTGATCTGTGTGCTGCCGGACGTGGCAGCGTCTCGCAAAGTGGCAGCGAACTTCTCCGGTGACTGTCGATCTGCCAACAGCGTTGAGCCTAGCAACCTGCCGGGAAGCAGTGATCGCAGATTGTTGACCTGAGTAGCGTGAGATGGGATTGACACCCGGGAAATCCCATCCAGGTCGACTCACCTGACCATGCATTTGCTGCAGTTTTGCCAACTGTTCGTATACTTCGACATCGTCCGGGTGAACATCTTCCATCTTCAGCCGTTGCACTGACGCCATCATTGACCGTCTGAATACACTTCTGGGAAGTAATCCAAGTTGACAATCGATGTCTTGGGCTCTCACTAGGGACGACGCGCAAGCATTGGCAGAGCTGTGTCGCGCCAGCAAGAGGAACAGCGCTTAAATCTCAACAGTCTCTCGACTGTCTCATCGGCACCTTGAGCGCGAAGACGCGGCATTCAATAGTGACGAAGAGGAGAGATGTTACAAGGGGTTGATCAAGGTTGCGGGGCACGAGGCGAACAGGGCGATCAAATGATGCTTGGCGCCAGCCGAGTCTCCTCCAGTTGCCAAGTCCTCCTGGCATCGCGTCTTTACGATCTTGAGTCTCGACACCTCTTCCAGAATAGTGAGGGCAAGTCACTCACTTCTCCAGTATCTACTCTCAGCTGAAGTATGCGATGAATCAGCAGCCTGAGCTTGCCATTCTTCAATCCAAATGTTGATTCAGTCGAGCTCCGTAAGTCAGGTAATCTAATCGACCCCATTGAGTTCAGACATTGTCAACACCACGTTTGTGAGTGGCAGCGCTCTTAATGAACAGGCCCAACGGTGTCGAAGGCAAGTCCTGCTCGAGTGACAAGCCGTCAACCCGAGGAGACTGCCCGCATTGCGGTTCGTCCCTTGTCACGGGATCCCACGTCTTCGTATCAGCTCATCTCAAACCATGCTGTCATAACGGGCGCGGCTACGAGATCGACGGACGACGCCATGCGTCATACTCACTGGACCGACACGAGCATTGTACTTATGTTTTCCTCTCCGCGGACACTTGCCGAGCTCTCCTCTGCTGCTGCCAGAGCATGCGCAAAGCTCGCTGCACAGGCATGACGCAACACACATGACATGGTCCAAACATGCGTCCAACAGAGGTAAATGATCATATTCACCAGGGAGTGAACGTCAGTTGCATCAACCGCTTGAACGTTGATGCTCGTTCCGCGATCTGCAGCCTCAAACGCAACGGCAAGGATTGTGTGGGTGGGAAACAATGTATACAGCGATACCGCGAACTCGCTGTGACAGCCCACAGAGTCGAGCGCGCTACCAGCCTACCCAAGCGTTCGCTGCTGACTGTGCATGCCTGGGTCTTGATGTCTGGTGAGGTAACATGTTGGGTAGATATGGCTTCGCGAGCGATACGTTTGACCTGATCGAAAGTTGACGTCAACTACCAGAATTGAGCGTGAACGAATAGATGGCCCTCAATTCAAAGGAATTGCCAGATTCATCCCAAAGTCACCAAGTAGGTACATCAACGACGGTTTCGATAACCCATATACATCGTTTAATGGTACAGGAAGCAGCATAGTCTGCCCCAATACTTGACGGCGGCATCAGCCACCACCGTCAGTGTATCACCCAGGGAGTCTTTGTACCTGACAGATAGCTCACTGCGAAGACGTTGGGGTCCAAAACATCTGCATCGTTAGATTCGTCACCCATGTCAAGCACGTGTGACTACAACAGCACCGCCTATAGGATTGGATCCTGCCCGATTGGTGCCGAGCTCGCACCGCTGACCAATATGGACCCGGGCGCATGGGGCGATGACATGATCTCCCCAGGCTATCTGATAACCTGTCTTTTGTCTGTGGAATCATGCACGTTGTACTGCTCCGTACGAACAGTACACACAGCCATAGTTATTCACCTTAAGGTTCCTAGACTACACAAGCCTGCCAGTCCCACGTCACAGCTTTCAAACGATTACAGAAGTATGCTTCAACGATACACCCTTCGGTGATGTCCCACCGACACTGACAATCAACGGGGAGACATGACTGAGTTCCGGAGATAGATAGCGACCCTAATACTACAACAGCCAATTCCGCAGGCAGCGTATGGCTCAATGATGATTGATCACCGTGATGGTCCTGCACCTTGTCGAATTGACCTGTCAGAGCGCGAAACAACAGAATCTTGATCGGAGTTCACGCTGTGCGGTGTCCCCGACTCAAGAACGTCAGGTCAACCCTCGTAAATGAGTCTTATGCTATCCTATGCATAAAGACCACGGTCAAGCGGCAGGCAAGCGACTGTGCCATGTGCGCGCCCCGCCAAATGCAGAAGGAAGCACGGTTGCGACTGCCTGATAACTCACAGATCTTCAACGCGCTAAATGGGCCGCATACTTATAGAGTTTCTTGTTGAGACTCAGATCCACGTTCTGCGTCCATACGCTACTATGTACGGGATCTGGTATGCATGAGCGAAAGCACGGCGGTGAGGTGTCAAGACTCAAAAACGGCAGTGAAGATCTCCGGTGGTCGACATAACGAGCTCTCGTAACCCCGCAGCTGAAAGTCCCAGGAGAGTCCTTTGGTTACACATCCATGGCATGCACCTCGTGGAACACTTCATCCGTTAGCGCTAGCGGGCGCCCAAACGACAAGGTTCTCGGCCGACTATTTCATGGCGCTCCCGATAAACCCGAAAAGTGCTCGCAGTGCTGCGCATGTCGATCATTGCTGTCTGAGAGTAATGTTACTATGAAAAGTGCAGTGACTTTTGACTGGAGGTGCTGAGGCAGTGAATAGGCTCCCTCCAATATGTGTCGGAATCGGTTTTCTGATCTATCGATCGTTCAACATCTCGTTGTCTGGTTATAATTGAAAATGGGCATGCTTTGAAATGAGCTTGAATCATGAAACCTAGATGGGAACATCGTTGCGCCGTTCGGTCTTCACGAGTCTTGGTACGAAAGGGAGCTTTCTTTGGATCCAACACTTTCCAGATCCATCAACGGTGGTATTTTAGGACCTTTTAGCAGAATTGAAGAACAGTGAGCCTCCAGCCTGGAAGCGAAACAGGCTTAACCCAGAGTAGTCAATCTGAGCCCTCCACCACCCCTGCCATAACCCCTGCCAGCGACCGCCCTACCCGGGTCTGCTAAGCCCGAGAGGGCGCGTATGGAGTCGACTAAGGAACGAGGCACAAGATGTGGATTTCGTACACCGATACTTCACGTCTGTATGTAATTTATTACCCACTTCCACGAAATGCTTGCAGGCTCCACAGCTGCTTATGATCTACCAACTAACTAAAAGTCGCCGCGCTCTTGCTGACATTATCAACGGCCCTACCCAAAATCCGTCAGATGAGATCGACAAACAACTTTAGAATCTATTCATATGTCGTGGCCCCCTTCTCGTTCATCTCCCTCACGTCTACATTATCTTAGCAGGCTATGTGATTGCTACTCATATCATTGAAGCATCATACCCTCTGCCACCACGCTACCTATATATCCGAGCAGAGCCCCAGTCGCCTGCTTGCTTGCTCTGGTTCAACAGAAGATGACCAGTACCTTCAGTCACGAAGCAATGTTCTCGCTCACAACACCCCCAGCAAGTGAACTTGAGTTTGACGAGGTCGAGAAGAACGCCATCGCATCCTGTTCACCTACGATCAACGGTTTCTGTTACCCGTCGCCAGCTCCCTCGCATAGTCCACAACCGTTGCGAGCGCTCTCGACAGAATCACTGGGTCTTCACGACGATCTTGCTGACATGTCATATCCTGACAGTCAGCAAGCCGAACAGAGTTATTTGTTCTCATCATACGGCACTTCGGAACCATCATTTCTTCCCGTATCAGCAATGTCTGAGCAGGACCTCCCGCCTTTCACCACATCCTCATATCCACCTGTCTCCCAACAAGCGGCATGGCTCCCCTACACCACTACATACGCTCAACCCGCCATGGCAAATTACGAGAATCCAGCATCCCAGTATCCTCCATTTGAGACGACGATGGGTCAATCATATGCGAATGTAATACCGCCAACGCCCCAGGACATCACCCAAGCTACCTTCGACTTCAACTCAGTCCCGCGGTTAGCATCCAACGGACATCATCTCTCAGCTTCGCCAGCGTTCTCACATCAGAGCAGTCAGCATAGCAGTCTGACTTCCCTATCGCGGTCGCCAAGTCCCACGCTTTACTCGATGACAACAAGCAGTACCGCGGCGCCATCGAGATCGACTCTTCGGTCGAACTCTACCTCGTCTAACAGCTCTCTGCATTCTTATGGGATCCCAGTTGCAGACCCAGCCTCAGCTCCTCAGCCTGCTTGGAGGTGCGCGTATCCTGGCTGTACTTCTAAAGCTACGTTCACGAGAGGGTGTGACTTGAGGAAGCACTACAATCGACACTCGAAGCATCTGTTCTGTAGAGTAGACGGATGTCCCCAGTCACAATCGGCTGCGGCTTCGAGGTCTACAGATGGCACCCTTTCCGGTGGCTTCAGCAGCAAGAAAGACAGGGCGAGGCACGAAGCCAAGCACAACCCTGGGATCAAATGCGAATGGACAGGACCACACGGGGAGGAGTGTGGTCGGATCTTCAGCCGCATGGATAACATGAAAGACCATGTGCGGAGGATACACCGCAAGCAGGAGCAGAAAAGGTGACTGCAGCGATCTTGATTGTGTTTACGGCATTCTAAAATGGAGGGATTCAACATTCTAACGATTTCTGTTTCTGCATGAGATACCAAACGGGTCCGGGTCGCAACGACTCTCTTTTCAGTTAATAGAGGGCGAGATCACTCTGAAGGGTGCTGTGGGTTGCGCTAGATAGCTGTATGACTAGGAAGCGCGAATGTCACTAGCAATTGCACAGCTCACCTTCCTTTCACGTTTCGGTCTTGCCGTGCTTGCGTTTGTCTGGCAACATATCTTGATCATGCACTACTCCGTCCGTTCGAGCTTCGGGCACTCCGATTGTTCATGGCACACATTGTCACATCTGCACAGAAAGCTGCACTCAGCCACGAAGCTCGGATTACACGATCGAACATTACGGCTGGCACTCCTAGATCACGGAGCTCGTCGAGATCGCGGGGCTAGCCAACAACGTATAACAAGCGCGCTTCCAAGAGTACTTGATCTGCTGAGAACAATGCTTGTGAGCTTTGATGTTGCTACAGAAGGTACCTACACACCCGTATTGGTGGATAATTGACGTCTGTTGCGCCACATGAGACGACACAGGTCGGCAGAATAGCTTTGCCGGAGATGACCCAAGCTCCTTGCGCTAAAAGCAATCCAAGAATGGTTGCAATTGAGTCCTGTGTTCGGTCGAAGGAGATGAGGCGTCCGTTTGGAGCACAGATGCGCCGACTCAAGAGTCCAAGAGTTCACGATGCCAAGACATCAACGATGTATCCCAACATCCTGGTCAACGAGGATAGAGAAGCATAGGAGTGTGACCGTGAGCAGAAGCAGGACATCGACGCTTTCGGGATATACCGAGCCCTTCGGAACACCAAGGTGACGGTCTCAATGATACACATTCAGCGAGCGGGTAGTTCCCGGCGCGTGTCGTTAAACAGGGTCGTACCCACACGAGCAGATGTGTCAAAGCTGTTCTCCGTATCACTCATCGAATGAGGCAGGAAGTCAGCCAAAAAGGAGTCGTTGAAGCAAGCATCGGCCCTTCTGCTTCCCTTGAAACTAGTGTCTCAACGACATGTCATCAAGACCAGAGTCTTACTGCCTATCTCCCACGTTCCCCCACAGGCTCCCCAGTCCCTGGCCGCTGTGATTCGCCTCGAGGTTCACCCAGACGAATGACAAACAGCTTTGTGGCTGGCCACTATTGTATGTCAGCTTGACCGAGGCTCTCGATACGTGATGTAATTGAGATCGCTGTGGACGAGTTTCATGTTTACGCTCGCACTGCGACTCCGTGGACCATCAGTATTCAGGAGGCAAAGAAAGCCAAGACAGCGACTTGTCTAGATTCTGAGCCTGTTGCGAGAATGCACCTTTGTCCACTGGACCGCTATTCGTCCGACTCACGCTTGCGCACAGACCGGGGAGCAAGGAGAGATTGGGGCGACATCCAGCCCTATCGCGTTTCATGCCAAATCCTTTCGAAGTTACGCACGCAGAAGGTGCCACATCAATGGGGGCCAGAATATGCGGGAGAAGTACCGATAAGGGGGCGGCGAAGATCCAGAGTGAGCCAGACTCCAGCAATCAAGCTTTGGTAAGCAAGAGCCGACGTGCGGAACATGGTGAGTGATGGGGTTCTGAAATGCCCGAAGTGCGCTCGAGGAGCGTATCGCGTTCCTTCAAGCTCGCCGTTTTCATTAAGGGTGTGCCTCCGGGTGCAGTGCGTGAAGTGAACCCCTCCGCGTCTTGTTGGGGTGTAGGGCTGATGCCGGCACTTCGAGTGCAGAAGGAGGCGACGTTTAGCTCAGGTCTTGCTTCCGCATTCAGTACTCGGTCGAGCTGCGAGCATGATCAACCGACCCTGCAGTCGGAGCTCCCCAGACGCCGATGTTCTAGGAATGAGCTGCGAGCATTACCAAAGCATCGGACGAATGCGAGACCACGAGGTCTGGCAGTCCCGAGTAACTGGGTAGACAAGCGTGATACGAGAATGATATCCACGGGGAGCTCGCGAATGAGGGGTCACCCTGACCGCTATGCCACGCTGGTGACAGATAAAATAAATGCTGCGAAATGTGATCCATACAGCACAAGGACAAATCAAAATACCATGTAGGATCCGCTAGACTATCAGAACTCGCGGTGACATGGATGCTGACCGCAAAAGATCGTCCTTTCGAGCCTGTGGACAAGGAACAGACCGTGCCTGGAGACTCTTCCAGCCAATGGGAAGCACCGTGGAGCACACTGCAGGAGATAAGTGAGCGGTCGCGGGACGATGGTGGAAGAAGCGAGAGTCGCTCCTGATGTGACGCTGTGCCTGCTGTCCAAGCACATTTGCATTTCTTTTTCGACGACAAGAGGACATGAGCGATGATAGGTCGTTACTCCAAAGGACAGGTTTCTCTGAAACGATCCATTCTTAGCCCCCATTGTGCTCGTATGGAATGGAAACCGGGCCAATTTTATTGCCGAAAAGCCTCGAGACGGCTGCCAATCTGCGATCCTCCACAAATTATTTCGAATCATTGTCAGCGGGTGGTATCCCCCGCTCTGTTCACAGCCACAGTTGCTAATACCTTGGCGGACTTCATCATTCACCATGACAGCCTTGTCAATGTGACGGTGCATCCAAACGCGGCACGACTGCCGCGAATGAA
This sequence comes from Cyphellophora attinorum, assembly GCF_001299255.1. Taxonomy (NCBI): domain Eukaryota; kingdom Fungi; phylum Ascomycota; class Eurotiomycetes; order Chaetothyriales; family Cyphellophoraceae; genus Cyphellophora; species Cyphellophora attinorum. The sequence goes on along the minus strand of NW_017253239.1, from coordinate 269,693 downwards.
CCCTCATCAACGCACGCGCTCTCCCTCTGGGCAGTCCTTACGTCGTCACGGTGTGCAAAGAGCGGTGCTATGCAACTCGCCATCCGGGCTTCAAGCAATAAGCAGTGGTCTTGTGTTCGGATGATGATTGGCGGCAGTCTACAAAAAGCCCCGGAGAGTGCCGTCCACGTCGCCAATCTAGCCCGAAAGAGCAACTGTTCGTGGCGGAAACAAAAGGAGAGGAGCCTACAACTGCATCTCGGACGCAGCCTCTCAGCCCGGGTCCTTCGCAGACCGGGCGCTCGGAGCAAACTTTCACCGCCGAGTCAGCCGTCACAACCAGCTTCATTGGCACATAGTAATGAATTTCCGATGCTATCGCAGCCAGGCAACTTGCAAATGCAACGCGATAGCCTTTCACGGCGGCAGCAGCTAGATGACCGGTGAGTCACAAGTGTTTGGAGGACATCTAGAAGGTTCATTCGACGTCAAGCTGTATTGCAGAACCTTCAAGCAGCGGCAACGATATCATGCACGTCGCCAAGAAGATGATTCGACAAGAGTTCTTGGTGCCTTCGATGATTCGATGCCAAACGACCAAGTCGCAATCAGGTGCAGTCTGTTGCCTTGTTAGGGCTGAGGCGACACGCACTTCGCAGTCTTCGTGTTACATCGTGCGACACAAGAAGGACTCTCCATGGTCACGTTACCGGCTAAACTCTTCGGCTTGTCCCATGCCAGATATCGTTAGCATCGCGCTCCATCTGACCTATTGGCAACAGGTTGAAGAGGACAATGAATGTACTTTGTTGTTGCGGCTGAGCTCCTGGACGAGCAAATGTCTTGATTCTGCACAATCGTTCACTGAACCGCTGCATTGGGTCAATGAAGGGCGGGGCATACACTGCTACACCGTTGGCGAAAAGTGCCATGGAACAGGGGAGACAAGCGAATGGCAGCCCATGTCCTTTGTCTACAGCCCTACCAATCACACCCTCCAGTCATCGGGAAACTCGCATTACCTCTGTTTTGCTAAGGATACAGCACAGCCGAGTATGGCAATTTTCACAATTTCGGGTCGAGCGAAAGGTTTTTGGGGTCTGAATGTATCCCTGACGACTCTGAACCTTAACCGGATCGAGTACAAGCCTGAATGTCTGCGACTGGCTCAAGCAGCTTCCCAGTGACATGGCTCACCCCGGCTCTGACTTCAACGGCTTCGTTGCAAGGTCGATCTCTGTACCAGAGTTCATGGCTGCAGGTGACTGACCTGCGTAACGTCATTACAACTGCCTCGAAGCTCAGACAATCACTACCTAGGACTGTGACAGCGCTGTCCCTTTCGGTTTCTTTGACAGCGATGATTTGGGTGTGCAGAGCATACACCACACGTCTAGCGACCTATCATGCTGCGTAAATTGCTGTGATCTTGCCTGGACGTCTCTCAGTATGCACAAGCTTGAAGACTGAGGTTAGAAACTTGAGACTCATGCTACCCCCCAGTAGCGACAAACTGATCATCTCCCTCCCAAACTATGCAGATCCAACACGGCGACGGACGATAGAGCGCGACACGACGGCGTTTGCTGCAGATCGCGGCTCAGTGCCCAGAGATTGCGCCCGTGTCGTAACACTGTACTATCGTACGAGCACTCCAGGGCTGGAGATAGTGGGCTATACGAGGGTGAACGAGCACGTGCGACAGGGACATGCCAGTATCGTGGACCGTGGAGCCTTGATAATTACAGTACAACTTACAAGGCGTGTTCCAGGGCACCAATGCATCGGGCCCAGCCCAGCGAGCAATATGCTTGCCTTGACCGCCCACGGATTCATCTAATAATTTGACCGAAGATGCATTTAATTGTCGAAGGTCGTGTAATGGTTCCTTGGCCAGCGATACTGCGTTTCGTAAATCCGTTCAAGGCAAAACGGGCGAGATCGTTCCAAGGTTCTATACGACCACGAAACTGGTCAGACTTTCTTGACGGTTACGTCCACAATTACTATCACAGGCCTAGGCATCGGCTATCTGTACCGAAATCACGTTGCCTGGGCACTCGTATTACGACGAGTACTTTTGAGCTTCATCTTACTGTGGACTGCAAGTATTCCACTCTGCCCACAATAATGATAATAATGATGGCGAGCACCAACAACAAGCGTTGACAAAAATACACCGAGCAAGTCTCCGGGAGAATGAGGTGGGCTTACCACCATCATTGTGACTGCAACGACCAGCAGATCACCCATACGCGATCCATGTCCAGAGTCTGTTACATCGAGTCGTTGGCTTGATGGCACTGCCTGGAGACAGTAAACCTTCTGGCGGACTCGCTGACCCGCTACTGATTCGGGATGCGCGCACGTTCATGGCGGACTTGCGCATAACGCACAACGCCGAAGAGACTCGAAGTTTACGGTGCCTGGGAATCATTGACTGCGATATCGTCTAGCTGACAAAGCGATGTGGGTGAAACGCCGGAGATCAGGACCCTGCCCAAGGAACGTGGTCGCACACTCGCAGTCGATGACAGATGCTCTTATGGCCGATGATCGACCTTGCAGATCCTCCTTCGGTACAGCTGCACCATTCCGCGGTCACCAATTCCCCACGGCGACTCCCTAATTCGGCCGTATGCGAGCTTTCATATCAGCTTCGGGGCACGGACAGAGGCATGCAAACCCAAATCCGCCATGTCGTGATTTCAAAGTTCTGGACACCGTCACCCATTCCAGTCTTTATCCAGGTGACCTGGAACAGCCCTGCCTACAGAGCCTATCCACTGCAGTCGCTCCAGGCGTTATCCAACTCTATGGCTGCGTTGGTCATTGGCCCTGCCGTACCACTTCAGAAGCATTTGCTCCGCCTATTCATTCAGTCGCTGCAAGTCTCATCCTTCATCTCGCACGTGTCCATCACACCCTCGCGCATTCCAACGGATAGACATTTCTCGGATAGCCCAATGAATGGGTATAGCCCAGGACCGGGCGGTCTCACATCACATCCACGTCACCGCGAGCCTTGTTCCAATTCAACGAGTCTGTACCTGCCGCATAAAGGATGGCCTTGAGCGTGGTGACTTGAAGAACCACCGCCGACTACCGCAATCAGATCTACTAGAGTCTATGCAGAACTCAAAACACCATAGCTGAGCCAAGGCCGCGAAAGCTTCATGAGCAGATTCCACAGCCAACCTGCAGAAGCTCTTGTCAATGCCTTCGATGTCGGCAATGCAACCGGCATCTGGAGAGACTTCTTGTTACGCACATGACGAGGTAGACAAACTTAACCTCAACCTTCTCAAGCAATCTGAGCGGGAAACCGCCTGGTCGATGTCGATACAACAGCATTTACCCGGATTCGTTGACTCTGAACCGGAGGAGAACCCAGTTGTCATGCCATCTCGCCTTAAGAGCTACTAGAGGCTGCGCACGTAGGCAGCAAACGGTGCAGCAGTGGTAAGGTCGCGCATCTGTCGTTGACAGCTCCAAAATACCCAGAACTGCGGCCACATTGGCCTTTCTGTCTCATTTAGGCAACTTTTCTACAGCGACGATCGCGTGCTTCCGCTGAGAGCCCCAAATATGCGGACTCTGGTGCGCGAGGCTGCGTTGAATGGACAGGTCAGGCCATGCATAGAGGCAAGGACTGGTACGCTGCATGTGATGAGTGTTGAACCCAGTTCAAGTTGAATTCCGCGCAGACCTGTTCGTCAGCGCCTCCTCATTCCCGCTCGACTTCTGTCATAAACCAAAATCACGGTGCTCGGGAGCCCATGCGGCAGAACTTCTAGCACTGTGTCAAGCGCGACTTCAGCGGAGCAGGCAAGTCATTGTGTTCATACTGTGACCCATCACTCGGCCAGCTATCCTCTACTTCACACATCGTCACCAGTCGTTGCATCTCTCTCAGCCCGTGATCCAGCCCTTCAAAGGACGGATTCAAGATGACGATTCCCGACGATGAAATAATGCAAGGAGCATATTGCAGCCACAGATCGGCTTATCTTTGTGATTGATATCAAGGTGCGCTTTTCGGTGGGTAATTCGTATCGCTCTTTTCCACCCAGGCTCCTGTTACAAGGCAAACGATTTTTCGGGAAGGCACATTGATTTCGCTCATCCAAGACTACAGGCAGCGACTAGCACGCAGTGATGGCGCTTTTGTGTCGAGGTCAATCTTCATTGTCCCTTGCAGGAGACGACATGTCGTTGTGTATTGGAGCTTGTTTCTGCATCTCTGCCATCTCATGGCTTGGTGATCTCGTTGCGGACGGGACGTGCGGCTGCTTTGTCGCAACACTGTCCGCTCATTCCTCACATGTTCCGGTACATGTCGGTCGTCATCTCTGGTGCCCGCTGTCCTCCCCTCCTATGTCTAAGCACGTCATTGCCAGTGGTACGAATGACACCTCACATATCAGTGATCGTCCTGCAGGACATCTACTGTTTGTGCTTCATCTGGTGGTGCTGTATTTGCTTACCATATCTTTACAGCACCGCTGCCTAGGAGCACAACGCTCGAGTCGGCTTGAAGTGCCGTCACGCCATGGAGGCAGCAAAAGCGTTCCGTGATTTTCACGGTAATTCTCGTCTAGCGACCGCCTTGGATCGACCGCTGCCGGTCCATTAATCCAGTTCACAGTATATCCTGTGGCATGCAGCAGAGAAACCATACACTCGATCAGGTACTCTGGCTCATGTTGTCATTTCAAGCGAATGGCGTCCACAGCATCACACGAGAATACAAGGGGTACGATCGCGAGGTCGTCATACAAAGGACCCTGGCCGAGCTCTCCCACGCAAGACTCTCCCTGCCTCCGCTTCCCACGTGGCAACAAAGCACCCCTGCTCTACTGCCGCCCAAGGAGTCGTCGTACTCGTGTTTACTAGTCGATACATGCAGGAACACGAGATAAGTAACCATGTCTCCATGTTCTCGCAGTTGTAACCCACCAGACGCGCAGCTCACCGAATTTGTACAGCACGACCATGCAGTACAGTCAGCTAGATGGCTTAGAGAATACGCAATGCGAACCACATCCTCAATTGGTCATGGCGAACTACCGCATCCGGACGGCCATGCCCAGTCGTGTTCCATACTTGGCGTTCCTGCTGCATCTGTATCAAGTGCTCGACATGGTCGTCAAAATAACGGTTGCTGACTTTGAGCAAATGCAGGCAATCTTTCGGATGCGCGACCTACCTTCGGCAAGGGAAGGTCTCCTCACATCAAAATCGACATTTTGGGAAGATTTCAGCAGTCGTTTGGTTGGTGGTGTGGGCGAGCCAATGATGAGCCCGCTGAGATGCCCATTACAGGACTAATCAGCTCCCGGGACGATGCGTCAGATAAATGATTTCGCGGTATGGGGTTTCCAACATGCAGGAACAAGTGCCGCATTGTCGAATTTCAGATGTTCAGTCGTGCGCAGGCCCCGCGGAGGTGTCTCGACCACGACAAATTAACATGACTGTGGTGACTGCCCGGTTTCGGGTCCTCGCTCGCAGTTCGACATCTGCACTTCCTACAGTGGTAGTTGAGAATGACTTGGATGTGTACGTAACGTCATTTCAGGACTATCACGGAACCGGAAAGTGCGAGCCAGATGATACGATCGGCGACGCAGCGCCGTTGCAGGGTTTAGCCGGAGTCTAGAGGGAAGAAGTCGCACCAATTCAAGGATATGCGTGCACAGTGGCGCAACAACACAGTAAGCTGTGCGTGGCTAGCAGGGTCTGTTCCCCGAAAGAAAGCGCAAAGACGAAGTCTAGAATTCGCCTCGTTGCCTTCTTGGCATCAAGCGTCCGATCCCGCTTGCAAACGGCTGCATGCGGCCGCACGTGCACGCGCTTTCGGGGAGCGATAGAAAACCTCGTATTGCACCAGCTGCCAGACACTTATGATGAGTAGCACGACAAACAGCCAACAGAACTTCCCTACTTCGCAAAAGCGAGTTGCGCGATAGGCTGATGGATTCTGACTTTATCAGGCTATCCGACCCTGAGAACAGCCGGGAACAGACAGACGTGCATCGAGAGACGCCGCAGGAGACTCAGCCAGCGAGTGTCTTCAACAGCTGTGGCGAGACAGCTCAGCTCCGTGCCATGTTCCGTATTGAAGAAGACGTCTGCAACCTGCAGTCTAGATATCTAGAGCTACGACAGGTTTGTCAGCAGTTTTGTAGCCCTCAAGAACTCGGTGTCAGCCAGTGGAAGGCTTCATTGATCGTGAAAGCATCCCATTTCTGCTGATGAGGTATCATAGCAGTTCACTATCATTAGCAGTCCATTTTCGAGACAGTCTTGCTGGAGCTCAATCGCCGCGATACCAGAGATCCCCTGTGTGCGTCAGCAATTCGCAAAACCATCGATTCCCTCTCGGAAAAGTATCAAGATCCAATCGACGATTCACAACTTCAGATTTGTCTATAGCTTTGCTTTCGTCTTCCCATCTGTCGTCTGCTGCAGCGCCTGGACCTGACCAAAGGCATATTGCCCGTATGGCACCATCTGCTCACCATAATTCTTCGCTGTTGTCCCGCTGGCCTGCCGCCGGGCGTATCGCGCCGCAATACCTTGCATGATGACGGAGTTCCGGAACGCGCCAAAGGCGTTGCCCCATTTCAGCTCTGGCGCGGCATCGTAGCCGCTGTCCGAGATATACCAGTTGACCACTTCCTGCAGCGTCGGCAGGCCAGGCGTCACACCTTCGTCGAATTCGTTGACCTTGGTCGTGCTCTGACCTGCCTTGCCGGGCGCGGGCGTGCTCTTGCTGGTCCAGGTCCACGGCCCGGTCAAGTTGACCAGGTCCGACAGCGGATGTCCGATCGTCGCCATTTCCCAATCGAGTATGCCGATCACTCGAGGCTCGGTCTTGTGGAAGACCAGATTGTCGATCTTATAATCGCCATGGATCAGCGTCGAGCGATCTTTAGGCTGCTTCTTCTTGTCCTTGAAGAACTCTGTCATTTCGCGGAAATGCGGTATATCGCCAACGGGCTTCTTTGTGTCCACGTCTTCTGACTTCGCCTGGTTAGCGGATATGGTGGTGAAGGTCTTGATCTGGCGGTCGTAAAAGCCGAAGTGGCGGCCGAAGCTGGAGAGGCCGATCTTCTCGTAGTCAACGCGGTGGAACTTGGCGAGGGTATCTATTGCTGATCTCCAGCCTGCTTTTCGGTCTTCTGGAGACCATCCGGGGAACGAAGGGTCTGTGATAAAGCGGCCGTCTAGAAACTCCATGATGTAGAATGCCGTTCCGACTATACTGTCGTCTTCACACAGGCAATACGCTTTGGGCACCGGGACATCTGTCTGGCCGAGGGCAGCTATTATCCTGAATTCTCGATCTACTTGATGTGCAGTTTTTGAGAGAAGTTGCCCTGGTGGCTTCTTTCGCATAACAAACTTCTGGCCGGTCGCATCTGTGAGCTGGTATGTGGGATTCGACTGCCCGAAGCCAAACTGCTAGCTGTCAGTATGCACTGCTACTCACATGCGAGCGACTCACCTGCTTGAGGTCAAGCGGGGTCTTGATCTCCTTGACATTGCTGTCAATCCACTTCTCCAGCGCCTTCAGATCAATAGGTTGCCGCACTTCGCCCGCCATGGTTGAGGTCTAGAGATCGACCATGCGCCAGGAGGTACAGTATAAAATGTACATACTGGAAAGCACTCCGGGCGATGTAGGGCACCTCTGGCAAACATTCTCCGCGCCTCTCAACCTCGGCCCGGCGGGATGTCATCGGCAGCCCATCTGTGGCTGGTGCTGTGGCGCGCCAAGAAACCCATTAGCCTCGACGCGTCCACAGATCGCCCTACGCGTATCGCTCTCCACAGACCGCTACTGCTACTGAGATCTTCAGAACACACCAAGAACATGACCAGGGAAACAACACCTCCATCCAGCACTCAACAGGACGGAACGACCTCACACCAGCCGCCATCACTGCCCAACTCACCACTACCCAAGCGCCAGAAACCCAACAACACAACGCCAACTACCCAAAACACCACAGCCATGTCATCAGCAACTTCACCCGCCGTCCCGAAACTCACATCAACCTCCCAACCACCACTCCTCATCAAGAAACTCTCCCCAGACGCCACCACACCAACTCGCGGCTCCGCCTTCGCCGCGGGCTACGACCTCTACGCCTCCAAACCAACCACAATCCCCGGCCGGGGCAAAGCACTCGTCTCCACAGACCTCTCCATCGCCACTCCCGAAGGCACCTATGGGCGTATCGCACCCCGGTCTGGACTCGCGGCCAAGAACTTCATCGACACAGGTGCTGGGGTGATTGATGCGGACTATCGTGGGGAGGTCAGGGTGTTGTTGTTCAATCATGCGGAGGGGGACTTTGAGGTGAAGAAGGGCGATCGCGTGGCGCAGTTGGTGCTGGAGAGGATATATACGCCGGAGATTGTTGAGGTGGAGAATTTGGAGGAGAGTGTGAGAGGGGCGGGTGGCTTTGGGAGTACAGGGGTTGGAAGTGCTGCTTGAGGGAGTTTGGCATGAGAGAAAAGGGAGTAGAGAGGCATGCGTGTGGTACGGTCACACAGATAGATTGCTGATGTCGTGTCAGACTTCGACTCGGAACATTGGTGTCCGAAGGTGGGTTGGAAATTGCTCAACGAGCAATCCGCAAGCAAAAGCAAATAGAATATTCAACCACTTGTTTCCCAAAAGTAGCGAGAGGCACTTGTCGGTCGACTCCTGATGGGCTCCGAACAGGAGTACCTACTCATGCTCAGCTGGTCGGCGGCAGGCACCGGAAGCTCAGTCGGCAGGAGCCATGAGCAAAGTGCCTTCCACTGTCGGAAAGGCTGTCACCCGGTCTTGATAGGATACTCCTGTGTGACGACAGATACAATAGGCCAGAGTAAAGCCCGAGAAACTTGCTCGACGGGTCTATTCTGCGTGGTCCTTGCCACGTCTACTGCGTATGCACCGTTGCCAGCGACGTGTCTGCCAGACCCATCCAGCCACCCGGTCTCAAGAATATATTCGCAATGCTTGACATCTAGTAATCTATGACACAGCCTCCGCCTTGTACCTTAGTTCAGGGTCTCGCAAATCCGCGGCATTTTGCACCACACGAACTTCGGCTGCCTTCGTTGCAGCCAAATGCCTCCTCTCATCTTCCGTACTGCTCTGATCACCATCCAGCTCACCGACACTCGGCCGCGATCTCTTGTCGAACTTAGCCAGCTCTTCGTCCCTCGCTTTCATTGTCTTCTCCAACACCATTTGCATGCTGCTCAAGACCTTTACCGCCGCCTTGGCCAGCGGCAGCTCCGTAGGCAGTACATCATCGTCACTGACCCAACCCTTCCTGTCCAACAAACCCTGCTCGCCGCACTCCTCACGTAGCCTCGCAACCATGAGCCCCGCAAGCATATCTCCCGTGCCACTAAAGAAGCAGTCCAGCTTCGGTATCCTGACCACAAAACACCTTGCCTTCCCGTGACTGTCACTTGTGCTTCCCACCACCAACAGCCCTCCCTCAATCCCACTCTCCTTCTCATCAACCCGAATACTCGTCACCAGCACATGCTTGACCCCTTTCTCATGCAACTTGCCCACCGCCTCCACGCACCCCTTTACTCCCCTCTTCCCAACCCACCCCGTCTCCAGCCCCAACAGCACCTCCAACTCAAACTGGTTCGGTAGCACCAAGTCCGCCTCCCCGACCAACCCCCTATACACTTCCACCGTCTCCTCCGCCACATACAATTTTCCCTGATCCCCCATAACCGGATCCAACACCCAGAAGAACTCTCCGGGCGCATGCTGGGAGCGCAGGCGGAGTTCGCGGCCGATCTTGCCAACGGCTTCGACGGCGGTGGCCGAGGGGCAGTAGCCGGAGAGGAGGACGTTGAAGTCAGTCAGCTGAGCGGCTTTGAGGCCGGACCAGAGTGAGAGAATTTCGGGGGCGGGCGTTTTGGTGCCGGCGACGCGGCGGTAGGCTGTGTGGTTGCCTGTTGGTTCAAAGCATTAGACACTCGATCTAGCTTTCGCAGGAGGGAGGCATATTGAGGGATGCGGCATTGTTTGCTGTGGTGACAGAGTAGACAATCCACAGCAATGTCGCGGTTCACTCACTGAAGTTGACGGTGTTAATGGCCGCGACCTCGCACCCTAAAGCTTGCATGACGAACGTAGCCATCGTGTTGCCGACATAGCTGTCCGCCATGATTAGCACGAGCAACGTCTTCCCAGAGCCTTAAGTGCACCAACTCACCCATAGACGACCTAGCGGAGGGCCGAATGTCAGCTGGAAGACCGAACACATTGCTACAATCTGCGTCGTGCGCATAACAAATGGCCACACGGTCCCGAAAGACTGGTGTTGGCTGAATGAACTTACATGGCTGGCAATTGCCAAGACTTTGGCATCAGAAGTGGTCATTGTCATCAAGCATGCCTCAGAACTGCCAACAGACCCAGTCAGGACGAAAGAAAGTCTCTACGTGGTTATCATGGTGAATTGCATGGATGTCTGTCATTTATCATTTAACGATCCAGAAATTCGAGATTTCCACCCTGACGCAGCACAAGGCTGAGTGACGAGGCTTTACCCCCCCGAAATCCCTCAGGTCATTCCCTTCTGGCTCGGGATCTGGCAAACTTTCACTTATCGTGCCTCTGACTTCCACCGTGCAAATGACGACTACCGTTGACAGCAGTCATGTCCGCACAACGTACATCCATCTCGACTCGCGTGAGCAGGTGCGTTTGATGGACAATTCTTTCCGTCCTGTCGTGGAGTTCGTGATTGAGCCGCTTTCCATGACGCTCACTTGAGACTGTTCGGACTTCGGACTGACGCTTGACCTGGCGTGATAAAAGAGGCGGTCGTTGTTCACTCATCTTCGCCGATCTGTAGTCATTATTAGCATAGATCAATCGTGATGACCATGGCTGAGACTCACCTTTGGGGCAAGGTAGAAGCGCAAGTAGCTAGTACCAGCAAGACCGTATTCAACCAGCAATGGAACCTCTTGCGACAAGCACAACTTGACTCTACTGGCAAGACCACTAGCCTTGCAGAAATTGACAAGATACTTGAGAGAAAAGGTAAGGTTCACGGGCTCGGACAGCTGAATGGTGACGTCGTTGTCGGGCTTCTCGACGTTGGTGTGAGATCGCAGTGTGACGGCACCGCTACCGATGTCGCCCTGGCAGGAAAAGCGGACGCCCTCTTTGCTGGCTTCGACGCTGACTGTGAGAGATCGTTAGCACTCTTCCTAGTACAGTCCGGGTTCCGAAGAGTGGTCTCACCAGACTCGGACATGGCGATCAGGTCTCTGCAGATTTTCTGAAATTCGGCACTGGGCATCTCGATGGTCGCCGCATATTCAGTGTCTGGGATACCCAAGTGCTCTTGATCGATGTCCATCAATTTGATGTCGTACTCGCTGAGCCGGTCGGTGTCAGGACTCTCGAAGACCAGGTTCACGACATCTGGGGCGTCTTCGGCCTTGAGTGTGAGGATATCGTTGCTTTGAGCTGCGCGGAGCACTTTTGTGAGGGAGCCAAGTTGATGCCGAGAGCGATGTTGCGATCGCAGCGGAAGGGTGTGAACATCTCAGCCTTAAGCATCATAGAAACGAGCGCGACGTGGGAGTTGTCCATAGCCTGGAGGGCAATGCCGGAGTCATTGCAGTCGAAGTTGCAGTCCTGGACCAGATCTTTGATGGCATCGACTACCTAGGGAGTGTCAGCGGCCACCAGTACAGGTCTTGGGTTTGCGAACCTTCTTCAAGGCGTCAGACTGCTCGAGACGTGCTTCTAACACTGTATCTGTGTCAGTATCGACAGTGGCGGGGTAGCGGTGGTGGCGGTGACATCGACGACTTACTGACTGAGTTGGGAAGATGATTCAAGGACCAGACTGCTTCAGGGACCCTCGGACTGTCTTCCTTGCCTCTGAAAAGCCAGGAGAAGAGTGCTGAGCTTGAGAGATTGAAGTGGTTTGCGTTTGATTTGAAGTAGAAGATATTTAGAACGCGTCGCTCCTGCCGTGCCAGTGGGGACGCGCCTGCCATGGCTGAAAACACGCTAATCTGGAAGAGGGTAAAGTGGAGGATTATAGTCTGTGTGTGCAACCGTAGCCATGTCTGCAACAATTATCCCTGGCCACCGTAGCGTAGTCTATCAGCTATTCAACCCATGGAAAGCCTTTTAGTACTGTCTGTGATTGACCTTCTTTACACAATGTTACTATTCACACTGCTCTAGTTGCACAGTCTCATGAAGCTCTCCATAGTTCTAGCATACTTACAGAGACCCAGTGAGCTTATCCTTTAACTATTCCTCAGCACTAGAGGCCTTACCACTCGGACAAGAAACATCCGCTGCACCGGCACTCTAAGGTAGCTTCGAATCTGATAGCGGATTAGTCGTCAACGACTACAAGGCTGTGTTCGCGATGGCAAGTTATGCTGGAATCCTTCTACATCGAAGCTGCACGACCTCCTAATTTCGAGCCTTGACTGGTGGAAAGCCGTGCTGTATGCTGACGGATCGGAATTCTATGGGCCTCACGTCCTGACCAGATGGTAAGTTTGAGGACGGTCACCTGGCCATCATGTGCCATACAGATTCCGCGCTTGATCGTGCCGTAGCCAGATTCAGGTCGGGTCAGAATGTCAGATCCAGGTGCGAGTTATTGGCCATGGCGGAACACGGTAGAAAGAACTTTAAGAAAACACCTCATATTAGTCATCCTCTGATATGTTCGTCCTGACCGGCGTAGTTGCTCCTACGCTAGGGCGTATGCTGGGAAACGCTCAAACTTTTCCTCGACCACATGCTCAGCAGCTCTCACAGAAAATGGCGAGTCGAAATTTATTCTGTCCCAGTCCTTCAACCCATACCTGTTCTGGCAAGTCAAATAGCTTCACGCCATTCGCTTGATGCTTGTGGAAACGACCGTCGCTATGCTTGTACGCCTGTGGATAGCCCTGTCAGAAGATCCATCTCGCCAAAGGAAAAGTCTGTCCATCGTCTGGAGCAATGACAATCCACAACGCCCTGGATACCATGTCGCGAACAGCTCTGTCCAGCGAAGTCGTGAGCATGCAGACCCCGTAGCCAGCTTCAGGGTAACAAGCGCCCAAACTCGTCCAAATAGCTTTGCAAGTAGGGTGACAACCGGTAATCCGGGATGCGATGCGCCATCTGGAGGTACCGCACTGCCATCTGGAAGTACTGCTCGCTATGGTGGGAATACGACACATTCCCCATTGACAGAAAGGCTTCTGCCGCGAGACTCAGCAGAGAACCTTCTAGAGTCCCGTTTCGTTCCGCCGCTTCCACGGATCTCTGCAGGTACTCTGTTGCAGGCAACAGCATTCCTCTAGCTTCAACATAGTCCGCACCTCCTGCTCGAGCATTTGCCTCGATCGTTTGACGGGCAAATTCGCGGGCGTCTTCTGAGGCTGTAAATGATCCCACACGTTCAGTGGAATTTGCCATCGAGCTGGGGCGGTCGCTTGATGTGCCGCTGGAGGAACTTCCGTCGTAGCGGTGGATCCGTGCTAATGTTGCCTGCACGCGAAGCAGCCAGCCCCGACCTATGCCTGCAAGCACCTCGGCCGAGTCTTCATGGCCCTGTGCCATAAGTTGCAGATAGGCTCTCAGGCACCATGAAGCAATATCCTCGACACCACCTTGAGCAGTGTCGTAGTACGCCAAATTTTGTAGTCCGGACACGATCTGCAGTTGGCTTTCGAACCGTTCTGGAGATGACAGGAGAGATAGGGAGTCAATACGTCTTATTAGACTGCGAGCTATCGACAGACGCGCTTGGAGGTCCGCCTGGGCGGATGTCGGCGTGCTATCGAGATCTTGGAGTCTCTGCAAGATTTCAGTGATTACTTCGTTGTCGGTAAGTGGTCGACTGTTCGGTTCATGGTCCAAAGCCTCTGTCCAGTCGTGATCGTTCATGGTTGAGTACGCGGTTCCGACCGGGAAGCATGTTGCGTGTGGTTTTCGTGACCAGGACTGTCTGCCATCGGAAATACGCATCCTATTAATCCTAACCTGTAGAAGCTTGCGGAATTGCATTTGTGCTGAAGGCAAACCAAATGACTTTTGCTAGTGTTAGCGCAATCGATCACTCCATTGACATGTTCGATCGGCCATACACGTTGGGGAAAGCGCTGGCTCGGTTGGGTTGTATGGTAGCAAGTGTTAGCCACACGTGGTCCTTTACTTGTGGGACTCTGCAAGACGTCCTCAAGGCTGTTGCCTCGACCGATAGATGCGGTAGAGATCTGCTGCTGTCAGCGCAAAAGCCACAACAGGAGGCGAACAGTCTTTGGTTGGTCAGTGGCCAAAGGAGAATTAACGTTCCGGTTTTGGTGGCAAGCAGATATCATATCGCGAAGCATATGCGGTTGCGGCTGGAGCGTAGATATAGGTCATCTTACCTAGGCAACGATGACATGATCTCTGTAAATACCTCTGGGGCCTGGAACTGTAATGAGTTCGTGGAACGATGTAGTTTCTGGAGAGCGTTATGCGGCCACGTTATTCGGACGAGGAAGTGGCGCATGGTCCCACGATCGACATAGCGTAAACGTACTTCCGACTAAAGCTGAGCCTCTCGAACGGATTATCAATGGCATTGCTCTTACCACCGTCTGAGGGCAACTGCATTCTGAAGCGCGTGATGCCATACTTGGAAGTCCAGACCCAGAATCAACCTGAGGGGTGGCTACGCCATGCAATTTCACATGTTGAACGGGGAATTAGCAGGCCTGCCCACTCAGATGCGCTCAGGCAGCCTCTCATTCATCCAGAGACAACTGCTGCATTGAGAGACGGATGGCCAGGGCCGGTACAGCTGGTTTGCAGCCGGTAGCGATTTCGACGTACGTTGTCGTGAGGACCGAATGACCTACAGCATTCCTGACTAGGCAACCTACCAGTCCGCGAATTGTGAGCTGCCAAGATGCCGGAAGCCTTTTCGTATGAGGCAAATATTGCACAGCGGAGAGTGATCTGGCCAGCAGGCCGATTCAAGGTAGTCGATGCGAGGTCGCAGACGTGTGCACCGGCTTGCAGCTCTGGCGTCGGCACCGTCAGTTGTGCACAAACCATGACTATCACCGTGAGTTACAACCCGTTGAAGCGAATCTTGCGGCACTTTCAGCAAATGGCACAAGATCATCGGACGTTCGGGCTCCCCCTGTGCGGTGTAGCCGAAGTGTGCCTGTAAGGCTTAGCCCAACTAAGGTGAGATCTCTCCGAGAACAGATCACTGGGGCACATCATGATGTTGCAGCGGGTATGCCGTGCCGGACTAAGCTCTGTCCCGGCCACGCGCAGCATCCGAATTCTGGTAGCATAATCGCAATCCTCTGACTCTGTGTATAGACACAAGATTTCCTCAGCCTATGGCCATTAGTGGCTTCATTAGCCTTGACACTACTAGCCAGCTTCAGCGATCCGATTGTCCAGTCTCAGTGAGACAACGGATAGGTATTGTTCTTGATGGTGACAGCAGTAATGGCAACAATTTGGTGGAGGTGGGAAGAGGATAGGTAGCCTAATAGGGCATGCAGTGGTGCCAGTAACGGCCGCGAGTTCGTGCGGAATTAGGCTAGTAATTCCGCCGCCTTTGAATGAAACTGGATCCTCAATTCCGACCTCGATCGCGCGTCAGTGTTCCCCTTCCATCTTGTCGCACCAGCAATGACGCGCTCATGCGCACTGGTGCACGAGTCGTCGAAGCGCTTCGAAGCCCTTGCGCGCCGGTAGTCCACCGAGTTTTACCTGCACGACATGTCGTAAATCACAGGAACAGGGCGTTCAGTTCTGCACCGCAACAACGCTCTGGTGCAAACCTCAAAAGGCCCATATTTGCAAAATACTACGTTCCTCCCCCACCAAACCACCCTCCGGAACAGCCCTGCAAGGGAATCTGGACGACGGAAGATGGTTCAAAGAAACTGCTGGGGCAGGTTGCCGATCTGACACCCACGCCTGAGCTCGAACGCGAGCTTTTCTGGATAGCCCACAATGAACCTGATCTGCCAGCAGTGGAGGCCTTATTGGTCTACCTAATTGTGCAGCGACAGTTGCAGCCCACAGCAGTGCACTATGAGGCGGCAGTAGTCGCCAATTGCGATCCTATGCACGGATCGGCTGAGTATGCCCAAGCTCTTGCTGAGAATGCACGGGCGAGTGATCTACAGGCGGCGTCGCTGCTGGACACTGCACTGCTTCAGGTAGGCGAGACTGTATATTGCAGGAGCACTCTTTGACAACCACATAGGTGCTTGCAGTCCATCCGAACCGAGTAATGCGCGAGACCTTGTTGAAGAAAGTCAAGGAGGAATGGATTCACCAACCAGAGACAACCCGGCTATTAACCGTAGCCAGTATGCTCCGGGAAGGCCAGACTGAGATGGCGCAGCTCGAATTGAAGGCGCTGCAAGCACAGAGTATCGAAGTCGCTGATTGGGTTTGGATCCTGCTTGCGCATGATCACTGCAGCAGACGTGATTTCGAGGCCCTGATCTGTCTATTGCACGATTTTCACGATCAGCGCGTGCAATTGCCTCGAAAGACAGCATTACACATTCTGACAGAAGCAGCTAATCACGGGCATAAGCTACAGTGCATTGGATATGGATGAGACATGTTCAGCCAGGCTTTGTGCGACCAGACAAAGCCTGCTGCGATGCTGTTGCGAGACTGGCATCGAAAGAAAAGGACTTCATCCTCGAGCGTCGGGCGTTGGCCTGATCGCGCAGATTGATGCTCAGCAGCAAACTTCGCAGGAGGAGCCCATCGACCAGCCCCCAACGTTTGATGGTGAACAGGTCAATGAAGCAGCGTCGTCTTGGCTGAAGGACGCTCCGTTGCCTGAAGAAGGCTTCTTCGATCCATGGGAAGCGCTGGCTAAGCGGCCAGAGCCGCGATACCTCGAGCCGGCGTGGCTGCAAAAAAGGGAACGGCATCAACGCTACCTACGCTGGGTCTTCGGCAAGCTGAGGAGGTCTGAACGAGATGACGAGTACTCTGGATCGGTAATCGATCGCATCAATACCACGCATCGACGCAGTGCGGGCTCTACTGATCCCGCACCGCCGGGCCCTATGTATCCGTACGGGGAGGAGGCTTCATGGGACGAATTCGGTGATCTATCGTCTGCGAGCGTGTCTACCGGCACGCTGACGCAGGAAGAGGTAGCTCAGGTCTTGGGGCCGATGAAAATGAAGAAGATGTCGGTGAGAAAATTAAGGTAGTGGTAGTTGGGATTCAGTGGTGGTTGGCGTGTGTCATGCATGCCAGGTGATTGAGTCTACCAGCATGGTGCAGTGAGTGGTGAGGCTGAGCGCTGACTTGGACGTGGAGGGAGCAAAGTGATTGCGTTGCGACAAGAGGGCAGTACTGGTGCGTCGTGTGGTCTGCACCGTGACGATGCAAGTTACAGCGTTACAAACCTTCGACTAGCTCGAAAATGCACTTCAGCGTCAATTCAGGGAAAGCAGATGTCGTGGGCTTCGCCAGAGAGGAGTTATGTTGGGTCAGGCGGAGAAAGGGTTGGAAGAACAGACGGAAATCTTCAAAGACTACAGGATAGAGGCGGACTTCGTTGATAGTTGACATACTTATGCTAGGGATCGCTCCGGTACGCCACAGCGAATACCAATACTTGCCACTGTGATAACCGACTATTATACTTTTCGACATGTACGGATCAATTGCAGCGCCTTCGCATTCTTGTTCATTTTGATGCCTTCCCAGTCACGACAGAAATGAGACCTTTGGTGTCGATGCGAGATCAGGAATCGCCATAGGCTTCCTTGACCTCCTTCTGGTAGTGATCGAGGATCTTCTTGCGTTGCAGCTTCTGCGCGGGTGAGATAAAGCCCTAGAATGAGTTAGCGACAGTCACACACGGAAGCTGGATGAACACTCACACTCTGTGGGGTCCACTCTTCTTCAGTGAGCACGACTCCTTCAATGATCTCAATACCTTGGAGACCCAAGTTTCTGCCAACCTTCTGCAGCTCCTTGAGAACAACGTCCTTCATTTTCTTCTGATGGACCAGCTCCTCCACGCTGTCGCCCTGGATGCCGTTCTCGGAAGCAAGCTTCTTCAAAGCAGCCTCGACTGGCACAACGATGGCAATAGGTTTGGATTTCTCGCTTGAAGCGTAGCAGCAGATGTTGCCAACGACTGGTGCTGAGCGATAAGTAGACTCGAGCTTCTCGATTGCAATGTATTCGCCGTTGAGAGTCTTGACCAAGTTCTTCTTGCGATCGATGATGCGCAGGTGGCCATTCTTGTTCCATTCTCCAATGTCTCCGGTCTTGAACCAGCCATCCTCAAAGGCTTCCTTGGTTTCCTTCTCATTGTCCCAATAACCTTCGGTCACAGGTGGACCGCGAATCCAGATCTCACCCTGAGGCGGGTTATTGGTCGAATGGTAACCAGCATCCGCGAAGTCGACAAGCTTGATCTCGATGGAGCCGGTGATATCACCTAATGCAGAAGGATCCCAGTGGAATGGCTCCTGGATGCAGCCCATGGCAGATGTCTCTGTCAGACCATAGCCAGAGATCATGGGTGTGACTGCATAACTGATGAACTTGACAGTATCTTCAGATATGGGCCCGCCACCCGTGAAAGCAATGCGCAGTCGGCCACCCGTGGCATCCTTGAGCTTCTTGAACACAACAGCATCAAGAACACCCGCGCCAGGAAGGCCATAACCGAGCAGCGTTTGCTTGAGCGACATAGCGCCCCAAAACATGCTTCTCACCACTGCAGATCCGGCATTCACCTTAGAGAGGATGCCTTTCTTCACTGATTCCCACACTGCGGGTACACCAACAAGAATTGTAGGCTGAAATTCCCTGATGTCGCCTTTACAATTGCGGACTGATGCATCGGAAAGTGTCTTTGGACTCCCGTAGCCCATAACACCGCCCCAATAGAGACATGCATTCTCGAACATGAACTCGAGAATATGTGACTGTGGAAGATAGGTGAGGAGAGCGTCCGAGGGGCCGATGTAAGGTCCAACGACGGTTTGGACGCCAGCCATTGAGGCGACGACCTGCCGATGCTTCAAAATGACACCTTTGGGCGGTCCAGTCGAGCCGGATGTGTACATGATGCAGCAGATGTCGTCAGGAGTTGGTGGCTTGGCCTCGACGGGCTTGTCGGCACCCGCTTTACGTAGCTCATCGATGCTGAGTACGTTAAGAGAGCTCCGCTTGCTTTTCAGGCTTTCGATATCTTTACTCAGACTCTTGCTCTCTGGGAGGGTGTTGTATATAATGTGTTCGATGGATGGAGCATCTCCGACAACACTTGCGAGGGTGCTGAGCAGATTTGGGTCGATGAAGATGGCCTTGGAGCCGGTCTGCTGGAGTGAATGCTTCAAGCCGTCGGGACCCAGTGAATCGTATGCAGTCACAATAGGAATCGATTGCGAGGCTGCGGCGTGAGACATAGCAAGCCAATTCGCGCTGGTGGCACCATATTGGTGTATCTTATCGGATGATGTTATGCCGAGACCTGCAAGGCCTGAACCCAGATCGAGTGCCAGCTTCTCATAGTCGAGGAACGACATGTACTCGTAGCCGCTCAGCTCGTAGTAGGTCCATTTCTTGTCGACCTCCTTCTCAACGCCGTCAACGATCTTCTTGACCTTCTTGTTCTCCCTATATATTGGCAATGTCAGTGTCCTCCGTGTCAACTTGCGGGGAGGGAGATAGACAAGTAGAATACGCGTCCGGCATTGCGGCTTGCTCAGGCCGGGTGAAAGACTTACACATGTTCTTTGATCAGCTTGCGGGTGCCAATCGCTTTGTTATTGCCAAACTTCTTTGCCGATCTCTTGAGGTTCTCGTACGTAGTTGACACATCCGAGGAAGGCCTGTCAAACAGCTTGTCTTTGGCAAGAGGATGCCGTCTTGGTATGGTCTCGCCATCTTTCTTCTCGTAGCCGGCGGCCTCGACGGTGAAGGGACCCTTGTCCTTCATATGCGGTTGGGCGAAGCCATCAAATCTCGGCCGTGTGTCCTTGTCCAATGCTTGGAACGACATGTTTGTAGATGGTCCGCAATGCGATTAATTACCGGTTTAGATTTCGACCAGAGCAATTCAGCGCTTCAGAACGACAAGCGAGGCAGGCGTCAGACAAGTAGACTTTCGTGGGAGACGTCTGTCTGAATGAGGGCGTGTTTAAATGAGCCTTCGTTTTTCGTGAAGGTGAATACGTGACTTTTGCGGATAGCCCAGGCAGGCAGATACGGCAGTCGCGATGCTTCAAGTGGCTCGAGGATTGAGACTCAGGCGTGAAAGTGATGGGAACGAGCTGCGCCTGCTATTCACATCTCGGCCTGTCGACGTCATCTCATTGGCCCACTTCTTTTGTCAAGGGCTTGGTATTGTACCAAGTCGCCGTTTCCCCAGCAAACGCCCCTCAGCCGCCTTCGCCCACCTCTCACAAACCACAAACGTGCCCTCGACAAGAACGCCGCGCCTCGTGCCGGCTCTTGTGCTGCCTTGGGAACACCTGTCACCACGGTCTCGAGGCAAGCTATCTGGACTGTGCGGTCTCTGCGGCTCTGAGCGGATCATTCGAGAGTGACTCGATCTGCCCGGGGTTTATGTCAGCTGAGCTCCATGGGCGGGTGAGCAGTAATGTGATTCGAGGCAGCCGCACCAACGTTTCACCACGCCGGTGCATGAGACTGAACTACTTTGCAACTGTGTTGGATTCAACTCAGGGCTGACTTCGAATCGACGTCGTGTCAGCGTCATGAACGAAGCTCTCGGCGAGCAGGTGAGAGATGCTTCTGATGAGACCTTTGTGCTCTTCAGTCAAGATTTGCCCTCGAATAGCCTAGGCTTTGTTGATGCCAAAGCGGATGAAATTGACATCGACATAGGCATTCGCTCTTTCGTACTGAAGCAGTCTCCAGGACTGTTGATATCTCAACGAGACACTGGCACGACTGGAGCAGTGCTCTGGAAGGTCAGTCCATTGGTTGCCCAGTGGCTCACGTCAAAGCCAGCAGCACTATACGAGAAGGGCATCCTATCTGAGGACGCTACAGTCGTCGAACTTGGCTGTGGAATTACCGGGCTCATTGGTGTTGCAATGTCACCTCATGTTGACACGTATGTCCTCACGGATCAGGCGTACATTTCGAAACGCGTTCATGAGAACATCGCCGAATGCAGGATTACGCAGAAAGCACGGGGTGCTAGCAAAGCGGCGCTCAGGTTCGTGGAGTTAGATTGGGAAAAAGACAAGCCGTCCAGGGCGGGTCTGTCCCTGAGACCCGGTCAGAATCTAGACCTCATCATTGCGTGCGACTGCATATACAACGACTTTCTCATCAAGCCACTTGTTCAGACAATGATCGATCTCTGCCGGCTGAAAGTGAGCAGCTCCAAGCCAACAGCAGTGCTTGTTGCTCAACAGTTGAGAGACTCTTCTATCTTCGAAGACTTCATGGCATCATTCTTGGACGATTTTGATGTATGGAGACTAGCAGACGATGCCTTGCCGGCAGGCTTGCGGTTGGGCTCGGGCTATACTGTTCATCTCGCCTGGTTGCGAGAACGCCTGTCAGATTGAGCTACAAAGATTTCCAGCCATGAAATCGCATAGAACTTCGTCTGCGTTTGCGCCACAGCCGGATGAAGCCTGCTTAGTTTGGCATCAGTCTCGATGCAATTCAACTCCGATGGCTTATTGGAAGGCATTGTGTCAGCTGCTGCTGCTGCGCCTGTCCTTGATCTCTGATGTCCGTGTATAATAATGCCATGTATCTCCTGTGTTAGGGCTACCATAATGTACTTATCTGATCGAATTTCCCGTCGTGGCAAGGCTTCAAAAAAGCCTCGCACTTGAGCAAGGTACCGCGCGTGCTTGGCGATTTTAAGGTAAACCCGCCGGTAAGGCGGCCCTATCCATCCCCCTCCACGAAGATTATCGTGCCCGCCAAATTCCAGCACTCATCACTCGCGACCACATTTGCTCTGCAGCCTTCGCTGTTTTGGCGCTATCCTGGAGCCGGCCCTCGTTTGGGCAGTCGTGCACTCAACATGGACCTCCGTAGCACGATCGAATCTACCCTCTCCGCAGACGCCAATGTGCGATCCCAGGCCGAGACTGCCCTCAAGACCGCCGAACAGCACCAGGGCTTCACGACAGCCTTGCTCGACATACTCCAGGCCGAGGAAAACACTGCGATACGGTTGTCCACCGCAATCTACCTGAAGAACAGGATATCGCGAGGATGGCCCACCGAGAACCCATTACACACCCCCATACCAGACGCCGAAAGGAAACCCCTTCGAGACCGCCTCCTACCAGTGCTTGCGTCAACGCCTTCGCAGATACGAGCCCAGCTGGTGCCAGCACTACAAACCATCCTCCACCACGACTTCCCGACAAAATGGCCAGAATACATCAACATCACGATACAGTTGATGGATGCGCAAGATGCCACTTCGGTCTTCGCGGGATTGCAGTGTTTGTTGGCAGTATGCCGGACATACCGGTTCAAGGCTGGTGAGAACGAGAGGACAACACTTGATCAAGTGGTTCAGGCGTCATTTCCCCGCGTTCTGGGTATTGGCAACAGATTGGTGGACGAGGCCAACCCCGAAGCGGGTGAGATGTTGCGGTTAGTCGTCAAATGCTACAAGCACGCCATCTACTATGAACTACCGACGCCGCTCCGCGAGCATCAGACGACGGTAGACTGGTGTACCCTTTTCTTGCGAATCATCTCCCACGATGCACCTGCGTATGCGCAGCTCGAGGAAGTCGACGAAAGGGAACAAAGCCCATGGTGGAAGACGAAGAAGTGGTGCTATGCCAACCTGAATCGGTTGTATGTGCGGTACGGCAATCCAACGACACTTTCGACTACGCAAGCAAAGGAGTTCGGAGACTTCCCCCAAAACTTCATTACACACTTTGCTCCGGAAATATTGAAGGGCTACCTGGGCCAGATCGAGAAGTGGGTAGGCGGCAACCACTGGTTGAGCAAGCCATCGCTGTCATATACTCTCATATTTCTGGAAGAATGCGTCAAGCCTAAATCGATGTGGGATATGCTCAAGCCTCATATGGACAATCTCATCAAGCACTTGATCTTTCCAGTCCTGTGCTTGACAGAAGAGGACATCGAAACCTTCACTGACGACCCGGCCGAATATCTACATCGCAAACTCAATTATTACGAAGAAGTCTCGGCGCCCGACATTGCAGCAATCAATTTTCTAATCGCACTCACGAAAAATAGGAAGCAGCAAACTTACGGGATCCTGTCTTATGTCAATGAAGTTGTCACCAAATACGAGTCTGCGCCTGAAGACCAGAAGCAGGCAGTAGAGAAGGAAGGCGCACTACGCATGATCGGCTCGCTTGCCTCCGTCATCCTGGGCAAGAAGAGCCCCATCGCTGACCAAGTTGAATACTTCTTCGTTCGACATGTGTTCCCAGAATTCCGATCACGCCACGGTTTCCTGCGAGCTCGTGCGTGTGAAACAATGGAGAAGTTCGATCAACTCGACTTCAAGGATCCCAATAACCTCATGGTCATTTACCGCAACATGCTCGAGTCCATGGCCGACACTGAGCTGCCGGTCAGAGTACAGGCCTCTCTGGCACTACAGCCGCTGATCAGACATGATGTGATCAGAACTGCCATGCAACAAAATATCCCACAAATCATGCATCAGCTTCTGAAGCTAGCAAACGAGGTCGATGTGGATGCTTTGTCAAATGTGATGGAGGATTTCGTCGAAGTGTTCTCGGAACAGCTTACTCCTTTTGCGGTCGCACTCTGTGAGCAGCTACGCGATACATACCTCCGCATAATACGAGAACTACTGGACAAGAACGACGCCAAAGCACAGACAAATGGCGACGCTCCAGAATATGGAGAATATCTCGACGACAAGTCAATCGCTGCACTCGGCGTTCTGCAGACTATCGGCACTCTCATCTTGACATTAGAGGCTACACCAGATGTACTTCTCCATCTTGAAACCATCTTGATGCCGGTCATCACGATTACGCTGGAGAACAAGCTCTTCGATCTGTTCAACGAGGTCTTTGAGATCGTCGATTCGTGTACCTTTGCATCCAAGTCTATCTCCGACACCATGTGGCAAGCTTTCGAGCTTATGCACAAGACATTTAGAGATGGTGCCGAGCTCTACCTCGAAGACATGCTTCCAGCCCTGGACAACTTTGTTGCATATGGCTCAGACAAACTGGTGCAGCATCCGCCATATTTGCAGGCGTTGGCGGGTATGGTTCGGGACATCTTTCAGGATCAGAAGGTCGGCAGTGTAGACCGTATCTGCGGCTGCAAGCTGGCAGAGGCTCTGATGCTGAATCTCCGTGGTCGAGGCCCACTCGATACATATATTGAGACCTTCACGAGCCTTGCCATGGAGACTCTTGCCAATCCTGCCCTGAAGGCGAACATGGTCAAGTCATACAGACTGCATCTGCTAGAGATGGTCATCAACGCCATCTATTACAACCCTCTACTCGCACTACAAATTTTGGAGACCCATAATTGGACGAACAAGTTTTTCTCAATATGGTTTGGCAGCATTGACACCTTCAGAAGAGTGCATGACAAGAAGCTCTGCATTGCTGCAATTTCTGCTCTGCTTCCCATTCCAGCGGAACAGGTTCCACAAACAGTTCAGACCGGCTGGCCGCGGCTGCTTCAGGGTGTTACATACCTTTTCAAAACACTTCCTGCAGCGGTCAAGTCTCGCGAAGAGACAATGCGTGCTAATGATGGGGCGGATCCCGATGATGACTATCCCTCTAGCGAGGATCCAGATGAATGGAATGATGAGCCAGCCGGCGCTCAGGACGCCTCGGAATGGGGCAATGTCGAGTCAGCCACCCTACCTGACACAAAGGGCGACATTAAGGACGAATCGCAAGCTTATCTGGACTTCTTGTCTGAAGAAGCCAAGAAGTTCAGCTCGTTAGTGGAGGAGGATGAGGAAAGCATCATGGAAGACGACAGTGTTCTAGAGAGTCCTTTGGATAAGTTCGATCCGTACGGCGCTTTCAAGTTGTCGATTGAGCGGTTACAGCGTGAGCAGCCACCCCTCTATTCGTCGCTGATGAGCACGGTGCCTGTAGAGGATCAGAACTTCCTCAACCAAGTTGTGCAACATGCCACACAGCAGCAAAACACTCAAGCTGCCGCGGCTGCGGTCGCCGACAAGCCAACAACATGAGCGATACCGCTCCTACGAACCAGATCATGGACATCTGAAGTCTATGGTGTTGGATAATCACCCGCTGGCTCGCTAACGACGTGTGCGCGAGATGTGTACCTTTTGTATCCGACATGGCTGTCACATGCAGGCTGTGCTTTTGGAATCCCTACAGAACCCTCATTCTTGGGCCGGCCGCGAGCAAGATCACCACGTCATCGTCCACTTCCAAGCACGAGAGTGCAGCATCCTGCACTCAAGCCTATTGTTTCATCATAGTCACTGCCATCGATGCCCACGAAGGGCACACTCTTGGCCACTGTTCATGTTTAAGCATGCACGATGTTCAGCTCATATACGTCCGTGATGGGCACGATTCAACACGTTTAGAGTGTTGCATAAGCGCTATGCATACAAGTGTATGCGAGGACGATCCGAGGACGAGGTGGAATGTGAAGAATGATCAGATATTAGACTCACAAGCCCTCTATTTTGGAGTGTGTCAGCCTTATCTCAGGTTCAGGTACAGTAGCTATACGACAGTGAGCCTGCCTGCGGCTCTCTGGTAACACCAGCCTTTACCCCGATGCTGCTCTTTTTAACGTCGACACCCATCGTTGGGACCAATGCTGTATGTACTTCCCGGTCATGGAACTCAACCATCTCGTCGTGCCTCTGTTCGGACAGCCGCCCATGAAGCCTTGAGATGCAGGGTTCTTGCGGCGATCGACATTCGCCCGTGTTCTGGACTCGCTCAAATTATACGCTGCTGAAGCGACTCGCCTAGTATTGACATCCCTCATTATCAGGTACGTGCTCGACC
Organism: Cyphellophora attinorum; assembly: GCF_001299255.1. Classification (NCBI taxonomy): domain Eukaryota; kingdom Fungi; phylum Ascomycota; class Eurotiomycetes; order Chaetothyriales; family Cyphellophoraceae; genus Cyphellophora; species Cyphellophora attinorum. The sequence goes on along the minus strand of NW_017253239.1, from coordinate 243,632 downwards.
GCTCCGAATTCAGTCGTTGGTGGGACGTGGTTGTTGTCCTTTTGCCATTTCAGATATGTAGGGTCAGATCCTTACTGCTCCTGCCTCCCTATTTGTGCACCCGCGCCCTAATGCAGGCAATGCTCATCAATGGGGAGCACTGCACCGACAAGTTCTACCATGAAGCGAGTATAGATTGAGGTGACTATACCAGACGACATTCAAAAGGGACGCAGTCCGGCGGGAAGGTAAAGCCTTGTCGTTCCGCTGCATCTCGTCTATTACTTGTCACATATTTCAACTTGCCTCTCCTTCTCGATACAGCCAAAGCACAAACAAGATGAGTGGACGGAATTCTAGCGGGCGGTCTCCCGAAGGACAGCCAAGAACGAACAATCTAAGTTTCGCAACCCCAGGCGAACGTTTGTGGCGGTCACGACTCTAAGAGCCTCCCCGCACGCTCTTCTCCAGATCTCGGTGCGCACACCAATCGCAGTGCGGGCATCCTTATTGCCCTGCTTGGCAAACACAGACAAGCGAGGCACAGAGGAGTGCTTGACAGGCTTGCTGATTGCTTGCCGAGGTCTTCGTCTTGCCAAGTTGCCACCCCTCGCTTTGACTCGCCATGAATTGACACGGACCTCTGCCCGGCACTCGGCTGTGCCTAGTGCTGGGGATATATAGGTCGGGGGGTTCCCGGTCGAGTGCTCTTCCGCTGCTACTCCAGCCTATATAGAAATCATCAAGCAAGCATGGCCGACCCTCAGTCAGAGATCCGCCGGGAGGAGAAGAATGACGCCCCGGAAACATTGGAGAAGTCTGTTACCATCGACACGCTTCACAATGACGAGGCCGTCAAGGTCCTTGCTACCTACGCCGGCGACCAGGAATGGACGCCAGAGGAGGAGAAGAAGCTCGTCAGGAGGATTGACAAACGACTCACCTCTATCCTATGTGCCACATACGGATTGCAGTACTACGATAAGGCTATGCTGTCACAAGCTGTATGTCTCCCTTCCCAGCTAGCATTCCTTGCTGGCTAACAGCCACCAGGCACTCTTCGGTCTTCGAGAGGACCTACAACTCAGCGTCGGCATACGTTACTCGATGTCCTCAGCTATCTTCTACCTCGGATTCATCGTCGGAGCCTATCCAGCAATCTTGCTCGCGCAGCGATACCCGATCGAACGGGTCATCTTTGGCATTGTGTTCCTCTGGGGAGCATGTCTTACCTGCACGGCCGCTTGCCACAATTGGCAAAGCCTCTACGCCCAACGGTTCTTTCTGGGCTTTTTGGAAAGCGGCGTCAGTCCCGGCTTTATGCTGATCGTGGGAGGCTGGTTCACGAAGCAAGAACAAGCCCTTCGCATGGGCGCTTGGTGTTCGTCTCGCTCCTACCTACAAGTTTCCAAAACTAACACCTCCCACCAGATTCCATGACCGGCTACGTCTCAATCTTCTCCCCACTAATCAACTACGGCCTAGGCCACATCACCGGCTCCCTCTCACCATGGCGGTACATGTACCTCGTCGCCGGATCAATCACTATCCTCTGGTCGTTCGTCATCCTCTTCTTCATGCCGCCCGACCCCATCCGCGCCCGCGGCTTCTCCGACCGTGAGAAGTACATCGCTGTGGCGCGTATGCGCCAGAACAACTCTGGTGTCCGCAACACGCACTTCAAGATCGGTCAGGTGTATGAGCTTCTTCTGGACAGGCGATTCTGGATGGTCTTCATTATGGCCTTTACTATGTTGGTTGCGAATGGCCCGGTGTCTACGTTTATCCCGTTGATCATTCGAGACTTGGGATTCTCTGGGTTGAATAGTCTGCTGTTGGTCATGCCGGCTGGATTCGTCATTGGGACGATCGAGCTGGTGGCGCCGTACGTCTGCTATAGGTGGAAGGGGTGGCGGGCTTACGTTGTTACGATTTGTGTGTGTGGTACTATCATAGGGAGCTTCATCCTCTGGAAGCTGCCGCAGTCGCAGAAGGGCGCCAGACTCTTCGGTACGACGAAGTTCATTCCGGACAGCTCTTGTGCTAATGAACTCATAGGAGTCTACATCCTCGCGTCATACGGCGGAGCCTACGCTGTGCTCATGAGCATGCAGATCGCCAACACTGCCGGCTACACCAAGCGCTCTGTTGGGTCTTCGGGCATGTTTGTTGGGTACGTGACATCCAAAGCTTCCAGTCAGGCGGGCACCGGTATGCTAACGTCAGAACAGTTACTGCTTGGGAAATTTCGTCGGCCCGCTGGTCTTCAAAGCCACAGAGGCTCCCAGATACAACACAGGTTGGATTGTGACGATCGCCACCTCGATCGTCTGTGCGGTGGTGAGCCTGATCTATCGCCTGGACTGCGTGATGGAGAATAAGAGGAGGGACAAGGCGGGGCAGATGGAGGCATTTGATCATGCTTACGAAGATGACCTGACCGACAAGAAGAATCCACAGTTCAGATATACATTGTGAGTCACAATCAGGACGCTGGTTCGGAAGGGATCAAGCACGGCAGAACGCTCTGCGACAGTGACACTGGTCGCCGGCCTGGAGATGAGGCGGGTGGGGCTGCAATCGAGAGCGCCTTGAGAGAATTCTCGACCACAGGGCAAAATTATGGTGAGCTGCATCGACGAGCAATACTTTTCAACGTCGATGTCTTTGTGCCTGAGATTCGACGTTGTGGGCTGCTTCGTTCGCCCTGGCTATGAACATGTATCAAATCATTGTGCTCATACACGGGCGATGACCAAGTCGAACGGAACGACTTTCCGTCTTAGTCGTTTTTCGTCTCTCCAAACTCAGAGTATGTCTTCTGCCGTCGAGGATCGATGCGGACTCCGACTTCTGACCCGATCTAGCCCACCTTGTGGCGCCTGTAGACTGCTATTGGGGTTCATGTGCATTACGCTTGCCATACCGTCGTTGGGTTGTGCCTGGGCATACCCATCGGCAGCCTTGGGAGGCGACCGTCTCCCGTTTGCAGCCCAAGGACTGCTATCCTCATCATCTGAACTTGCCAGGCTAGCCATTTCGAGCGAGGTTTCCTCATCAGACAGTCGGTTAGCCGCCTCTTTGTCACCGACGCCGCCACCCTCTTCAACCTTCACTGTCGAGAACAGATACCATAGGCCAAAGTCGTAGGCCAAACGACATATGCCAGCAGCGACGAAGGCAATCCAGAAAGCCTCCTTGGCCGCCAACAGGCCTGTAATTGTGGGACCAGATGTTGCTGCGACAGTGCGAATTGTTGATGTGATGCCTATGACTGCAGTGCGTTCCTCGGGCTTGACAACCGCAGCAATAAACGCTGATCGCGGAGCTTGATCCATATTATTCAGCCCGGCTCTAACGAGCAGAAGCACTGCAGTCAACCAGAAATATGGCGGCGCCGGGAAGAAAAGCACGGCCGCAGAACTCGGCACGTGCGTGAAGACCATCGTGTTGATCAAGCCAATCTTTCTGGCCAGAGGCCCAGCGAAAGTACTGCCGATGGCAGCAAGGAAGTAGCTGGCGGAAGTGACATCTCCAAGTGTAGACTTCGCTGGGTGGAACTTGATGTCCATGTAATAATTTGTGAGTGAGTAAGGAACCATTCCGTCTGCGACCGAGTCACAGGCAAGGAGGATCCACAGCTTGTACATGATGGAACGGGTCTCGCGCCGATATCTGAGAAAGAGAAGTAGAGAGCCATGTGCGAAAGCGATGGAACCAGTTGGTCGGTTGAGGGGACTCCTTCAGGGTGCTGCCAGTCGGCCGCTGGGTGGATGACATCTCTGCCTCTGCCTCGTCTTGAGGGACTTGGGAATAGGTATCCGTGGTTTGGAGTTCGCAGGCATCACTCAACATCAGCATCAAGATCGCGTTGGTGACCCCCATGATGGCATAGATCCAGAACAGTGCATGATAGATCGGCACCACTTCCCAACCCACGTTTTGTAGCGCGTGTATCAGTCGACCGGAGACTTCACTGCCTAGGCTTGACCCGATTGCAGAAATTGTGACGTACCATGCCAGCACGTCTGGCCGTGTGCTTGGCGTCGTCAATTGTGAAAGAACGGACCTAGTGTTCAGATGTTAGCGCACGAAAACGACAGTGACGGTGTTCCAGGCTAATCCATACTCTTCGATGCTTCGGAACGGACCAAAGTCGCCACCTGTGACACTGACGACTCCAACCACAGCGGCCATGAGTAGTATAAAGAAATTCTCAAATACTGCAAATACCACGCCGGTCAACACCATCAGGAAGGAACCTCCGATCAACACCTTTCTTCGCCCAACCTTGTCCGCGACGAGCGTAAGGAAGGTGCCAAGAAGCACATCTCCCACCAATGTTAAGGTCATGAAGAGTCCGATTTGATGGTCGGTATATTTGAGAGCCGAGAAGAAGATCGCTGTAGTAGCGCAAGCGGCTGTGTCAGCGCAAACTTCTGTGCAAATCACGGAACGCTCAGCAGTATCGCAGCAGAGACGTACCTAATATCAAACTATTCGTGCCGTATGCGAACATCCGCAGTGCGCGAGCCAAGATAATGAGATAGGCATTGCGGCCCGTCTCGTGGATAGCGGCGAGCCCAAATTCATGGTAGAACCACTTGATCGGCCGCACGATGGCTGACATCTACTGTATGGTCCCAAGACGCTGTAGTCTTGTGAAGGTTAGGGAAGATGGCGAAAGTTTGCATCTGGGGATCGCAGAACTTTTATTGGAGATGCTCTTTCAACATGCTTTAGGGCATTTGGAAAGTTGCGGTAAGGCGATGGCGTGTCGAGTGGGAGAAGCTTGCCGCGCCCATGCATAAGCGAAGACATATTGCAGGCGCCATTGACTATAGTAGAAACGTGCAGTTACTGTGAGTGGACGGGGAAGGTGGGAGGGTGGCGTGCCGCGGTGAATGCCCGATAGAGCCGCACTTAGACCGAGAATGAACGGGAGCAGGAGCGAGAGCGAGATCGGATATAATAGTTTAGTAAAGAGCGAAATGTGCTTCAAGTTATACTCAACAGCTTCAATACTAACATAAGTGTGATCAGATGACAGAGCTCGTTCATGACCCTGGCTGAAGTGCACGCCATCAAGGAATGAAGCTGTTTCCTAATCCACCCCACCGATCCTTCACAGATAAGGCAGGTACGCGACTCGCAGAATGTTATCTGCACGGGCTCGATGATGACGACTCAAACCCCTGAGCATTGACATTGACAGCTAGTGACGGTGTAACGCTGCATGGATGAGCGCGACCATCGCAGTACTGTATTTTGTGAGCGCTGAAGCACTGTTTTCGATGCGAAAAGTCTTAGCACCTTGAACATACACCAGCACCGCCTTGTCTTCACCAAGATGACCTCAAGTAACCGAGGGAGTCATCGACAAATGTCCTCCGTCGATATTGATTACAGACCCATTCATGTAGGCACCTGCTCGAGAGGCTAAGAAGAGCATTAACCCAGCGACATCCTGCGATGTCAGCATCGAAAATTCCATAGGTACATAATAGGCCTACCTCAGCAGTACCAGTCCTCCCTGCAGGGTGTGTTTCAACGGGCATACCGCCACGCTTTTCCGCGACTGGCGGAAGGAACTTGTCGGTCATGCCTGTAACGAAAGCGCCCGGACATATCGTATTTGCGCGGATATTCAAATGTGCGAAGTCGTGACTGACACCTTTGGCAAAGTGCACGCAAGCAGCTTTAGAGGCGTTATACATGTAGCCTGTCAACGTCTTCTTCAGGAGACCGCTAAGACTTGCAACGGCGATGAACTGAGAGTCAATCTCTTTCTGACGGTAGACACTTGACTCCTCGGTATTCCCAGCATGCAGTAGTGTCAGGAAAGCGGTGAACAACCAGTATACGGACTCGACGTTGGTGTCAAATACCCCTTTATCCTCGGCTTCACTGGCCCACAGGAACTTGGCGACATCCTCCGCGGATCCAGGCTCGTGGGGGACCTTCATGAACTTGGTGGAAGCCAGGTAGCCGGCATTTGATACCAAAACATTGATGAATGTCGTGTGCTTGCGAATCTCTGCAACCGCAGCCTGCAGTGATTCGCGATTTGTGACATCGCAGGTCACTGGAATGATCGTAGAGTTTGGCTGCCTTCGTCAGTCCACTCCATCATTTCAGGTATACACGAGATACCCACTGCTCCTTTTGCGACTTTCTGCAACTCCGCAGTGCGTCGTCCCAGTATGAAGACTTTGGCTGCTCCATTGGCATCAAACGCCTCTGCAGTCCATTTGCCAATGCCAGTGCCGCCACCTGTAACAACACAGACTAGTCCTGACACGGAGAAGAGGTCAGACACCAAAGCCGCCATGATAAATGTCGAGGGACGAGAAACCGGCGCACCTTTCGCAGCGTGGTGCAATGTATATATATACCCAGATAATGAACCGACAAGCCTGATGGTGCTCTTGCAGACAATAGTGTAGCTCGCAGAAACTCATCCCGCTATGCCTGTTCCAGAGCACTTCATCTGCCGCTCTATACAGGTACCACGGGACGGCAGGCGGAGGCTTGTCCCAAAAAGGGATAGACTCCGAATTTGGGAAGAGGCAAGCGGCATCTATAGGCCGCTACTGAGATCAAAGCTGACAATGCCGCCAGCCTGTTCGTCGTACCGCCTCAGGAAATATCATCGTTTAGTCGGCGAATTGTCTGGGCTGAGCTGAGCACGAGTTAGTACACGGATGAAGAGAGCAAGTGAAGACCAGCTGGAGGAGGCAGTTCAACCATGCCAACAGGTAAGCAACAAGGTACAACCTGCGCAAAACGACGTGCTGAACGCCCGGATCGTCTTCATAGGTGTGATATGGCGACCGGGAGCATGGCACAAGAGCTGGGTGGGAGTGGATCTTTGAACGCCAAGCTCGATGGACATTATTTGTGCTTGTTCAACATAGGGAGCGGAGTGGCGTGAAAGGCTCCGCGACAGCCGCTGAGAGTCCGGATATCAGTGGTGGAGGCTCAAGCTATCAGTCTCGGCTGCATACTCCCATGGTCCGCGGCATCTCAACAGAGCACTGGTCAGACCCACGAGCCGATTCCCCTGGCGACCTGACTCTTCATTGCTGACCAATACATCCCACAAAAGAGCCGAAGCTTCACCCGCTGCAGTAGAGCGTTCACAGGCGGGCTTTGCTTTGTTCAATTGTACCATCTTGGGGTTGAGGCAGCAGATGCGAGCAGGCTGCGGACACAAGTACGGGGCATTTTCCACATTACAGGTTTCTAGGTCCAGGAGGGCGCCTAAGATCCATGAATTTTCTGTGTCTTAGTCAGTGATTGTGAGATGAGCCTCACTTGAGCGTTCAACATTAATGAACACATATCGGGAAATACTGGCCAGGAAGGGCGCTGTAGGAATCTTGACAACTTGAAGGTCGAGTCTGGAGAAAATGTATGTACGGTACTAGCGCGGTCCGTAAAAAGCGGAGCTGTGACTTGATCACGTGTGCTCCTGCCAAGAGTTTCGATTGCGCCCACTGCACCCACGAAAATTCCGTGCATGCGACCAATTACTGCATCACCACACTCTCTTTCCTATCGTTCCAATCTTTCACGACTCATCGGCAGACGGTTGAAGGCGATCCCTCTCAGCCGCCACGATGAAGTTGAACATCTCATATCCCCAGAATGGTACCGCGCACTCTCGAGTTTTGGCGGAGCAAACACTAATACAAACCAGGGACCCAAAAGCTGATCGAAGTCGAAGAGACCGCAAACTGCGAGTATTTATGGATCGTCGCATGGGCGATGAAGTCTCCGGCGATTCCCTCGGCGATGAGTTCAACGGCACCGTCCTCAAGATTACTGGCGGCAATGACAAGCAAGGCTTTCCGATGAAGCAGGGTGTCGTATGTGGACCCTTCTCCTGAAAGCGCCAGCACAGAATGCTGAGACTTGTCTATACAGATGCTTCCTACCCGAGTCAAGCTCCTGCTCGCCGAAGGCCACTCATGCTACCGTCCTCGCCGGACCGGTGAGCGCAAGCGCAAGTCCGTTCGTGGCTGCATTGTCGCTCAAGATCTTGCCGTCCTTGCTCTGTCTCTCGTCAAGCAGGGCGAGCAGGACATTCCGGGCCTCACCGACACCGTCCAGCCCAAACGTCTCGGTCCCAAGCGTGCCACCAAGATTCGTCGCTTCTTCGGTCTCACAAAGCAGGATGATGTTCGGTATGTCTGAATAATCTAAGTACCAGAGCACGTCTCTAACATGTCTTATAGCAAGTTCGTCATCCGACGCGAGGTCACTCCCAAGAAAGAGGGCGCGAAACCCTACACCAAGGCTCCCAAGATCCAGCGACTCGTCACACCTCAACGTATGCAGCACAAGAGACATCGTCTCGCTCTCAAGCGCAGACGTGCGGAGGCTTCCAAGGACGCGGCCAACGAGTACTCTCAACTGCTGGCTCAGCGTGTCCACGAAGAGCGTGAGAAGAAGAGTGAGCTGCGGAAGAGACGTGCTTCAACCGCGCACAAGTAGATGGCCGGTTGTGCTGTTGTCGAGCGAAATGCATGGATGGCGTGCGCTTGTCTCAGGAAAGCATCCTGAGAACCGAGCATGAGCAGTCATCTGACCTGGGGAGGTCACGACACGAAGGTTGAATGGGATAGGCTGGTCAGACACATTCTTGAACCATTTGTGCTACCATCAGAAGCAAGTTCTGCATCCACCGCAATGCCCGCCGAGATACCAACGACCACATTCCATAGATTGAGCAATTGATCTCTTTCACCGACCATTTATTCGATATCGAACTGGATTCTCTCTGCCTTCTCGTGACTGCATCGTACCTTTTTGCCAAGCCCCCAGTGTCTGCGGGGCCAGACTTTGTCCCTCGCTGCCAGTTGCGTTTTTCTTCATGACAGATTTCACTTTGTCGGCTTCTGCTCAGCATGTTTCCTCCATAGTCACCGACTCGATCGCCGGCAGCATGGCGTCCAATTCAATAAAGCTGCTGACTGGCAACAGTCACCCTGAGCTCGCGAAGCTTGTGGCTAAGAGGTACGTCGTCGCTCCTGCCGCGTTTGGCGCATTCGAGATGTTGCAATTTCAGTATGCGGTAGTCACGACTGGAACCGTTGCTAACAAGGATTCGCAGATTGGGCATTGAGCTCACCAAGATTATGGTGCTACAGTACTCAAATCAGGAAACATCAGTCACAATTGGCGAATCTGTCCGAGACGAAGATGGTACCTGACCCTCAATGCAATCGTGGCAGCGAATGTCCTGACTTTCCGCAGTCTTCGTCCTGCAGTCTACACGTCCTGGCGACATCAATGACGGGCTCATGGAGTTGCTAATCATCATCAACGCCTGCAAGACCTCGTCTGCCCGCCGGATCACGGCTGTCTTGCCGAATTTCCCATATGCACGACAAGACAAGAAAGACAAATCAAGAGCGCCCATCACAGCAAAGCTGATGGCCAACATGCTCCAGACTGCCGGCTGCAACCACGTCATCACAATGGATCTGCATGCTTCGCAAATACAGGGCTTCTTCAACGTGCCAGTCGACAATCTCTACGCTGAGCCATCATCAACCAAGTGGATTCGGGAGAACCTGCTGCACGTCGGCTCAACCGGCGCTGAGGTCAATGGTGCTCGACAAGAGTGTGTTATCGTGTCGCCTGATGCTGGCGGTGCCAAACGAGCGACATCAATGGCCGACAGACTGGACTTATCCTTCGCGCTGATCCACAAAGAACGCTCGCGGCCGAACGAAGTCTCACGAATGACCCTGGTTGGTAACGTGCAGGACAAGGTCGCAATTCTTGTGGATGACATTGCTGATACGTGCGGCACACTTGCGAAAGCTGCAGACACCCTCATCAAGCATGGCGCTAAGGACGTCGTCGCGCTCGTCACTCATGGTGTCCTCTCTGGCAATGCCGTCGAGACCCTCAAATCTGGAGCGTTGTCAAGGCTTGTCGTCAGCAACACGGTTCCAATCCCAGAAGCGAAAATGGAAGCGTTGAGCCAGGAAGTCTGGGAGGGCGGCAAGCGCAAGGGCTGTAAACTTGAGACTATCGACATCGCCCCAGTCCTTGCTGAAGCTATCCGCCGCACGCATAACGGCGAGAGCGTTAGCTATCTCTTCAGTCATAGTGTCGACTGATCTCGACGGGACTTTATTTACATGTGAGATCTGGGCTTGGCGGCGCTATGGCTGGGTAAAGCCTTCGTGGCACCACAAAAGCATACAATCTACAGGAGGATTCCTGGAGCCCGCGATGATAAGGGCATTTGCATTATACAAGGCGTTCCAATGATACCCTGGTGCGATGGGAATGTACAGCTCCATCGTTCCCTAACGTCGAAGAGGCTCACTAGGTACAGAAGAAAGTGTATACCGACGTCTCACAATCGTTCTCTCTTTACGCTCAGTTCTGTGCCTGCAGAGCATATCCATGAAGAGCCGCAAAAGAGGCTTCTTGGCGGTACCTGCAAGGTGACTAATCTCAAATCATCGGGATCCTGGCTATAACCAGAACGAGTTACTGCCGCTTCCATTCACGGGAAAAGGGTAGTGCATGATGCCAAGGCGAGACTGAAAGCCCCGCTCGTGTCACGACCGTGCAGATAATGCGAGAAACACGCAGCCCTATCAGAAACGCAGGGATTGTCTATATGCTCCCAGAATGCTTGCGATTGGATAGGACTGTCACTATGCTATCACATTGTTGTTTGCGTTCGATATCCCGCTGCAGATGTTAGGGCCTCCGAACGACTGGGTCCGCTGGCACTAGCAGTGCCAGATTTTCTGTGCTTTCCCCCGACCACGGACGATTGTCGCTTAAGCGAGACGCTTGACTTGTCCTTTCGACAGCGAGATGGACACCGTAATATCTACAGCGTCCGTCTGAAGGCGATGGCAAGACAAATGACCTCACTTGCGGACTATGTGGGCTTCGTTCCGCCATCCCACGTGGACTGTGTAGAGTACAGCCAACGCCGCCGAACTACCCACAATGACCGACGTCGATGTCACTCGGCCAGCGCAATTGCTCTTTCTGCCCACGAACACAGCGGTTTTCAGGAAAACGAACGACCACGTTCGACGTATTATCAATCGCCATGTACAGCGGCGGGCGCAACGAAGACGTCGGACTGATGGCCCGCCACCTCCTTCGCTCATGATCGATGTCTTTCCCAGCCCGGCGGACATTGAAGAAATAGTGACAGACGCTGATCCTGTCACACTCAGAGAAGTGACCGACGATGATGTTGAGTTCCTGCATGCGCCATCACCAAGCCCAGAATCAACAGCATTGGCAGTGGTGGCCCCTGTGTTCCAGCCACAGACCTACCTCGACTCATCACGTATGGACCCATTCTTGACGTCCCAGCTCACCATCACGCCAGCGGTAGCGCCAATATACAACCGCTATTTCATCGACATTATGTCGGTCTTCGAGCCTCTTCATCAGGAGCGCGAAGAGTACAACTCGTGGCTTGTACCGTTGACCCTCAAGGAACCTGCCTTGTTGTATGCGCTGCTTGCATGTATGGCGTACGACATGGAAGAGGTTCCCTCAGCCAATTTTGGACCAGTTCGACGACGAGACATGTTGGGCCAACGCGTGCAATACCAACTCTTGGCGATTGAAGCTCTTAATCGGTCGCTTTCTAACCCAGCTTTGGCACTAGAGGCTACGACTCTGCTAGCTGTTCATTTTTTGTCCTGGCAAGAGGTGAGTTGAAGTGCTTCTCACGAGCAACCCACTGATATCCTCAAACAGAACTCGATCGATGGGGACTCCGTGCATCTGAACGGTGTCAAAAGATTGTTAGCGCTCAGGGGTGGCTTCAAGGGTATACATCGGAAGGAGATAGAGACAATCATGGGGTAAGGCCATCTCCAGCCTACCTAGGAGTGAAGCGGTATCTGACCATAGGAACCTAGAGGTAATGCATGGCATGCAATACGCACAAGGTCGAGGCCTATATTGCCGACCGTGCTCGATGACCTTCCCATGTCAGAAGCACGATTCCAAGAGATTCTTGATGGAAGTGATCCTTGTGTCGCAAAGAATAGCGCGCAACTGCTGAGTCGTAGCATGCGCTCGTACTTCGGCGCAGATTTCTGGGCTCTGCTACAAGATTCGAGAAAGGTCTGGATGTAAGTGATCCTCCCGAATCGAAGAGCGATGTAATGTTGTGAGGGAGCGGACCTTGACTCACGCGCCTCACTTCGCAGCTGCTACGAGCAGATAGGAACCTTCCCCTTCGAGCCTCTGGAAAAGCGCTACATCAGCATCAAACGAGTCAACATAGACCACAGATTTCTGTCATACGCACTGGACCACCCCGACGACGTTGAACATTCTCCAATCCAAGAAGTCGTCCGTCTCGCCTATATTCTTTACTCGCGCGCCCACTACGGGATCGTGCAACCTTCCTCGGTCGTTGCTCGCGCTCTCGTGGCCGACCTCAAATACGCTCTTGAGCAGTCCGATCTCCGCAGTTTCTGGAACGACGCAAGTAACGTCCTGTTGTGGGTGCTGTTTCTCGGTGCTCATATGAGCGCTGGACAGGTCGAGAGGAGCTGGTTCGTGACAGCGATGTGTAAGATTCGGTCGGACAAGATGAGAGGTGATAAGAGCTGGTTTGGGGCGAGGAGAGTGTTGCTGGGGTGCTACTACTCTGATCGAGTGTTTATGGAGAGCTTAAAGAGGGTGTGGGAGGAGGTAGAGACATTGGCGGGGTTGCTGGACTTATACTGAGGTTGCGTTAAGCTGTTTTGCCGGTTGAATAGGGGTCTTCTTGATCAGCAACGCACGCAAGCGAAGGCCTGCAGGCAGTGAGAGGGAGGAGCTCAGTGGACAAGGTGGTCCAGCGCTAAGTACCCCAATACGAAGCGGTAGGCTGTGCCTACTGGTCCTACTCTGACGAAGACAAGGGTCGCTTTGCAACATGGCCAGCATCATGCTCCGAATCTGGTAGCAGGTGTGGGTCCGCCTGGCCAACAAGGTGTCCTGGTTGATACGGTTTATGCCAGATTCCGCAGCAGGCATCAACCGGCTTATTTGACGATCGACCGTGACCTGCTACTGGTACTGGATACAGGCAGCCATGAGTCAGGTACTCTGCTTCGAAGTTCTTCGGGCCCGTCTACAGTCACTTCCAGAAGCCATCATCAATGCCTATGCTAGCACCAAATCGCCAGCAAAAATAAAGGCCACCAGCGAGCCGTTACGGGGAGTACTTTGTGGCAAGCGTGTCTTTGGCCGCGTCGAAGCCTTGAGAGTCTCGGATGATGATTGCTGATTGATTGGCAGAGTAGCCACGTACTCAAACGTACAGTCCAAGAAGCGGCCAGCCTTGCGTGCCCGAACGGCCATGGAGCGCACCTGCGCCGCTGTGTGGTGGCTGGTTTGGGGCATGGGCATTTGGCTTAAAGATCGACCGTATCACTTTAACGAGGACCTCTAGCAATAGCTGTGGGTGCAGATACAGTGGACCGGCACTGCCGTACATGTTGAGTTCAAGAGTCGACGGGTCTCTCGTGCCCATGTTGCTTCACATCGCGCCCGTGCTGGCACCTGTGTTGCTGTGTACAGTGGATGGTTTCAGGCACGCATCTTTGGCTCGAGAATCGACTGTCATGGTGTGACCACAACATATGACATTCCCATACAGCCGTACTGCACATGCGTACCGCCATATGGAACGCCGTCTGGTCCAAAAGATGGGGAATTCGTTGGCCTTTTTGTTCTTGATGCTCTTCAACGGCTCATGCAGCGGTAGATCTGTGATGCTATGGACTACATCGAGTTCCCATTCATGGCGCTCGATGCCACTTCACTGCGAGCTAGCATTCACGCTGAGCTTCGCCAACTATTGACAGACAATCTTGGGAGACCTTGGTGGCCCACAGTGTTAATATGTCTTTGGACCACCTTCGACAAGGTCTCGGTCTCCGAGCTTCTTACCAATTACGCCTTCACGTCGGCAAAGCTATCCCTCAAGCTTTCTTCGAGTGTGGTGAATCCTTTACCACCCTTCATGGACTTGAGAATTCCCTCTGCACCCTCGTTTGGAACATGGCTGAGATCTCGTCCAATGCCTGGAAGATCGTCGATGAAGGTCTTGTTGGGATACAGCTTGCGCAGAATGGCGAGCACGTCGTTCCAGTTGTATGGATAGCCGAATCCGAAGATACGCGAGCCAACATTGCCATCCTCGGGCAACGTCAGCGCCGCAACGTGCAGCTTTGCCGTGTCACGGACGTCCACGAAGTGTTCTGTTCGGCGTGTCAGTCTTGTTATGCAACAAGTTGGGATAGAATGGACACTTACGAGGGGGTACAGCCTTGACTTGGTCGATCTGTCCGTCATAGAAGGCCTTTGGCCATCCACCGGTGCTGGGCCAACCTTGCGCCTCTCGGTCCAACACCGGGCCATGGTTTGCGCTGGGCAAGACGGTGCTGAAGACGAAATTCAGCTCACCCTTCTCTTTGGCCTCCCTCACCCATGCCCATGCGGCTTTCTCTGCGGCCACCTTGCTAGCAGCATAGTTGGTGAAGATATTGGTGGCATCGAAGGGCGGTTCACGAGCATTCTTCGCCGCCCATTCGTTGTAGTCATTGCGACCAAGGGTGTATTCTTCGTCGACCTTCCACGGAGCTGCGGCCATGCTTGACGAAGTGTAAACGAATCGCTTGATGCTTGGGGTTTTGGCAGCAGTGCGAAGTGGATTGACTAGGGCGTTGACGACGTCCGTGATATATGGTTCTGGATCAGGTGAGAGGCCGGTGTTTGCAACGTGGGCTATGCCTGAGACTCCTGCCACGTCATTAGCATCCGAGATTGGCTTGGACTGACGAACATACCATCGAGACCACCATCCAAGGCTCCCTCGTTTTCGAAGTTGTCGGCAGCAACCAGCTCAAATCTGTCCGGACCGAAGTGCTTGTCAAAGTAGGTCTGTAGCCACTTGGACTTGCTGACATTACGAACGGTGCCCCTGACACGGAGACCAGACGCGAGTGCTTCATTGGCGATTGCTGAGGCAAGGTAGCCATTGACGCCGGTGACCAGGACAAGAGAGTCTTTCTCCATACCTTAGTTCTTGCAACAGTTCAAGGGGCCCTCGTAGATAATATGGCAGTACTGAGAAGTTGACGATCTACATAATTAATGCAAGGAATGCACCTTTGTCGAGCTTGAGAGTCGAATATCTCAACTTATACAAGTCACTTAGCGTTCACCTCGTAATAGTCCGAAGTCACTGGCTTACGAAGAACCTGCATTCACCATCGTGGCAACCCCACTTTGTGTTGTCCGCAACTGCCCCATTTTCACATGAATGTCAAATACTTGGTGGTGCCTTCTAGTACTTGAGGACCAGGACTTGCTAGTCCAGACCTGGGAAATGACGAGCCTGGCAAGTGTGTTCAAGACATCGTTACTGACGTTCTCGGTTGGACCAGCCGCTCATCAGGGTGACTAATGATCTGCAGGCACTGAATGCATGCCAAGGCCTCGCAAAGCCAACCTTAAATTTGTCAGCCACTTGCGGCATGAGCAACATATCACACTATCGTAGGCTGAATGTCACAGCAAGTCGACTATGTCTGCTCAGAGTCCGCGCGAAGATTGTCCGCATTCATCTCGACTAAGTCGCTGGACTTCGTCAAGTCTTCCATGGATGTAGATGGGGATCAAGCTCCGCGATGCAGGTCGATTTGGCAATCCCCCTTTCTGCCAGCACATCGCACATTGGCTGGATCGAACGGCACTGGCGTACCTCTTCGGCACCCTCTATACCCGTATATATCGATCCATCCTTGTGTCGCAAGGTGAGTCGTGGTTGCTCTACAGTATCGTCGGCGTTGCACAGGACAATTTTACGCATATAATCTAGACAGTGTGGCCAGTGATCGTGACGGAAGTCCATGCCGACGTCCTTTCCTTCGCTCGCTTGCTGTATAGCCAGACGGAACCTGGCGATGCAGCGTAGCTGATGAAACCTGGGGAAAACTCGTTAGCAAGGACTGCATTGCCTAGCCCTAGACAGGCGCCGACTCACATGCTGAACTCTCCTCGATCGAAGGGACCGTCTGGGGTGGAATACTCGCCAAGGTGATCTTCGAGCATTACTTCCCACAGAGCGTCTGCAGCGTGGTTTCGGGTCATGTACCGGCTGTCTCTGCCAAGCGTCGTTGATCGATACTGGGATGAGAGCGACGCACTCAGTGTCGTCCCTTGACAATCAGTTGACGATGGCAGGCGGCTGACGAGAACCGTGATGGCGATGAGCGACAGAGCCAACAGACAAGTCAGCGTAGCGACAGCCACTTTCAGGCCGCGGAATGTCGACGAATGCACGCGGTCAGTACATCGACTCGCCGGCCCATCGTCGACCTCGAAGCCTTCCTCGTTGTTCTCCCTCAGCTTGCTATACTCGTGCATTGACATCGGCGCATCAGTCCCAAATCGTGTCTGCTTTGTCCCATCGATCTGATCGCTCGTAGCTCATCCATAGAGCATCGATGCGATCATCCGGTGCCTGCATCGTGTTGAACTGCCAAGTCTATGCCGAATCTCGAAGCTACGTGCATGGGGCGATTTCTTCTCCACTAAGGCATGCTATTGGGCAAAATTACTGCCTATTATGGTAAGCAATAAGCCGTAAGCAAAGTGACTGCCATACTGCACATCGTGAGAGATAATCCAAGGCCCATCAGACGGTCTGTATATTGCCAATAATACCAGCAACATGCTCAACAGCGCATTGAGGCATCGACCAGACGGCCATGGGTGGCTGGGTGCCAGAATCGGACAAGGAGGACTCTCTAAGCCATGTTCGTCATTCACGCAAAGAAGCATACTTCCGGAAGATCCTCCTCGTCACAGGAGCAGCAACCATACTCTTATCACTAACAACATACTGTCTCCTCCGCCTCAACCTCCACCAGCTCAGCATCTCAAATTGCAGCCACTCCGCCGCCGAAGCCCGTGCCAATGGCTGCCACTACGAGCCCATGCTCGCCTCATGGATTCCCACCGAATGCTATGAGCCCGAGCCTCGCGACGAGTACGCACCATACGACGACCGCGCCTGGTTCTGGGACTACAACATGACCATACCCATGATTGGCGAAGATCTTGAACGGAAACGTCGCGGGGACGATATCACCGGCTACACCAAGTTCTTCCATGACGAGCACTGTTTGTATGCCTGGCGGAAGCTGCATCTTGCGGTGGAGAAGCGACGAAAGCTGGTCGACAGCAAGACGATGGACTTGCATCATTCGACGCACTGTTCGAAGCGCATTGCGAAGCTGATATACAATGTCGGGATGTGGGATATAATGAGACGCTGGACCATACTTCGCGGTCGCCGGTCATGTATCAGACTTGTGTGCCGTTGCCTTGGAAGACGCGGTGGGATTGGATAATTTAGCTGCTCCGTGTGCGCTGGCGCTGAAGTAATTTATTGTAGTAGCTGATGTGCAGGCGATGTCAGTACTTTGAAGCATACTTAAGTGTCCAAGGTCGAAATTACACGCTTTATTTACCGTGAGTTCACATATTTCATCAGGTGCTGCCAGCAGATGATCCACAACGAGCCGGAGGTGGATACGGTCCATCCCAAGCTTGCCCGTCTGGCCTTTTAATCAGCTGCTGTTTCGCATGAAGTGCATGCTCCGAAAGCCAGCCGCCGAGTGCAGTCCAATTGACGCACTGATGGACGATGGTGTTGTTCGCCTTTGCGGAAAGCCCATCTTCCCTCCAGACGATTGGTCGCAATGTTAGGTCTGGCTGGCACATGATCCATTGGCGCAGAGTATCGATACAATGATCTGTTCAGCCCAAGTCAGTACTTTCACGAGTACACATACACCTCCGGAGACCTTTCGCAACATACCTAGATGGATTGGGAAGCCATCGGCATCGCTTCTCGAGTCGCGCGACGGACACGCACTTCCATGGATATGGTGACGAATCGAATCCTGACATAGGGTTAGACATCGGCTTGTTATGTACGTGGTCGCGGTGCTCACCAGGCAATGTAGGTGATGAAACATGCTCAAAGACACCCAGGCGTCCCCAGATTCATCCGAAAGATGGACAGTCGATGCGCCTGGTGCTATCGCAGTTCTCGGAACTCGTATGTTGTAATCTATTTGGGGACAAGTTAGGCCGTCAGTGTCGCTCTACACCTTCTCGCGCTCCAGCTCCAGCACTCACTCTGTAGTACATGCTTCCAGAGCTCGTTGCGTTCTGGATTTGGAGCGCCACTGTAGGGATTGTCGGGTCCTGTGTGCATTTCCGATATCGTGATTAGAGGCAATGAGCTGATTGCATCATAAGCCGGAGCTGCAGTACTCCTCGTCAGCTCCAGCTCTCAAGTCAAGCAATGAGAACTCAACTCACATGCTGTCACCATGCTTGGTTGCTGTCTGACTGGTGAGGTGGCCTCCACGAGTACCAAACGAACACCGCACAGATATGCAGCAAGAATTGTGAGAAACACTGCTCCTAGAAGACACAAGATCTGAAGTATCGGGTACCGCCGCCGAGCTGCTATGCTTTGTCGCTCGAGCTCGTCGGCATCTCGTTCCGACGAGGCTCCCAGATTCTTTAGGTCGTCTGCACCGCCGTCGAGCAGCTTCTCCGTTGCGCCATCGCACTGCATTGGTGGCATGTCTCTCTAGCACATCGATGCTTCGAGCCTCCACGAAACCGCTGTGCAGAATCGATTCGATGTCTGTTGGTTGATAGCCTCACTCCTCGGCGCTTGCACTAAAGACCAATTGATCGTGGTCCGGGCGGATACCACTGCTCTGGCAGAGCATCCTCAGCGGATGGGCGGTAAGCTTGCACACGCTCAGCCATGTTTTGGGGTACCACTCTGGCGGTCGTCGATCAACTAGGTACAGGAGCAAGAGTAATGCTTACGGTCCCTGAGAATAAGCTCTAGATGACCAGCCGGATGACTATACTACGGAGAGCGATTGCGCCACCACGTACAACGATTCTGTTGAAAACTCCCCGCTCCGTGCCCCGCCCTCCCCTTAACCGCCCCAAGATGTCCCTGGGTCAAAAGACGGGCCGTGAGGCAAACTCTGGTTCCTAGAAATTTCGTAGTCGTAGTCGCAAAATTGCACTGAGGGCAAATAGATTTATTCATCTGAGGCACTCACGGAACTGATAGAAGTCGAATTAGGAAGGTGAATTTCCCGATAGGGTGCCACTGTTTGACGTCAGCTCCCCTTGCTCGCACATCTCTCCATTTCCGTCACCTATGGCCGGACTCATGCTCCACGGCATGTTCCTTGCTCGAACTTTGTACCATGTCGGCATGTCCGAGTATAGAAGAGGTCAGTCGCGTTGCTCGATCTACTTCATGAGTGTGGCTGTTGACTATGGCATTATTGTTTCGCAGACCTGTCAGATCTATTCGAGGTATGTAAGAGAATGGCCATTAGTGAATCCTATGGGTTTCTCTATGCTATATATCTTTGCTCGAGCTCCCTCCAGCGTACTCATTGCCATGACGGATCCCATGCCGCGCTGGAGGGCACAAACGGACTGCGGCTTTCTGTCCTTCCCCCGATGCAAAACGCCTATGGCTTGCGTTCGATGACGACGGGGGCACGCTTGTCCACATTGTAGTCAGTCTGCCAGTCAGCTTGTGCTACTGGCTCCGGCTCAGCTAGGTTTGTTATTCTTGCATCATCGGACTGTCCTTCGACTACTCACGACAGGAGTGCGCTTGTCGACATTATAGTCAGTCTGCCAGTCGGCCTGACGCTTGTCCACGTTGTAGTCGGTCTGCCAATCCGCCTGACGTTTGTCGACATTGTAGTCAGTCTGCCAGTCAGCTTGGCGTTTGTCGACGTTATAGTCAGTCTGCCAGTCAGCTTGACGTTTATCGACATTGTAGTCGGTCTGCCAGTCAGCTTGGGGGCCTGGCGCGGGCTGGGCCTGTTATTGACGTGCGATCGCGTCGAAAAGAAAGTACTTACCACTGGAGCAGCCAGCGCAAGGCCGCTAAGAAGCAGCAGGACCGCTGAGTTGACAACTGAGACCCTCATGGTGGGCAAAAGCTGAAGGGTCGACGTTGGTCAGAAAGAGCAAGCAGTATTGGGGTGGTGTTGAAGCGACGGACGACTTCTGCAGGGGCAGACCTCAGCAAACTCCAAGCCAGGATAACATGCATAGGCTGTCGTTATATTGAAGAGACAGGTACGCTATCGGAGACGACGTGTGATTCGCTTGCAGGTAAGCCGCCGCAGGATGCATGCGCTGCACTGGCGGCAGATGAGCACAACCGCAGAGCCAGTCTTCTGGTACAACATCACTGGTCTGCTAGCTCTTATGGCTTATTGGTGAGACTCACGTCTGTGCAGATCAGAAAGAGTGTAAGCAGACTTCACTTACGGATCAGGGTGTGGGACGCTACTAGTCTTGGCTAAGGAGCAGCGATAGCCCTTCGACAATGGCTATCGTGCTGCCATGGTCTGGATTCGCATGAAGCTCGCGGCTCGTCTGTCCTACGAGCCGTTGGGTCACCGTCTGGAGACGGCCATGTTTAACAAAAGCGTCGAGACCAAGTACTTCGACGATGCCAACGATGACGACTCGAGTTCGGACCCCGTCTCGCTGCCACGACGACGGCGGTCCAAAGCTCGCTGGATTGCGGTCTGTGCAGTCACATCAGTCCTCTTCAGCCTACTTTTTCTGCTGCTGTGGCACATGATGTACAGCCCGGGATTTGTATTAGGGGACAGAACGAGGGATTCGAAGGAGATGTGGCCACATAGTACGAAACTGTTGTACCGAGCTGTCCGGAATGCTAACGAATGGCTACAGTTGATACGAGAAGTCTCACCTTCGGTTTACAGAAGGTCTACACAGATCGAATGGAAGCGGGAAATAGAGCATGGGAAGCATTGATGCCAGGTAAGTCCATGTGACTTCTCGCATTCGAACACACACTAAGCAGCCCGATTCCAGTCGGTCGAGGCAACATATTAGTCGAGAACCCACGTCAGTACAAAGACTTGGGACCTGGCGTGCCCCAGTCCAACCCAAACGTAGAGGGCTACGGCATCACTGTCTTCCATCAGCTTCATTGCCTAGCAGAGCTCCGATATGCTCTGCATAGCCTACAGAACGGCGACGACAGCTACAAGACCCCGCCGCGGCATCTAGATCATTGTCTGGATTACATACGGGAGTCGCTGATGTGCAACGGTGACACGACCATCGAGACCCCGAGTCGTATTGAGCGGAAGGGTGATCATTTCGTGGGTGGTGTTGATGGCACCAACGTTGTACACACGTGTAGAGATTGGGACGCAATCTACTCGTTTGCGGTGGAGCATCGCAGCGGCAACCACACGGGCCATATAAACCCAGGGGCACATCTGGGCCACGAAGCATAAAGACCGGTACAAATAACCACTTCTGCTGGATGAACTGAGGTGGCTGTGGCTACAGGGCACTGAGGTAGCTGTCTGACGTCCTTTCTGATCGCCAAACATCCGTCCTGGCAGAGTCGTTCCAAGTGTCTTCCCTGCGCTCTCCGGACCAGCATTCAAGTGTGCAAGCTCGACCTAAGAACCCTTAGAAGGGAAGAAAGTGTGCCAAGTCCCTGGATTGCTTACGCCAATGACAACGGGGGTAATTCATGCTTATTGGCTGATGCGTAAGCGTACACTCGCTGTAGAAAGAGGGCAGCTTCAACCCACAGACGCTGCATTGATTGACATGCTAGATGATGATGCTTACACCGGGCATGGGCAGTCATGCAGTTCCTGAGCCAAAGTGCCCTAGTAGGCAGGCTCGCAAGACCGGGCTCGCTATCTACTCCGTACAGCGCTTGTATCACGACTCAGGCTACCCATCAATATGGCGTGATTGTCTGGTCTCTGGCGATGCAAGAACGTCGACACAATCCCGTCCGCCATGTCGAAGAACCCATTGCTGTCCGATGATTCATCTGACTTGGAGGACGACATCTCCCTGTCGCGCGGAGGTTATGCATCACCTCCCAGCATCTGGCCACAGCGGGTCCTTCGCTTGCTACAATGGACCGAGCACCTGCTGCTAGGCACTGCTATCTGCATCATCGTTGTTCTGTCAGCAACATGGGGTCGGCAGAGCCGAACAGATGCACAGTGTGGCCGACAGCTTTCGGCGTTCTGTGAGTCTTGACCATAGCACCGACAATCAGTGCTCATCGTGAGGGCCCAGCTGACAATCACTGTAGCTTTGCCAAAGTTGCTTGACCTCGCGGTCGGCAGCTACCATGACCATCATTTCCAGGGATCACTGCTCGCAAGCAACGAGTACAAGGACCCGCCAAGTCTGTCACCACCGAGCAAGGCCGTGGATGAGACTTGGGAGATCTTCAAAACCAGTGAGTATCCTTGTCAGGTAGTCTCAACTCAAATATGCTGACGGCACGTCGCAGTCGGTGCAATCCATATCACTGAAGACGACGTCAGAGCACTGGGCAAAGATCCGCGAAAGACTGTGAGATGGCCGGAGAAGTATGGCGGCGGGTATATAGGCTTCGTGGAGTCTTTGCATATGTTGCACTGTCTGGACTTTGTTCGGAAGATGACTTGGGGTGAGCATTACGCTGGTGACAAGTATTTTCAGGAAGACGCATTTGGTGTTCGCAGACATGCTGGTAAGATACACCCAGACTTGACCGGAGGGTTGGTCAAAAGACGAGACTGACATCGCTGTGGCACTATAGACCACTGCATTGATATCATCCGCCAGGCACTGATGTGCAATGCGGACGTTGGGATCTTCACATATGTCTGGGTAGAGGGGTATCCGAAACCATTTCCCGATTTCGATGTTCAGCACAAGTGCAGGAGTTTCGATGTCGTGCTTGATTGGGCCAAGACAAATCAGGTGTCTGATGTTGTGCTGGCTGATTTGGACAGGAATGGAACGGAGGTGAGGGAGGGATTTCTTCGTTCATAGATCATATGCCACGACAACCGTCATGTCGAGAACGTTGCTGCTGTTGTATGACCACACCAGACGTCAGCACATTTACGTGCACGCTAGCCATGAGTCCCAGCTTGAATTCCAGCATTCAAGTTGGCGCCTTTGCGGATAAGCAGGCTCACTATATCCTGATCCCCTTTCGAGGCCGCGATATGTAAGGCGGTCTGGCCTCGATTATCTACCCCGTTGATCTCAGTCATCACCTTTAGTAGCGTCCGCATCGATGCAATGTGGCCGGCTTGGGCAGTTATGTGCAGCGCGGTCTGGCCTTTCGAGTTTCTAGTTGTCCAGTCGGCTTTACTGTCTAGCAGTAATTTGACTAGGTCGTCGTGGTCGTTCTGCACCGCAATGTGTAAAGCCGTGCGACCCAAGGCGTCGATGCAGTCCAGTGAGCTTCCACTTGCTACGAGTAATCGTACCGTGTCGATATGACCTCCGAGGACGGCACAGTGCAATGGTGTTGTCCTGACGGGAAGAACCAGAGATATTGGCTCTCCGACAGACTGACTTCTAGCACAAGATACGACTCGTCCTTCCGTCGAAGCATTGCTTTGTACTGCACGCAAGACTGCATCGTGCGGCTGGGTCGTACGTGAAGTGGAGTGGCTGATAGAGCCAGAGGGCTCCTTGTCTGAGATTTCGGCGATGGTGAGTTGGGCTGCTGTTCCTGCTTGAGGTGTATCTGCGAAGTGTACCTGATCAATGAAGAAGTCATCATCGAACTCGAGAAGCGCGGCATCCTGGGTAGCATCTATGGCTCTCGCAAAGTCTGATGTAGACGAGGTGAGATAGTGCTGGCCCAGACCAAATGGATCTGACTGTGGCCCATCACTTTCAGCGAAGGGAGGCACACTCGACGGAGGCGTCCTTATGCCGCAATCGACACCGGCATGAGATGGTCCGGCTGAATGCGTGCACTGTGCCTTTCCAGTCGCTGCTGTGGGTCTCGCAACGGCCTCATCATCAATCTGCTGCTGGCTTTTCGGTCTGGGTATGTCGTGATGTCGACACGAGTGGTCTTGCTGATCTGAGTAGTTGAATGTGTTCAATCGGCTCATGGAACCATGCCTATGGTTTCTTCCTGTTTGACATCATATCAGTCTCCAGATACTTACCTAAGTACCCGGAATAATGGCGAGTCTTCTTACGGTAGCGTCTTTGTGCCAGCTTGTTCTGAATCCGTCGCCGAGCAGCAGCATCCCCAACACTCTCCCATTCTTCTGCGCCTTCCGACCGCGTCAATGCTGCCATCCAGTAGTTGCTGGTGCGCAATGCGGCATTGAGACAGGCACAGGCAGCGGCAATCAGCCACAGGTTCGAGATGGTCGATCAAACGGTGTCGTCACCGCGGGGAGACCGAGACGCGGCCCATAATGTATACCCCCATGCTGGTCCCCGAGTCAGGCCTTGGGAGGCCACGCACATCCGATCCCATGGATCAGCAGCCGAGCCTTGATGTTGACTTTCGTTATCAATGGTCATGCACGTCCTGTAGCAGCTGCTAACATCCCACCCTGCAGATCCAGTTCCTTTCGTTCGTACAGCACCGAATACAAGGCCGCAGCCAAGAGGATCTTGGCCAAAGCCAAGCACTATAATGCCGCCTTGAGCCCTATGCGGTAGGTCACAACTCATGACTGCTACTGAGGAGTCTGTACTCCACGAATAAGAGATGGCGCTTAGCTAGAGTCTTAATGCATGCAGTGTGTTGGCATAGGGCTACCATTGGGGATCGGGAAAATTCCGACTTTCGAGGTGCTGAAGAGATGGAGCGCAAGAAGCTGTGGCGTCTTCGGAGACACGTTTCGCCCACGGCTCAGATATGAAGACTCGTCAGATCGGTACGCATAGATTTTGGACTGTCAGAGAAGGACCTCAGATGCTGGTGCTTTCTTGATGGCCTCGTGCCGCGGGGACGGTGAGCAACAGACGGAGACATGACTGGACCAGACACTATGTTCAATAGATCTTTTGACCCCTATCATGATATCGAACATTGGATGATTGGACTAAAAGTATGGTACCATCGCACCGCCGGCCTTATATACTCCGTCACTTAAAGATCGTTCGCTCAAGGCTGAGTCTTAGCCTCGGCTTGGCATTTACCTAACATGACCTTGGTTACCCATGGCACCAATGTACCTGCTTCTTCCTCACATCCCACGAGTACCTGCCGTCCGACTGCTCAAGCCAGCCGCCACCTTCCTGCAAGTCACGACGAGCAGCTTTGACCAAGTATGGAGGCTTGTATCGTCTGAAAACGTGTTACACCTGGTCGCAGACTCGTGTGTCCTCCCTGGGGATGACTGCCATCGACTCTGTGCTTCCACATCCACCACGAGAAGATACTCTTGAGATCAGACAAGAGCGAAACTTGACTACCTAGGTCGCGGTGCTTAGCTATGGCTGTTTGCCGACCCATCCGGCATGGACTGGCACCCTTAACATGAGGTAAATAGTTTCGGCAGCAGGCACCACCGATAGAGGACAATCGAAATTGCATCGCTGCGCACTGTCAGCGACAGGAGCGACTGCTTGACTGCTGCAGCAAGAGCGGCCGAGAGACAGCATTCGCACCTACCGTGCGAAGTACACCCTGTAGCAGGAGCGACCGACTGGTTTCCTGCTACAGAAATTGCCCACTCAGGCAGGTGCGACTGCCGTCAACCAGTGGCTCCTGCTGCAACGTAGAAAGTGCCTGGCGTGGCAGGTGCAACTGTCAATAGGTTGGACCTGCTGCAGAAGTGCTCAGCGAAGCAAGTGCGATCGAGGTTACCCGAATCGCTACTGCTGTAAAAGGTTTTTTGGGGCAGGTGCGATCGCCATCACTCGGTCGCTCTTGGTGTAGAAAGTACCCACTCGCATCTTATTGCACAAAGTGTCTTGGTCAAGACGAAGACTACGGCTTCGTCAGCGCTTTCGGGACTCTTTTGGGATGGCTAGGTGACTGACATGCTCGGTCCTGAAACCACGTATTAGATCAGATTGGGCCCTGTTGCCCTCACAATCAATCAATGCCGCGGCGACCTGCCTCGCATGGTCTGTTACGTCGACGTTGTGGCGGAGTGACCACTGTACACTTGGAGCGACTCTTGTTGTGAGCTTTGGCTTCAGTAACTTTCCAATCTTGAAGATCTTGTGACACCGAGTGGGAGAACGGGCCCTGCCAGAGTCTCGAAGCTCCCGCTCACCCAGGTTGTTCCGCAGCAGCAGCGAGGGGAAGCCGAGTAAGTAGATCCAGCCACTCAAACAAGTCGCGCTGCTGAGTCTGCATACATAATCTAGTCTGACCTGACTCAATCGAAAACGTCGCGGTTTGGGCTAGCATGACGAAACCCGAGAAGACCGCTGCAATCTTCTCTTCTGACAAGGACGCCGTTACGGATGTCTGTTCGTCAGGAGTCGCCCAGATCGCCTTCAGCTTGTCGACGCCATTGAGTGGATTGGTCCCGAATTCCGCCTTGGATGCTCTGGTGATGAGCAGATGAGCTTCGATTTTCTGAGGCACAGCAAAATCGTAGACGGCCCAGATATCGTGATCCAGATTGATGGGCTCAAGTTCCGCTGCTGCAAGTGGCTCAGAGATGAAGTGTTGATTGCATGGTCTTCGCATGGAGGGAAGTGAGCATGTTTGCGCGATATTGTACATGGTAGAGTACATTCTCCAGCGCTGCAAGCTCAAAGTGACTGGCAGCAACATGTTGTCGGGCGTCGATCTAGGATCGTGGGATGTCGGGTCCAGAATGCCATAGAGCGTGAGTGCCAGAGGGACCGAGTCTTCGCTGCTCTCTGCTTGCAGCACTGAACAAAGTAATTGTGCCCGAGACCGAGAATAGTCAACAGAGATGCGACTTGTGCTCTTCTGGCAAGTCTCAATCAGTCCGAGCAGCCCGTACACATGGTCCAGGGGTTCTGAACATGCCAAGCTACCGTAGCTGTAGATCAGGTCGATCAGGCTGTGGTTCATGGCTCGATGCCTTGATCGGAGGTCGCTCTTGTGGAGCAGGAGACGCTGCGCCGCGTAGAGATGCTTCATGGTCTGCTCCGGCAGGAAGTCATGCCTGCACACGAGGTGCAAGAAAAGCAGTTTTCTGAACTGTGATTCGTTCAGGCTATGCTCGCCACAAATGAAGACAGTATGGTTCGCCAAGATGACCTCTTGGACAATCCATAACCTACAACAGCATCAGTACTCACGCCCTCAAAAATGAAAAAAAGGCATACCGTCTCCAGTAGTCTTGGTTGAAGATATATTCCAATGCCGATCGCATCTGCAGATAGGCATGTGTCTGGGACAAACGTTTCTCCCACCGATTGACGTCCTCCAGCAGCGGCAGCATTGCGTCCGTCTCCCGAGATCCTTCCCCAAGGTACGCAAGCACTTGATTTGCAGTTCGATATATGTTGCCCATCAACGCGACTTGATGATTCCGTTCTGTCGGGTTGTCCTGATCAATGCTGATGGCGTCGATCCAGAGAACAGTTCGCTTCCCACGTCTCATCCTCTGCCGGGCATTCAGAAAGTGCCAGAGGTTTCGGCGTACCAGAAATGGTCGTCCATTGACCGTAATCTCGTGGGACGGCTCATCGTGTCCCCAAGTATATGAGACGGCGTCGAACCTGCCACGATATCGTTCCAGGGACGCAACGAATAGCTCACAGCATATTCCGGACGGTAATGGTAACAAGCGAAGAAGTCTGACAGTCTTGTAGTCCTCCTTCAAAGTCGTGTACAAAGGGTCTGTTGCATATACATTCGACAGCGGTGTGACACTGCCCAGGGAGCCACTCGTGACAGTGGCATCTGTCTCGAGCGGCACGTTGGGCACCATCGATATGCTCGTGCCTCTTATAGTACCACAAAGCTGGATAGGATGTGCAACGAGAAGCTGACTGTAAGGAAGCGAGCTGAAGCACGAGAAGACACCGACATGATTGCACGTCGTGACGGAAGTCCACGACTACAGAAGGCGGTGTGTCCAGCACGTGTACTTCACTGACCGCCTTGCAATGGGCGCCACAGGACTCACCGCTGGTACAGACGTCAACCCCACAATTCTGGTCTTCAGCCATTCACCGCAAACCAGCTCTGATGCGAGCAGCTAGGAACCAATCACATGAAACTGTCGACGCAGGTACCGTCCAATCAATGCCAGGGTCTGACCGGAAATGGCTGCTTCGCATCTGCAGTGGGGCCGTGTGCATGGCATATCGAATTCCTCGAGTTGAGAAGGCTGGAGGCGGCAGTCAAGATGACCCCTATGGGAGCTCGAAAGAGGCGTGGGCAAAATGTGACCGAGATCGCGGGTCAGGGGCGGAGTTCTTGGCATTATCGGCTCTCCTACGGACTTCGCTGCTGGTAGCTGACCGTGGGAGATCAAAGGCGGCGATGAACACTATCGTACGAACCACTCAGCATGCATCCCGGTCAAAACACCTCCGTCACAAGCACGGAGAGGCAACGATCACAAGTCGAAAAGGCCTTTGTGAGTCGCATACAAGGATGTATACAACAAGCTTCCATTACAATCCTGCTGAACCTATCCTTTCCTACATAGACCTTCAGCGTCTCAAAAACTCCCCAACCTCAAACCCAACCCTCCTCTTCGCCTTCTCCCAAAACTCGGCTTGACCCTCAAGCCCTGCTCCGCTACCACCATGACCCATTCGCACCACCACAGCACGACATTCAATCAGCTTCACGTCCACCCCTTGTCCAATTGCTTCAGCAGCAGTCGCCACGACAGCAGACTGGGGGACAACGCCTGAGCCTGAGCCGCCTGAATGTGGCGCCGAGCCAGAGCCTGGTGCTGAATTACCGCTATTGGGCGGCGGAGGTGGAACGGAGATGGATGGACGTGAGGCGCCGCTGCCAGCCTTGATGGGCTCGGTCTCTTCTGCGGTGCCGGTCGGGCCAGTAGATCTCGCAGCGTCGATCTCGGCAGTGCCGGTAGATTTCTCTGCTATGGCGCTCTTTTCTTCCATGTTCCCTAACGTCGTAGTCATGTGGTCAGCGTGACCTCCAGATCCACCTTTGATGACAATGCTGACATCTGGCCCAATACAGCCGCGCCACAGTGTTGCAAGCCATTGCCAATGTGCAAGTGGGGAGTACGAATCGTTGATGGGCAGAGTAATGGCGGCAGTGTCAACAGTTGTGAGTTGATAGTGTGGGACCAGGGCGATCGGAATTGGTGTTGGAGAACTAGAAATGGAGGTTGAGCTTGGCGACTTGCTCGCACCAGGGGTAGGCGGAAGTTGTTGGGTCGACACGATAGGAGGAGGATTAGTGTCAAACTTGCTGGGCGATGGAGGCGTCATCTCACTACTGGGTCGACTTGCGGGCGCGGCGGATGATGAGTGCTCACTCTGCTGATGTGGGAGCTGTTGTTGTACGATAGCCGCAGCAGGAATGCGTGTATATGGGCGATCCTCTCCATCGGTCGCTTTGGAGGTCGAGCCGTAAGATAATCGACCACCGACAGAAGGGCGCTGTTGGGTCGGGTCTGGCAGAGAAGGATGCTGACCATGAGGGATACGGTCTGCCTTCCCATCAACTTCACTTCCGCGTCGTTCTGACCTCACATCGGCGGGACCATCAAGTGTGACTGATTTTCGAGCTGATGAGGCCGAGGCCGTTGAGCCGGAGATCGATCCTGGTCTGAATTTTGTGGTGATGAATCGCCTCATCTCCTCACTGATTTTGTGCCATTCGCCAATGACGTTCAGCGTCTCAGCAATCGTGAGAGGATTTCTACCTTGCATGGCCGACCACACGCTGTAAGGATCAGGGCCGCCAAATATTCGGACTGCGAATTTGCCGTCTCTTTCGAGCTCCTCCGCCAGTGAGTTCGTCATGCTATACACAGTTGTCGGGTCCATTCCTTCAATGGCAACGACGGAGCCACGGACCTCGGGAGCTGGTGATGTTAAACTAGGCGCAGGCAGGTGTGGTGATATTTGGCTGAGTATCTTGACTTTGTTAAGTACCGGGATGGACATAATCATAGCCTCAAGTCCGGAAGTCGATGATTGGCTCGCGCTTGGCGTCGTAAGTGGTGGGAGCGTAAGACTGGGATCCCGTTTGTGTGCGTGCGGCGGACGAACCATTTGAAGCTTTGGCGGTGGTGGCGGAGGTCCTGCGGGAGCGTACATCGCATGTGGTGGTGGAGGGCCCGTCATGGATTGTCGCTGACCAGCATTCGGTGGTGCATCTCCTCGAAAGTACGTAGCCCTTGGTGAATATTGATAGGGAGGTGGCTCGCGCCATTCTCGTGTTGGGATATAGACTCCGTTGCCATCATAGCGACGACGCTTCATATCGGGACCATCACCTGCGCCCTCGGCGACCGAAGGATATCTTGCTCGAGGATCATGGTATCGGGGAGGAGGTGGTGGCCAGTGGCGCTCAGGGTACGACGGACGACCACTTTGCGGCGGCGACACCATAGCTTGCGATCCAGGTCGAGGCATTGTCACTGCTGAGCCTCGGGGCGTGGTCGGATAGTGATTCGACGAGTAGGGTGTGGTAGGAGGATTCATCGTCTTGCCGCCACACTTGACGCAATTACCTTGCTCGTCGACTTTGCCGCCACTTGGAGGACCCGAACCCGATGATTGACTGCTATAGCGGCCGTTGCGTCGAGGTTGGTAACGATAGTCGGGGTATTGTTGCGCGTGACGAGCCTTTTCTTCCTGTGATGAGAATCGAGTATCAGCACAATGCACTTTGTGTGTTCGGCTTTGACTTACTTCCGCAAGCGCCTTCCATTCATTTTTGGCATCTTCTGGCAGACGACTCCATTGTTCACCAATGATCTTGGATATGGCCGGATTAGGCAAGCCAGGATTCGCACGAACCACTGCTGCTTGTTGGTGCTGGCGATAAAGAATGAAGGCTTATTTTCTTTGTTAACTTGACACTTGAATTGTTGGGCCACGTAAGCTCACCATTGCGTGGTCTGGGTATCTTTGGTTCGGGCTGACACAGACAAAAACTGCTCGACCCATCCATGTGACCTATACTTGTTGGAGAAGAGGACCCCTCGGAATGATCGTGCGAAGCCATCGCCTGGTGTGAACGTTTCCGCGCGTCGAGATCGTCAAACTGATCCGGATGAACGAGGGGAGGAGGAGCTCTTGCGTCAGGCGACGCAGGCAGCTGCTGCGGAGGAGGGGAGGAGCGTGAGTGGGATGTTATATGAGGAGCAGCCGGCGGCAAGTGAGGCACGGTATTTCTTCTTCCATCATCGTTTATCGTACGGGCATCCTTATAAGGGTCCCTGACGATGTGATGATCAAGCAGCGAGGCTGCGCGAGATGTGCGGTATGGAAAGGGATCAATGGTAGCATCGGTCAGCAACGAATGGCGAGCGGTGATGCGGCGCCATTGCGAGGGCTGGTCCGAGATGGAGAGAGTCATAGCGCAGAGAAAGGAATTCTTTGGCGAAATGACAGGTGAGAATGCTCGCTGTTGAATGCTGCATGGACGAATAGAATAGAGTTGTAGCTGGCATGCTGATCGCTATTCGGTGACCATGGTCGATACAAGTACAGACGTGAACATAAGATGAAAGATGAGAGCAAAGCTCTGTGTAGAGAATTGGAACGGCCATGACCTGTTCGAAAGGCTGGTTCCCACTCACCGCAAGATAATGCTGCCTCTCGCAGGCACATTGTCGCGGATGCACCGTGCTCGACTGACGCATAGTTCCGAGTCCTAACAAAGAAAGCCCGTGAGGAATGCAGACCAGAACAAAGAGGGGCCCCGCGGATTGGCCACCCTTCATCTGCCAGAACGCGTTACCTTGACCCTGTCATGGAACAGTAATCCTGATGAATCTCATCGAATGGATGCTGTGCTGTGACGGCGGAGATTGAGGTGAGTTGAAGTTGAGTTTGCGACTGAAACGTCTATTCACGAAGCTGTTCAATCAATACAGCACAAAAGTGCACCTTCGACAACTTCAAGTTTGACGCAGTGGGAGTGGAGTCCATAAGTACCTGCCGAGACCAACCGGACTGAAGAACATCCGCAGAATAGCAAGCACGACGGGCGGAGATGGATTGATGGTGGGAAGGGCCTTATTGATGATGGGGATGCGTGAAGCAGCTGTTTTGTTGCGAAGCTGAAGAAGGTTGAGATTCCTCCCAATCCGCTTTCGCTTTCGGCAACGCTTCGGTGCGCTATCGAAATGTTCTACACACCACTTATCCTGTCAAACGCCTGTCAAAGTACCAACCCTAGCATGCTGCTAGCATCTCGAGTGTTCAGCTGTCCGTCTCGATACGGCAGTGAGCTGTCACGGGTTGCTACAGAAGGCATCGGCAAACAGTGCGTTTGGAAGTTCTTTGGGGTTCGTCTCGTCTCAAATTTGGCATATAGGACGTTACACAAACAACGATCTCTGTGTGAGAGGCATCCAACAGTGTGGTATCATAAGACTGCGTAATCTCGTTTCGTCTCGTCTCGTCTCTTCATCCGGCGAATACTCGTACATTTTGATCTACGCTGGCTGTGGCAAGCACACAGCGTATCTTTCCGCTGGTCGGTGCTTTCTCTTCCTTTTTGGCGCCATTGGTAGTCCCGTTGGCATCGCCGTTAGCCGCAGGCTGGACCGGCACATCTGGTGCCCACCTGATACTGCTCACAAAGTGTTGATGCGCTCCGTCAACCACTTTTACACACTTGCCTTCTTGAGACAGATCCCAGCAGCGGATGGTCTTATCGTCTGAGACTGATAGGAGATATCTGCCAGAAGGGTGAAATTGTAAGCCGCGAACCCAGTTGTCGTGCCCGACGAGTGTCTTATGACATGTGCCCCGATTGTCCCAAATTTTGATGATCTTGTCCCGGCCGCCGGTTGCTAGGAACTCGCCCGAGCTTGCGGTCGGAGGAGGCTTTTTGTATCCGGCTATTGACGCCAGATGGACGTACGCAGAGCTCGGTGCAAATGCAACACACTCCAAATAGTGCTCATGACCTAAGAATGTGATCTTCACTTCACCGGTGTTGGCATCCCATAGCCGGGGAATTTGATCGTTTCCGGCACTGAGAAGCCATCGGCCGTCTGCTGAAGGCGTGACTGATCGTACCCAGGCAGTGTGAGCCTTCAAGGTCTTTAAGCAGTAACCCGTCGTCACATCCCAGAGCTTCAGTGTTTGGTCTCTCGACGCCGACACCAGGATGTTGCCAGACAGTGGCGCGCCGGCAGCACCAGAAGGTACGAAGCGAACGCATGATATTGAATGATCGTGTCCTGGCAATGTGCGGGTGTTCTTGTATTCGTCGCTCGGATCCCACAGCTTGATGGTGAGGTCCGAGCTGCAACTTGCCAGCAGTGTTCCACCTCTTGGTCCGCCAAAATCAACATCTAAAACTGCTTTTGTGTGGCCCTTCAGAGTCCTTTCCAACTCGCCCAACTCCCAATCCCATATCTTGATCGTGGCATCTTCCGACGCCGATGCGAGTGAGGAAAAGATCGGGTGAAATGCAATAGAAGTGACGGGTAGCCTGTGTCCCTGCAGGGTGTGCCGAGCTGGTGCTCTCGGCAGCCATGTCGCTGGATCGACCTTGCGACTGGAGGACAATGGCGTGGCCGAGTCGACTTCTTGTTGCAGAGCCGCATTCCTCGTCTCCAGATCCAAGATTTTCTTCTGCAACCGTACAACTGATGTCCATTTCTTCTCTAATAACGTTTCGTATTTCTTTGCCGTGACATCGTCGAACGTATCGGCCAATTTTGATTCCTGCCGAAGTGCATTTGCGCTGTCTACCATGCCCACCGACAGCAAGTACGATATCATTGACTTGTGCCTGGGGAGAGGCGATTAGTTCAGGAAGCGGTTTGGGAGGTACCACGCATACTCACAGTTCATCTGCTTGTCGGGAAGTCAACAACTGACTCATGTTGGCCCAGAGGCCTCAGCCAGACCTGTGTACCAATTCCGACCCTTCTTGTCGTCTGTATCTGGCTATCCTCGTGGCTAGGCTCTCTACCGTCGATTCTGGCAGCGTAGAAGGAATGTCCAGGGCACGAGGCTGTTCGACAGTTGTGGTGGCTTCGTGGAGGCAGCCTGGCAGACAGCAGTACTCGAGGACCTGAGGTGTAGGGAACCGCAGTTGGTCAATTTGTTGCGACGGGGCACATTGCAGGGGTGGCCGGTGACATATGCGGGCAATCCTCAATTGACCGACAGGGATTCGCCTTTCGCCAAGTCCGTGTAAACATTGACAACGGGCCGTCGCTGGGTCATCGGGTACCCATAGCGGCTCACATGCGCTGTATACACACTCTACATTGCCACATCGTCTATTGCACGTACTTGACAGTGCTTCTGATCCACTGCAGGACTCGAGAACTAGAAAAGGGCACCATCGTATCGACAGGCGAACTCCTTGGCTAATGTAAACACGCGAAATCAAGCGACAGCCAGTTTATTATTTGCGCGCCGCGCGGATCGCGACCTCCCCACTACCAAACCACCCATCGTTGATATCGCGGTCCCTTGCGCTTTCCTTCCATCTCTTCGAGGCGCTCTGTGACAGCAAACACGATCGAACGATAGGTACGTCACGCAGCAACTCCCCGCATCATTCATCAGACAGCATGCTAACAGCACGTAGGAATAGTAACAGCACTACAGCCTCTCCACCCACCAAGGGAGCCAGGTCCGTCTTCAATCTTCGTCGCCTGTTCTCGACTCCCAGCATGGCGGAGCAGGAGGAGGACTTCTCTCAGCTGCCGCTACCAGATCGGTTCGCTCACAAGCTTTGGAAAGTACGAAAGGAGGGCTATGAAGAAGCAGCCAGGTTGTTCGAGAAATCCCCGGACGAGTCGGATCCAGTGTTCAGACCATTTGTCCAAGATGGCAGCATATGGAAGGGCGCCGCCGCCGATAGCAATGTCGCTGCTCAACAAGAAGGTCTTGGAGCGCTCTGTGCATTCTTGAAATATGGTGGTCAGCAATCTGCTTCACGATCGCGGCCGCACACGATTCAGCCCATCTACGAGAAAGGTCTGTCATCAACAAGACCTGCTGCCAAAGCCAACGCCCTCGAATGCCTCCTACTCTATGTCGAGATCGACAAACCTGATCTGGTCATCGAGGAACTCCTGCCAGCACTGGCAAACAAACAACCAAAAATTGTGGCAGCCACGTTGGCCGCCATCACTTCGATATTCCACAATTTTGGAGTCAAGCTTGTCAAGCCTCAGCCGGCGCTGAAAGCGCTGCCTAAGGTTTTCGGACATGCAGACAAGAACGTCCGCGCGGAGGCGCAGAATCTCACAGTCGAGCTATATCGATGGCTCAAGGATGCGCTCAAACCTGTGATATGGGAGGAGCTGAAACCTGTCCAACAGACAGATCTTGAGAAATTGTTTGAGAAAGTCCGCGAAGAACCACCACCGAAACAAGAGCGCTTCACAAGAGTCCAACAAGCAGAGATGGCAGCTGCTGAAGCCACTGCCGACGAAGTTGGTGGATCCGAAGTCATGGTCGAAGCTGAAGACGAGGAAGCGGTAGAGGTAGAGGCCTTCGATTTCGCTGAGCCGCAGGACGTTCTGTCCAAGGTGCCCGAGAACTTCAACGAAATGATCAACTCGTCGAAATGGAAGGAGCGCAAAGACGTACTGGACGACTTATTCAACGTCCTCAGAGTACAGCGGATCAAAGCGGGTGCGTGGGACGATGTCATTCGCGGTCTCACCAAGTCGATGAAGGACGCCAATGTAGCAGTGGTAACCGCCGCGGCAAATTGTATTGAGAAACTGGCTCTGGGCCTCCGCAAGGACTTCGCCAAATATCGATCGACGGTCATGGGTCCAGTCATGGAACGACTGAAGGAGAAGAAGCCTTCTGTGGCAGAAGCGCTAAGCGCCGCCCTCGATGCGACTTTCGCGTCCACCACTCTCACTGAATGTATGGAAGACATCATGAGCATGGTTGTCAACAAGAATCCCAATGTCAAGGAGGGAGTTGCCAAGTTCCTCGTTCGGTGTCTACGCACGACAAGAGACATTCCTTCGAAAGAAGAGCAGAAAACAATCGCCGGCGCTGGTACGAAGCTGCTTACCGAATCGGCGGAAACGATCCGTGCTGCTGGCGCGGAGGTTCTTGGAACTCTAATGAAGATCATTGGCGAGAGGGCTATGAACCCATATTTGGAGGGACTCGACGATGTACGAAAAACCAAGATCAAGGAGTTCTTCGACACTGCCCAGGTCAAAGCGAAGGAGAAACCGAAGCCGGTCGCTGCTCCTCCAAAAGCTGCTGCTACGTCCTCAGCGCTCGGAAAGAAGGTGGTCGGTGGCGGGAAGAAGCCGGTCGCCAGGAAAGCTGTAGCTGCTGCGCCAGTGGAGGATGCTGCGCCGGCCCCAAGGCCAACAGCAAAGGCATTAGCAAAGCCTGGCGGTGTCGCGAAGCCTGGGCTGGCTGCTCCGTCTGGTCTGAAATTAGGCGGGTTGAAGAAGACCAGCGCTGCTAGTCCGCAGCCTCGTCGAGTCATATCCCCTCCTACCAGTCTAGACGACGACGATGAGCCAGCGGTTGCATCACCATCCAAATTTGGCATGGGCCGTGGCCTTGCCGGCCGGCCCCTTGCCAGACCTGCTGCGATGCCGATGTCACCGCCTCCTGCGCCAGCAGCCCTTGGGATGAGTGCCATCGAGCGCGCCGAGCTTGAAGAACTAAGAGCTGAAAAAGAACGACTGACAGGACTGGCTGACAGCCTTCGAAGCAGTAACGCCAAGCTGACCGCTGAGATTACCGAACTACAGAACCAAAATGCCCAGCTCATCGAAGACCACACTCGCGACGTCCTCCAGATCAAAGCAAAAGAAACACAACTCACTCGAGCGCGTGGCGAATGCGATGTTCTACGTACAGAAATGGAGTCTATCAAGAAAGAGACAGAACGCTACAAGCGCGAGGTTAATCGCCTCGGCCGCGAGAGCATTGGTCGTGAACGTGACGATCTGAGCCGTGGTCGATCTACATATGACGACGACAACGCAGGCGGCATTTACGATGACGAGCCAGTCCGATTCACCGCCAATAGCCGCTCAGAAAGCAAGTCTGACCTCCGAAGTGTCCCTGGACTGCAGCGGACTGGCTCAGGCACGAGCAATATATCGTCTGGCCGTCCCGCGAGCGCCAAGCCCAACAACACAAGACCAATGTCTGGATTCACGAACAACAGTCTAAGTCCAAGCGATGAGAAGGAGAACGCCAATGGCTTCGAAAACGCAATGCTGGCGAGGCGGAAGATCAGTCCTTCGCTTGCTCAGCAGCCCCAGAGCGGCAGTATGAGTCCTGTCAGACCGCCTATAGTCACAGCAGAATCGGGAATTGGTGGCAGTACCGAGAATTGGAAGCGAGCGGCAGAGGTGACGAGTCAGTTGAAGGCAAGGATTGAGGCTATGAAGGTATGTTCCTCTACTAGGACGTCAACAGCTTTACATGGTGACGCGCTAACAACCTCACAGGCGAGACAACTACCACGAAATCAATAGCATGAGACTTTCCCACGATGCCTTCCTCCGCCGAAATCCTCATATATGCCGCCGCACCTCCGGTCTAGCGATCCTACCGGGCCCACTCAGTTTCAG
This sequence comes from Cyphellophora attinorum, assembly GCF_001299255.1. NCBI lineage: Eukaryota > Fungi > Ascomycota > Eurotiomycetes > Chaetothyriales > Cyphellophoraceae > Cyphellophora > Cyphellophora attinorum. Next base: position 206,037 of record NW_017253239.1, on the reverse strand, counting down.
GGGCATCTTGCTAGGGTCTTCACTTCATGACGGAATCGTCCCTGTCTGGATTACATGCTGAAGTACCGATCTCTGACGAGCCTAAGAGGCGAGACGTATTCTGGTCGATTGCTCTCATGAGGGACCTTGTTTGAATTTGAGTGGTAGAAAAGGGTCTGCACATACTACGACGACGAAACATCGTTTGAGATGACGATTTTGATTATCATGATGATACCCAAGATGCATAATACGATTGTCCATACCTACCTCACCTTGTCACCTGTCTTCTTTCCAGGCTCAATTGCTCCGATGTTGCCGTGGCTGGAGACTTCCTCACGCTTGCGCCACTGACCTTCGTGACGAGCAGAACCACGATGTCTTTCCATATCATGAATGTGAGAACATAAGGGCATCACTTTCCGCTTACGACGAATGAAGGACACTTGTATCAGTCGATCACCGCACGTCGAATTGAACGACTGAGGCAAGCGTTACACGATGGGAAGGAGCAACGCAGCGGCTTCAGGCTCAGTAAAAATAAAGATGGGAAGGATCGTGGGCAGCAATCGAGTATTTGAGAAAAGGAAAGAGAAGCCACAGGCACATGACTGAGAAGGCACCACCGACTAACGCAGTCAGAACAGTTGTGTGGATTTCATTTCATGTCATTTTGGAAAACGCTGCTAGGTAACACGACACGTTCGAGTCGTTCCGTGCGTTTTGTGTATGCTCGCGCCGTGGTTGCTGTTTGGCAGCAACTCGCAGCGAGTTGCCCGGCCTTGCGGCAGAAGCGCTTCGCGCTAAGAATGGCCGGGCATGGTTGTGATCAGACATCGTGGTCGGTGAGGACGACCGCAAGTCCGGCCCGAGCGAGAGTACCGCATCGAGCGCTGGAACATGGCCGAATCCAATCCCATGCCTTCGATGCCTTCCGAGCATGTCATCCGAAAGGCCTGTGCGTATACCTCAAGCTCAGCCAGAGGACGAAGCAGGCAACGCGACAGATCGTCAAGTCCAGACACGTCCACTTAGATCTTGATAGCCTGCTCCAACGCCTTCTTGCGCTTCTCGACCTTCTTGTTCGCCTTTTCGCCCATGATACCACCACCCAGTGACGTCGGTGATCCTCGTACTTGTTGGCGTAGCCCTCGTTCACAGCAGAAACCAGCTTCGACAGCTCGTTCTTGTCCTCGCCCTTGACCTCAGTCAACGCAACTACAGCCGCAGTCTTCTTGTGGACGACTGTGCCCAATCGCGCCTTGCCCTTGATGATCGCATATGGGACACCCATCTTTCTGCACAGAGCAGGGAGATATACAACCAGCTCAATGGGATCAACATCGTTTGGGATCAGGACCAGGCTAGCCTTCTTGTTCTCAATCAGTCCGACGACGTGGTTGAGACCGTACTTGACGGTGTAGGGCTTCTTTGAAGCATCTTCCTTCTTCTTACCCTCAGACACAGCGGTGGCTTCGGCAGTAAGACGCTCCTTCTTCTGTGCTTTTGTCTCTGGGCGGTACTTGTTGAGGAGCTTGAGGGCTTGTGCGGCGGTGTTGCGGTCGAGAGTCTGTTGGAACTGGGCGATCGCAGGTGGGACCTTCAGGCGCATATGGAGGATCTTGCGCTGGCGTTGGAGGCGGACATACTCTGGCCATCTGGGGTTTTGTGTTAGGCAATGGCGTGACAAGGTAGTGCCGTTGTGCTATGCTTACCTGACCATACGAGAGAGGTTACGGGGAGGCTGAACATCTTGGCCGATACCGAAGTTGCGGGGGCGCTTCTCGATGAGAGGGTTCTGCAGAGTTCTTGTCAGTATGCCGGGGCGGGGTTTGCGGCAACGAGAACGTCTTTGACGAGCTCGTCGCCTGCTGGGTAGTTATCTGAGACGTACCTTGGGAGCCTTCTTGGAAGTACCCTTGCTACCCGGGAAGGGAGCAGGAGCGGCTTTCTTTCCTTTGGGGGGCTGTCATTGAGAAAAAAGACGAATCAGTAAAAATGCATTTCTCGTCGGAAAACAAGAACACAGATTGTGTGAAGGGTCTTTCTGAACTCTAGCGAGCATCTGGATCTTGACGCACGAGCAGGAAATCGTTGTCTTAGTACTCTGTTACCGAGCACAAGGGAACGAGATCCTGCTTGCGTGCCAAATTCCAAGACCTCCAGCCAGTATGATATTTCGGATGTGCTGGACATTCATTGCGACCCCGAGAGACATGGGCTATGCCGGAGTGCTCAGTGAAGAGTTCCGACAAAGGCCAGTAGGTTTCTCAGTTTGTGTAGTCGCAAAATGTTCGCAGCGAGTTGCAGTCAAGCCATAGCTCGTTACCGAGCATACTTGTTGACGCAGGTTCGGGTGATGGATGCGGAGGCGATCTGGTTGCTTACCATGGTGACTGTGTCGACGGAAAGCGTAGGATGAGGATACAAGGGCAAGAATCTGAGCGACGACAAGAACAACTGCGCTTGAGATGCGGTCGTGGGTTTTGGCTCTGCAGTGTGGATGAGCAAAAAAATCTTGGCAATGGGTTTGACGAGCTAGCCGTTTTCAGAATCACGGACCGACGATAGCTTTGAGTGACGCCGGATGACAAGATCCCGCAGCGCCGTGGGCATTCAGCCTCCTACTATTCGAGGTCTGTCTTCAGGCGACCAAGTCGCTGTTGATGTTCTGGAAAGGACATTGTGAGGTATGATCTCATCTACATCTATTTCACACCATTGCTATGCCCAGCGTTCGCTTTTTGCATAGCCAAATAATATGCCTCCGCAGCCTCAAGCGTCCTTACGTTGGCTCCGAGTTTGTTCATCGTCTCAATCCACTCATCTTCAGGATCACTGTCGAAAACAATCCCACCGCCAGCTTGCAGGTACGCCACATCGTCTTTCCAGACCATCGTTCGCAGAGCAATGCAGGTGTCCATAGCCCCTTCCTCAATCCTCGTGCCATCCGGCGAGACCTGCGAGAAACCAAAGTAGCCCGCCGCGCCAGCATACACTCCTCTCTTCTCTTTCTCGAGCTCGGCTATCAGCTCCATAGCCCGCACTTTCGGCGCGCCTGAAACCGTTCCAGCTGGAAATATGCTCCGGAAGGCAGTAAATCGTGTCTCGCCCTCTCGCAGTATGCCAGACACCTGGCTCACCAGGTGCTGTACGTGGCTGAACTTCTCCACAACCATCAATCTGTCCACTCGCGTCGAAAGCGGATCGCAGACTCGATTGATATCGTTTCGCGCCAGGTCAACCAGCATGACGTGTTCAGCTCGGTCTTTTATACTGTTGCGTAGCTCATCTGCTAGCTGCTCATCCTGCTCGGGATCTTGGCCTCGCTTGACCGTGCCCGCAATAGGATGGGTGATGATACGGCCGGCTTCTTCTTTGACGAGAAGTTCGGGTGACGCACCGATTATGCTGAAGTCTTCGCAATCGATGTAGAACAGATATGGTGATGGGTTGACTGTGCGGAGGTGTCTGTAGATATTGAAGGGGTGCAGACTTGTAGGCCGTGCCACTCGGTGTGAGGGAACGCATTGAATGATATCTCCTTTCGTGATGTGTTTCTTTAGTGTGGTCACATGGCGTTCGTATCCTGTCTGTCCAATATTCGACGTCGCTTTATTGCCGGTCTGTATCGGTCTTTGCACAGGGATGGTATATGCTCATCTTGAAGCGTCGCGATCGTCCGGTCGAGTATGGCGCTGGCTTTTGTATATGCTGTCCGTAGCTGCTCTTCTGATCCGCTTTCCGGCACTCTGACGTATGTTATGACCTTGCATACATTGAAGAAATGGTCGAATGCTACGATCGTGTCGTACAGCATGAAGAAACTTTCTGGAAGGTTCAAGACGTCTTTCATGGGCCTGGCTGTTTTGGGTTCAAAGTACCTCACACAGTCGTATCCCACATATCCGATCACACCGCCAGTCAGGGGTGGAAGCTGCAGAAATGGTACTGAGGCCACCCGATACTGTGCCAGCTCCTCCTCGAGTTGTGGTAATGGGTCGCCCTCAATGCCATGTCCCGGACCCGTCTTCAGTACTTTCAAAGGATTTGCGCCCACAAAACTGTAACGACCGATCGTGCCTGTTGTTGCGGCACTCTCATATAGGAACGATAGCTTGGCGCCTTGCGACACTTTGAGATATGCTTGTGTGGGCGTGAAGAGGTCGGCCTTGATTTGCGCACATAATGGCACGAGGTTCGGCGGATGTGGCGAGTCTTTTGACTTCTTCAGTATGTCGGTCACCTGCTCGAACGAGGGCTTGATCTCGGACTGCATCGCATCAGTGGCTTTGGTCAATGTGTGCGACCGTACTGAAGCACTTACCGCGGGAAGCATGCTGTTTATAGGTTGTCGGTGACAATATCGCTTACCGTTTGGTCCGCAATTCGCAAAATAGCGGGAGGCCTGATGCCTATGCCTGAGTACCAGACGTCTCCGCAGAAATCCTAGCGACCCGACTTCGTGCCCAGCACTAGAGTGGGAAAGATCATGGAATCAGAGTCATAACTTTGAACATGCGGCGGCGAGGTCCTGGAGTTCTTCTCGCATGCGGGGACGTTGAGTTCTTGCCCTGAGAGCTTAAATTGTCGCTAAACGCGAGCCTAAATCGACCTCCCACGCGTTGGTCCGCCGCCTAAAATTACGTAGCGAGCAGGGATTCGAGCCTGCGGCCATGTGCTTTTCCCAGCCACCACATGCAACTTTCCTGCGCAAGTTTCGAGCAGGCTGCGTTGGATCGTCCAAGTGAAGATGTGTCGAAGACTTCAATTCATTGCGATAACCAGAACAGCCTAATCTAAAGTCACGCGCCAGAAGTGAATCATTCAAGTGACAACCACCGCGCGCGATGTATCCCAACGAACTGTCGCAAGATGTGACACGCCCGTCGTCTGGCTGGACCAACGACTCTACTTTTGCCGACAGTGCTATCAGCATGGGCACGGCTACGCCGAAAAACTTCGAGGATGATTCGATGCAACTCCGACCGCCCTCTTCGTCCACGCCGTCCCTGTCCGAACGTCTGACTGGACTTGCTGCCCTCGCTTGGGCGGTTGAACAAGATGGGTATATTGAAGACGCTACAAGGAACAAGATCTGGAAGTCGCTTTCGCGTGTCGAGAATCTCCTGGAAGACCGAGATGAGGTCCCTGAAGCAGATTCCAAAGGAGCTCCAGAGAATGCTGAAACACGAGAGATCGCCAATCAGTTCAGTGAAGAGGATGTCGCACAGCTTGACCAGATCCACCAGCACCTCACAACAACCGTGGCTGAGATGCGACTTCGCCAACAAGAGCAGCACCATATATATGAGATGGCCGTTCGGAGGCTAGACGACATAGCAGGCACATGCGCTCGACAAAAAAGGCGGATCCAGGAACTCGAGACTGAGGTTGGAGCGCTAAGGACAGAACACCAGAAATTGTATCGCGACAGCGAGGGCTTCCAGCAGCATGCTGAGCAGTTGACTGCAGAGCTGCAGCGGAGAGACGTTGCGCTGCAAGCCATGTCAAGTGCAGTCGCCGGCTTGGACGGGTGGATTTCGACCACTTTGGCTCCTAACCAGCGTGCGACACGACTAGACCTTCGGACACGCGGTCGGGGAAGGTTCAAGACACATTACTATGTCGAGGTCCCTATCGACACTTCGCCAGATGATGGTGTGGACCCCACCGTGGAAGCTCGAGAATTGCGTGACGGCATCACAGCATGGGTTCGAGGCTTTCGGGACGTGGAATCGGCATCCCTGGACGCAATAACCGTCAGTCACGACGTGCACCCGCCGCCTGTATTCGACAACAGGACAGTCTCGAGTAGCGTGGAAGATTCGATGCCAGATGTGGAAGAATGGGGTGACTTCCAGACCGCTTCGACCGCTAACATGTTATTGAGGTGAAGAGCGTTCTGATGGTGAATGGAGCGTATTACAGAGGCAGGCGATTTTCATCTCTGGAACTTGATGACGGCCACCTAGCATATTTTAGAAAAGACACATGGATACTCGGTGTATGCATACCTGTGAGGCCAAAGAGAATGCCACTCTCATACTGTCTGCATCCCAAGAAAGTGAATGCTCGACGGCTGTCGAGTCCCCGTTCAGACTCGAGGCTGCATCATTGCTGACCAGGTCTCTATCTTTGATTGCATCTCCATCCCAGCCGGACGCAGGGGCTTGCCACGAAGCCATCAGGTTGTAGCGGTGTTCAGCATTCCAGATTCGTAGATCAGCGTAGCTCGCGCCTGCCAAGCAAAACCCGTCGGGCGAGTAAGACAGCGCTTTCAGAGGCTGGCTGTAGCCCAAGGTGAGCTTGCAGAGGGTTGTGATATTGTTTTGTGTTTCGCTATAGCTCCAGGCTCTGATCGTGCCATCGACGGAGCAAGTCGCAAATTCAGTTGTAGACAGAGCTTGTCGGCCCTTTGCAAGGCGTGGCCGGATTTGTAGACCTGTGATGGGAGCGTGGTGCGCCTCGTGGACAAGATCCCGTGACGGTAGCCAAATTCGTCCACTCTCGTCAGAAGCTGCCACAATCAAAGATTCGTTCGCGCTTTGCCAGGCGCACTTGACAAAGGCCCAATTCTCGTTCCCCGTCGCGGAATTCGACCAAAACTTCTGTTCCACCTCAAGCTCAGCGTAAGCTCGCAAATGATATACAACCCGGCCACCAGAGGCGCAAACAAAAGCCTGATTCTCGAACACGGCGCAATCGATATCTTCCAGTGTTTCTGGAACAGTCACTGTGAGGGGGTATTGGTTCATTCCTCCTCCGGCTGAGATGCTCCACTGCATTATTGTCGATTCTGTGCTCGCGTCGCGCGAAACTCCAACAAGCCGCGTGCCATCTCTCTGCCACTGCAAGCGCATGACGATGCGTTGTGAGGCGCTCAAGATCTCGACTAAGCCAAAGCTGCTTCCATCGTAGACATGAACCTCGCCGCCAGTGGGTGTCGACACGGCAATAGCGAGCATCGCGCCGGATGGCGCCCATGCAACAGCTGTGACGCAAGTTTCGCTCGGGGGCGGGATTTTGATGAGTTCCTGAAAAGTGGTTGGAGGACTCTGCGAGGATTCTGGCAGCCTCCACAATCCACATACTGTGTCACTACGACCGGTGAGTAGGCTCGTATCGTTTGGACGCCATAGGACCTGTGCCAGATTCGTGTAATCGAGTCCAAAGATAGTCGTGGAATCTGCGAGGTCTGTCACCTCAGCTGGTTCGACTTGCACGGCACGACTTTCCCCGTTCACCAGGGTGTGTAATATCACAGGCTCGGGAGGAATTTCTCTTTGCTGCTCACCATCGGAATCGACATCCATGCGATCGTCGCCATGAACACCATTGATTGCGGCAGCTATATCCTCTGGACCAGGAGGCTCGGTCGCGGAAGGTGATCGACCATCGTGAGAGGCTGGGTGCCCATTGGGTGCATTTAATTCGATGTTGGTGACAAGAGTGGTGCTGGTTGGCGCTGGTTTGCGGCCAACAGATCCGTTGCGTTCACTTGTGGGAGCAGCAGTCTTTCTACTTTTCTTTGGAGCTGGCTGGGGCAACAATTCCGAAACCCCGTTTGGCGGTGCATCTCGCTTCAGAGGCACAAGAGAGGCCGGCGGAGATGGTTGCGGACCCGTAGATTGTGGTCGTGCGCTGTCTCGGACTTCTTGCACAGATCTTTCGCTCTCAGGACCGAAAAAAAATCGTGATGGACTCAATTCTCCTGCAGGACGCCCCTGCTACGGAGGGGTCAGGACCGGGAATTCTTGGCAGGATCGAAGCAGCAGACTTACCTCATCTATTGTTAACGACAGGTGATGATAGCGCAGGCCTTTCTGGACAAGATTGATCAAAGCTCTACCTTTGATGTGATGCGCAAAGGGGAGTTGTTCGGCGTCGACGTTCCAGTCGCGTTGAAGCTTGACTGCAGCCTCGCCATAGCCTGGAAGGATCAGTACAACAATAACTTTTGCGCTAAACCCAAAGGAAAGAAGTACCAGCTTCTTGAAGATATCTAGAAGCACGAGGTCAGCTCTTGTTCTTGAGCCGGAGAAACGGTCTCAAGGCACACGAACCTCCATATAAGATAGTTGAGTTGATCTGAGTTCAATGGTGGCGGCCTCGTGGAGGTCGTTGAAGGGGTCTCAGGATCCATGGCTACATGCCATGCTCGAGCAGGGCACGAACCCAAGGGTGGAACCAAAGGAGAGGCGTTGAACGTTCCCGATCACTGTCGCAATGCAGCGATAAGTGCTAGCTTGCGATACTCGAGTGTCGGAATCAATACCTTGTTAGTGAAGGCGACGGGGTCAATGGTTGGCGCTCGGGGATGACTGGCGGAGAATGGAGAATATCCTGAGCTTTGCGGGATCTTAAACTCGGGAAAGGTGCAGAAATGTTTGCGCAACGGCTTTCGGCGCAACCTGATGGGCAGACGCGCGACTGCACAGATCAATGAATACTAGTAGACGCGCTGCAAGATCGTGGATATAAAGACAAAGTAGAACGATGATTTCGATATGAATGAACAGAAACGATGAAGTCGTGTTTCGATTTCGAACAGGGCAAGGTAGGCCAGGGAGCGGCCTCGAAGCCAAGATGCGGCCTGCAAAGACTCATCAGAGGGAACCGTGGAGTCGCCTGTACTCTTGGGGTCTCGTTAAAGATCGGCCAAAGTTTCAGCCTCCTGGTGTAGATGATGCGCACGAGTCATTGGTGCATTTCTTCAATGCTGTATAACGAATGCCACCATTCTAGAGGCCGGACTGTATGCTACTACACGGGCATAGGCATCAACGCGCCTTGCATGATCCTCCGATGCTTGATGCGATACCACGCCACGTGTGCGCTACGGAGAGATGCCGATGCAGACACTCGCCCATGAGCCATCGGGCAGTCCTACATCACTAGACCTTGGCGATGCTCCTACAGGGCTGAAGCGGGCGCCTGTCGGAGCTGTCGGCGCACGTGAAGCACTGCAGGTGCCAACAAGGCTTTGGGCCGCATGACAGCGTTTGTGCAGGTTCGTTTCCCGTCTTTGATCTCGTCGTAGTGTTGTATCGGTGGGCAATTGTGCTGATCTGTCGCATCCTCGCTCGCCTCTGCGTCAGCTCTTTACGATCGCATTGCATAAGAGGTCGCAGACTGCTCAGAGAATGTCACCAAGATCGAACCATGGCTAGTTTCCGATTCAACATTCCGGATTTCACCAAAGTACTTCTGCTGATCGACATCGCAATATGCGTCCTCTACACGCTCGCGCGACTGAGGCCTTTCTCGAATGAAGCCGGCACGCACGCGTCCGATGTCCCATACCTTGCGCTTGTTCCGGCGAAAGTCGTCTACTATCCATGGACTCTTTTGACCACCACCTTCGTTGAACAGAACCTGTTCAACTTCCTCATCAATATCGCGACAGTCCTTTTCGGCGGTCGATACTTTGAAAGAGCATGGGGAAGTCGGGGCTTTGCGATGACCGTGCTCGTCACCTCACTCATACCAAATATCCTTATCGCACCGCTATACTGGGCATGGGGCGCCATCATGGGAAATCCAGATCGCCAGTTGACGCCGTGCACGGGAAGCATCACACTGCAAGCGGCGTTCATCGTAGCGTTCAAGCAACTTGTCCCTGAACATACTATCAGCATTTATAAGGGCATGATCAAATTCCGAGTCAAGCACTTCCCAGCCATATTTCTTCTACTCAACACCGGTTCAGGGCTTGTCCTCGGCACTGACACAGCCTTGGTCTTCGCCTGGCTCGGTTTCCTCACATCCTGGATCTATCTACGTTTCTACAAAAAGCAGCCAGACCTGACCGGCACCAGCACGAATATGAAAGGAGATGCCAGCGAAACCTTTGCATTTGCGACGTTCTTTCCAAATGTCATGCAGCCACCAATTGCTGGCCTGACGGACAAGATCTTTGAGTTACTGTGTACGATCAAGCTCTGCACACCCTTCTCGGATGAAGCAATAGAGTTGTCAAACCAACATGCGGCGAATAGAGGCGACGCAGGATTACCGACCTTTGTCAGACAGCCACGAGCCGGTATGGGCATGAGCAAAAGAGAGGAAGCAGAGCGGCGACGAGCTCTGGCATTGCGTGCACTTGACCAGAGGCTGAACGCGGCGCCTAGTCAGGCAAAGCCACCGGTCTCGGTCACGCCGTCTCTCGCTGCTGGCGCTGATCAGCAAGCCCTGGGACAGACGGACTACAAGCCGGATGACCACTAGTACATAATTTAAGTCGCCTGCGAGTAGAGACACGTTCAACGACGTTGCTTTTCACCCTCTGTTATTTCTGCACTGATCGTCTCGGCGAGGGCCGAAAGACATGCCTGCTGGGTAATCTTCGAATGACGCATGCTCCTGCGGCGATCGGTCCCGATGAAGCAGCTCGATCACGACAACCCCACAAGTGCTCGAACCTCATCTCATTCAAGCTCCAATCATCTCAGCACGCCTACATAGCGACCTACAATCATCCTGCATAACGCAGGTACATCTTGCTCTTCGACAACCTTGCTGACCCTTTAGCTTCTCCCGCAAGCGTTCTGAGGTAGGTGCCATGCAGAAGTCATCGTCCAAGTAAGTTTTCGCAACTCTAGCTCATGCATATATACACCCGGCTTCGCGCCGTGCCATGCGACTTCACCGTGGAAGTCACGATTGTATCAAAAGGTCAGCACGTCTTCGCAAAACTTTTTAGGCTACCTCTACCGTATCTTTCATGATGAAGACTACATCCCTTGCCCTAGGGCTTGCGAGCTTCCATTTCGCCGCAGCTCAACTGTACCCAAATCAATCGCCACTCAATCACACGTGTGCACTCAAGGAACCAGTGCTCTCTTGCTCCGCGGGCGCAAATCCATCCGAGACGGATACATGCTGTATGTATCGTGGCACAACTCCAGGCCAGATGATGGCTAGTCACGATTCGCGCACTAACGACCATAGGCACTGAAACGTTTGGCGGACTACTACTTTCCACGCAGTGTAAGAGAACATATTCAAACATGTTGTTACACTACTGATACATCCAACAGTCTGGACTATATATACAGGCCGCGAAGCCGAAGGCCAGCTCCTCCCACCCAAACACTGGGGTCTACATGGACTCTGGCCCGACTTCTGCAACGGATCGTACACGCAGTACTGCGATCTCACCCGCCAGTACGACCCCGATCCTTCGCCAAACACCACTACTGGAACTCCCAGCGGCACACCGGTCCCACCCTGGCACGGCGTGTCTATCGACGTGTGGATCGAGGAATTTGGCCGGGAGGACCTCATTGCTTGGGCCAACGAGTACTGGATCGCACAGGCGCAGCCCAATACTGAGCTGTGGGCGCATGAGTTCAGCAAGCACGCGACGTGTTTCAGTACATTTGACGTGCCCTGCTATGGGCCAAAGTACGTGGACCACGAGGAGATTATCGATTACTTCGATACCGTGATAAAGTACTTCATGCAGGTCCCGACTTATGAATGGCTCGAGAATGCGAGTATTGTACCCAGCAACAGCACTAGCTATAGTCTCAGCGACTTCCAAGGCGTTCTGACCGATGCGTATGGAACTTTGCCATATGTTGCTGCTCAGGACCCAGGTACAATGAGACTGCCGCCGGGAAGGGCAGCTCAGACAGTGGCAGAACAAGTCTGAGCGAGGTCTGGTACTTCAGTCATGTAAGTGCTCAATCATCTTCCGGCCGTAGCGCACTAACACGATCATCACAATAGACGCTCGGCAGACCGCAAGATCACACCGGAAGTAATATTGCCAAAGTCAACTCCACCACAAAGTCGAACTGCGCAACGACTGAGGGCGGCGTGTGGTACTATGAGAGATCGAGCGGGAGCGAGAGATCTTGAAGCTCGCGGAGAAGCGGCATAGGCATTCTACTAAGCCGGCAACAAGAGATTCTGGAGCTCGCGAGATGGAGCATAGACACCCTACTAAGCCGGCAGCAGTGGTCCCGCGGCCATTGCCAGTATTAGAACGCTTGTGTCTTCTTGTCCTCAAGCCCTGCCATCTCCTGACGTCCGATCAAGGCAACACTTTTGCTGACAATAATACGATTGCAACTCTTGACCGACTTCGTAGTGTAGCACATATTCGAGGCGACACGTCACCCGCCCGGCTGCCTGGTCCAAAGAACACATACCTTTTCATTCTCAGCTTTCTCTGATCAAACACACTCTTGAATCTGACCAGTGCTCTCCAGCTCTGTTGCTTCACCGCGTCCGCTTTATTGCGACCCCACGGCAGTTTCACTGACCTCGAGATGTCCACCACATTGGATCAACCGTCCTCTGTGACCGAGCTCGCATTGCTCAGGGTGCCACTGTCTGCCGGCGCGTCATCTCCCATTGCTACGCGAACCGATGTCTCTGCTGTCAAAGCTCCCATACGTGCTGGTCTGCTCAAAGCAAAGAATGCTATGCAGGACTTCTCAGGAGAGAGCTTTGCCTTTGCGATTCTCGAGGCTGATGAGGAGAAGAAATTTGAGAGTTCGCAACTTCAAGCACATTCACAAGGACGAGAAGAGGCAGAGACAGAAGGAGAGGCAGCAAACATGATTTTGAAGGAGACTGTCGACGTTCTTATCATTGGTGGCTGGCCATCTGTCGACTTCCACGTCAGGACATGGCTACCAAGTCCAGAAAATCAAGCACTTCTCGTCGAAATCGGCAACTCTGGCGCGACGACCAGGTGGATGTGGCATGTCGATCGCCGTCGGGAGGACCTCGAGGGCCTCCTGACGAGTGCTGCAGCATCCAGCCCTGGAGGACTTCACCTCCATCGTTTAGTCATTGACAACCCTGAGATGATGGAGAAGGCAGAAGTTCTGCTGGCAGACCTGCAGGGAGGTGTTGGAGTAAGGGGAGTCGTGTCGGCATGGCGTATCGATCCTGGCTACTGGGCAGAAGGAGAGACAGATATGAGAGCGAACGCAGGGGTTGATGCTGCGGAACTGGTCATTCTTCTCAGCACTGGTATGGATGACGAAGTCGACAAACGTGCCGGAGACGTCATTAATCAATTCGTTGGATTGGCAGTGGATTCGACCAGCAGAGTCGGAACGATCATGAACATATGAGGTAGAACTCAGTCAGATTCTCCCGTCCTGACAGTCCCTGTTCAGACCGGATGACGCAAAGGTGAAGAAGGCAACCACCCCGCAGGAACACGAACGGGGCCCCCGCCTTCCGCCTTCTTTGCGCCCTTCCGAGTACGATATCGAGGTTCCTGCGGAGATGTGATGTAAGTGCACAGGTGCAGGCCTTTGCCTTTGTATGGCTGATCTGAGACTATCATGGCGAGCATGCTGCCGTCGCGGCCCAGTCTGATTACAAGACTGCATATATATTCGACCCCCATAACTCCCGTTGACAAAGAAGTGAAGTACTGGCCCAGGTCCCCTGATCTGTCACTTCCGTGATCGAATTCGAACTCCTCGAATTATCTTCCGCACGGGAGTTCACGAACGCTTCCATTTCTCATCAAAACAGTCACCAACGTGATGGCCACCAAACCCACCTCACCTCACACAACGACCTTGCAAGCCACATGCCATTGCCACACCTTCTCCCAGACCCTCACCCTCCCCAATACAGCCTTTCCCCTGAAGTCCTCCATCTGTCAATGCAACACCTGCCGACATGTCACGGCCCAGCTCCTCTCCACCTTCGCCGTCATTCCCGGGCCCCTCCCCGACGCATGCTTCTTCACCCATCTCGCCAAATACGAGTCTACTAAGGGCTTCGAGCGCTGGTTCTGCCCGGTCTGTGGCGCGAGTGTGCTGAATGTTGAGCGGCGGAAGGGCGGGACGGAGGTCGCGGAGTGGGAGTTTGCCACTGGCGTGCTGGAATTTCCGGAGCAGGAGAAGTTGGGCAAAGGTCCGCTGGACGGACGCCTGAGTCGCGCCCTGATGTGGGTTGCTGATACGACAGACGGCGGAGCGGTAGGGTGGGTCAATAACGGGAGGGGCGGAGAAGGACTACCTGGTGGGAGGTTCATGAAGGGCCGAGACAGCGAGACTATTTCAGACACCACAGCAATGGAAATGATGGTCAGCAACGCGAAGGGTCTGGCATCGAGCCCAAAGGAAGACGATGTCCTCAGAGTTCACTGCCACTGCCGCAGAGTTCAACTTACCATCCATGCACCATCTCCTGCTGCCAACCCAAAGGACTCCTCGGCAGAATTCTGCGCATGCACTTCTTGCCGCAAGTCCAGCGGCTTTGAAATCACTTCCTGGGCGCACGTCGCTAAGGACAAAGTCACCACTACCGATGGTCGACCGCACACAGAGATTCTAACAGAGCTGGCCCACTATGAGAGCTCCATGGGAACACATAGATATTTCTGCAAGACATGCGGAGCGACCATAGCGTACGATCGGGACGATCTGAAGAGGCTGGATCTGGCGTTGGGTCTGATGGACGATGGGAAGGGAAGCGGACGATTTGACGAGTGGTTTACATGGAACCCGGATGGCGAGGGCGTGGCGTACATGGAGGATGCGAGAGACAGGGGATTTGTTAGTAGACTGGCCGAAGGTGTTGGAAGAGATACAACCAGAAGGGACCAGGGCCGGCGATGACGGAGTCCCTCCAGGGTAAGGGGAAGACTGGCTGTGTCTGCAGAACAATTTGTTGTCTTGAAATGGGTATCGCTATAAGCGTCCAGCTAGCTGATATGAGCATAGTGACTTTTTGATACAACCACTCTGTCGTCTGTCGCATCAGATCAGCGAAATCGAAGAAAATTAAGCGCCGAAACGCTTCTCGGCCGCCTTCCAGTTGATGACGTCCCAGATGGCCGCGAAGTACTCGGCTTTCTTGTTCTGGTACTGGAGGTAGTACTAGGCAGGATCGTTAGCCGGACGCAAGGCACACACATATCGATTGGAGTTTTGTGGTCAACTTACAGCATGCTCCCAAGCATCAACGCCCAGCAATGGCTTGTATTGTCCCACTACGGGATCCTGGTTTGCATAAGTCTTGATGCCGACCTGGCCAGTAGTGTTGTCCTTGACAAGCCACGCCCATCCGCTGCCCTGGATGCCGGCTAGTGCTGTGTTGAACTGCTTCTTGAACGGCTCCAGACCGCCGAACGTCGCATCGATGGCTTTCGACAGTGCCCCAGAAGGAGGCTCGCCACCGCCCTGGTTCTTCGGTGCCAGGTTCTCCCAGAAAAGACTGTGGTTGGTGTGGCCTCCGCCGTGGAAGTTGATGAGTGGTTGTAGAGATATTTTGGTAGCAATATCGTCCTTTGCTTCGGCGGCGGCATACTTGTCTGCGGCATCGTTGTACGAATTTACGTATGTCTGATGGTGTTTGCTGTGGTGGAGTTCCATAATCTGACCGGAAATGGCGGGCTCGAGGGCGCCATAGTCATCTGGGCGAGGCAATTAGCACGGGAAGCGGTTGGAAGAGCAACGTGCTCACATTTTAGGTCAGGCAATGTAGCCTTGGTCCGGATGAATGTTCGGTCTGCAGTAGTGATAGCACGCAAGCCGTTCGATGCGCCAACGGCTCGTAAGGTCGTAGGTCGGGCGGCGGACTTGAGAAGAGAAGCCATGGTGTCGGCTTGATGGGCGTTTCTGGTGTGTTGATGGAATGGGTTCCTATCGCAGCAGTGTGTCGTGTACGAACAGAAACGCTATATGATTGGTATCTTCCTGGTGAAATAGCAGGAAGCTCACTGCATCTACGGATACACTGGCACCAGAGACTCGGAGTCGGAGAAGCAGCGACCCCAGGAGTTACGTCATTTCAAATAACAAAGCTTGGCGAATATTCTCCAAGGGAACCTTGAATGCGGCCAGGCCAGGCGCCTGAGCAGTTGTCGAGTCTTTCAGGGCTACAAAACAAAACATGAGGTATGGTTGTAACGGTTGATTCGACAATCCTGGAGGGACAGACTGCGTCGGCGGGTTGTGAGTGACAGTGCGAGAAGTGGCGGGTGTTGTCCCACGGCCGACCATGTCATCTTCAGATGAAGCAGAAGGTGAGACCTTCCAACTTCGAGATTACGATCAAGACACCGACGATGAAAGACCGAACAAGCGCAGGAAGACTGCCGCAAAGCCGTTATGGAGCAAAGGCATGAGTTTCGTCTCCTCCACGGTATCGGCTGCAATTGAAGGCAACAACGAGGAGGACGAAGACGAGCAAGATGTTGATGATGAGCGGCCAACAATGGGCTCGATGGGCGGCTTTCGCAGCGCCTTCAACATTGGCGAGTACTCGGCTGACGCCAGTGAATCCTCTCCGGCCCCTGGAAATGAAGCGCCAACTCCTCAACAGCCCATCGGCGCAGGACGATCTGCTTTTGGGCCCGGCGGAAAGATGAACAAGAACTCGTTTGCTGCGCGCATGATGGCGAAACACGGCTACGTCGAAGGACAGGGTCTTGGTAAGGACAGACAGGGCATCTCTGCTCCAATCCAGGTGCAATTGTTGCAAAGCAGGGCTGGCCTTGGTCAGGGAAGCGGCCCAGCGCCGCCGAGGCAACAGAAGCAGAATAATGACAAGGCTTCGAAGCCATCCACGCCAGGCGCAAGCACGCCCAGGGTCAAGGCACCTCCGAAGCCAAAGTACACAATCGCTGCAATTGAATCGAGAGGACTCCATGTCCCAGAAGCTATGAAGTCAATCATCATCGACGCAACGGGTGCGGAAACCAGGACAATTTCTTCGGTGTCTGCATCTGGCTTCTCGACACCAGTGCGAGAACAGTCCCCAGGGACCATTGAGAGGTCGAAAGCTTCAGCACGCATCAAGCTGCAGCTTTCCGCATATGCTGAGGCCTGGGATGCAGCAAAAGAGGCCGAGTCTCGCCTCGACGATGAAGAATCTCAGCTTGCGACTTCGATTGCGTTGCACGAGGAAGAGGAGCAAAGATTTCGCGATCTTATTACCACATTTGAGAGGGTGACTGCCGACGATTCTGCACAGCAGAGGTCTTGGGGCGATGTGGTTGCTCGTCTTCTGGTCATCCAGGACACCTACGCCCCCTATATCGAAGATCTCGACCTTCCAGAACTTGCGATTTCGTGCTTGGAACCAGCGTTTCGATCTGCAATTCTCGATTGGTCGCCGTTGAATCAACCCGGGCACTTTGTTGATTCTCTGCAATCGCTTTCATCATTGTTACAGATACCCAAGATTCAAGCCAGTCATCCTCGGAAGCGTACTACACCATACGAAACTCTGCTACTACAGCATTGGTATCCCTATGTACGCGGCGCCGTTCAGCACGAATGGTCAATATATGACCCGTTACCACTCGTTACTCTTCTCGATAACTGGAAACCTTGTCTACCGCCATGGCTAGTCACCAAGCTTTGTGGAGAGATAATTCTTCCCCGTCTCATCGAAGGTGTTCATCGATTCCCAAAACGTGCGGCGGAACAGCACTCTACCAGCACATTAACTGATGGCACAAGTACGCCAAAGAGACTGCCTGCACCAGATCTTCACGCCTGGCTCTTCGACTGGTGGAGCCTTCTCAGCGATCCTGATTTTGACCTCGAGCTTTTCCCGGAGCTGCGTTCGGCTGTCAAGAGCAAGGTCACCAGTGAAGTATGGCCTATGTGGAAGCCCATCTTGGGCTCTGAAAAGCAGAAGTCTCAGCCTGTCCGGTCACAACCACGGGCGAAGGAACGACAACAGGCTCAGGCTCACGCGGACTCCGCCGAGCCGAGTTATAGGGAGCTAGTCGACGCATGGTGCACGGAAAACGATCTGCTTCTTCAGAATACGGGTCGGAGCGATGCACTTGGGCGGCTACTATACCGTCTGGTGGATGTGACTGGCAAGGGCAAAGGGTCGTTGGTATACATCGCGGACGATGTACTCTTCGACGGCGATGGCAAACCCTGGATGCTTGACGATGACTTAATGCATCGTGTTCGCGGCAGAACCTCGTAAACGTAGAGTGCTGTGTAGAGAAATTACAAGAGACGCCTCTGTGCCACTGCTCGTGGACATGAATTTCCTAAATGTTGGTATGCATCAGTGCCATTTGCAGTGTTGCAGCACCAGCAGCTTGGTGAAAGGCGTTGCCCCTGGATAAAGGGGATGGCAGCCAAAAAGACTAGCGCCGGACTCGATGTGTCGGACCCTTTTCCTCACAACTTTGCCTGTAGAATGTGTGGCGCATTTTTCTAGGCACTGGCCCCGCCAATTGGCGAAGAACAGATCCAAAAATAATCTTTCCCAACGTCGGACTACATCAACGACATCATTACTGCACAACGTGCGCTCCCTAATGAGGTTACCCAGAGATGAGATGCGATGCGATGTTTGCTAACATGTTTGACGGCGTCCTCAATAGAACAAGTTCTGCGAGGACACCTCCATAGCGTAGGAGCGGTCGTGCGAACTTCTGAACACTCACCGCCATGTGCGGCGATCATCCTCGGTGCCCCCACTATGGGTGTGGACTCAGGGGTTCAGCCAGTCAAGACAGCCCTCTATCACGATCGCGTCAGGGCTCGCTCTTTTGCGGGCCAATCTATACTCAATCGGACACCGTCAATAGTCCCAGGAGAGGCACTACTCCTCGAGATGCTGCTCCGTGCATGCGGTGCTCTGCCCGACAAGTGCTTCTGATGAAGCCGAAGACGCTGTGCATTTCATAGTCCGCAGTCCGGCTCGTGGTAGCCGATAGTCTGCATGCGGGCCCAGAAAACCAGAATGATTCCATTGCATCTAGGGAAGGTTTGTCCACATAGCCCACCCGTTGCTATCCCTTTGCTTCGTCCGGACCCTTAGCGTCTCAATAAATTATTTTTGCTGGTCGTCGGAGTTGTTTGCGGTGTCTTGTCTCAAGATTAGCAGATCAGAATATATTGACCAGCTCACCGTGGGCAAGTCGTCTTCTCCCCTCTCTTCCCACACAGCAAACACAGCACCACCCTATCGTGATCGTAAACATCTACTTATACACCACCAGCAACCTAAAGAACCCCCCCCATCCCTCACCGTCAAAACTACCATTCATCAATGAGCAAGCGGACTTCTGTCAGAATGGCCAACGGATCTGCTGCTGCGAACGGGGTCGTCCCCAGCTACCTGCTCACAGACAAGGTTGCTCTCGTCACCGGCTCTGGTAAGTCCATAACCCAATCCCGAGCCCCTCACCTCCCCTGAGCCACAGGGTGACGCAACGGGCCTACCTTCCGCTGAACGGCGACTGACGAAAGCACAGGCCGTGGCATGGGTCGCGAGACCGCTCTCGAGCTTGCTCGCCGAGGTGCCGACGTCGTCGTTAACTACGCCAACTCCTCCGAGGCCGCAGATGTGCTGGTGAAAGAGATCAAGGCCCTGGGTCGGGACTCCATTGCCGTCAAGGCCAACGTTGCCAACGTTAAGGAGACGATTGAGATGTTCGCAAAGGCAAAGAAGCACTTTGGCAAGATCGATATTGTTGTCTCAAACAGCGGTGTCGTCTCCTTCGGCCATCTGAAGGACGTCACCGAGGAGGAGTTCGACCGTGTCTTCAACATCAACACCCGTGGCCAGTACTTCGTTGCTCGCGAGGCGTACAAGAACCTCGAAGTTGGCGGCCGCATCATCCTGATGGGCTCGATCACAGGTCAGGCCAAGGGCGTGCCAAAACACACCGTCTACTCCGGCTCAAAGGGTGCCATTGAGACTTTCGTGCGTTGCATGGCTATCGACTGCGGTGACAAGAAGATCACGGTGAATGCGGTGGCTCCCGGTGGTATCAAGACTGATATGTACCACGCTGTGTGCAAGGAGTACATTCCAAACGGCGAGAACTTGAACGACCAGCAGGTTGATGAGTATGCGGCGACTTGGTCGCCTATGAACAGAGTCGGCATGCCCATTGATGTGGCGCGTGTGACTGCATTTTTGGCATCGCAAGACGGGTAAGTGCACTCTATGATCAGACGCATGACGTCGTGTTTTCCATCGAGCACAACACTAACAAAGTTGCAGAGAATGGATCAACGGCAAAGTGCTGGGCATCGATGGTGCTGCATGCATGTAAGCGCATTCGTAAAGGCTTGCACAGAAGGCATTCAGCGAAGGGCATCACCAGAGCGATGAGTACGATTTCGTTCCACGCTTACTTGAGTCTGTGGACGAGATATATTGTCGCAGGAGGTCGGTGCGGCGTGGTCACAGCGGGCACTTGCGCCCTTCATTCCACTTACTGCAGCATTGCGGCGTCATCAATTCTGGACTTGCACGAAGGCAACTTGCTTCTAGACATTTGGAGTCGAAATGGCAACTATATGAAGACCGCAGCTTTCCTTCCTTCTTTCGCACAGTGCTCTCTGGAACGCGGTCTTGCGACATCAATATTGGCAGCTTTTGCTGATTGTGCGTCAGCACTGTCGTCAGAAGATCACAAGAGACTGATCGATTCCAGCTTGCTTGTCGCCGTGACAAGCTATTCGGCGCACTTCGCTAATGAAAAATTGGATGAGCACCGAGACTCGATCTGGAGACAGATGTCCAATTGAATAACGTGTTACTACCTGGCACCTTCCTTGTGAGTGTCAGTTGTGCTAAGCACGTGTCTTCCGAGTACGGATTGAGGTACAGCATGGCACTTTCCTGCTGTGCTTGCCTACCTCATGCAGCCCGGACCAGCGCCTGACCCGATACCACCGCGCACCTGCCTCAACACTCCCATTCGTGCCTTCCTGCCGAGAACCAGAGCATGTCTGAGCAGGCGCGTTGACGGACGGGTCTCCATCTGCGGCTCGAGACGTCCAGAGTAGGGTGCTTGCACCCTTTCTCTTGGGATCTTACTCTGGTCGTTTCTCGAGCCGCATATGGAGACCCGTCCGTCAACGCATGCTTTCAGATGAGATACAGATGGTGTCTACTAGATTGAGCGTACTGTAGTCGTTGACGTGTCCCCATTCCTATGAGTAGTAACACCAGACGTAGAGAGCACCGGAAGATCACGAGCATCATAATCATCTACGGCCGACCGGCGCAGACGTTAGGCGACGGCGGCGGAGGTTTCTGCACATTAGACATAATCAAACGGTGAGAGGTATTCCAAGTATGAGGACCGGCAAAGAGGATTCACCTGTCCATTCACATCGGTAGAGATAAAGGTATGTGTGTCTACTTAGGTACCTAGTACCTAATAGTAGCGACCTGTGCATTTGCCGAGGCGCGATGACACCGTACATCTCCTTCGACAACATGGAAAACCTTGTCCATCTGCTTTACATATCCAGACACTTCAGACCTGAGCCGCGCCGATGACTGGATTCGATTCGGTTTTCTACATGACTCCATCATTCAGCATCCACGAGGAAGGTAGGAGATACTGAACGATAACGGCCCGGTTCTTGGATGGAGTTCTCCGCCCCTCCACGGCAATGATGGGACGTCCATGGTGCTTGCTGGCGAGCACAGCAAGGCCACGGGTCTTGCTCGGGCCCAAATCTTTTCATATGAATGGCAGCAGACACCTCACCGGCGTTGCAACATCTGGTGCAACTCACTCCTGATTGCAACCTCGGGAAAGCTCAGAGTAAGAACACCTTCATTTCGGCCATATCCGCTTCGTGCTTCAGGACGCTTCACCAAGATGGCAACGACGACGAACGGAATCAATGGCCACCACCCAAATGGCGTGCACACTGCAGCGTCGTCCAAAGACTTCTCGTCGTTCAAGGTGAATCAAAGCCGACTAATGGACCACATTCACGATGGCTGCCAATTCGGCGCTGCCTGGAAATATGGGGAGTGAGTGTTCCATACACCAGACTGTGCCAACCCGCTTCTCGCTCCTCCACTTACGGAATTACGAAACGCTGACCGCTCTCGCGGTGCCAGTGACCCTACAGAGACAGGCATGGCTCGCCTAGCCCTCAACGACGCCGACAAGGCAGTCCGCCAGTGGTTCACCACCAAAGCAGAGTCTATGGGTTGCACTGTCACAGTCGATGAGATGGGCAACCAGTTCGCCGTTCGGCAGGGGAAGAACGCTTCCGCGCCGCCCGTTATGATGGGATCTCACCTCGATGGTATGTTTTGCCTATCCTGAGCACGATCTCTTGACCGCTCCTTGCTGACTGTCACTAGTAAGTTCAACCGTCCAAGAGACGATATGAAAACGCTCGACCTGTCGTCTGACTACGTCCCTTGACTGCCATTCCGCTGAGTTCTCAGCTGATTCCAATGCCCCGCAGACTCAACCAACCGGCGGTCGGTACGACGGCATTCTTGGCGTCAACGCCGGCCTCGAAGTCCTGCGCGTGCTTGAGGACAACAAATATGTCTCCGAAGGCAACATCGGCGTAGTGAACTGGACTAACGAAGAGGGTGCGCGCTTCCCCATGATGGCCGTCAGCTCCGGCGTATGGGCAGGCGCAGTGTCACTCGAGAAAGCCTGGAACTTGGCAGAGGTGAGTGCCGGTGAGGACGGAAACAAGAAGACGATGAAGCAGGAGTTGGAGCGGATTGGTTACTTGGGGCCAGTAAAGTGTGACCATTCAGAGAACCCGTTTGCGGCACACTTCGAGTTGCACATTGAGCAGGGCCCCATCCTCGAGGCGGAGAAGAGGAGGGTAGGTGTCGTGAAGGGCGTGCAGGCTTTCAAGTGGTTCGAGATCGAGGTCTCGGGGAGGGACACGCACGCCGGCACCACGCCGTTCTATGCACGCAAGGACTCGATGCTGTGCGCCGCGAAAATGATTGTTGAGTCGAACAGGATCGCGAAAGCGGCTGGTGGCCTTGCCACGACAGGTATACTGACTCAGGAGCCTGGCAGCATAAACACAATGGCACATACTGTCCATTTCACGCTCGACATCCGGCACGTGGAAGACGCAGTTCTCGAGACCATTCGAAAGGAATGTGAGACGGCATTTGCGAAGATAGCCAAAGACGACAGCGAAGCAGGTTGCAAAGTCGAGTGGAAGGAACTGGTGGACAGTCCTGCGGTCAAGTTCCACGAGGATTGCATCAAGGCCGTGGAAGAAGCCGCGGAAGAAGTCTGTTCGGATCTGCCGAAGACGGCCACTGACGGAGGGAGCTTGTGGAAGCATATGATCAGTGGAGCGGGACACGACTCATGTTATACGAACCGCAGGTGTCCGACGAGCATGATTTTTGCCGTTACTAAGGATGGCATCTCGCATAATCCAGTGTATGGCACTTCCTTTCTACTTCAGGGGTGATGAGATTTAACTGACAATTCCCAGCGAGTACTGTAGTCCGGAGGACTGTGCGGTCGGGACGCAGGTATTGCTTGGGGCTGTCCTGAGGTTCGACAAGCGGAGGAAGTTCTAGAATCTGGAAGGGATGGCGTCTTCGCTGGGGCGACTTGGACTACCCGCTTCTTTCCTGCTAGACATTTTTTGTCAATGGAAATTACAGAATCCCCCACCAAATCTGTATCATTTCCAACCCCACACCTGCATCGATTCCACCACCTATATCCGCCTCTACGCCGCTGAGGTGATTGTCATGCTGCATCAACTAAGATCAACAGCAAATTTCTCCCTCAATTTTCCGCCCTTCCAGTAAAACAGCACTGGGGCGGGCATCAACGCCACAGTGACGAAGCCAAATACACTCATTCCCCAGCCGTAACCCAACTTCTCGAACAACCCAGACACGTACAGCGGAATCTGTGCACCCATCATACTTCGCAGAAACGCTCCAGCCGCCAACGCCGATGCTGCAAACTTTTCAAAGCTGTCGATGTAGTAGTTCTGCGTGCTGTTGAAGATGCACACTTGGCTGGCGCCAAAGAGAAGTGTTGCAGAGAGCGGAACAGGCCAAGGGCTGCTATTCTCGATTGTCCACGCAAACCAGAATAGAGAAACAGGAAGAAAGACGGCGCCGATGAATGCGATGGGTAGACGGTGTTCGGGCAGGCCCTCGCCGTCATTGGACTTGGCGAGCTTGCCGTAGATCCGGTCAATCGATGGGACAACGAAGATGGCCGCGAGGATGAAGCCGGTCGCAGGCGCGAGATAGGTGAGTGCGAGTTGGGTCTTGTTGAAGTCGTAGGGTGGGGATGGCCAAATGTTGGTGAAAGTTGAATAGAGGGTGAACATCGTGGCAAAGATGACAGCTTGGTAGATCTGGATCTCACATTAGCCGTGGCGCCGCGTGCAGGATATGAGTTAGAATGATAAGACAGCATAGGAGCTAAGATGGCTTGATGTCCCAACAACGTCGAAAACGGTAGAGGCCCCCGACCAGTGGAGGAAGCACTTACCGACATGATGAGAACGATAGGTTGTGTGAAGAGAATCCTGAGGGCACGATTGCAATTCTGCAGCGTTGTGAGCACACCCGAGGGACTGGAGAAAACTCTGGATGGGTACACGCACAGACAAGATCTTCTTGTAGATCGGCTGGTCCGATGCACCCTCGACGCGATACTGTGTATCAGGATGCTTCGATTGTAACTTCTTCTTCCGACCATCGAGCACAATCGGTGCATATGTCTCATAAAGAAAGAAATAGCTTGACAGACACATCAGTGTCGACACGACGAACAGGATCCAGAAGATATATCGCCAGTCCATATGGGCAACGATGAGACCGCCGAAAAAAGGGCCCAAGGAGGGCCCGAGTAGAGGACCGAGGAGATAGAAGCCGAGCACGCTGGCGCGTTCCTTGGCCTCAAACATGTCCGAGATGGAGCCTCCCCCATTTGCAACTCCAACGGAAGCAAACAGACCTGTGATGGTACGTAGAGTGATGAGCACGGGGAGGTTTCCAGCAAGAGCTGTAGGTATTTGCATGATGGTGAAGAGGACAAGGTTTGTCAGGAAAATCGTCCTACGTCCGAACGTTTCTGACATGGGAGCCAAAAAGAGCGGGCCAACCCCAAGCAGGTGCAAAAAGCCGGATTGTGCACCGACGATGGCTTGCTTCTCGACGCCAAATTCGGCGGCCACATTGGTGCTCGCGGGAGCTAGCATTGAGCTGGCCAGAGGGCAGAGGACTGTCATGGTTGCGAGGCTTGTCAGCATGATCTCGACATGTTTGCGACCGACCAGTGGCGGCGAGGATGTTTCCGATGGTCACTCACGGCCAATGAAGGTAATCTGCAGCACCTGAAAATACTTGATCTTTTTCGGCCATTTCTTTGGATCCTCCTCATCATCCTTGTCGAAGGTGATTACTTCCTCGTCACTGCCTTGATCGTCGCCATCCTGCCCGTGCCAACGCTCATTGTGCAGCAAAGGTGTACTTTCCACATCAGAGGAGCGTGGTGGTGACATTGAGGCTGCTGCAGCCGTCGTTGCCAGGAAGTTATGTCGGCGTAGGATCGTAGGCCATATAGGTCCAATGTATAGACGGGTTCGACTAGACACAATGACTCGACTAATGTACTCAGCAAAGCAAAGTTGACCACGACTTATGGTTTTTGTGCATGTTACTGGCTGCCTTGCTGAGTTTTCCCACGATGCCAGCCGCGTGGAAATTAGTGACGACATCACTCACTCACGAAAAGGTCTCCACAATATCTAGCCCGCGACTGGGCCGCATTACATGTACATGAACATTGAAGTAGGCCATCAGGTCGTACGTGTTCAACACCAAGGTCACCGATGGGCGACCTGATTGTTATAGGATACGATTTCAAGAAGAGCGGAAACTTACTGGTCCGCCGTCACTTCCTTGACACCCTTGAGTAAGGTTCAATAAAAGGCAAAACTACTCCACTTACAAGGCAACAAGAACTTCCCGGCCCGCAGGTTCTCGAATTGCCTCCTGGCTGTACACCTGGGAGCTCTGCAGAGGCTCCCGGCTCATTCATCCCATGACAACATTCGTGGAGTTCTTTCCCGTGGTTTGAACTGCATTAAGCCAAGTACGAAGCGTTGCAGATGTGCGTGTTGTCGCGCACGACGGTCAAGGCTGCTTCATCACCTTCCAGCGTCTGTATCGAATCTCTCTACCCGTGGGTTCACTTGAGACTGTCCGCTCCCGAGCAATCAGTCTGAAGCGCGGCTTCATGGTAATCGTTCGCGCCCGGCCTCCTTCTCCAAGACTTCGCTCGCGACAGTCTCAATCCACTCCTGCACCCGATCCTGGTAGTTCTGTCCCTCGGAAAGCTGCTTCATCCACTCGGGCCCCAAGCCAGCGCTCAAACCGCCAGCTGTGATCTCCTGCTGGGCTTGCATGATCATCAGTTCCATCTGTCCTTTCTTTCTGCTGTCGACGATATGCTCTGTTCGATCGTGCCTATAGTCCAGGTAGTGCTTTCCGAGGACATCTTCGGTAAGCTCTAGTACGAGGGAGCAAGCGACCTCGCGTAGGAACCTTGGATCCCTGTTTGCAGAGGAGGATCTTTTGACGTCGTCTGTAATGCAGTATCGTAGTAATCGCAGTAAACGCCATTTGCTGACAACGCGGCAGGGATGCCAGGGCTCTGGTATAAGATGGGATCGATCTTGAAGCTGAGAACGACATTTTGGCGCATCGCACCATGGAAGTCTTGCGTAGCAATCAGGGCGAGTATGATCTGATGGCGCAATTGGGGTAGCGGATAGGAGGTGATAGGATATGGTACCTGTTGTGAGGAGAGAGCTGACATGGACGACTGCAATCGAGGAAGGTACTGCTCGAGAAGGCTTGGTGGCTGTGAAGAGGAAGACTTGAGGATCTGGATGGCTTCCGTGAGTGTTGTACTGGGAGCCTGTGACGCCATTCCTTTCGAGGCCTTCTCGCGCTCACAACGCGCGCAATCGCAGAAGAAAAAGTACCGTTCCAACAATTCTGACTGCCGTCGTGCTCGGTCTGCCGCGGCGTCGATGTACGTGATCCGCAGCTCGTCGCCTGCGTCAATCGGGCGCAGGGCGTGCACAGATATGCTCCCATGATGCACTTTCGGCAGTGGTTTCAGCTGCACCGAGTCCGACATATCGAAGCGAACGATAGCATTCGGCTCGCAGCTATGATTGATCAAGGCAGGCAATGGGTGAAGTACAACTCCGATTGGATCAAATGTAGGTGTTGTTAGTGTGAATGAATTCACCATTAGTATGCAGCATAGCTGAACGATCTGATCAATAGCGATCGAGGTTCCGGAATAGGTCTTGAGAGCCTTCGTCATGAGAAAGATGTTCTGCCATTTCTCTCCCCCAGCTTCGCTGAGCTCTTCCTGGTGGGACTCGAGGGTGAAAAGCTGAGTCCATTCATCCCCAGGTAGAAGATCGTTTTCATGTTGTAGGAGAAGTCTGAGTATGGCTCGGACGGTGCTGGGTAGTATTCGTGGCTGTAGCCTCTGGAAAATCGGGCACTCGTGCCTGTGATACGCTTTCCACGAGAGTCGTTGGCAGGCCTTGTTGCAGAAGCGAACAGCGCGACATCCCGTACACGTCTTCAACTCAATATCTTGTGCTTCAGACGTCGATGAAATGACAATTTCTGCGTCACTTGAACGTAGACAGGCATAGCAGGTCGTCGGTAGATGAGAAGTGTCGATTGCCGACAGAAGTGGTCGTTGTACGAAGACGATCTGATCTTGGGGAGCGAATGTCTTGGTCGCATACAGACCATTTCCTCGTCCCGGTATCGACCTTCTCTCGACGCCGGCAGGAAAGAGTGGCACTTCATGGCCCTGTATGCTGTTCGACATCCTTGAAAGCAAACCTTACTCCATGGATGCTACCAAACAAAATTCCAGATAGGAAAAGCGGAACTCACGCTCAAGAAGCCGTGCTTGTGGGTCGTAGCCTTACGCCAGTGTCATGCTAGCGAATCCGTAGCTACAGAGAACGTGCCACATTCATAATTCCCGAGATTTGGCTTATGTGCACGACTACAAAGCAAGACATCTAGGTATAACGTACTGGAAGGTGATGAATCAAATGCGGCGCACCGTGGGAACCACTTGTGCATTACGGGGGTAAGAATGCTCAATATCATGGAACGGTTGACGTACACCGATATTGCTCCATGCTGAGACAACGTGGTCGAAGGCCTCAGTCCAAAAGCTGAGGATGGAGTGCGTGCCCGTGTCATACTGCCTCGATGCATGTGTGGATCCCAGAGAAGCACCGATATAAACCATACAAACTCAACGTGTTCTCTGGGCTGGCGAAGCAGTCAAAGCAGCATCGGCCTTCTATAACTCGGCAGACATCAACGCTGACATCGTTGTCCAGCAATGCTCCTCTTCTCACCTCGTTCAAGGTTGCCAGCCAAAGCACTGGCGGTGAGCGCGTGGTGTGTGTGTGCCAACGATGGCATTCGGACCTGGACTGATGCGCTTGGCGGGTTCTTGCATGGCTCCGTGGTGGAATGATTCCTCTCGTGACCAGTGAGTGCTAGAAGCAGACGGGTCCACTCTTTCAATAGGCAAAGCGGACAAGATCTCTGCAAGTGAGTTGCCTCGCCGCCTGATCTGTATTGTTTGTCAACTTACCAGCAGGTCGTTCATACTTCAAAGTTCCTGATTATTTCTCCTTCATTCTCCTTCATAGTTGCTTGCACCAAAGCACCCAATCATCAACCGCGTCCCTACGACAAGTCAACTGCAAAGACCAGTGATGCCAAGGCAAGCTCCTTAGCACATCGCCCGCAACAAGATGAACACTCCGGAAGCCGACACAAAGTCGAAGAAGGGCGACAACGAGAAGAGAAAGCAGGCTAAGAGAGACAAGAAAAAGGCGAAGAAGAGGGCTGAAAATACCGAGACGGTGCTGAATGGCAAAAATGCAGCCAACGATGTGTCGTCGAGAAGTATCGAGGCCGGAAACTGGCTCATAGCCTTCGGCGAGTCCGATAAGCGACTCACAGACCTGCCTGCCACCATCCTGCGGTCGATTCTAGCTGAAGTACTTCCGGACCGCATTCAGCTTCGAGGAGAAGGATTCCAGACGGACTGGAAGCTGACCTGGAACCAAACAACCGTGTGGGCACCAAAGTTGATGCTGGTCAATAAGGCGATGAAGACGGCTGTCCGACCACTGCTAGGAGAGCGCATCGCTATTACCGCCGTATACCGCTGTCCCCTTGAATTTGCTATTAGATCCGAATTCTCAACCTCCCCAAATATACCCCCTCCGCTGATTCCCCTCGAGGTCTTCCCGGGATACATCGTCAAGCGCACGAAAGAGCTCCGGGTCCACCAATCCCCACTCCAAACCATGTTCCGATCGCATACAATGGACGTCTCGGCTTTCCGCAAATTGGAAAGCATGGAAGTCGTACTCGGTGACATTTGTCGGAATGTCGAGAATCTGGGTCAAATTGGCGACGAAGATGGCTTCGTCACTTTCAACAATGGCGAAAAGTGCTACATTCGTCAGAAGCTCCTCGAAATTCCAAATGCCCTCAGCTCCGCGGGTATTGACTGGGAAGAGCTCGCAGACAATACTGCGTCGGAGCTGGGACTTGATTACTCGCAGCTGAAGAGAAATGGGCAATGGAGACGTCTCCTTGCTCAGATGCTGAGGAATTCGTTCTTGCCAATGAGCCGCTGGGAGACACTGAATGCAATATGCGGCTCGGTGCTCGATCTCAATCGCGAGAACGTAATCGGCCTGAGAGACGAAGCAGTCCTGAAGATTGTGCTGCAAGACAGCGATCGCAGCGACCGAAAGGTATGTTTCCATGGACGCGATATGCGTAGATGCTGACATCGATGATAGATTGCGCATCTGGAGATCGACTCTTCGGGAAATAAGTGGCTCTATTTCTGGCCGGACTTCCTCGAGCTGTACACAAAGTAGGGTCTATGGCTCTCAAGGAAGCCTCATTTAACAGACCGCCAGAGGCTTCAGAAAGATCCCATAGAGAGACTTGCAACCGCGGGTTGTTCGATGTTCGATTGGACCACTTCAGGATCGAGAGTCATGGCCAACGAAGCCATCAAGACCCTGCATGATATCTTGAGCGACACCACCACTCAATACTAGCTTCACCAAATTCTTGAGAACGCTTCTTTTCACACCTCCCAGCTTCGGCTGCCAAACACCTTGATAGGCTGCATGATCGTGCTTTCCGTTGCTGGCATCCCTTGCGATTCCTTTCATTGTATCGCGAGCAGGACTGTCGATCATTCTCGTGGATAGAATCTTCAGTTTTTTTGATAAGTCGGATTGACCGATGCTAACCGCGACGATAGCGTCTGCTACCTTCAATTCTTCGTGACTAGGGTCGAAGAGAATATTGTCACTGACGGCTGCGGTCAGTAGAGTGATTGGTGGGCGTGCTGGCTCTGTTTGAGGGAAGAGGGTTTGACTGGCTAACCAGTCATCATCAGCCACCGGATCTTCTTCGCCTTCGCTCTTCAGTCTTGGGATCCTCGTATCTCTGAGCGCTAGGTGTGTCGCCAGACTCAGGAGCGGAAGCGGGTATGCCTGTAGACCATGCGGCGAGATGAGCAGTACATCGACGTAGATGTGCCAGTGAAATCGTGAATTGATGATCAATTTGTCCGGTAGCGCTGAATGGAGGAGGGGCTCGCGAAGCATCTCTTCCAAGTAGATGAGTGAGGCGTCGTCGTCGCGGGAGGATGGCAGTGTCAGTGACAGGGAAATCCACTTCGACGAACTAGCATTGTTCACGGCGCTCTCCTCGAAGCCCGGGACCGCCGAAGGCGGGCTTCGCTCAACCTCCAGCTTGACACCAACGATCGACTCACTTCCATCACTGAAGCTGACATGGGCGCTGCCATTGGTGAGCGGTAGGACGCCGGTCTCCGCATCTAGGCTCTGAAGTCGGTGGAAGAACGAGAATCTGATCGGATGGGCGGTATCGAAGCCAAAGACGTATATAGACAGGACAGCTCGGCAGGCGAGAATGGTAGTGCAGCGCTCGTTGCTGACGGCATGATTGACCGTCCTTCTGCGGGCTAGCTGTTGCTCGCAAACGGCGTAGATTGTTGTAAATATTGGCAAGGTGCTGTGGCGTTGTCGTGGATACAAGAGCAGAAATTCACCACCACTCAGTCCAATCCTATCGCGTAGCGTCAAGCGAATATGCCCTGCAGGAATGAGGCTGTCGAGAAAGGCTCCCAGTAGTGGCGCAAGTTTTACTGCACGTTTAGCTTGGGACGCTTTCTTCAGCGAGGTCGAAGGGAGGGGTGTCACAGTCTGTGTCTGTGTCATTTGAATTGGACATAACGACCAGCGAATGCAGCTAAGGTCTTGATATTGAGATCGATCACCAGAGAGATTTGTTATTCTGTAATATATTCGCTTTCTTGTTCTATGCTCATTGTCTTGCACGTGCCCAGTATACCCGAGTTGGGAAGAGCAGAACTCGGGTGTCTTGTACGTGAAACAGACAGAGGTGCAGGAAAGTAAAAAATGTCAACGAAGTCGTCCTTGACATACTACGACTACGGACTGCACGCAATGTCTCCGGACAGGTGGTGCAAAGGACAATTGCCAAGTGACATCACAAACCTTCGAGACAGGCATCTACTGGTCATCAAACCTCAAGCGTGAAGCAGTTCTTGAGAGTCAACCGTGATGATGCTATTCCTACGCATAGGCATGATGCACCAAGACTGGGTGTATCTGCGCGATATCAACGCGAATCTCGGCTAGACTCATACCGGCAGTGTCGCATGCAGGCTGCTGTGCCCGACATTCACGGCGACTGCCTTAGGCGAAGTGGTCTTTCGTATGGATGAGGCATCGACGGACGGAGGATCTACAGTAGACCTAGACTTGACAGTCGTTAGCTGTGCTCGCCGAAGGTGAAGAAGGACTTGTTTGCGTCAACATTGGAAATCAGACATCCAAGGAAGATATTCGCCATCAACGACACCGCGACTTAAAGTAGGTTCTCATGCGCGGGCTATGGTGGAAACTGCGAATGTAGGAAGATTTTCATCATAGGAGAAGGATAGACTGTTCGACTTGGGACGTACCGTGAGTGTTGAGAGTCGTGCGCAGCGAGGGCGGGCGAGATGAAGGTATTTACTGCAGGATCCCGTTAGCTTAGGAACCCAAAGGCAGAAGAACAGCAGATGCGGTAGCTGTCAGTCAGACATCAAATACTGGCAAGTAACAGACCGTCCAGCTAGACAGTCCGAGCGTCTCTTCAAGGGCGACTCAGACGAGAAAGAAGTTGTTGAAGTTGTTGTCATCTTTGAACAGAGTAGACAAATGGTTGGATGGACGGGCTTACCAAGTTAGTTCTGCAGCGAAAGTCACCGGACTATTCAAGAAGCAGGGCAGGTATGGCGTCGAGAAGTCGACGGGCGAGGTGTCATTGCGCTCATCGCGAGCCAGCTCGTATTCATTGTCATTACGAAGGGAACAGCCTGGCGAGAAGTGCTGAATTTCAAGAAATAAAATAACTGAAAATAAAAGTTGCCGGAGAAAAGACGACGACATAAGGCTGATTCACACTACGCTCTAAGCAGTATAGTAGCCCAGTCATGTGATCAGCGTCTCCGACCGATAGCGTCAGGGAGGAGAAGACAGTCGGGCTGGGCTGGGAGCACGCTGTCTCGCCTTCGCCCCCAGTGGGAAGGCCCGAAGATTCCATTTCTGCTGGCAAGCCGCTGACCCATCGCTCCCGCAACACCTTCGACTGCACTTCCACCACGGACAGCGCCATCAATTATCGGGCTCCTTCATCCTCGAGTCCGCGTCGCGCGTTGTATTGCATAGACGGCATCAACTTACTGCACTCTATTTATCGACGTGGCCTCTACCGCACAAATACGATCGTTACCTGCACGTCCTAACAACCTGGGCCTGTCGATCGTCTCAATCTCCGAGCCTACCTCAATTGCGATAACCTTCTCCCGCCTGACTTCACGCCGAAAGGTACTCGACAGCCGACCTCGTCTGTTGGCGTTGTCATATAAAGGTCTATACAACAGTATACACCCCATATATACCTACACTGCCGGCAATGGACCTTGTGCGCATCGATCGCGCCATTAATTTGTGATCTTGGGGGGTCTCGCTTCGTGCCAAACTCGAGCCACCAGCCACACGCCCTCACCCACCATTCCTGTACATCACGTTTCCCGCTCCAGCTCCTCGTCCGTGCATCCAGCTGCCCCGCGGTCCCACCATCAGATCGTCTATACGCATGATAGCAATAAACAATATAGCGACAGCTTAAAGTGCCGGCGCTGGCGAAATTCGGCGGGCCTTGCGACGACCCTGTGACGCGATCGCTGCGTCCGCAACTTCGTCGCCGCCCTAGCCTTCGGTGCGGCGAGCGCTCGACTGCACCGGCAGAATAAGATCAGGCATTCGGTCGCTTCTGCTGCTTATTGCGTCGTCGTCGAGAACTGCACAGCTCAGCCACCATGATGGCTGCACAGCAGGCTTTCCCGCCCGGAATGGGTCCTGGCCATCCGATGGCAGCTGGTCATCCAATGGCCGCGATGCAGCATCCTGGTGGACACATGGGCGGTCATCCTCCTGGTATGATGCAGGCCATGCATCCAGGTGTATCTGGACCACAGGGAACGCCTGGTCCCATGGTAACGGGAATGCCACCAGGCAAGGCACGCCTGCGCCGGGCCACATGCCAGGTAATTCGATGGCGATGGCCCATCTCGGTCCACAGCAGCACATGTTCCAACAACAGGGAGCTCCCATAAACTTCGCGCAGATGAACCCTGGCGCACAGCAACAGTTGCAGCAACAAGCCATGATGCGCCAGCGCATGATGCAACAAATGCAGCAGCAGTCACAGCAAGGCATGCCGATGAACATGGCCAACAATCCCAATTTCACGCAGGCCCAACTCGCTCAAATGAAGATGAATATGCCGATCCAACATCAGATGCAACAAATGCAGAACCCTAACATGCCACCGCAGTTCCGAAGCCAGCAGCAACATCAACAACAGCTTCTCGCTGCTCACCAGCATCAGCAACAGCAGGCCGTCCTAGCCCAACAGAGGCAGGCCGCAGCAATGCAAATGTCGCGGTCGCAGGGAGAACAGCAGCAAGCACAAGCAGCTGCCGCCGCTGCAGCTCAGGCGCAGCAGACGAGCCAACCTCCGCAACCCCACCCCACTCCTGCACCCCAGAATCAACCTCCATCCCAACCCACACCTCAACCTCAGCCAACCCCAAGTCAGACACCCGTTCCTCAAAACAAAGCCCCTCCCTCGCAACCTCCTGCTGCGGCGAATCAACAAACGCCGCAACAAGCACCTCCACAGAATCAGACCACTCCGCAAGTCAAGCAAGGCGACGGTGAAGACGAGGCTCAAATGAAGCAACAAGACCCTGCCACCGGCCTCGGGATGCAAGATCTGTCGAAGGACCAGCTGTTCCCTGGGCAGTCTATTCTCCAACTGATCATGTTTCAAGACTCGTTAGCATCACCTCAAAGACCAATGGACATCGAATGGTGGAACGAAGTCATTGCGAAGCATTTCTCGCCGATCGGGACACTCAAGATGCAGTTGTACAATACGAGAAACGGCCAAGACAAGTCATACCTGCTTCAAGCTGCGTCTTTAGCTCGCTTCTACCACGCGCACTTCGTCGGCGGAGTCCAGCAGATACAGCTCACTTCTTTTGACCACTCGCAGCAAAAGCAAGCCAATGGCCAGGTCTTTGTGCAGTGCTCATCAGCTTCCTTGATGTACGTCTTCGCAAACGACATCCGCGTGAGCACCTCGGGCTCCATGATGGTGTTGTTCGACGAATTCAACAAGATAGTCAAGCTTGATCTGATAACAGCGGGTTGGCAAGAGTTCATTCCTCGATCGATGGCGTCTACGGCGCTGGCGGCACAACGGTCGCCGCAACAGAATATTAAGCAGAGTCCCAAGGCATCCAACAAAAACGTGAAAAAAGTGCAGCAGCAAGAGCAAGCCGAGGCGTCTGAGGTGACTTTGCAGTCGTCTGGTGTGTGCGAGTGGGGCATACCAACACGTGTGTTGCGATTTCTTGAGGTAAGTCATCCCCATCCTGAGCAGCACTTCAACTAAGGCGTTAGATTGTCGAGATCTGCTTTCACATGGCTCCGCTCATGGAATATTACCACGCACATCCAGGTAGCACACCATTCCAGTCCCTGCAGAACATGAATCAGGACAGCGCTCAGCAAATGGCTCAGGCACGAATGCAGAACCAGGTTGCTCGTCAGGCCAATGGTCAAGTCCAATTCCTCAATCAAGCTGGAATGAATGGACCTACCCAGTTCTCATCTCCCGGAATGGCCCACCTGGGCCTGCCTCAATCGCAAGGCTCGCCACACCTCGGAGGACCGGTTCATACGCCCTCACCGGCTCAGAACGCCCAGGGCGGCGTGCCCATGATGCACCAGATGAGTGCACAGGGCAGTAACCTGAGTGGCAGCCAAGGTCCAAGTACCAATACATCTCCAAATGTAAGCAACAAAAGGAGGAGACCGAGTACGGTGAAAGTGGAAGACGACAATGCCAGTGCTAACCAAGACGGCAATCAGTCAAAGGTCAAACCTAGTCCACGAATCGGCGGAAAACGTCAGAAAGCCTCTTAGGAAGAGAGACATGATGGTTCCTCCTCCGCAGTACCACCCGCCAAGGCCGGCGCCGAGAAGGACTACATCTTCACTTTCGATAGTCGCATAGCGACACACATCGCGCGTGAGCAAAGCTTCACCTGCTCGACATGCGGAAGGAATTTTACCGAACTTCGATCACTCGATTCCCACATTCTAGGACCGGATGGGTCTCGTTGCCCGCGTGCACGCATGTATACGCAGCATAGGCGGGCGTGATATCGGATAGCCTCTGAGATGGACCCATAAATGCAACGAAAGACGATTATTGGAGAACACGAGCATTCTGGGTTGATGACTAGGAGGATCTGACAGAAGTTCTGTAACTCCGAAATTGGCCGCGCATGGCTGCCCAAATCCCATCGTGCAAACCACCATCACGGCCAATTTCCATGACACTGCGCCGGATCAATTAGTGAACACATATCTCGGGATAGTGCCTTTGTTTGTCGACAGCGACACAGGGCACTCCTACTGCTCATGGACTGGACACCTACG
Organism: Cyphellophora attinorum; assembly: GCF_001299255.1. NCBI lineage: Eukaryota > Fungi > Ascomycota > Eurotiomycetes > Chaetothyriales > Cyphellophoraceae > Cyphellophora > Cyphellophora attinorum. The sequence continues at coordinate 170,101 of NW_017253239.1, read as the reverse complement.
AGGCGAGCGTCGAGCGGCGCGATCCTGGGGCAAATCCGCGGTGGGGCCCGCCTCGAGGACACATTTCACATACAGCATGCTGGTAGATGGGACGGACATTTTTGTATTATATTTTGAATTTCATGATGGGGTTGCTTGCTGGGAGTCTTGTCCGGCCTTCGTGGTCGTGATGGCATTGGGTCGATTGTAGATTGGCGTTAGAACATGAAACGGACGCGTATCTGGGACGAAGCATGGTTCATCCTCAGTTGCGCACAACATGCACGTTAAGAAGGGCAGAGATGTGTGTACAGAACGAAGTAATTCCAGATGTCTTTATTCTTACCAAGTGTTAGGAAGTCTCGAAAGCAATCGTGATTCAGCGGGTAACCAGTCTCTGTCACCGATGATTACTTATGATCACTTGCTCTTGCTACATAACTCGGTCGAAAGCTCCTTCCGATCGTCCTTCGTAGATGGTCATTAAGTACCTTCCCTCCCGGTCGAGCCTCGCACAATCGAATGGGGGTCGGTGCTTGTACTTTAATTTTCACCTCTGCTTGATCTTTGCATGTGACGATTTCCTGACCACCTCAGGCATGCTAGACAGCATAGTGGGCCAACGCAATTCAACTTCATCCTGCCTTCCGTCCAAGCAGTGCCTCAACCAAATGCTCCAGACGATATTGAAGTACTCCGCAACTCCTGTCAGCAAATGCCACCAGCCGTGCCCTTCCAACAAGATGCCCCACGGCAAGCCGACAGCTCGTCTCCACCGTCTCAAGTCATCGCAGTAGATATTGTCGAGATTCCAGACAAGAAACCCGGAAGCTACCGAAAGCAGACCAAACGGGATCATCTTCCACATAGCTCTCAGAATATCCCCATCCCTCCGGTCACGCCGAGCCTGCTCGGCGGCAGATACACCCTGAACAGACATTCGTCTTGATGGCCGCAACGTCTTCTCCATCTTCCATAAACTGCGGAAAAAGACAACAGCTGTAAGAAACGCAAACACATTTTGATGAAACACCGGGTCTCCAAGATAATGATAGTATCCCGTGACGAAAATAGCTATACCCCCAACCAACACTCCAAGCAGCACCCTATTCCGACCCTCCAGTCCATGCTCAAAGGTTGCAAAGAACAATATACAAGTGGTGTATATCATGCTCAACTCATCGAGTAGTTGCATCGGGTACTTCAGAGTGGAGTGGAAGATGAAGCTGCCAACTCCGATCATGAGGTATGAGCTGAAAGCCCATAAGAATATGCGATCATGCCGTTGCGAGAGGCAGTTGCGAATGCCTCGCTGGGCAAGGTAGATAAACCAGAGATTGGTGAGGGAATTGATCAGCTCGGCCGAGTATGGTGTTGCGTAGTAGTCTTCTTCGCACCAATTGCTTCGTTCACCGTTAGCTTAGATTGGGACGCGGAACAGGAGTACCAGATCGAGGAGTTGAAATCATGTCCGAGACCATATGTTGCGCTCTGCTTCCAGTCCAAGCATGGAAAGTAACTCACATAGTCGAGGTCACAGGCCGCCAGTAGCCGGAGAGGGCGCCCGATGGGTACGGCCAGGACAGCATGGAGCTCATGTTATAAGTCGGACCTGCTGAATTGATCAAGAAATGTACCTACGATTGAATTGGACATGCAGAACGACATAATGACAAGACTACCAAAATCGCAAAGTGCGCGCGTGGTGGAGCTTTTGATACAGCTTCGTAGCGAGACCCGTTGGTATCCGACTGACTTCGGCTGGGGTCCTGCGGGCACTGGAATGGCTGCCTCGTTTGCCTTCTTTCCAAGTAAGCTCCCACGCAGGCTCAGAAACGACAATCAGGCACGGCGGAGATGCAGGTGCTTTACTAGTGGCATGGCCATGCCATCTCTTCTCGAGGGCGCTGAGCATGCGCAGCCTACCTCACGGAAGCCACTGACACTCCTCGTCGGCCTGTCAGGCCCTTCTTCATCAGGCAAGACCACGCTCGCACGACTTCTACGTACCCTTTTCTCCCTCCCAGCTGCTGAATCTGGATATGTCTCCCTTTCGCTCTTCATCCTACACCAAGATGACTTCTACCATACCGATGCCCTCATACCACTCATCACCACTCCATCTAACGCCGCTTCCGGACTTGGTGCCCGGGAACTACAGGACTGGGACTGCGTGGAAAGCCTGGACTTAGACCTCACTAGCCGGACGTTACAATTTGTGAAGAATGAGGGCAGACTCCCAGTTAGGAGCACGAATGAGTCGGAAGGAGACGGCGAGGACTGGGGCGAGAGCAAAGAAGATCAGAACTCGGTTGGGCCTGTTGATTTACCAGAGGGTCTCCTGGACGATTTGCGGAAAGACTTGGAGCACTGGTGGGCGGGTCTGAGCATCTTCTCTCCCGCCCCACAACCGCCGACAAGAACGAAGGAGCCGACCGACTTCCGCCTCTGCATCCTCGACGGCTTCCTCCTCTACCCCGACCCAGCCTCCCCCAACCCGGACCTTCAGAGACTGCAAAACGGCGTCACGGGCCACCTCACTTTGAAGCTCATGCTACTCGCGTCCCGAGATCAAACGATCACCCGCCGCACGAGACGGACAGGCTACGTCACCCTCGAGGGTTTCTGGGAGGATCCGCCGGGCTACGTGGAGGACGTGGTCTGGCCGAACTACGTCAAGGACGCAGCTTGGTTAATGCGAGGTGATGGCGATTGCTCGGCAGAGAGTAAGGCTAGCGCTGAGAGCAAGGAGCCATCGATGGTGGACGTCGATGAGCGGGTTGCTGAGAGGGCGGGCATCAAGGTAGCGCCGGGCAAAGGGCAAGTGGGACTGGGAGCGCTGCTGAAATGGACTGTCGGAGAGCTCAGAGGGGCGGTCGAGGCGACTTTGACTGTTGGAGGGAAGGCTTGAACCTCTGATTGCGTTGGCTTTCCCCTAATATGTTACAAAGCAGCGACGAAGAGCCATTGACAGGCATCAGCTACACAACGCTGAGAATGAACCCACGAATTCGTCGCGATGATGAGTGTAGAGCAGATGAATCATGATAGAAATGGTACACTATCATGCCATACACGTGTCATGCACGGTGCAGATCCGATCCACTACATCACTTCCCATAGCCGCTTCTATGTGCCGCTCACGGCCAGTACTTTCGCTGTGAAGCACTGCTTTCCGACCGCGCCACGGATTGGCGAAGGCCGCCCTGATTGATGCGATCCGTCATTCTAACTCCGACGTGTATGCATATGCAGTAAGCACAGTAACTCCGTTCCTCCCGGGACCTGAACCCGATTGCTCCCTCTAGGATGCTTGACCACCGCCTCTGGGGCGCTTCTGCCCTCCCTCAGCTCCAGTATCACTCTCTTCCCTCGCACGTTTCCCGCCAGGCACGAATTGGATAGCCCCCGGATTCAGACCGCCTCGAGTTGGACTGCCGGCAACAGAGCCACCGCGCTGACCTGGGCCGCCGATGGAAGCTGACCGGCTGCCTGCGCGAGGGATACCACCACGACCACCGCGAGGGATACCGCCACCTCGCGAGGCTGTGTTGACTGTAGCGGGACCACCCCTACCCCGAGGTAATGACGACGCAGCCCCCCGTGGTAAGCTTGAAACTCCCCGCGTGGCTGTGGTGGTGGCCACCGCAGGCCTCGTTGGACCGTTCGGCACCACGGGTACTGAATTAGCTGGCGTCGCTGTTGCGGCCACCGATGGCTGTGTGTTTTGAGTGTCAGGCACTGTGCCGTCCTTCTCCGCGTTTGGCTCTTCAACTGGCTTGGCTGGCTCAGCAGGCTTGAGCAGGGGCAAGCGGCGCGACAGCTGCGCCATTGCTTGCTGCAGGTTTGGCAGCTGCCGCAACTGGCACAGCTTTGGCATTCTTGGCCTCTTCCCAGACCTCCTTGACTGCGCGTTCTGGAGTGTCCGTGGAAGCAGTCTCGACTACCTTAAGTTTTGCCAGCGCCGCGTTAGCGCGGTTTGTGGTCATATTCAACTTCAACGCATGCTTCTTTTCTGCCATTTGCTCGGCCTTCTGAACCTGGTCCGCAATTTTGGCGGCGGCGGCCTGGTCGAATTCCAGCCTCTTAGACTGCAGCTCTTGCTGGTGCTCAGCAACAAGATCAGCCTTCTCCTTCTCAAAGCGCTCTTGATACTGTTGCTCAAGTGTCGCTTTTTCAGTCACGAAGTCGGTCTGTTGTTTGTTGAGAGCCGTTTCCATCTCAGATCGAATTTGAGCCAGCTGGGCATCAGTAACAGTAGCTCCTTCGCCATTTGGAATCTGTGCGGCTTGGAGCTCAGCTTTCGTGGCCTCGACAGCCTTCTCAACTCTGGCTCGCACATTCGCCGCCAGGATAGATTTGAGTCGATCGACGTTCTTGATGGCCCATGACCATCGCTCTGGAGTTTGTGCCAGGAACGCTTCGTCGGAGATCGCCAAAGCTTCACTGCTCGCGGACACTTCGCCTTCTTCGGCGGGTGCTGACGTGGGAGTCGGATTCGTTGGGGCGGCAGTGTTATTGGACAACTCGTTACGCAATTGGTCCATCGCTTTCTTGTGATCATCCTCAAGTCTCGTGCGTAATTCTTGAAGAGCGGCATCTTTGGTCTTGGCAGCTTCGCTCTTAGCGTCTTCGAATTTCTTCCGGAAATGTTCCTTGACGAATTCCTCTTTCGCCTTGACTGCGGTGTCTTTCTCGGCCGTTAAGGAAGCGATCTGTCCGTCTTTCTGCTCCAGTGACTGTTCGAGTTCCGAGATCCTGCTCTCGAGCTCCACGACCCGCTCGTTGATTTCCTCTGAAGCGCCATTGACTTCAGCAGTATCACCATTGACCTGATTGGAAGATGTCTGACGAGTACGTGAGGTTTCAAGCTGCTCACGTACATCATTCAGCTCTTGCTGTATTGTATCCTTTTCACCTGTTGCCGCGTCCAGCTCGGTCTGTTTGTCCTTGAGTTTCCCATTCGCCTCCCGCAACTTTGTCTTGAATTGTTCTCCCAGCGCATTCCGCTGCACGTCCTTGGCTTCCTTGATCTGATCGGGAATTGTGTCGACCTGGGATTGCAAGCCATCACGGGCCTGAATGGCCTCATCTCGCTCCTTTTCGAGCTTCGTAAGCTGTTCCTTGAGTGCCTCCAGCTCAGCGGGATCAATTCGATGATATTTTGACAATATGTCTTGCGTGCGTTGTCGCCAGTGGTCACGATCGCTCTGCAATAACTTAAGCTCACCGTCTCGAGTCTCGAGAAGACCTTCGAGCTCAGTCACCTGAGCCTGAAGAGGCTCGATTCGCGCTTCTAATTCCTCCACTTGCTGTGTCTTGCTTGCAAGGGCCTGCGAGGCTTGTTTGGCTTCTGCTCGCAGAGTTACGCTGCTCTCACGGAAGAGATTCAACTCGTTGAGTGTCTCCATCAGCTTGTTGTGGCTGACAGCGTTGCGCTCTGAGTCGGCTTCGGAACGTCGCTGTTGGTCCAGCTTGAGTCTAGTCTCGTCGAGCTGTGATTGTGTAAAATCGAGCTGCTGACGAACACGTTTGGCCTCTTGTTGCGATAGATGATACTGAACATCGACAATCTCCTTCTCACGGCGCAGGTATTTGATGACTTCTTGCAAATTGTCGAGATCGGCACTGCTGGAAGGATTGGCTTCGCTGCTCTCGCTGAGAGCGAGACGATCCTTCTGCAAGACGCTGATTTGCTGTGTCAGGCCTTCCAGTTGATTATGCAGGAGACTGTTCTGTTGCAGCACCTCTTCTCTGCGCTTCTTCAGATCAGCAAGTTCTTGCTCGTACCGATCCTTGACCTCAGTCCAGCTCGATTCTTTCTGCTGCAAATCATGGACAGCAGTATCAGCCTTGGTTCTTAGATCCACAGCGTCCAATCGTAGCTGGTTGGCTTCGGTACGAGCCACTTGCAGATTTCGAGCAGCATCAGCATGCTTGACCAGCTCATTCTCATAGTTCTGCTGGGCTTCGGTGGCGATCTGTGCTTGGGCCTTAGAAGCTTCAAGGTTGAATTGTGCTTGCTCTGTTGCACGCTCCTCGGATTCTTTCAGACGCTCAATCTCACTTTCGAAGCTGTTCTTCTGCTCAGAGAGCCGGCGGTCGACATCGGTCTGTTGGTCGCGGAGCTTGGAGAGCTCGGTATTGGTGTTCTCCAATTCGGAAGATACGTCTTCAATACGTTGCTCGAGATCTTTGATCTTGGAGTCTTTCTCTGCGATACTGGCATCAGTCTCTTCGCGGTATTGGTCATTAGTTTCACCAAGCTCTGCCAAACGTTCCTCGGCGGATTGACTGATGTGCTTGTAGACGTCAATCTGCTCATTGGCGCGTTCCAAGTCTGCCTTCGTATGCTCAAGCTCACGTTTGAGCTGAGAGATCTCCAAGGTCAATTCTTGCTCTTTCGATATCGTGTCTTCTTCAGTGTTTTCCGTCGCGTCTGCTGGCTTCGTGTAGACTTCCAACCTCTCTTCGGCAGCGCGGATCTCAACGTTGAGCTCATCAACACGAGCTTGCAGATGATCACGCGACGTCTTGACCGATGCTAGCTCTTCACGAACGGCCCCTAAAGAGGTCATCAAATCATCAATCCGCTTCTGACTCTGTTCATATTCATATTCGCGGCGTTGACTTGCTTTTCGATTCTCCTCTTGCTCGTCGTTGAGCTTGCGCTTGGTGGCTTGCAGCTCGGTCTCAAGAGATTCAGACTGGGATTGTAGTCTTCGCCGAGTCTCAGAGTCTGTCTGCTCACGCTCATTGAGAATGCTCTGGAGACTGCTGTTAAGCTGGTCCAGACGACCTCGCTCGTTTCGCAAGGTTTCGTTGTCCTCGATCAGACGTTTTTCGACACTCTTCCAGAGGTCCTTCTCCGCCTTGAGGTTGGCGGACTCGCGTTGCAGACTTTCCGCCAAGCCCTTGGTCTCAATCAGGTCTTCCGCCGCCTGCTGAATCCGCATCTCTTGTTTTGTGGCAGTCTCCATACTTGAGGCGGATCTGCGCTGCAGCTCACCATTCTCGGTCTTGAGCATATTGTAGTTGGTTTGCAGCATTTCTGCACGCTGAGTGGCTGCACTGAGTTGACCTTGCAGACGACTCGTGGCAGTCTGAAGCTCAGAGTTGCGCTTCGACAAATTGTCCAACTGGGAACGTAGTGAGGCGTGGTCCATGTTGGAAACTTCCTTCTGTGCATCAAGCTGCTGTTGCATCTCCTTGATCAATTTGGAAAAGTCGCTGGAGTCTGCTTGACTGACGGATGCTGACAGTGCCTTGTTTGGTGAACCAGCAGCCGGCACAGGCAGCGATCTCGAGAAGTCCATCCCATCGCCGAGATGACCTTTCCGCGTCAGCATGTTCCGGAACATGTCTCGTTCCTTGACGAAGCTCTTGGACTGGGCCACCATAGTCTTGATCTCGTCTTGGAAGCCAGCAATTTGTGCACGAGCTGTTTCGAGTTCTGACTTCATGGACACGAACTGCTCCTCTCGCTCCTGTGATTCGCGACTCTCAAGATTGGCGAGCAAGTTGCGAATGGTCGCCAATTGAGACTGGTTCTGCTCCTGTAGTTCCGCAATGTTCTTGAATGCGATCAACTTTTGATTGACGACTTGTTGAGTCTCTGAAAGACCCTTCAGCTCAGCCTGGTTCCGCTCATCGGCCTCGGCCTGCAGGCGCATCCAATCCTCATCTGTAAGAGTCTGGCCTCGCTCGCGGATCTCAAGCTCCATGAGCAAACGGCGACATTGTGAGCTCAGGTCGCGAAGCTGTTGTTGTAGCGCTTCGGCCTCCTTGGTACGGCCCTCGAGCTGACTCTGGTACACGCGTGCACTGCGCGACGCTTCGTCTCTTGCCTTGCTAGCTGAATCAACGAGCGATGACATCTCTATTAGCTCGGCTTGAATCTTGCTATTATCCTGTCGTACTTCGTCGAGTTCGGGCTTAGCTCCTCAAGCTGCGCAACGATTTCGTCGAGCTCTTTCTGAAGATTATCCTTCTCAAGCCGCTCCTTCGCCAATTCTCTCTCAACACGTTTGTACTCAGAATACATCTGTGTTGATGTTGGATTTCTGGCTTTCGACGAAGGCGTGAAGATACCTAGAGGTGTGGAAGGTCGACCAGGTGTTGCAGGCATATGACCATTAGGTGGTTGAGGAGTTTCGGGTCGTTGTCGCTGCTCCTCAGCTTCAGACCGAAGCTGTGCAATAGTGGCCTCGAGCTCCGTGATCTTTCGGACTGCAGCTTCCTTTTCCTGAAAGTCTTGCTCGGCTTCTGATCTAATGATACCCAACTCCTCGGCAGCCTTCTCTTTGATCTCCTCGACTTCCTCTTGTAAGTCTTGGATGCGTTGCTTGGCACCGTCTGCTTGGGCTTTCTGCAGGTCGGCAAGACGCTGGACATTCTCAAGGTCGCCTCTGAATGACTCGGCATCGGTAGACTTTTCGTCGCGGAGTCTCTGGAGTTCTTGCTGGCTGTCCTCAAACTTGTTGACGTAGTCGTCCAGACGATGCTTCAGCGACACCTCTGACCGCTTGAGTGCTTCGGCATTTGCAATGTACTGCTCGTTGGATCGCGACAGCTCTGCGATGCGAGCATTCTTGTCTTTACGGAAGGCAGTGTGTTCGTCAGCTTTGACCTTACGTTCATTCTCGAGCCAGTCATTGTTCTTCTTGAGGAGATCGATCTCTTGCTGCAGTGTCTGCTCCATGAATCGGGCGTTGGCGGCGGCTGAAGTAGACGACTGAGAAGCCTGCTCGAGGGACGCGACTTGCTTTCGTAGCTCTGTGGATTTCTGATGTTGTGCTGACAGATCCTGCGAGAGCTTGTCGTAGGCGTTGGTTTTCGACTCAAGGAGAGCAAGCGTGTCTCGATTCGACGCCTCGAGTGAGCTTATGCGGGACTTGAGAGTGGTGGTCTCCGAGGCATCGGATGAAGTAGTACTTCGAAGGCGTTCTAGTTCTGACTGGACCTGTGACCGATTCGTCTCTGGAGAAGGTATGTTAGCCGCTGCCGATCTGCAAGAATGGAGGCACATACCTGACTGTTGCAAGTCACCACGAATCTTCTGCACGTCGGACAGAGCCTTGTCCCGCGAGTTCTGCAAGACTTTGACTTTGGACTCATTCGTCCGTACGACAGTCTCAAGTTCAACCTCAAGTCGAACTCTCTGTGACTTGTTCTGTTCACATTCTTTGGCATTCTTCTGCACGTTCTGAAGAAAGGAAGTGACTGTCTCTGGTGTCGGCGCCGATAGCAGTGAAGAGAGCGCTGCTTCCGACACGGTCGAGAAGACGGACACCGCCTTAAGATCGAGCTCAGTCGCCATGTCGACGGGTTGGCGTTAGATTGTGCTGAAGTCGAATGCGCCGGGACGGGCCCTTCTTCAAGTAGCCGGACTTTGGTCGCAAAAGAACGTGCCTTGCATGGCTGTTGTCGTGATGCGACAGTGACCACGCTCGAAGACAGATGCAAATGTGTGTCGAGAGTAGAAAGGCGCGGCGTGAAGAGATTGGCAACCACGGTCGATGCGATCAATGGAAGAGAACGAACAACCTCGCCGAAAGCAGCGAATGATGCACCAACCCGCAAATAAACGCGAACCGCCTTACCTAAGCTGCAGCTCTTGTTTTTAGGCACAGACCCCGCTTATAACTTGCGCCTAACAAGCTGGTGCCTGGAGAACATATCCGGATATCAAGGCACTTCACTGCCAACTATCAAACTTCACTTCATCAGTCACTCGACTGTCACTGAAGTCGTTTGCTGATACGGTCATCGAGCACGCTTAATAAAACTGCTGAGCGCCACATGACGGACTTGATGCGCAGGTGGTATGTGTCCCGGCTCACCGATTGAGGACAACAGGCCTGAAGGGAACCTTCGACGTCGACCCTTGTCTCATCACTTACACTGAGCATACAATATGGCCAACATGGGATCCAACGTGCCCGACAAGCTGGTTGCCATCTCGATGAGGTCGCGCGAGATGACACACGACGCCATCAAGCGACTGAAGGAGTTCTATCCGAAGGAAATTCCTTCAAATGACTTGGTTACCTTCCTGATGCCAATCACTGCCGAAGCAGAGCTGGTCCGCTTCTTCTTATTGACAATCAGACAAAATCGCGTCGTGCAGTGGAATTCCAAGACAGACACCTATGTTTTCATACCGCCCTACGAAATCTCATCGGCGGAGCAGCTGCTCGCGTACTTCCAGAAGCAGCAGATCGCCAAGAGTATTGCCATCACCGATCTACAGCAAGGATGGAAAGACTGCGTTCCCACCATCAACGACCTCGACAGGGAGCACAAGCTGGTCGTGCTGCGCCATAAGAAGGACAACAGCCCGCGTACGATCTGGGGAAATGACCCAACACTCTATGCACCACTCGATGCTATCTATGTTCAGAAATGGAAGGCCATTACTTTGCCAGGCGAGAACGAGATCCGAGACAAACTCAAGGCGATGAGCTCGAGGGCTGCCGGCGATGCCCCCAAAGCTGTCTTGGACAACAAGCCGAAGCAAAAGAAGAAAGTACGCAGAGGCCACAAAATCACAAATACGCACATGCAGTTTCTGGACAGTAAACGCTGAATATTTTTGTCTATCAAAGTCTTTGAGCCTGGCACTCGCTTGCATATATCATACATCGTCAATCGATATCCCTATCGATATTCCTGCCAGTCGAGGTTTACCACCACAGATCGGTCATAGCTCGACCGTGCTCGCGGTGATTTCTGAGCACTCGGCATCTGCGTACTCATGGACAGCACCTGCATGGAGATGTGTGTCGACAGCGTCCTCACACGCCTAGAGGCAGACCTCGATGTTTTCGACTTAGGCGCGTGCTTTTCATCCGTGGACGCTTGCCGCTCTCTTCGCGACGATTTCGATCTCACCGAGTGCTTTTCATCTGCGAACATCTCCTGGCCCTTTCTTGAAGTCCTCCCAGGACTGGTGGGTGTCATATCTGGGGCTGGCAGCATCACCACATTTGACTGTCGATCCCAATCATCTTCGTCTCTCGTCCTCGAAACACGACTCTGCGACTGCTTGCCGATGTCGTCAGCGCTCCAGTATCGCGACATCCGGACTTGGGTCCTCCATGACGAGCGTTTCGACGGATGTTTAATGTCTCGTGGGGATATCTCCTCAGTAAGCTCTGCGCACCCTCTGAGCCTCCGGCGCCTGCGGATATAGAACCAGAACAGTATCAGAACAACCCCAACAAGGACGACCCCGGCACCCGCTGCGACGGCGATGTATGTGGGCTCCGACAGCTCTCGCTTTTTATTGTGCGGTATCATGGCATGTGTGGATTGGTTGCAAGTTAGGTCATCATGAGTCGATGCGGTCGCTATAAAACCCAGTCCCGCCAGATAGTGAAGGCGTGGGAGATACTGGCGATGAACACGAATTCGCGATTGCCAGATTCAAGTTTCCAGCTGCTGGGCGATTTCTGCTTGCGTAGTATTTCGAAAAACCACTCTTGTGACCCGTGAAATCACACTCTTCCTGATATGCCCTCGGTCGCTATTCTCTGTCTTTCCACAGTCGTCCAGGTGAGGCTCGCAGACAAAACGTCGCAATTGCTGGTGCAGTCAATTTGTGTATGGCAAGAAAGACAAGCACACATGGCCCATCACACCTTTTACCACAGTATTGGTGCACCCACCTCCGGCACAATGCCGTCGTCACCCCTCGAATTTCGCTATCTACCACTCCACGAGCCACTCCATCGTACCCAAATAGGTATCCCTAGCACAAACCCACACTGACTAGTGAGCGCGATAGACATCCGGCGTTCGCTTATCCGATCCCCACGTTCGCGCTATGTACGCACTAAGGGACTTCAAAACGCGGTTGACAGAAGCTTCTGCAACCTTGCCGTTAACAGATGCTCGGGCATTCCTGTCGGGGAGTTTGCAGAGATTTGGACGCTCGCCCAGGATGGCTATGGGTTTCGCGTAGACTTTTCGGTATGAAGTAAGAAAACGCGCGTAAAGGCACATAATACAAGTGCACGATTGCAGGCATACTTGGCTTTACAAGGAACATTCAGCGCGGCTCTCGAGTACCACGCGTCGTGCTTTGCTGTGACTGTCGGAAGCGTGCTGCTAATCAAGATCCATCGTATAGTAGATCTTGTCTCCCACGCGACCATATGATCTTCAGTCCTATCAGATGTGAAAAGTTCTCGACCTTTGCCAGACCTTCTCGAGGAACAACAAGCCTTCAATAGTCGTCTGTGTCCGAGATGAGGCGTTCGAAGATGTGGATCGATTTCCGCCCGAGCAGGGGGAGATTGCACCCTTGCAAGTTTCCCGTGGGGACTTTTGTACACCCGTGCGCGCAGACTACTTGCATCGGACACTCATGTGAATATATCAGCGATGAGTCGACATGATGTCGGCCAACATGTTGGCTTGGTCGCACTGACTATGCAAGAACAAGGTCGGCAGTGCCACCTGCGTAGATCCATACCGCGATTATCTCCGCACAAGCACCGACAGCGCATGAAAAAGGGCATCTCAGCGAGTCTTCGTGTGCTGTCGAAGTAGCATGCTAAGGTCTGAGGACAGACCAATTCTTCAATTAACTCGCAGCTGATCTCCAGCGTGAGCTGGTCTCTAGCATGTACCTGTGATTTTGTATATCAGTTTTCCTTCCCCGTCCGCCTCCAGCGACCAAACAGTCAGATTAACTTGTATGCACAACGATAGCTCAAAAGTTGAACCAGGAGAGGCAACATCGTGCGACGTGTGTCAACTTCTTCACTTCTCACCACCGACTCGTCCACATGTCCCTCTTCCGATACCGCCCAAAGTCAACCTGAATGGCCGTTCACTCCATTTTCCAGGCCTTCCAATCCCTTGCCCTCCGTCTTCAGTCTATAGGCCACCAGGTCCTCAATAGTGACCACCCGTAGGCCCCACCGCCGCCCAAAATCCAGACATTCGTCTCTTCGCATCATTCCGTGCCCCTTCCTTTCAGCCTTCCCACCCTCTACCTCGTCCCCATCTATTACCATCTCGCATATCACGCCCACCTCTCGTTTGCCAGCCAATCGACAAAAGTCAACCGCGGCTTCAGTGTGGCCTGTCCTTTCCAGCACGCCGCCTTTACGCGCTCGCAACGGGAAGACATGGCCTGGCCTTCTCAGGGAATCCTTCGCGGGCTGCTTTGCAGCTAGCGTCCGACACGTCAGGCTTCTATCGGAGGCACTGATTCCCGTTGTGACCCCGAGCTCGGCAACAGCGTCTACGCTGATGGTATACGCTGTCCGATTGGGGTCTTCATTGTCGTTTACCATCTGCGGCAACTCTAGCTTGTCTGCAATTTCTCCAGTCAGGGGCGTGCATATTATCCCGGAAGTATAGCGGATCATGAATGCCATCTGTGCCGCAGTGATATCCTGGGCTGCAATGATTAGATCGCCTTCGTTTTCGCGGGATTCATCGTCGAGGACAACTATGAACTCGCCGGCCTTGAAAGCGGCTATGGCGGATTCGATGGTATCAAAGCGTTCACGGGTTGGTGTGTAGGTGCCATTCGAGGTATGGGAGCGAAGGGCGTCGGCCAGAGAAGATGCCATCGCTTAAGCTGTTCCGGGGCCGTGCGGCCTGTAATAATGCTATACGATCTGTATCTGTGTCGAAGAGCTCAGACACAGTCAGAGCCCAGCTTGAAGTTGGGTCTTGGCGGCTGGTTCTCGCAGTGCTCTGATCTGTACCCAGGCCTGAGCGTTGACACTGATCGTGAAACTCTCTCTGCGAATCCCCTGGGTCTGGATGGATCGCTGTGTCAAGCAGTAGTAGGTCGGGTCGAAAGGTCCGCCGTCAGCGTTCTCAGAACAGAGTACGGGCCGGTACGCACAGCACAAGAGAGTTCGGGTCCCCTCGTTGGTGATGATGATATCTTCTCGCGACCAGATTGAAGAGATCAATTTACCTGAGGTCCTGTCCTTCAGGTCTTAGAGTATTCGAGCTATAGTACAAGATCGAAACGGTCCCTATTGCTGAGCAAGAAGTGCGGAACTCTGGTCAGTGTGACGGATCATGTGCTGACTACAGATTCTCGCCCGGGTCGTTCCTGCTTAGAAAAATTGTTGCGCCGCAGTGACAACCTTCGTCTCCGGCCTCGGTTCGGAGAGCCGACTTACGGGAGAGGCACCCTTTCCTCGCCAGCCTTGGCCGCCTTTCTTCCACTTTCTAGAACTCTTCGTGTGTGTGTATACTTTGGTTCGGCTTAAGAGTGATCTGGCTTTAGCATGGAACAACAAGTGCGTCGTCAAAACGTGTGCCTCGGCTCTGTCGAGCGTGGAGGCTGCATCAAAGTAATTTGCAGCCAGAACGCTAGCATACGTACACGCTACAATGAATTCTACAACAGTCCACCTAAGGCGGACTCTGTGTTACTGCAATCCCTGGGGAATGCGCCATGGCCGCATGGGTATCTTCAACACGCTGCAAGCCATTGCAGTGAGCAAGCATCGCGTACTCCGTTATAGCTCCTATGCTGTTTTGACTCTCCGACTCTGATTCCGCCGCGAATCCAATTGCTCTTCCTCCGTTGCAGCGTCGTTTTGTTTCCTCATTCGCCATTGCCAGCCCCACAGCACAGGCAGGAAGCTCCACAGGTCAAAGTCCGGCCAGAGTACTTCCAGGAAGACGATCTGGGTGTCCTGATGACACTGCCAAAGCATGAAGTCTGATAGACGGGACACGCCAGATGTTCGCACAAGCAGATCTATAGGCGGATCTCCGGCTGTGTACATATGCTGATCTAGAGTGGTTGGAGTGATCAGCTCCGGTGACGGAAGAGTGGTCGTACTAATGGCCTTAGGTCGATCTGGGGGCGAATGTAGTGTGGTCGAGGACATCACAGACGATGAGGTGTCCAGGTCTTCTTGCTCAGCATTGTCCGAGGCATCTCGGGAGGACAGCGACGCAGTGCTAGGTGATGGCGATAGCAGAGGTTGCGGTTGCGACTCCGGCGATGATGCCGGCTCGATGTCCTTCGTACTATGGCTTTCCAGTGCGTGTGATCTGATCGTGTTTGCAATCCTCTCCTCCTTGAAAGGGCTTTTCCTCTCTGGCGAAGGGCTGACAACGGGCTTGCACCAGTCATCAACGTACTCCGCACTGCGTGTGTGATCTCTTCTCGGCTCGTATACGGAAAGCAGACGTTGAGGACGCAATCACCGTTTTGGCTCGTCACAGCCACAGCTCGATCGACCGCTTCCAGCACGTCTGGCTTGATCAATTCTCTTTGCCCAAGAATGCGTATCTTTGCGCCGTAGCGATCCAGTATATCACCGTGTTGAACAAGCTGCTTGAGCTTTGTCTTCGCCATAGCCATTAAGGCTGACACTTCGTGCGGCGATCTCTTAAAGTTCTCAATGCTGAAAGCATATATTGTGACATGAGTGGCACCGGCTTTGTAGCAGACTTCGAGTATTCGTGCGAGGGCCTCAAACCCTAGATTGTGTCCTTCCACCGTCTCCATGCGGTGATTTTTGGCAAAGCGCCTGTTGCCGTCCATGACAAACGCAACATGTTTGGGGATTGGTCCTTGTCGTAGAGCTCCGATGAGCAGGTCTCGAAGCTGGTTCAAGGCCCACTCCGCCGGCGGAGAAGCCAGGAGCCAGTCTCGGAAGCGAGCGGTTCGTTTTGAGGCCATGTTGTCTGTGTTGGCAAAGTGGTGATCTAGGAGACAGTAATGCTCCTTCACTACTGTCTTGCTAGGAAAGGCGAGGGTGGTGAGCGAGGGTGGGTGTACATCTCTTGATGGGCAAAATTGCGCGCTTCCTCAAGATCTGGACGGTCGAATACGAGTAGGCATCAGGGAGTGGAAGAAGCACGCATGCTGGCTCAGGCTCGCTATGAGCCGCAGGGCTTACGACGACAAGGTGCCGATCTGGGCTAAGTTGTACTCAAGAAAAATTGGCGGCGCGCGGCGTCACCGCATGCCTAGGTGTCTTGGCAAGGCCGACAACTCGAATGTAGAGTGCCATTGTTTCTCAATTGATCAGAAGTGAGTTAATAAGTACTTGCTATGGAAATCCGGAATCATTCACTGCGTCCCGACCTCGCACTTTCAGGTCCTTTTGGCGAAGTTGGGAGCAGAACCTCCGGTAGTTTGATGCCTACCCCTCCTGTTCCACCCGTCTTCTTCTTCCTCTCCTCGCCTGGGGTCTTGAGGGGTCGTCCCCCGCTGTCGTCCTTCTTCTCGTCTTCCTCTTCACGGATTTCTGGTTGTATCCGTTGTAACTTCTCGCCTTTGAGCACTTTGAGAATCTCTTCTCGGTCCAAGGTTTCGAACTCAATCAAAGCATCCTTTAACGCTTCCAGACCTGCGCGGTTGTCTGCCATGATTTTGTCCGCTCGTTTCCTGCCGTCCTCAACAATCCGGCGCACCTCCCGCTCAATTTCTTGTTTTGTCTCACTCGACAAGCTGTTGTAATCTGTAGCCAGATCCACATTCCCAAGCTTTGGAGAGTAGCCAAATCTGGTGACTAGCGCGAAAGCAGTTTGCGTAGCAGATGACACGTCCGACGAGATACCGCTCGATACCTTGTCGGGTCCGTAGATGAGTTCTTCTGCTGCTCTACCACCCATGGCGACGGCAATATGCGCGAGATATTGGTCGTAGCCTTGACTGACGGCATCCATGTCGGGCAAGGAGTGCGTGACACCAAGCGCTCGTCCTCGAGGAATGATGGTCATCTTGTAAAGCTGATTGCTGCCAGGAGTGAAGAGGTTGACCAAGGCGTGACCAGCCTCGTGGTAGGCGGTCATGATCTTGTCCTTTTCTCTCATAACCCGTGACTTGGCCTCGGCACCCATCATGATCTTGTCCTTGGCCCATTCAAAGCACTCACCATTGACCTTCTTGTATCGCAACCGAGAGGCACGAATAGCAGCTTGGTTGACCAGATTTTCCAGATCGGCGCCAGACATGCCGCTCGTGGCGCGTGCCAGAGTAGTTGCGTCAACGTCAGTCGAGACCGGAACATTCTTCATATGATGCTTGATGATCTGGATACGACCACGCACATCAGGCAGCGGCACATTAACGTGTCGGTCGAATCGTCCGGGACGGGTCAGAGCTTGATCCAGAGCATCGGGATAGTTCGTTGCGGCAATCAAGATGACGCCAGTGCTAGGGCTAAACCCATCGAGCTCGGTCAATAGCTGGTTCAAGGTCTGTTTGGCGTATGCTGGATCACGCGCGTTACGCTTACCACCAACAGCGTCCAGCTCGTCGATGAAGATGATGGCCGGAGCTTTGTTGCGAGCTTGTTGAAACAGATCTCGCACACGCTTTGCGCCCACGCCAACGTAGAGCTCATCAAATTCAGATCCAGACATGTAGAAGACTGGGCAGCCTGCCTCGCCAGCTACCGCACGGGCAAGCATGGTCTTGCCCGTACCTGGTGGACCGACGAGCAGTATGCCTTTGGGCAGCTTGCCGCCAAGTTGATTGAACTTCTCGGGATTCGTCAAGAACTCGACTAACTCCTGCAGCTCCTCCTTTGCTTCATCGCAGCCGTGGACATCGCTGAAGCGTACGGTCTGATGCTGAGCCTGGACTTCGTTGTTTTGGCCAACTCTCGTCCGGAAGCTGCCCGCAAATTCCACGAGCATGGTCAGGACGACAATGCCGAAGTAGGCCAGGATAGCCGCGATGACAAGAAACTTGACCCAGCGGAAGACAGAAGCACCCCAGGATTCTTCCACGATGACGTGTAGTGGTGACTCCTTAGCACCAGTGCCAGTCTTTGCGCTCGGCGTAACGAACGAGCCACCATAGTTGTGAGCTGCAACCGCTTGACCAACGGACTGAAGAGTGTGTTGATCGAGACCGCCTGCAGGTTGCGTCTGACTAGGAGCACCGGGAGGAGGTAATGTTCCGGTGACCTGAAGGGCCTTCAGGTATGACGCATCTGTCGCTGGACTGTTCGCGTAGCGGCCTGTCTGGTACCGTTCAATGACAATCTTCGGCATGTTCGCTCGCAGTAAGGCGGCGTAAAATGCCTGCTGCGCTGTTGCACTTGTTGGGTTGTTGTTTGCCGTCCGTTCTGCGTGCGCAAGCATATTCTGGTTGGAGAGCTGAGATGTGTTCGAGAACGAGCGCTTCTGTCCGCGGCCTGCATTGTTGCCTCGTCCAGAACCTCCGAATCCAAAAGCAACCATCAACGGACTTGCGGTCTGTGGCATGTTTCGCTGTTCAATATGTGTCGAGGGGTTTCGGACAGCATGTGTCGCAAGTCCTCTCGAGTACACTCGTGGGGTGAGCAGTAGGGCATTGTGTAATGGGCGCAAGGCGCTTGCGCCTACAAGAGTACCGGCATTCGATAGCAGAGATGACGACGATGCACTTCGAAGGAAGTCGGGTATTCGTGGCGACTGAAGAGACATGTCAGTCCCGATCGTAGGTTCAGTAATATTCTCTTGAGCACTTACGCCGCCGTGCGATTGTGATATCTGTCTCGCTTGCGATACGGCGCTTTCGCCACGGGTCCGAATCATTCGATGCTGCCTCAACGCTTTGAGTGGCGAAGCCAGCGCGCCGGATAGTGATGACCAGGCATCAGGGCCAAGCGCTGGGAGGCTCTGATGCAGAACTGCGATCAGCAAATGCGACAGTGACGGCCATGAGCCTGCACTTACCACTAGAGGAGCCTGGAGGGCCATTGTCGAGAATGAAGCGGCGCAGCGCCGCGAGCTTGATTGCAACGCTCAGAAGGTGTGGGTGTGTAAAGACATGAAGAGAGAGGACTATATGCGAACTCCGAGTAAATCCAACAGTTGTGCCTATCGCAAGAACGAGAGTAGATATCGATGGAATTGTAACGGGAACGCATGACCAGATCTCGAAGGCTTCCAGAAGAGTGATGAGGCGGGCACAGTCGGGGGTTTACGGAGATACCGTAGTCCCGAATATCGGCACTGTAAGATAGGTGAACAATGATGCCACTGGCATTTGTGCCCTGAATGAATTCATATTTGCTATAGAAGGTGGCACGGCATTCCAGACGCGCAGAATACGCTCAGAGATGCATGCATGCGGTTCACGAGCTCTTCAATTTAACCATACAGCTGACCTTACCCCATCCTCCCGGGTATCTGTCGAGGTGAATTCGGTGGAGAGATGGCTACAGACGACACATTCCCAATGCCAGACGACGGTGTGATCAGTGGTGAATTTCGATCACTGCCCTGGGGTGACCGAACGGGCGTCTTTGGCGTCTTTGGTGTTTTTGGCCGCTCTGACGACGGCGAGGCAGCCGTGGTTGGCGTAGCACTAGCTCCTTCACTGCCGAATGCCGGATGGTGCTGATGTATGAACGTACTTCCCTCCAGCTCCTGAGGATCTTGCGGTATTTGAAGCTTTGTAGCTCCCATAGCTCCTACGTTCCGATTCGAGTCGTAAGCTGGCGGCGATGAGCCGAGATTCGGAAAGTAGCCATTCGTCTGGCTCATTTGCGGTGATCGGGGAGACCTTATCAAATCTGGGCCGGCCAACTCATGAGGCGTCTGAGGCGGCTTGGAAGGGTGGATTGCAGGCTCATTTGGTGGGAACGTCGTCGCTCTATTCAACTCGGCCTCTCTTCTCCTTTCTTTGCGCTTGCGCCACATGCAAATGGCAACAATGTTGGTTATGAGGATCACTGCTGCGATGGGCCCAACAATCGTTCCAATGAGAGCCCCTCCCGTCAGGCCCCCGCCCGCATCGGCCGAGGTAAGCTCGAATTTCTGCGCGAAGACGGTCTGCGTAATGAGTGTCAATTTGGCGGTATCAGTTGGAGTTGAGGCTGGGACGTAGGTCGAGCTCATCAAAGGACTCCAGCAAGGCGTCTGCGCGCCGATGCCGGTATAGTACACCTGATAGCCACTGGAATGGTCAGCGTTCTGTACATTTCAGCGGAAGGAGGTGCATACAGTGGGCAACAACCACCAGACGTCGTAAAATAATCTTGCGGACACCTCGTGATCTTCGAATTCGATCCATACGAGTATGGACAACAACTTTGCCGGTCTGGGCCACAGCCAACGGCCGGATACTCCCATGAGCTTCCGGCGCTATTCGTGACAACAGCAAAGTATGGATTTGAACAAGTGCCTGTCAGCAACGGCGCTCCTCCAAATGTGGCAGTGCCAGTGGCGCCGCTGAATGATGGAGGCTCTGTGACGACGTCGCCCGTAATTGTTGACACTAATGAATTCGAAGCTGAGGTTTGGGTTTGAAGGGTGGTCGGCGTCGAGCCACTTCCACTTGGAAGGGCCGTCAGATTAAGCGGGGAGCATCCCACGAACGCAGGAGCTTGCTTGCCGACCTTTGAGCATTCTTCTTGGTTGAACTGGATCGCGACTATCAATGCATTAGTTCACTGGTTGTCAGCCGGGTGGCGATCGGACTGACTTGACTGCTCCTCTGGATTACACGACGTCGCTAGACAGCATGACAACGTGCTCACGTATGCTGTGTTAGAACACAAGCAGGCAATGTCGATGACCTGGCACGTCGATTGCGCCTTTGTACTGTTGGCCAAACAGTTTTGCTAGACTCATCAGATCGATGCTATGACGGGGCAACTTTGCCACTCACAGCACAGAGCGGCACATCTTGTATTGTGACCGCTGCTCCTTCTCTGAACAACAGTGGCAGTGCCACAGCGAGGACAAACAGCTTCATGTTGGCGAACATCAAGGCATGAGGCAGGAATGAACAGCGACGCCCCGTGTCAGAAGAGAATGGGAGAAGCAGCGCAGGTACACGTAGGCATCATTTTTGCGTCCCCGCAACCAGCGATATGTCGACATTATTGTCAGAGCCACGAGTCCTACCTTTTCCGGACAGCACAAACAAAGACGGGCAGGGCACGGTCACAGGCTGATCCGTGTGCAGGATGGAGGCTGGTCGGTAGCCTCGGCCGCGGCAACCAGCATGGAATGAGGTCTGAAGACTGCTCGAGACGTTATGGCGTGATTCGCAAGCCTGCGCTGATATTATTGACGAAGTTCTGTCGTAGAAGCTGAAGACGAGGGCATAGGGCAGATGCCGTAAATATCGTGCTTGCCATGCGGAGGTAAGGCCATCCTAATTCCTGGTGCAAGGTTCCCAACCCGTGGCTTCACCCCGGAGACCATGAGCCGCTTCACCTCCCACCAGCAGATCTGCGGCGCGACTGTGGCCTCTCGATCCCGCCCATACAATGAATGGTTCATAGACCTCGACTCCAGGTAGGTCTGTAGAAGGCCGCCCACTTCAGTAGAGATGGTGTCTCGTGAGTACCGCATACTAGTGACCGGTGCCAATAGGTGAGTCCAGTCCAGTCACGACAATCCGTCGGCCTTAATAAAGCCTCTCGGTAGTTGCAGCCAATACTGATGCAACGACCGCAGCGGAACAGGACTGGGCATATGCCAACGACTCATTGACGATTTCATTCAGGTCAAGCCTGTTACCGATCGTCTTACGATCATTTTCACAACGAGAAGCGCGAGTAAAGCCGCTGCTACCCTTCGCAATCTCCAAGTTCGACTGAAAGTGCGCTATGCCGATGATATCCATCGATTTACTCTCTCACCCGAAAGTGTCGATCTGTCCGATCTACGCTCCGTTCGTGCACTCGCACAGAAGCTGCTAGCCTCAGACATTCCCTGTATTGATGCGCTTGTCCTCAATGCTGGGATTGGCGGATGGAGCGGCTTGAATTGGGGGCTGGCTGTTCGCACCATACTATATGACCTGAGAAGAGCGACAACGTGGCCAACATTCAAGCTGAGCTATGTCGGCACCGTCACAAAACCACAGCTCCCTCCAATACACGGCCAAAATGCGGATGAGCCGCCATTGGCTGAGGTGTTCTGCGCAAATGTTTTCGGCCACTACATGCTTGCCCATTGGCTGACGCCATTGCTTTGGTCTTGTAATTCAGTTCGGCCAGCACGAATCCTCTGGATGGGCTCACTAGGAGGCCAACCTGAAGATTTTAGGATAGATGATTTCCAAGGCTTCAAGGCGCAATCGCCCTACGAGCACACCAAGTGGATCACCGACCATATGGCTCTGACCGCCCAGAATGAGCCGGCGACCGAGCGATACGTGAAGTCATTCCTCGATCCGACGACGTCGACGCTGGCACCAAACCAGGACCGACCCCGGAATGAACGTCCCTCCATCCGCGTGATTCATCCCGGCATCGTACATACTGCAATCATTGATCTGCCATGGATCTTGATGCAGGGCTACGCTCTGGTGGTCATCCTGGCACGATGGCTCGGCTCGCCGTGGGCGACTGCGACATCATATGTCGCTGCCATCTCAGCCGTCTCGCTGGCGCTAGCTCCGCATAAGCAGCTCATGGAGATGGAGGAGGACGAAGGAGGCAAAGCCATCAAGTGGGGAAGTGCAGTCAACAGATGGGGTACAGCTAGGGTCGAGACATCCGAAGTTGTTGGATGGGGCATCAACGGCTCAGGCAAGCCATACTCAGCTACATGGTGGGGAGGCCCAGCTTGGTGGATGGGAGGATACGTTGGGCGGAATCATGGAGCAAAGGACGCCACTAAGGAAGACGTTGAGAACTTCGTCGTCCAAAGCGCTCAGGTGTGGAAGAAACTCGAGGAACTGCGAGTAGAATGGGAGCATAGACTAGAAGACTATGACAAGAAAGTCAGTCATGAGAATGGGAGCTTAGGTTAGAAAGCTGTGCCACGGAAGCCAACTAGTCATGGATTTCGAGGCTGATGTGTTCATGCCAATCAAAAGTATTCACACACTGAATTCCTCCCATTCCGCCCTCTTCCCTCGCTTCAAAGTTTCGACTTGGCCTTCTCCGCAGGGGCCTCCTCAACAGCTTGCCCCTGGTCTGCGAGTCATTCTTGCTGATCGTCATCCTCATCGACCCAGCCCTTCGACTGCTCGACCGCTTTGCTCCACTTCCTATACATCTTCTCACTCCTCTTCACGTCCAACTTGGGCTCGAAGAACTTCCTGCCTTCCTGGTTGATGCTCTTCAGATCATCGAAACTCTTCCATACGCCCACTGCAAATCCAGCTGCGATCGCCGCACCCAACGCCGTCGTCTCGCGCATCTTCGGTCTATCTACTGGTATCTGTATGATGTCGGCTTGCGTCTGCATGCACAAGTCGGAATTGCTCATGCCGCCATCCACGGCCAGCTCCGTGAGCTTCACACCTGCATCCTTGCCCATGGCGTCCAGAATGGCTTTGGTCTGGAAGCAGGTGGCCTCAAGGGTGGCACGGGCGATGTGTCCGCGCTGAGTGTACGCGGTGATGCCCCACATCGTCCCTTTCGCGTCGTCGATCCAGTAGGGGGCAAAGAGGCCCGAGAAGGCCGTCACGAAGACGCATCCGCCATTGTCGGGGACGGTCTCGGCGAGTTCGGAGATGCGGTGGCTGTCGCGGAAGAAGCCTAGGTTGTTCATGAGAAATTTGACGCTGCTGCCCGCGACAGCGATGGAGCCCTCGAGGGCATAAGAGGGAGCGATGCCCTGCGCGGAGAAGTCGTAGGCGACGGTGCTCATGAGGCCGTGCGTGCTGATGACAGGCTTCTCGCCGACGTTGAATAGCAGGAAGGCGCCCGTGCCGTATGTGTTCTTCGCGCGGCCGGCGGAGAAGCCGCCTTGTCCGACGAGGGCGGCGGACTGGTCGCCTAGACAGCCGGCAATTCGAGTGCCTTTCAGCGAGGTGCTGGCGAGTTTGCCGTAGGCTTCGGGATCGGACGAGGAGACGATCTTGGGCAGATGGATCTTCGAGGTGTCGAGGCCGAAGAAGGAGAGGAGCTTTTCGTCGTATTTGAGCGTGTGGATGTTCATGAACATGGTGCGTCCGGCATTGGATGGGTCAGAGACGAATACATTGGCCGAGACGCCGCCGTTGAGCTTGTAGGCGAGCCATGTGTCGACCGTACCGAAACACAGGTTTCCGGACTCGTAGGCAGACTTAACCTTGTCGACGTTGCGCATCAGCCAGAGGAGTTTGGCGCAGGAAGGGTACGTTGAGAGCTGCTCGCCGCAGATGCCCATCAGCTCGTCAGCGCCCGACTTGGCCTTCAGCTCGCGGACGATGTCCACGGAGCGGGTGTCTGTCCAAACGATGGCATTGTGGAGAGGCTCGCCGGTATTCTTGTCCCAGACGATGGTGGTTTCGCGCTGATTGGTGATTCCCACCGCAGCGATATCTGAGAGCTTGTGACCAGCGGACTCGAAGGCTTTGCATGCCTCGTCGATGCAAGCTTCTACTGATGAGATGAGCTCGAGAGGGTTGTGCTCGTGCCAGCTGGTGGCATTGTTAGCAGGCGGTTATAGCTGAGGCAGCATGAAAGAGTAACCTACCCGGAGTGAGGATAGATCTGTTCGAACTCGATCTGATGCTGTGCGACTGGCTCACCATTTGAGTCGAAGATGAGGAAGCGTGACGACGTCGTGCCATTGTCGATGGCTCCCACGAATTTGCCTGCCTGCTCGTCGTTCAGCGAATGCTCGGAGCGTATTCTGTGCGTACTGTACCATTATAGAGTGTCGTGAGATGGACTCTTGGAGTATTTCGCTGCCTGCTGAGAGTCAAAGGCCAACGCAACGCTTAACGAAGAAGACGGGGAGCTCAAGTTCGGGCCAGGACAACTATATGAAGAATGTTACACTCGACGGAGCAAGTAGTGGGTGCGTTGCACATGCATCAATAGCGCGGTAGTCTGACGCGCTTTTGCATCCCAGTGGTGTGGGCAATACGGGTCAGGCTCAAATTCAGCGGGGAAACCATGTGCGGGCTGCGGGGCAGAATGAGAAGCTGAGCTCGGCTCGGAGAATGCCTGAAAGCTGTACCGACTCATGTGCTCGAGGTTTGAGCAGCATTTTGCTAGCTTTCAGGGTGGCAAGAGCACGAGACCTCGACTAACTGGCCAGTCAACGTTTGATGAGACCGTTAGAAGGCCGAGAAGAATCTCGAAAGGCACCGTGGCTGCGCGGCTTCGAGAACGCGGCTTGCTGCAGGTCGGTGTCAAGGTGCCCGAAGGTCAACTTTTCCGCGCTAGCTCTCGCGCCCAGACTTCACAACGGCTGCTCACTCGTGGCATAACGGAATCTGCGGATGCTTGTAAAATTGGTATGCCTTTCCGGTGGTATGTACAGGTGACCTTCCCTGCGAAACCGTACAAAGGAAATCTTATTCTCGGGCTCAATTGCCGGTGCTTGCGTAAGTAGACAATTTGGACTGCTGGGAGGCCTTCAGCCATGCGCCAATGGCATCGGGTGACCTCCAGACACGCGCGAGTACTTGGCAGATCTTCCGCCCAAAACAGTGCAGTGCCGAATGCTCAGCGCAATATCTACTCGTCGTCATCTCCATCCTCGTCTTCGCCTGCAGCTTCTGCACGAGCCTTGCCTTCAGCATCATCAGCATCAAGTTGCTCCAGCTGCTGTTCTCTTAGCGCTCGCATGCGATCTGCGGGACCAGGAGGTCGGGTAATGAGATCAGCGATCTGACCACGGCCGATGAGCGATGCTACGATACTTGCGCCCACGATGAAAGTAAGCACGAAGCGGTACGTGGCATACCACGATGGTGCCCAGCCACGACTTGCAGCTCTGGCATCGTTGTAGTAGAGGAAGGTAAAAGCCAGAAACTGAGCAATCAGACCAACCTCAGCCGGTAGGAGGAGGGTCGGCCACGCGACAGCTGTTGCAACAATACCCATAGAGTATCGTGGGTAGCCCTGATGACCGCCATAGCCAGCCCATTCAAGACCCCAATGAATGGCTCCGAGGAAAGAAATGATCTGAAACGACATCAGTAAAGGATGTTACAACTCAGAGCGTGACATACAGAAGCACCGTAGCCCAGTTGAATTGGCTCAATAATGTGCAGGAGCTGCTCAGCAACCTCACCGGAAAGGATCAGGCCCTGACCGTGGGACGCCGCGTACTGGATGTCGAATGCAAGGTAGACTGTGGATAGGGATGTCGCTAGATATGGAATAACGCCGGCAAGACCGACAGCCAGGGCTTCCCGGGGCACGTCCTTCAAGCTGAAAGTGTCAACAATTGTTTTCTGTCCTCTGTCAGCTATGCCCTCTCTTCCGCAGTGAACATGCATACAAAGTCACTGCGTATTGAGGCAGTCATATCGATCTCTTCTTCGTGAGGAGTTCCACCGACCTCGCCGGAGACTGCAGGATGTACCGACGAAGTTGAAGAGACGAGTGATGGATGTGCTACCACCATTTCCTGACCATAGGCTTCCTCCGCTTTGTTGTCTCGACTTTTCGGGAAACTCGCTTTCTGGTATGTTGTTTCATAGCGAACCAGCGACTTCGAGACAGGTTTTCTGAGCGCGAGAGCCAATGTGCTGGGTCGGATAGCAGGCTTTGCAGAGGTTCGGAGGGCTGCACGGAGGATCGTCGAGGATTGGGTCGTTCTTGGAGCTTGAGCACGCAGGCCCTGAAGAGAGCGCGCTACATTTGTGCGATACATCTTGACTGGGATTGCCTCTAACGGCGCAATTGGAGGAGGAGTCGCCCGACCAGTACCAGCTGTCAGAGCTCGAAGTATCGTCGTCGATAGGAGTGGAGAGGGTTGACAGCAACTGTGAGCTCTCACCTTGTGGTTCAATATGGGTGTGAAGTCAAGGAGCAACGGGCAGCTCAAGCTTTAAGGTTTGCACTATCCCTGACTGGTTAGCTCCCTTGGCGGCAAACGTCCCCGTGGCAGTGACGCATTCAAGTTGAGAAGCCAAGTTCAAGCCAACTTGAGGATTGCCAGTAGTGACTGCACTCTTTTTGCTTCTGACAATCATAATCGCAATAACACGAGAGTCTTTTTGGTGTCCCATTTCCCCGTCAATTATCAGTCAGTGGCTTGGTGTGCGTTCTAAGCCTTTCAGCATTCACATTTGGACTTTCCGGGCGACTTTCCGCTTGCACGGTCGCCTTGCACCAACCTCGGATACGCGCCACGTGTGGCGGTGTTGCCTCACACTATTTACTGACTTCGATTCGATCGTTTCTGGATCTTAGCGGTGGTCTCCATGTATCTCAACATCGATTAGGAGCATTCACTCTATCCCAGGCCCGGGTAACGGCCACCAACCGCCAACATGTTGGAAGGTCTGGTCGCCAATCTACTGAACCGTTTCCTGGGGATGTATGTTAAGAACTTCGATCCCAAGCAATTGAATGTTGGCATATTCTCTGGCGATGTCAAGCTCCGGAATCTCGAACTTCGCCGTGAGGCCCTGGACCAGTTGCACTTGCCGATTAATGTGGTCGATGGTCGGCTTGGAGAGCTCACACTGTCGATACCATGGTCCAATCTCCGGGGCAAGCCTGTGAAAGTCAACATCGAAGATGTCTTTCTACTCGCTGCTCCTAAGGAGGAAGATCAGTTCGACGCCGAGGAAGAGGAGAAGCGAGCCGTTGCCGTCAAGCTGGAGAAACTCGAGAGTGCCGAGCTTCTCAAAGAACGTAACGTTGAGGGTATGAGTAAGGAAGAACAACAGAAGAATCAAAGTTTCGTATCCAGCTTCACCACTGCCATTGTCGACAACTTGCAGATCAGCATCAAGAACATCCACATTCGATACGAGGATGCAATCGCCTCACCGGATCATCCCTTCGCTGTTGGTATAACACTGAAGGAGATGAGTGCTGTTAGCACGGACGGAGATTGGCGTCCCACGTTCATACAGTCGACTTCGAGTACGACACACAAACTTGCTGTACTCAACTCCTTGTCCGTGTACTGGAACAGTGATGCCGAGCTGTTTGGTACTGGCAAAGGCAGTGATCAGGAGGCAGCAGCAGAGAAGCTGGGCACCGAGGAATTGATTCGTCGCTTCAAGGAAAGTATCGAAAAGACCGACAATTCGCAATATCTGCTGAAGCCGGTCAGTGGTCGGGCCGGGCTAGAGATCGACAAGACTGGAAGCACAGACCGTCCTCGAATGAAGGCGCGTCTCATGTTCCAGGAATTTGGTTTCGTTCTCGATGATGAGCAGTATCGTGATGCATTGATGTTAGTTGATCTGATGCATTATTTCATTCGGCACCAGGAGTACAAGAAGGACCAGCCCGTGAATACCCCCAAGGAAGATCCTCAAGCATGGTTGAAATTTGCAGGCCACGCTGTTTTGAACAAAATTCACGACCGGAACCGCCGCTGGACCTGGGACTACTTCAAGGAGCGCCGAGACATGCGCCTAAGATACATCGAACTGTTCAAGAAGAAGAAGAAAGAACAGCAGCTCACAGAGGATGAAAAGAAGGATCTCGACTCGCTGGAATACAAATCATCTTATGAAGATCTACGTTTCTGGCGGTCTTTGGCCCGCAATCAATTGCGCAAGGAGAATGTCGGTGTTCCGAAGCCTGCTCAGAAGCAGACATGGGGACAGTGGATGTGGGGTCAGAAGCCACAGGAGAGTGAAGACACTCAAACAGAGATGACTGAAGAGGATCGTAAAAAGCTCTACGAGGCGATCGACTGGGATGAGAAGAAAGCCATTGCTGACAGTGTCGATCTTCCCCGTGAGACCGTCAAACTGCAGATCGAGTCTGGTCTGCGCACAGGTAGCTTCACGCTGAAGCGCGATCCTCACGGAAAAGCCGCCGAGATTCTGAAGTTGGTGTTTGACAACTTCAAAGCCAAAGTACTCCAACGACCTGACTCCTTCCTCGCCGATGTAAATTTGGGTGGCTTTCGTGTCTACGACGGAACGACCGAGGGCACATTGTTCCCGCAAATTGTCAAGGTCAAAGGCGTCGAAGAACAGCCTAAAGACCAGGATGTGGACTCTGACAGCGCTGACATAGCTGATGGTGATGCTAAAGCGGACGAGGATGAGAATGGCCTGTTCCATCTCGTCTTCGAGAATAACCCACTGGACGAGAGCGCTGATACAGAAATCAAGCTTAAACTCAAGAGCCTCGAGTTCATCCACAATCCACTTTTTGTGGTAGAGATTGCCAGATTCTTCAAGCCGCCTGCGAGGCAGATGGAATCGATCGGAGCATTGCTGGAGACTGCCGGCGCTACCGTGGAGGAGATTCGACAACAGACTCGAGCCGGCCTCGAGTTTGCCTTGGAAGAACACAAGACCATAAATGCCAACCTTGACATTGCTGCGCCCATCCTCATCATCCCTGAATCCATCACCAAGCAGAGCGCGCTTTGTATGATCCTTGATGCTGGTCACGTCAGTCTACATTCCGAGGTAGTAGACAAAGCAACCCTTCAGGAGATACATTCGAAGCGAAGAAAACAGTATACCGAGCAGGACTTCCAGCAGTTGGAAGGGCTCATGTACGACAAGTTCCATCTACGACTCGATTCGACTCAGGTTCTGCTCGGTCCAGGTATTGAGGCAACAAGACGGGAGCTTGAGTCAACTGAAGATGCGCAGAATCTTCATCTGATTGATCGAATCAATATGGATTTCTTACTCGAACTTTCCATTCTTCCGAAAGCTCCAGACATCACGAGAACAAGGATATCTGGTACTCTTCCGGTACTTCATGCATCGATATCCGATCGCAAGTACAAGAACCTGATGAAGCTTCTTGATGTTGCCGTACCGAAGTTCGACAAGTCGACACCGGAACAGACTTCGGCGGACGGCCATGATGGCGGCAGGCCTGGCTCCGACAACGTCAGATCAAAAAGAAAGTCTGTAGCGCTCCTGGAAAAGAAGGATGAAGCAGTAATCGATCACGACTCCGACTCCGAAGAGGCATCTAAGCAAAAATCAAAATCGCAGAAGTCAGAGGAGAAGGAAAAGCCGCTGAACATCCACCAGCGAAACTTCGAACTTAACTTCAACATCGAGAAGCTGCAAGCATCTCTATTCAAAGCTGATCCTGAAGATCCCAAGAGGGACAAGCTCCTTGTCGAGCTCGTGGCTGAACACTTCGCTCTATCGTTCTATCTCCGGCCCTTCGATATGGTCGCAGAGGTACGGCTCGGTGCTCTTACTGTTGATGACCACATTGAACAGGAACCTCTGCCAGAATTTAAGCAGATTATCTCTTCCAAAGGCTTCAAGGCTGAAGAAGGCAAGGATCTCTTCAATGTCAAGTTCGTCAAGGTCAATCCGGAATCTCCAGAATTTCAATCCACGTACGAAGGCATCGCCACAAATCTCGACGTGGCAATATCGACAATAAACCTCATCGTGACAAGGAGAACTCTTCTGACTTTGCTTGACTTCGTGCTGGTAACTTTCACGAACCAGGGCGAGGCGCCGAAAGACACCAATCCGACCAATAACGCTAACAATGATGTCAAAGCGATTGACTCCACAGATTCTCAAGCGCCTCAGAGCGACAAGATACGGATCAAGGCCCAGCTGAGCAGTATTGCATTGATTTTGAACAACGATGGCGTGCGACTGGCGACACTCAGCTTGAACTCGGGCGACGTCGGAGTCTACCTCGATGCTCCTACCATGCAGGTCAAGGCTCGTCTAGGCAGTCTCACTCTGGTCGACGATATCAATCAGGGTGCGCCCGAGGATTCTCCACTACGAAGACTCATCGCGATCGAGGGTGACGACCTGGCTGACTTCAAATATCAAACCTATGATCCAAATCGTCAGGGCTATCCGGGGTATGACTCGGGTGTCTACCTTCGCTCAGGCTCAATCAAGCTCAACTTTCTGGAAGAGCCGTTCCGCAAGATCATGGAATTTGGCGTCAAATTTGGCAAAATGCAAGGTATCTTCAATGCCGCTCGACAAGCTGCTGCCAACCAAGCAACACAGGTCCAGGAATCTGCATCGAAGATGCATTTCGACGTACTCGTCAAGACGCCAATCGTTGTGTTCCCACGAGCTATGATTGATGATCGTCCACGAGACCTTCTTACAGCATACCTGGGAGAAATCTACGCCAGCAACAAATTCGTGGGAGTTCAGGGCCAGAAAGACGGTCCGTTGGTGAACAAGCTCACAGCAGGCATTCGACATATTCGTCTGACGACTGAATTTCACTACGAGGACGGACAATCTGAGGAGCTTGAAATGATCGAGAAGGTTGATCTGGATTTCAAGATTAGGTATTTGGAGCACCAAGACGGCCTCGAACGTCCGGATCTAGAAATCGATGGCAAGATGTCAGACGTCAATCTACGAGTCTCTCAGACTCAGATGAAGCTCCTACTCGAGCTATCGAAGACAATTCCGGCAGCCTTTGCCACTCAGGTCGAGACTGACGAAGAAATCGCGGATGAGCTTCCGACGACGCCCAACACGCCCATGAAGTCTACATCTAACGACCCAGAGCCAGCCAAGGAGGTGCCAAGAGCGTCACATCAGCTCCCGAGTTGAGCGGGAGTGACGAGACATGGACCAAGTTGAATCTTGTCTTTGAAGCGCCTCTTATCGGTTTAGAGCTTATTCTGGCAAAGGAGGACGAGCCGACTGGAGTCCTGGACTCGGCAAGTCTGTCAAAGTTCTCCTTGAACAAGACCAATGTCAAGATGAGGATGATGAGTGATAACGCACTGGAAGCGGAGCTGCTCGTACATTCCTTCACAATTCGCGACAGCCGCCAAAAGGACACAAACAAGTTTCGCAAGATCATGTCGCTGATCAACAACGATGTACAGCAGCAGTTCATGCTCAGTGTATCGATATCCGGTGGCTCGGATCGCCACATGATCGTCATGCTCACCATCGACAGCCCGAGAATCATCTTTGCAGTGGACTACTTGTTTGCATTACAAGCATTCGCAAACACTGCTCTTGCTGTGAACGATCCGCAGCCTATTGCGGAGGCCGAGGAAATCTACGATGACGACGAGAACGATGAACCTGCGAAAGCCACGCAGACGAGCACTGAGTCGGAGTCTTCCATGACGACCTCGTTCAGAGTTAATATCGTGGAAGCACAGGTCATACTGATCGCCAATCCGACGATCTCGAACACTGAGGCCATCGTCCTCGGGACCAAGGGCATCCTTCTGTCACAACAGAACTCCACGACCCTGCAAGTAACCAAAGTCGGCATGTTCCTCTGTCGTATGGACAAGTTTGAGACCAGTCGTTTACGGATCCTGGACGACTTCTCCATCAACATGTCAATGCAGAGCCGATCACAAGACAAATCGTCCTCTTTGACTTCCATGCACATTGAAATTGAGCCTCTGGTGCTAAGGCTTTCGTTGCGAGACATTCTGCTTGCGATGCAGATTGCTGCCAAGGCGACTGCAACGTCGTCGCAGGAGAAGATGCCTGAACACGAGGAGCCAAAGCGAATCAAGGACCTCAAAGCCGACTCCAAAGCGCCATCTACGAGACGGAAGTCCGCTGCAGGCGCTAGCGTGTCCCGCACGTCTCGGACGAAGTCAGTCGCTGCGCAGTCTAAGCAGACCAAACCTAAGGCGCAGCGAGCTTCAGTCGTGATGAAACGCGAGGAGATGGTCGCTGAGATCGATGGTATACGAGTGATTCTCATTGGTGACATGCACGAGCTGCCGCTGCTTGACTGGAGTGTCAAGAAGTTTGACGTGAACGTCAAAGATTGGTCCGGGGCAATGAGCGCCGACACCAACCTCAACACCTTCATCAACGTTTACAACTTCTCCAAATCTGCATGGGAGCCGTTGATCGAGACCATGGCAGCTGGGCTTCCATATGGCGAAAGAGCCAGAGCAGGATATGATGTCCGTGGAGCTGTACTCGCACAAGAACATGGAGTTGACAATCACGTCTGCCACTATCGCTCTTGCTTCTAAATCGTTCGATTTTCTGAGCACAGATGAAGACATTCTGTCGAAGCCACGTACAGCTGATGCACCGTATCGGATCCGGAATTATACTGGCTTCGATCTCTCGGTTTGGGCAGATGAGAAAAGCGAAAATGCTGCTGCTGCCAAGCTCAGTGACGGCGAAGAATACGCCTGGCGCTTCGAGGATGCGACTTCAATGCGTGAGAACTTGTCGCCAGAAGGCAACGCTGGACTGGTCGGCGTTAAGCTAGAAGGCAGTGGCTTCGATAGTATAGGCCGCATTCCAGTCATCCGTGAGGGCGAAACTCTCTATAATCTCAAACCCCGGAAGGACAAAGTTCAGCATCGAATGCTCGTGGAAGTCAAGCTTGGCACCGACAATGTCAAGTACATCACCTTCCGTTCACCGCTGCTGGTGGAAAACAAGACCCAGATCCCCATTGAAGTCGGCGTTTTCAGCCCAGAGGAGGGCACGCTGCTGAAGATCGAGAAAGTCGCGCCGGGTGAGGCGAAGCCTGCACCCGTAGGAGCTGCCTTTGTACATTCACTCATTTTGCGACCCGATCAGGGTTTCGGCTACGGCTGGTCGAACGAGCGACTCTTCTGGAAAGAGCTTCTGAATCGCAACACCCGGACAATCACTTGTCAGTCTGAGGGGCGAGACGATTCTCCTCCCTTCTACTTCCAGATGCATGCGTCATACGACCGGAAGGATCCCATGGTCAAGATCTACCCTTTCATGAGGATACAAATTACTGCACCCATCGAGGTCCAGAACCTGCTTCCCTACGACTTCAAATATCGCATCTATGACAAGAACACGAAGAAGGATTGGACCAACTTCCTTCGCCGAGGTGGCGTCAGTCCTGTCCACGTGGTAGAGCTCTCGCATCTGTTGTTGATCAGCGTTGACCTGGAAGATACACCCTACAAGCAAAGCGACTTCGCCATCATCAACAGTAACACACAGGAGGAGTTCAGGCGTGAAAAGAATTTGCAGCTCAAAGATGAGCACGGCAACAATCTGAGACTGAAGTTGCACTACACCAATGTCCCACACAGCGGAGGTGCTTTCAAAGTCTCAATCTACAGTCCTTATGTGATCCTCAACAAGACTGGTTTGGACATGAACATACAAAGCAAAGCCGTCTTTGGTGGCTCAAGAGCCAACCCGAGCAGTGGATTCGCTGGAAGCTCTGAAGAGGGCAAGGCCATGCCATATCTCTATTCTTATCCGACAGATGACCGCAAGAACCGATCTGTCATGAAGATTGGTGAGTCAACATGGAGCAAAGCCCAGAGTTTTGATGCATTGG
The DNA here is from genome assembly GCF_001299255.1 of Cyphellophora attinorum. Classification (NCBI taxonomy): domain Eukaryota; kingdom Fungi; phylum Ascomycota; class Eurotiomycetes; order Chaetothyriales; family Cyphellophoraceae; genus Cyphellophora; species Cyphellophora attinorum. Next base: position 136,058 of record NW_017253239.1, on the reverse strand, counting down.
GTAGTTCCTACGAGGTGGTACTGCCTGCTTCTTCGGGTCGCTCGGAAATGCACGTCGGAGTCGACGTGTCTGAAGGCGAAGGCAAATACAACGTTACGAAGGTCGTCACCATCACTCCCAGATTCGTTTTGAAGAACAAGATCGGCGAGAATCTGGAACTTCGAGAGCCTGGGTCGTCGAACATCATGAAGCTCAAGAATAATGACTTGTTGCCACTATACTTCCTGCGCCAGATTCAGGACAAGCAGCTTTGTCTTTGTTTTCCGGGCGGCAACAATCAATGGTCGTCGCCGTTCAACCTGGCGAATGTGGGGATGACACATGTGAAGCTAGCTAAACATGGTCAACGACAAAAGCTTGTTCGCATTGAAATCATTCTGGAAGGAGCGACTTTGTTCGTCCACTTCAGCATCGAGACCAACCACTGGCCCTTCTCCATGCGCAATGAAAGTGATACAGAGTTCCTTTTCTTCCAGGCCAATCCCAACGTTGGCGAAGATGAAGAAGAGGATCGAGGCAGTGGTTGGAAGCCTATCCGCTACAAGTTGCCACCCAGAAGCATTATGCCGTATGCTTGGGACTACCCTGCTTCCAAGAACAAAGAACTCGTCCTTACTTCGGGTGGTCGCGAGAGATACGTTAAGCTTGCTGAAATTGGCAACCTGATTCCGATCAAGCTACCGCCGAGAGAAGCTGGTGATCCCATGCGCATTATCGAGGTCAACATCGTGGCAGATGGACCGACTCAGACTCTGGTACTTTCGAATTACAAGCCTCAACGTTCACTTTATCGACAGCAGACCGGTATGTCGACGACCTCGCAGACTACTGTCAATCAGGGCTTCGAAGTCAAACAGATCGAGTCCGAGGTTACTTTCAAGGCAGAGCTTCGTCTGGCTGGTGTTGGAATATCTCTCGTAAACTCTAGCCTCAAGGAACTCCTCTATCTCACGTTTCGGGAGATCGAGTTCAAGTACGGCGACTCGAAGCTGTACCAGACCTTCAGTGCTACAACGAAATGGATACAAATTGACAACCAGCTCTATGGCGGGATCTTCCCGATCCTGCTGTATCCCAGTGTGGTTCCGAAGACCGGCAAGGAAATGGAGGCTCATCCTATCTTCCACGCCATGGTCACTCGAGTCAAGGACGATGCCTACGGTGTTCTCTACATCAAGTATGCCACGCTTCTCCTGCAACAAATCACGATTGAGTTAGACGAAGACTTCATCTTCGCTCTTCTCGACTTCACCAAAGTTCCGGGAGCTTCTTGGACCGAGGAGAAAGAAGGACGACTTTGCGATGACTCGGTGGATGTGCCGGAGCCGACGCGGGAAGAGGTTGGTCAAGACGTGTACTTCGAGCTACTCCATCTTCAGCCAATTCAGCTCGACCTGTCTTTCGTTCGAACGGAAAGAATCAACGCGGAGGACACGATGAGCTCGAACCCAATGATGTTCTTTGTCAATGTTATGACGATGTCTATTGGCAATGTCAACGATGCACCCATTAAGTTAAACGCACTGATGCTAGAAAATGCTCGGATCTCGGTGCCTGCATTGATCGCCAACGTCCGCAACCACTACACGCAGGAAGTTCTGCGACAGGTTCACGTCATCCTCGGATCTGCTGACTTCTTGGGAAATCCTGTCGGTCTTTTCAACAACATTAGTTCTGGTGTAGCCGACATATTCTACGAGCCATACCAAGGTCTGGTAATGACTGACCGTCCACAGGAGCTCGGCATCGGCATGGCGAAAGGAGCCAGCAGCTTTGTGAAGAAGTCTGTGTTCGGGTTCAGCGACAGCATGGCCAAGTTCACCGGATCGATCTCGAAAGGTCTCGCAGCTGCGACATTGGACAAGGAGTTCCAAGACCAGCGTCGCATGTCGAAGAATCGGAATCGCCCCAAGCATGCTCTTTATGGTGTGACTTCTGGCGGTAACGCCTTCGCCACCAGTGTGGCCAGCGGCATTGGAGGTCTTGCTCGCCATCCACTGGAAGGCGCAGAAAAGGAGGGAGCTTTCGGCTTCGTGAAGGGTGTCGGCAAGGGTGTACTCGGCCTGGCGACGAAGCCAGCCATTGGTGCTTTTGATCTTGCTTCAAACGTTGCTGAAGGTGTTCGGAACACCACAACAGTATTCGATGCCGAGGGCTTGGACCGTGTTCGACTGAGTCGCTTCATCGGCATGGATGGCATTGTTCGACCATACTCTCAGAGGGAAGCGCTTGGGCAGTTTTGGCTGAAGACTTGTGATGATGGGAAGTATTTCAACGAGGACTACATTGCACATCTGGAGCTCGAGGGCAAGGAGATGATGGTCTTGTTGACTTACAATCGAATTTTGATGATCCGGACTCGCAAGTTGCGCATGGAGTGGGATGTGAAGTTGACTGATGTCCAGACTATCAGCAAGGAGAGGACTGGCATGAGCATCGGTCTCAAGGGTGGCGCAAATGGACCTTTCATACCGATCTCTGAGCAGAGCCAACGTGACTGGCTCTATCGACAAATTGCGATTGGTAAGTCGAAGTCCTAAGAAACTCCGTTGACTCCCGCTAATTTGTTGAAGCTGTCAATCATTTCAACGACAAGTATAACGCGAAAGGCTAGGATACGACTGTCTGACCCGCATTGCGACCGGCGTTCGATCGATTACCACGAAGTTCTTATGTGTAACATCAATAATGACAATCATAATTGGGTTCAGCTGCCTGCTACTGTGGCTGCTGCCTCTCGAAGGTAGCTGGATGTGACAGAAGCTGTTCTTCACTGTTCAATTGCGCGCTAGGGGTTAAGATGCTCCTTCCGGATGGCCTTTTCTTGTAATCGCGCTTAGGTGTGGCCTTGCACAACTGCATCAACTCAATTGCATCCTCAAAGACCACACAAAGCAACTTGGCGATCTTTTTGGGTATTGTGAAGGATGAGAAAAGTGTCTGGACTGTTCCGCAAGATGTCGCTCTCACGTAGCAGCTCCAAGGCCAAGGCTGCATCTCCGTCTTCTGGTATGTCTGGTATCATGTCTTGTCGCGTCTTGTCATGCAAAAACTATTTATTCACACTAAGCCTCCACTTCAGCAGATTTCGAAGCGCAGGTTGATGTGGCTGAAAAACGACACGCAACGGAAGCCGCAGACTTGACTTCTGCGGGTTTCGACTTGACAGCCTACAACAACTCCCTGAACGCAGAGCGTCCGTCGCTTGTACGTACAAGTTCGCCTTCTTCAGACGACGGTGGTGCTCCGGCAGAAAATCTTGTTCCCGTCGCGCTCGACTCTCCAGGTGCAGTCCTCGCAGAATCTTCCACCTCAACCTTTGCGCCAAAGTGCTCAAGCAGCGATCCCCTTACACCAGCTCGCTCTATCTCACATACAATCGCAGAGGATCCGTTTGAGGACAAGTGGGTCCCGGCGAGCACTTCAACTGTCACGCCCTACCTGCAAGTCGACAATTCTGCCACTGAGGTCCGTCGCAATCCACACTCGATTGCTCAGACTGCCTCCGAAGAAGAAACTATCGCAGCCGAGTCGCCCACTCCGATCGCAACATCTCCACCTTCAACTGCAACCGCTGCTCCAGACGAAGCCACATCATCCCCTTTCGACCTAGTCATCATGCCGAAGAGACGCGCGGAAGACGAGCAAGCTCGCCCTGCTGGCGCTCTCGCAAGCGCTCCGGTGGAGACTACAGTCAAGATCAAGGGACGCAAGCTCCGCAAGACCAAGCCAAAAGACGCTACCTCCGAGGAGGCCTCCCACCGCACCAAGCGCCAGAAGCGTATCGATGCTGCCGCCGCTGCTGTTCCTGACTCGAGTTCTGATGACGATGCTTCTGTCAACACCGACCAATCCCTCGAAGTCGCCGCGCTGCGCTTCCGGTGCGAATCTCTCGCTAAGAACAACGCTGCGCTCGCCAAAGAGGTAATCTTGCGACTGAGCATCCCATCCTTTCCCGACACACGGCTAACAGTAATTGCAGAACACCACCCTTCGAAAGCGAGTGTCCGAGCTCAAGGGATGCGAAGACAAGGCATTGGAGCTAGAAACAGCTTGGATGGGACTAGGCCGCCGTATCGAGATTTTAGAGGCGGAGGCTGAGGAGCTGGAAGCAGCGAAGGACGTCTTGGAGGAGGAATTGCAGCGCCTACGGGCCACGAGTGAATAGGGAAAGTGATGGAAGCTTGGTCACGATAGGGAGGTCACGAAGCACATGCCAGTGGTTCCTGGATAATGAATGACAGCCATTGAATACGTGGGCCTTCGTTCGTGACTCGAGAATTACAACGCTGCCGATTGAATTGTTCACTTGACGTTCAGGTAGCCTGCCAAGAGGATCACCCGTGGTCGCCTCGCACGTGACCCACAACGCCTGGCTAAAACAAAATTATATATATTTGTGTGTCGAAATTTGGCTTCAACAATTGCTCACAGATTGTTCCGCAGCATCAGTGGTTTAGTGGTAAAATCCGTCGTTGCCATCGACGGGCCCCGTGTTCGATTCACGGCTGATGCAACAGATTGGAAGAATCTCAATTCTTTTTGTTTTTCCGCGGTCACCCACTGCGAAAATTTGTTTCTGGCTTTCTGGGCTGCTAAAGCTGTACGAAGAAAGGCGCATCGAACCACGGCCGACACACATGCTGTCCTGCCCGCTTACTGCTTCCGCATCCGCTTGCTGCTTTAAAACACTCAGCTCTGAACGCATCAGAAACTCCGCCCATTATCAAGGCGCTCAACCCGGCCCCAGCAATGTCGTGACCTCGATGCCGACTAAAACTGCACCACTTGTCGCACGAACGAGATGTTACGATGGGACCCCCAGCTGCAACGAAGGTTGTCTCGTGAGTCATACGACGCTAATGCAGGACCCCCAAACCACATTGCCAAGCTCGATGTTACATATTTAAGTATAGACGTTAGTGCCGGCTCCTCCTACGTGCATGTCCTTGTCCACCTGCTCACTCGGCCAAAATGCCTCTCCGCCTCTTCCCCGCCGTGGATGCCGACGCAACGCGTGCCTTCGAGATCGAGCATCTCGCTTATGCCAATGTCGGCGATCCTATCAGCTCTCTAATGTTCCCCGGTCCAATGCCTGCTGATGCCAACGACAGACGCGCAGAGGACGTGCTCAACGAGAAGGCCAAAGACCCAAGTACGGTCTGGATGAAAGTTGTTGATGACGAGCTCGACGGTTTAATGATTGCATTTGCCGAATGGCACGTCTATTCGGTGCCAGGTGCGGTACCCGAGCCGAAAATTCGGTCTTTCGGTCCAGGCTCGAATCCGGAGGTCTGCGAGTGGTTCCTTGGGACAATGGACCGGAGGAGGACGGAGCTGATGGGCGGGAAGCCACACATCTGTAAGACCTACTTTCGCATCACGTGCGATCGAGCACACTAACATATTGCTGGACAGTTCTGAAGTTCCTGCATACTGAGTAAGTCTTTCTGTCGTGGACCAACTTGAGCCGGCACAAGAGGGCCCTGACCCCGGGAAAGCTTCTGTTGTGGGCCTGCGGGGAAGAGCTTCAGTTCCGTTTCGATGCTGCCTTCAAGCATGGACTACTTTGCGGAGACAGGGCTGACGTTTTTCGCAGTCCGGCACACCAGAAGCGTGAGTCATTCCATCACGTGCAATCATGTACCCAGCTCCGGGGAAGTGAGTGATACGTTGAGCGCTGCTCAGAGCATAGCCCATGGGCAAGCGCAGCTGGAGTACCGCTTGCTCTGCCGTCTAAAGGCACACACTACTTCCGCGAGAGAAGGCTGACGTGAGTCGCAGGAGGAGCTGGCAGCATGTTGATCAGGTGGGGACTGGAGAAGGCCGAAGAGATGAAGCTGCCAGCGTATCTGGAGGCTTCCAAAGTGGGCAAACCGCTGTATCTCAAACACGGCTTCAAGGAGATCGATCGTATCGAGTATGATCTCAGCAAATTTGGCGGCGAAGGCATTGATGTTGTGGTCAATATGCTCAAGCCGTACTCCGATGAGCCATGAGTGCTAAGATGTTCGGGCCCGAGCACCCAGCAATTCTGCGTCTCCGTCTCGTCTCCTGATCTACTTCCACACACAGCACATCGCGCTGCGGCCATCCAAGACCACGCAGACGCCTCCGGTCGCGCCACAAGTAGGCGATCGCTAGTCCAGTCATGGCATTTGCGCACGATTCGGTGCCGACAGCTTTCTGCGGCGACCTGTCGTGAGGCTAGAGATTCTGTGGGGAAACTCACAGTGAGACACAACGCTATCTCTGTCCATGGGTGGATCGAAGGGTTGATTTAGAACGGCCAACGGGCCGTACAGAAAGAAATCGGGATTCTCGACGATGATGAAGTCATGGGGAGCTCGCTAACGCATTCCGACAAGTCTACGCTCCAGCGGAGCCTCAGAGAAAGGGTACCAGAAGTGTACAGATATCGGCAGCTTGTTCTATTATTCTACTTTCCGGCTCCATGGAATGTCCAGCGGAGAACGTGTGGGTGGAACCACGGCCTGAACGATTCTGGTCAAATGTGTGTGATTCCCACTTTCTCGGCAATCAGCCGTCCCTGTGTCTCTCCGCCTATGCCTCTCCGACTCTCGCCTGGCGGAGTCAAGAGCTCCCCGAGTCATCTTGCGTGTCCACGCGTGGTGTCACGCCTAGCCTTCACTGAATGTCCGTCGGCAGCACCTATACACCGATAGTTGTCAAAATGAGCAGGAGCTGGCGGCAGAGGCTAGTGGAGATACGTGCAGGGAAGACATACCACGACCCAATTCTTGTCCGCTGTGACCTCCAAATTCGCCGCGGCCTGGCCGGCAGAGTTCTCGCTGATCATTTCTGTCAGCTGCTCGAACGCAGAGGCCGACCGGTTGATCCACAGATGAATTCCTCCTTTAGAGACGTCGACGCCGTGGAATTGCATGTACCCGTCACTTCCGGGTGTATCACCTCCAACCAGTATGGGCTTCTTCCACTGGTCGATGTATGTCAATATCGCGGCCCATTTGCCAGAGAACCACGTCGCAGGCGTCCAGAGATAGCTACCAAAGATAAGATCAAGATTTGCCTGCTCATCGTAGTCGCCGTCCTCAATCTGCAGCCGAGAAGTCGTCAGCTCTCCGCTCGTGGCGTTCTTGAGCAGCGTCGTTACGCCGATGACATTCTCTGGCTTGACATTATAGCCGTACTTGGGGTCTGCAGCGACCATCCGCACGAGTTCCTCACTTGCTGCTGTTATGACGTAAACATCGATGCCATTGGCCATGAGGGCGTTGTAGAGCTGAACCTGGCCGGCGAAGATCTTAGGCGTTGAGACTTCATCTTCGACGATCTCGTCGCCGTCCCAATACTTCCTGTGAGAGATTTAGCAGGGGCATGCGAGACCCAGACTCAACCCACGTTTGGATGGTTCCGTTGAGCGCCATGACTTCGTCAACGTAGGTCTTCAACTCGCTCAGGGCGAATCCGGACCAGACCTGTGCGACCCACGGATAACAGACCAGGTCATCGATCTCGCAGAGGCGGTTATAGTAACTGTAAAGGGATTCTGTAAAGTCTTCAGTGTCCTTAAAGTCTATGCTGATTACACCTGTTAGACTGAACATGTATCTGGAAGAGCCAGAACCAGGACTTGATGTCTTGCCCGGGCCAGGCTCATGGGTTTACATACAGCTTCAACGCTGGGTCCAGGTTATCACGAGTGAGGATGCCCTTGTTCTCCATATATGGTAGGAGAGACTCTTCGAGATCGTATCGGTAGGAAGTGTCTGCAGATCTCGTTAGCTTCGGTTTGGGGATGAGTATATGCTTGAGGATGGGTCCTGAGGCCCAGCAAGAGGAATCTTCGGCCGGATACTCTGGCTAAGCCTCGAAGACATACGCTCCGGCAGCGCTCGATGCAAAGCTCACTCCCGGGTGTAGGGGTCACTGACTGTCCATGTCGAAACACCTGTCGTGAGCAAGATAGCGGATTAGTCTTCGGTCTTGCACAGATGGACAGGGGGATATGTTCTAGGACGTCTTTATGCTCTCAAACACCAGAGCATTCGAATACCCTAATGTAACTTTGCTCAAGTACTTACGCATAGTTGCCCTTGTTCGCATTCGCAGCTATCATGGCTAACAGCGCTGAGGCAGCCTCAGTGGGCCACAGAGAGAGTGTCGTGACGGGCGCCGGCCTGGTCAACTCGGCAAGGGCGAGCCATAGGGCACTGAGCGTTACTGTCTTCATGGTGGCTGGTCGTGATGGAAGGGCTGAGGTAGCTATACCAGAGCTATGGTCGCGTGCTCTCTTTCTTATTCTTCTCCAAGCCGTGTCGGTCTTCCCCGCCTCTCGCTCAGCAGTCTGCCTTGGCGCATTGTACCTTGCCTTGGCGACATGCTAGCTGCGGCAAACTGCAGTAGGCATGGTAAGCACGGCATCGGGTATCACATTCTTTCAGAAACCTCAGCAGTACAGGAGAAGGCTCCGTCACCACCCGAGACAACAGGTCGTAGCTCTGCAATTGAGCTGGTAGTCCGATGAAGTTGACATCCAGACATTGCCAGGACACGCTCAACATTCGCAGCCTGCGGCGTAGTTCGCCCCGAGCATCCACTGAAAGCCCGCTCATGATCATGATGGCCAACAGCGTGAACTCAGCAAAGACAGGCAAAGCTTTCGGCGTTGCCTCGCGAAACGCATGAGCCTCGTAGCCACTCAGCAGCGTTACAGAAACCTGGCCGCCACTTTCGGTGAACTCAAGTCCAGTCCTCAAGCTTGCTGAGATGTTGCTTTGGAAGGTCGAAGCGAAGTCCCGATATTTGCCTTGGAAACCCCGACAGGGTGGCTTGTGGCTACCAAGATAAGATATCTAGGTGGCAAGCTCAGCTTGCTGCATGGCGTCGGACGTCTTGGCATGTCTTGGCAGACGTAACCTGCGGATATCGCCCGTCCCAAAGCTTTCTGCAAGCTCGTTCAAGCATCTGAGCAGCCCATCGCCGGCGGAGCCAGACGCCTTTTCGAATCGTACGCGGAATGCCACGACGGAGCCAGACCAGGACCCACGTGTAGCCCGCCGTACTCTCGCGCACGCTGATATGCACGTGACACCACTACCACGACATAATTTGTGAGCACCTGTACGTCAGGTCAACCTGCGAATTGGCACATGGCTCTCGAGCACAATGTCTAAGAATCCCTTGAGCGCTTGAGGTCGCCTCATGGAGGCTCAGGCACACCCAGTGACGTCATTCGTTATAGCGCTGTCTACAGATCACGGCCGGGCCTGTAAGCCGACATCTAATGTCCTAGCAGTTGACTCGCCTGTCCTGGGTCTATGAGCGCTGTCACAATTGGTCTAACACCGTCCGATCTTGCCACTACATCAAATGCGGCCAGTGCGTTCGCCCACGTCGGGCAGCAGACAGAATACGATGCATGCTGCAGTTCACCTAAATTGCCGACACAGTTGTGGTTTGCATGACGTCGGCATGGAGGGCGGGTCTTGGTGTTGTCAGGTTTCATGGTCTATTCAAGGATGTGGAAACGTAGCTATGGCTTCTGGTCTGCTTCTGCTGGCATCCAAATCCCACCAATACGCTCCCTGGGCTCTTAGCACGCCACAGAGGTTTCCCTAGCTTTCCATCTTGCCCCTGGCCTCAGCGAAGGGTCACAGCGCCAACTTCTTCATCTTCAGGACCCCACCTTTCGCCTTCTGTGCCACACTGACGAGAAAGCGGTCTGTCTGACATCCCCACAGCGAGCCGTGGGACCTCGACGCCGAATCTCTGGCAAAACTTGACGGGTGCCTACTCTAGGATGAGACCCCTAGATGGCTGCATGGCTGCTGTGACTTCGTGAGGCTGGAGGCACGTGTCCCTGTCAAAGTCCTGCTCCGCGGCCATGTCGCCACCCTGCTCGCCCAGCGCGTCTTCATCGAGTTGGCGGCCCATCCTCAGTCGTTGCCTCTCAACATGCGTCTGCACCTGCGGAGTCCAGATGCCAGGGCAGTCTGGATCCGTGCTACTGGGCTGGACCGAAGACATTGTCCCTGTTCTTCCCCAGAAGCACAATATGGAGCAGGCAAGTCGGCATCTCGCAAAAGTCCTTCGTTCGTGCAATTTAGCCTTGTACATGAGGTGCCTGTTCCCGATGTATATGTGTCAGAGATGCTGACCACGAGTAAGCGCTGCTGCCGCATGCTACTACACGACATTGGCCTCACTGGCTTATTCCACCATCTTGAATCTCAGCAGTATATTGCTCCTTACAAAGCCTTGTCGATGTTATCATCATCGGCACCTCAAAATTGCAGGGTTTCGCGACCGCAAACGACGGCACTCGGACTTCTGGTAGCTCCCAAGGCACGATCGATTACATCTGTCTCGAGCTGACAATCATGACGAGGTCTACATCAATGAGAGTCTCGATCGGAGATGGAGACACTGTCTGACCTGGCCCAGCACGTAATGCTCCGAGCGGCTCTGTCACCGGGTCGCTTGTTCCTGTATGCAGTAGTGGGTGTCCAGCGGGCAACTATCCTCCAGGCAACATCGCTTCAATTGTACGAGGTGACTGTGACCTTGCGTCAAAGGTGCTCCTGCTTCAGAAAGAGGCAGCTTACGTTGTTGCTACGGGCGCTAGACAGGGAGAAGCCATCAGCTAGGCGAGTTGGGCGGCTATCACGGTGCTATCGTCTGCGCAGCACATCCAATCCAGGTCTGATAGTAGGCTGATGGCCAGATTGCGCATCCTGATAATTGCGGAAGTGATGCATAAGGCAAAGATTTCCGCCCTGGGAATTTTTCTCTAATCAGCCGCAGCGAGAGCCCGGAGCACTGCAGGACGTAATTGTGACCCAGTCGGTGAATGCCCAAGTCTCTGCCCCTGCCAGGAGGGTACACCTTGGCATGTCCCACACGCAACACGCCCATGATCACGGGTGACGAACACCAAAGGTCGGAAGACCGCTCGCTGTAAGCTGTGAACGCATGAGACTTGACGCAAAACAAACATGGTGTGAAGTAGAGCTCGAATTGAGGTACTTGATAGGCATAGGCCACTTCCCGAGTGGACTTGCGAGAAGTGCGGGAGAATCGTCTGATCAACTGGGCATATTCTACCGTGTATGCGGCGGTTGAAGTGCCATAAGCGGCAGGCATAGAGCCTCTTATACCCAGGGCTACAAAGCAGGCCAAACAGCACGGGCTCTCGGACGCAGTGTGAAGTCTGTAACAAAGTCTGCGTAAATCTTCGTGTTTGGTGCATCCAATGATTCATGGTGTCGATACGCCCAGGTATATAGCGCTGCGCATTAACGAATCGGTCACTTGAGGCAGTGAAGTAAAGTCGTTTGAACGTCGATTTTTCGAGTCACTTGTTTTACGTCCAATTCCTTTGTAATTAGCACCATTCTACTCGTCACCATGAGCTCGTTAAACTGCACTACTTAATGTCCTTATAGTATTACTATGCGTTAAGATACAGCAATATTAAACTTGTAGTGGGTAGTGAAGCTAGCTTAATATAGAGGTTAAGTCTACTATTTCCTTTAGCCTTGTACAGCCTTGTTTAATTGTAGTCTTAATCTTAATTCATCTCTTATACTACTACTAATATACTATAGTATAATAACTTAATAGACTATAATAAATCAACTTAGATTAACTTGTTCTTAATAGTATTATAACTATTAGATTATAGTGATTATAATAATATTCTTAATATTAAATTTAATCTATAGGAAAAAGAGCTAAAAAATTAACTTATAGCTAACCTTACTAGAGACTCCACTAAGAACCTATTAATATTTAATAAAGTCTACACTTATAATAGATCTACTACTTCTAATTCTTAAGATATAAAGTTAGTATCTAGTGTAAAGTAACTATTAGCTTATACTCTATTAAAATATACTAGTTTTAACTTCTCTTAATTAATATTTATAGAGCTGATTTAGAAAGTTTATAATTAGTAAAGTAGGAACTCCCTACCTAAAGATACTAGATCTTAACTACTTTAAGAATAATATTATTAATATAAAAGCTAGTAGAAAGACTTATAACAATATACTTAACTAGCTTAGTCTATAAGGCTATAAAATATCTAATAAAACTCTATACTAGTATCTAAAGAAGTAGAATATCTATATTAAGACTAAGACTAATTCTAATAATCTTATTAATACTATTTAAGATCTTTTTAATACCTACTAATATATATCTCTCTTTAATACTACTATAGCTTTTTAAATTACTAATTTAGAAGACTAATATCCTACTATAAGATAGGTTTAAGAGATCTATATCTAATAGTATACTATAATAGATTAAGATATTTAATAAGAAGAAAGATAAGACTTATTATATAGAGACTTAAAAATTAATATATTAATTAATAAATAATATAGATTATCTTTATAGCTATAGATAGATATAATAGTATCTACTTTAGACTCTTGATTATTATAGCTAGTAATAGAATATATAACTTGTTATTACTGAATTTAACTCTACTAGTCCTTATCTATATAGCCTTACTAGCTACTATTAGATAAGAGTCTTATAGTCTATAAGTAATAGTCCTAATTATATCTAGTTAATTAATAGATATAATAAGTTAAGTAGATAAAGCTTCTAGATCTATATTAGTATTAATATCTATTCTTATAAGTATATCTAGATATACTATAGTAATACTATATAGCTATCTTACTATAGTATAGTATTACTACTTATAGTCTAAGATATTATATATAGATTATAGTTTAGAGATATTCTTAATAACTATAGTCTACTACTTATTCTATATTGTTATACTAATAGCATAAAGAGAAGTAATAATACTTAAAGAGATAAATAATATTAATATCAAGACTTGCTATAAGTAGAGTCTCTCTACTAGTAATATTTAGATTAAGTATTCTTAGAATACTATAAATAGGATTATAACTAGAATATAATATAATCTCTTTCTTTATCTAGAGAAGCTAAAGCTATTTATATATAATTTAAATTAACTTGTTATATAGTATATCTTTATACTACTTATATAGTAAAAGTTTATAAAGTATATAACTATTAAGAATAAGTATTAAATAAGATTAACTCTAAATTACTAATATTATATACTAGATTAACTAAATAAGCTTTATATAAGTCTACTCTCTTATAGTAGTGCTTATTATATACTAACTATAGTAGAGTAGAAATAATAACTAGTATAGTTTAACTTTAATATCTATTTAATATTAGAAACTATTACTTGATTTAATTGATATATATAATAGATTTATCTCTAGTTAATTATATAGAGTAAGTTCTTTATACTAGATTCTAAGATAATTAAGTACTATTTATAGTAGTACTATAATCTTATTACTATTACTTAGACTTATTATTATAATACTATAGAACTAGAACTATAGCTTATATTATATAAGTTTATTAATAAAAGGGCTAGTCTAATTAAAGAGATCTATACTACTTAGAGAGTAGATATAGTTATAAAAGATCTAGTTTATATAGTATTATAATCTTATTATAAGTTTATTAAGATATAAGACTTATTACTAATACTTTATAAGTATATCTCTACTAATATAAGTATATCTATATTAATCTTAAATTAATCTCCTCTTCTTACTACTAAACCTTATAAACCTTACTTTATAGAGCCTTAGGATCTATTAATTCAAGAGCTATTAAGCTATCTATAAGTGTTTATTAACTATCTAGTAATACTCTATATACTTAGTATATTAGATTGATCTTAAAAAGACTTCTTAAGAAGTAACTTTATAACTATATAATATTAATAGATCTATTTAGTCTTAATAATCTATTCTATCTAGTTATACTAGAGATTAGTTATATAATATTACTATCTAATATATCTTATAGATACTATAAGTTTAGTATAGTAATATTATCTAGCTCTCTACTTACTAGTTTAATACTATTAACTATAGTAGTTATCTTAAACTCTATACTCTTAAACTTAAGTTTATCCTTAATAATATTCTCTTTAATAGGGCTATTTTTAATCCTAACTCTAGTAGTATACTATCTAGTTAATTAAACTATAGTATTAATAGAGTTTATCTATAAGTCTTAAATAAATAATACTCTTAAGTAGAAGAATTAAGTTATTAATTTATAGAAGTGAAAAGTATAAGAACTAATAACTAGATAAGAGATATTTAGTATATAATTTCTTAAGTATCTTGTAGAGTTAAGTAGGAAGAATAAGCTATATAGCTATATAGTATTTAATATAAGACTAGTATTAGAGATATTTTATAATTAGCCTTTTATATATCCTAGTCTTATTAAGCACCTAATTATATATAGAATTAGAGTAATAGAAGGCTTTAATTATATCTATAATATCTACTACTATCTTTACTTCTAATATAAGTACTTAGATAAGTATAATAAGAAGAGTAATTAGGCTCTAGTAAAGATCTATAATATAGTAAAGATAGATCTAGTCTACTTTAAGTCTTAAGAAGGATATATAACTATTACTAAGATTATATAGAAGTAAGAGTATCTTATTAGTAAGTCTTATAATAGTTATTTAATAAGTATAATCTAGTATAATAAGAATAATAAGTTTACTAATATATTATTACTTAAAATAAGTATAGTAAGTAATAGTAATAGATTAAAGTTAATTAATTAGTAAAAAGAGTCTTATTAAGATAAGAAATAGTAGGAAATAGTAGGAAATAGAACTAGAACTATCTCTATTACTACTAGATAATAATATTAAGTCTATAGATCTAAGTATAACTAAACTAAGTAGTGATCTACTATTTTATATACTATTAGCTACTTATTATACTCTATTAATAAGTAGTCTACTCTCTTTCTAGGCTAGGAAAAGGAAGAGATTAGCTTTAATTAATTAAACTATGGTGTTCTAGCTACTATCATATAATAATTATAGTAGAAAATACTTTACTAACTTATTAATCTACTAGAGATCTATCTAAAGATTATTTTCCTGAATATATATATAATTAACCCTCTTATAGATATTAGAATATACTAATTTGTACTTCTTTATAATCTTATTTAGTCTACTTATATCTTGAAATACTTATATTATGCTTTAGTATAGCTTTATTTCTTAGCGCTTAATAATAGTGAGGTCATTCTGTGATATGTGTGAAAGTGTCTTAAAGAACCTTAAAAATATGGTGTATAGCCTTATAAAATCTGAGGGTCAGCGAGACAAGCTTTCACCACGGCCAAGAATGACTGATTTGTCAATGCGCAGCGCCATAAGGTACAGCCACACTGATCATCCTTGAGAGCAATCTCCGCGCGGTTGAAAGTGTCGCTTGCCTGCTGCCTACCTTCCCTGCTTTTTCGCAACGCTGAATATGCAAAACGCCTCCGTAGACACCGTCCAGATAGTCTGGTACTACGGACCATGGAAAGGCTGATAGCTTTAGATTTCTGTTCTTGGATTTGGCGCTTGTCTGTTCAGAGCCCCAACAGCGTTTGAGCACAAAGCTTAAGCTCGAGGCGGCGGCGCTGACTTAACGTTAGTGCTCTAGCGTGAAATGTAGAGGCAGGCCGGGCCAGGAAGAGCTCCAGCCTGTACTGTTTTCGGTGAGCTTGACAGCATACCTGTTCTCTGGACCGGCCGACCATAGCTCCATGACGCATATCTTGGGCAGAGAGACCACGCCACGATATAGTGCTCATATGGTCTCTGTCCTTTGCCTCGTCCTGGAAACCCACAATCGTGACCCTCCGGGGCGATCGCCAAAACTTTTTGGTTGGTCGACCCTCGGCCGAATGACAAGCTTTGGTGCAAAAGAAGTCATCTAACGCGCAAATTCAACTGGCGAGACACGATTCAAGACATCCAGCACGCCGGAGTGGACGAAATCGCTGCTATCGGATGGTCTTCTCTCGGACCGTGAGCGTGAGATCGATCACACCAGATAAGATCGACGTAGCACTTCTCATTCATGACGATCACTTCTACTTGCTGCTGCTGCCCAGACTGGTCAGGCCAGCATCGATTCCGACCCGCGGTAAGGTCGAGCTCGTTTGATGGAGATGCGCGGAATCTGCTCTCGCCGCGGTTGTCAGCGGCTGCCGAGGAGATATGCCCGAACTCTCACTCTTGCAGTCCGCAGGAGAAATCAACATAGGTGTCAAAAGGTCGCATCAGAACGTACAGAGACGTTGGGGCTGCATTGAGGAAAGCCTAGTTGCGCCAAATTTAAGTTGCACCAGACAACGTCTTTCGGTGGGGTATAACTACAGCCAGTGGTGAGCTAGAGCATTTAGCTCTGTAACTGCTCCACAAAGTATGAGTTTGAAGTCCTACGTGCTGCTGTAATGACCGTTCACTTCACAGTACGGTTTAAGCATGTCAGAACTCACAGGCGTTTACATAATATCCTACCATGCTTGAACGTGTTAAGGGGACCGGGTTTTCGTTCTGAGCTTTCTTCAATGGTTGTGTCTGTCTTGCAAGCAATCTCTCAATCGCTTGCTCGAGACGATTCTTCAAGCAAGCGCAATTTGCACCCCTTCACTGCCTTGCGCTTGACCTCGTTGAACATAATGCGACCTTGACGAAATGGTAGGCCTGGACTACCTTGTTGGTCTCGGAAAAATACCAGCGTCAGATCTAGCCATCGAAAACGATTCGAACGAGAGACAGGACCTGCTTCCGAGTTCTTCTGCCCTTCAAATCCAGCTCGTTCTGCTCCTGACTTATCTGTTCTCTGCACGGCCCCTTGAAGTGTGTAAGCTTCGTAGTGGATCAACGTGGAGACCTGTCCGCGCCGCCGCCAAATCGCCTTGGTGACCACGAATCTTGTCACTCTCTCAGGTGATTGTAGTATTGGGCAATCGGGTCAGGAAACAGCCTCGGGGTGGTCGTGTACGGCAACAGCTCTTTCAAAACACCGCTGTTCTTTGATTGGCCAAGCGTACTGTGGTAAGGGAAAGTGCAGAACGAGCGCGTGTCTGTGTTGTGATGCTGTCCTCCATCTCGAGAGAGTGGACGTCGATCGTTGCCCGACAACGCAATGTACAGCAGCGAGAGCTACGACAGACGTTCGGTTACTCCAATAGCAACTCCCCTGCGTCCTGTGCAGGGGAGAATTCGTTCGTGACTGGTTCAGATCATTGGGCTATTTGAGAAAATGATGGGCCTAGATTCTCGGATCTCCTGGAGAAAGAGAGTAGCATCCCCGAACGTAGGCTCAGCGTCCAAATACTGAGCGCCAATGCAGGGCCTGGTCTCGAGGCCTGTTTACGGTACCTCAAGAAGGAAGCAAGATGTGAGACGATTGTGGAGGTCTCAAGCGTAGGATCCAGAAGCCTAACGAACGCGGCTTTGCCCCGATTAAGCCTCAGCCAAGGACGGACACACGACTTTGTACTGGAAAGAAAGCCAAACAAAGCGCTGTAAGGGACCGAAAAGGCGCTCTAAGGGACTGCGTGGTGGTGTGTTCAGCTCATCAGCGAAGCGATAATCAAATTAAATTTCTTGGAATAGACCGACTGTCGTCTACTGCTTGGGCAATGCTGTCGCCGTTCCCTCCAGCCTCCAGTGTTCAACACGATCAGTCTCACGGCGAAAACATTGGCGAGTGTGCTTCTTGGGGAGTGCAGTGGCTGCATTGCGACGAAACATAGCCACGTCCTTCTCCGACAGTGGTCGAGTCGTATGAAGACGAAAATGAAATGATGGACCATGAGAAGAGTGGCAATTCGAGAGAGCTATGTCCAGTGACGGTCTGTGTGCTGATGACAATGAGATGAGATGAGCGACGATGCGAAGGCAATCGGGGAGTGGTGCCGGCTTCAGGGCTGCTGCACACGCAGTGGACCGTCCGAAGGACTTGGGAGAAATTATTGAGATACAAAAGGCTTTCGATGAGTGTTTTTGACGGGATTCGCCTTCGAAAGGGATCTTCCGTAGCTCATACACCTGACCTGAACCACGTTGCCTTTCACCAGATAGGATCGGTCATCTTCGAATCAAGTACTTGTGTTGGAGTTTCATTTTACGGCCTCGCCGCCATGCGCACGGAAGACAGTCCCCAAGAAGAGGCCCAGGCAGGCAATCGGTGAGCTAGTGTTCTCAAGGTCTCGATTGTACCGATGATTGCGGAAGCATGTCAGCAGTCAAGCAACTAAAGCGAAGTGCTGCTGGAAGCAGCCAATTGTGCTGAGGGCTCTCACCTTGGAAATCTGACGGGAGGGACAAAAAGACGAGTCGGTCCATCGAGGGTAATCTTGCGGAGTACCTCCACTCTGGAGCGCCGACGAATAACGGGGTGGTTTCGATTATCTCCTGCCAAATATGATGTGGTCGGGCAGTGAAGTTGACCGATGGTAGGATTCGTCACGTGGAAGAGTGCGGTCTCTTGGCATTCCGTTTCTTCCTTCCTTGCCCATCATCCGTAGCCACCAAACAGAAAAGTGGCTTTGCCATGAGCATGAAGGACACCTACATCTCAGCGACCTTTGATCCCAGAAGAGTGATGCATGGACTGTTTGAAATTGACATGATAAGCCATGGTGAAGACTCGATAAGCATGGCAGTCAGCTCAAGGTACCCAAACCTCACCTAAACTTATGGACAATCACCCAGGGCTGTTAGAGATGCCCATAATCCAGGGACGGTTAGGCGAGGTACAACAGTGTATATATATTCAGGATCATATGTGATTTTGGATAGCAGAGGTTCATTAACCATGGGACTCATTTTGTTACTAAGCCATGTCAGAGATTCAAGGATAGTCATGGCTATCACTAGGAAAGATACCCATAATCTAGAGATAGTCAACTGAGGAGTATTAGTGTGAAGAGACCTTGAAATTTATATAATAAAGAGTGGTAAAGGCTTAATAAGTATTACATTCAGATTGCGGCAGAATGATGCCAAGCCTCACCAAGTATTCCATGGCCAGCACCAACACCAGAATAAATATTCACTGTCCAGGAACAATCACAGTAAGGAAAGCAGTGCTTAGACATCTCAAAACATATGTAGTAAAGGGTGGTCAAGTCTCAATAGGCATGGGACTTAGGTTGTGGTAAATAGTGCCAAGCCATACTAGAGACAAGGCCAGAACTAAAAGAGATGCTTGCACTCCAGGAACAGCCCCAGGAAGAACAGGAGTGCCCAGGCACCTCGAAACATATATGGTGAAGGGTGGTGAAGCCTTAGTAGGCATGGGCCTCCGACTGTAGTAGGCAGGGCCAAGCCCTATAAGAAACATGAGCTAGTCTATACCAGGCCAGTACTAAAAGAGATACTCGTATATGAGTGATGATCACAGGAGGTTTAGTGGTATATAGAGTCCTCATAACATCGGTAATAAAGGGTGATAGAGGCTTGGTAGGCGTGGGACTCAAGCTGCAGTAAGACAGTGCCAAGCCCTACTCCGTCGGAGACTGTATTTATATAGTCAAAGCCAGTCCGAGAAAAGATGCTCGCATACTGGTGATACTCACAACGAAAACACTGGTGTATAAGCTGCTTGACGCATATATGATGAGTGATGGCAAAGGCTTCGGAAGCGTGGGACTCCAGTGGCAGTAGTAAAGTAACCAGGATCTGCTGGCACTCGTCTTGCCCAGCACAAAGGAGAACATTTACAGCCTCTTGATGATCAGATAGGGTGTAATAGTACACAGGCTAGTCAGAATACATATATAAAAGGATGGTGAAGGCTTAACAAGCATGGCGGTCAGCTAAAGATAGAGAGTGCGTGCCAAGCCTCGCCAGGTACTCTGACCTGACTCCCATGACCTAGACAGACACTTACGGTTTAGTAACACTTGTGTGAGGTGTATTAGTCTGTGGATATCTTAGAAAGTGTATAAGTAAGTCGTGGACAGACCTAATCACAGTAGCACCCAGCTAAAGATAGAAATAGAGCTTCAGTGCCAAGCCTCGCCAGATATCTTAGATCAGATCCCCATACTCAAAAGCAATCCTCACAGTCTATTCACGCTTACTTAAAGTGTATCAGGCTGTAGAAATTTGAGAGATCACTTAAGACTATTGTGTAACAGCTTAGTTAATGTAGGACTTAGCCTAGGAAAAATTATCTCGAGCCTGATTAAATACTCTAGATCCAACTCCAATGACATAGAGACTTTTCTACGGCTGTATCATATCAACTCAGAGTATGTCAGTCTATAGGTATCTGAAAAGCGCCTGATCACAGGTTAGGGACGCTTTTCCAGCATGGCACTTGATTTGAGCTAGAATTTGAGCTAGAATAGTGTCAAGACTGGTGGGATACTTCAGACTAGACTTCAATAGTGTGAAGGCATGCTCATGCCCCAGTCATGTTTGCTTAAACCGTGCTTTGGTATACACGTCCCAGGAAACACCTAACAAAGCTCTGAGAAAGCTGGATAGTTGTGGCACTCTGATCAGGGTGGAAGTAAGTGTACCAGGCATCCCTAGACCAGACATTAATGATAAATAAGTATAGCTACATGATACTCGCTTAAAGTGAGACTAAGTCTACATATTTTCAGTTATAGACAGACAGATCTGAAAGGATCTGGTAGGCTTAGAACTTAGATTGTGGAAACAACCGCCAGGCTCCAACAGATGTTTTCCACAGCGTTAAAAACCATTCTAATACTGACCACACTTCCATATAGTCACTATGCATGTGACCGTCTTGCAGAGTGGATAGTTGAAGGGAATGTCCAGAGAGCATGGGATTGATGAAGATATATGAAGGTTCTAAGCGCCAAACCACAACTAAAACATCATTTGATTTTCGCAGTACGCCAGTGTGAGAGTTATTTGCCCAGCTACCAGTACGATTTCCCGAGCTACGTGTACATGGGCTTGTGCTGAAGACAATGTACTTGAGTTGTAAGAATAGCTTGGAGGCATAGTACTGGTGCAGGTACCTGTCTGGAGATCCTAAGCCGCCAAGCTAGCGCAGGAACACTCTTGCTTTTGCCACGAGGCCCATCACCAAGATGACTGTCCCAGTCACAAACACAGTCATCTCAACAAAAGCTATACACAATCATATTGAAGCGCACGTAACTAAGGCTTGGAAAGATCTATAGGGGTTGGGACTTGGGGTACAAAATAGCCAGCCTGAGCGATTGAAAGGCTACTTCAGTACTCTCCATCGATCTGCCTACCACCAGAGGAGTCTACTTGATCCAATCACACTTGCTCTATATACTGTAGTGCTATCAAAGCTGAAGCAATACATCCTTAAACATATAGGAGGCGTGGTAGCTATGGTATTTGAGTCTGAAAGGAAGTGCCAAGCTTGACCTAGAGTGCTTTGTTTTTCAATCCTTTACTCACTGAAAATCTTTTCAGACATATATATACCTAGCTTAGTCTAGCGCTTAGGTGTGCCAAGTCACGAATGAGCAGATGTACTATGGGACGAGCTCAGCTTAGCGTCGGTGGGACTGGAGAGTAGCAGGCAAGAAGACGCCAAGCCTCAGTCAATCACATATATACATCGTATTCCTTATTAATCAAAGATATCATGCGACATGCCCATGTCTTGCTGACATACTCTAGTAGTCAAAGGCTCTAGATAATGAGTAAATAGGCGTGGGAAAGGTCCAGCAGTGGTGGCACTAGGTCACAGAATCCTCTGGCTCAGAGTGCCAGGCTAGCAAAGATGCTTTTTAATCTGCGCATGCCTAGTGACTGTGCTTTAGTGGTCATAGATGCTGGGGAAGAGTGACCTGATGTAGGAATAGCTGTCCAAGAATGCTATTGCCGCGGTCGTCGAGGCGAGTGTCAAGGATCTGCAGAGCAGGAGATGGAAGCTCGATGACAGCAATGCTGGTCTCTGCAAGACCTTCTTCTCTTCTTCCATAGAAAGGTGCGGGAGCCTTCACCTCGGCGAGCACAACAAAGAGCGGTGTAGTCAATCATCATCCAAAAATTGTACTGGTAAGCCTCTGTCTCTGGCTAATCATCGTGTACTGAGACAGCTCCATGTAGGAAGGACGGGCTGTCACGTTCACGTTCACTGGACGACCCATCGCCCTCGAGGACTCTCTGAGAACGATATTGGCATGGCAAAGTTCACAGACGCGTTGGCGGATGACGTGGAAGGGAGCTGGGCCACAGACGACATGACCATTGCGCAGGCGTGGAGCTAGGTCAGTCCACCGCTCCTGGTCTGAGGGCTGCCACAAAACCTCTGAGGCGACACAATCCTAGAAATGTTGTGGGTCTATGGCACTCAACGAGAGAGCTTGTAACAGTACAAGTCCTCGCGAAGAAGGGTGCAATAGGAATCATTCAGAAGAGCACTCATCATGGGGAAAGGGCAACGATTAGGCGTGATTGGCAAGTCATACAGATGCTTAAACCTTCATATGCACATGAGTAACATACAGCGATGCTCGCCAAGGGTATTCTGCACTTCCCCAACGTTTTTATCGATGACAGCTGTTTTATACGGATCGTAAAACCAGGACCAGGACTAATCTTTGAAGCAAGGCCGTACGCTTCAGCGATCACTGGTACTTTACCGTCGGTAGCTCTCAGGATCGCTTTTATCTCTGTCTCGGATTCGCCGGAGACGGCACCGATGGAATCTCAACGAAGACTGGCACGTTGTTACAGTAGTGAGAAAAGCTCAATCGGTGGTATCGTGTATCATTCAACATACTATTACTATGGACTCATGATGCGCCCGTCAGTAGACCAGGTGTTCCCACAACTATTCCCTTATTGCTAAATTCTATTGGTAGTGTGGCAACAGCATTCGCACTTTGAACCGGCACTTCCAAAACCATTCCCAGCCCCGTAAGCTTTTCATTCTTGAGCGCGAGGCTTAAATACATCCACTCAAGTACTCCAGGAGCATGCTTAAGTCGCGTTTGGGTGGCAGCTTGATACACATTTTCAAAATCAACAATGGCATTAGTTGTTGCATTATAGAACCGACAGCCGTTTTCCTGGTAGTCGTAGCACACCTTAAGTAGGGCACGGATGTTGGATGACTTCACTGCAGAAGGTGCATTTGTTGAGGGTGCGGTCTGGGATGAATTCAGTGCTCGGTTGATCAACGTCGCTAGTGTGCTGGTACTGTTGTTAATGCGCGTAACACTATACAGTGCTTGTATACGATGGCGCATGTGATCAAGTATCTCGTCCGAAGTGAGTGGGATCGGTTCCAATACATTGCCCAGCTTCACGGTCACAGATGCTGATGTAGACGAAGAAAGTATGGGGGTCGATTGTGAGGATGGTGGGGTGCTGGTTGCCATGGAAACTGTTGCAGGACGAGCAGATGTGCTCATTGGGGGGTACGGGCGGGTAGCCCAAATGGATTTAGTACTCTGGCTTGGCACTTCTGCGGGTACGTCACTCCAACCACGTGGTTGAGTACTTGACCCCTGTCCCAGGGGCTGAGCTGGAACATTGTAGACAAAGGCACATAATCCAACAAAGATTGCGACTGAGGGATGCATGTTACGCAAGTGATCGAATGTGGGCTGGAAAGAAGTGGAGCGATGGGATTCGTTCTGCTGTTTGTGAATGGTTCTGATAGGTATTTGCAGATAAAGAATGAAGAATTTCTGGAATGATGCATGCATGTGGCCCTATTATATGTGCTCGTGTCCTGTACCAAGTCCCTAAATCCCCGAATTTGTCAACGAAATGAAGTCCGGCTCAGGGCTGCAGCAGGCTGGAAACTGGTGCTCAATGTCCAAAACCCGTTGCAAGGAATGTGCGGAATTGCGAACGGAAGCCATGAAATTGAGGCTATGGCCTGGCTTGGATGGCTCGTATGAGATTGGGACTTTCAGTAAGCTTTCATGACAAAGCTTCCATGCCCGGGTCTAACTATATGTGGATTGGTCCCGACCGACGGGTGGTACATCGGACATTCCTTACGAAGGTTATCCGCACGACTTATGAAAGTTCCCGAGTTGGGGGACTACTGTGTGGACGTCCGTGTTTCCCTCTATCGTGGATGACTCGCGTCCATACCCATCGTCGTCCATTCTCCCTTGCCCAATAAAGTGACTATGCACCTGCAATCTTTTTAGGTAGACTTGACTGAAGTTTTCACCTAGTTATACGACCACCCTTATGCCTCTCGAGCTCGCTTTGGACACGCGCTACTGGATCGATACAGCCTGATTCATCGTCCTCAAGGGTCAAGATGCGATCTTGGCGACACACTCTGATGCTACTCACACTAGCTATGAGCACTGGCGCAGATGAGGGAGACTCTCCAGTCACGGTCACATGTCCGTCGTGGGGCCTGCTTGGTATTGCGTGCTGTATCGATCCGGAATTGGACACCGACAAATACCCACAGTACGTTTACGATGTTACGGCAAGCTTCATCAAGAGCGGCGTCGCCGCATTCAGTCAGGGACCGTCTTGTGCCTATTCAACTCTGACTGGAACTACGGATACATTCAATTCCGCCATTGAAGATGTCTTGTTCACTACGTGTTCGTCGCAAGCCAGTCCCGAAGATTGCCAGCAGTACGCTACGTGCGTGGGATGTGCGTGGGCAACAATGGTGTACTCATTTTATGGCGACGATTGGAATGAACGTCAGGGCATCTTACGGCACAACATCCACGACTGGAGCGTTGATTTGCAACTCGGATATGACTTCGTTCCTGGAGATTTTTGCAAGAAAATTGGCTCAGATGCAAGCACTCTCTATCAAGGTGGCTCGGCCGATTTCCTGACGCAGTGCATCCCTACATCTAATTTCTGAGGCATTGCGCGCTTCGCTTAGATGCGAGAAAGGGAGGGGCACTGAAGAGCTCCCGTGACTCGCCGCGATGTTCGCGAGGCTCTGGTAGCCGCCAGGTACTTCTGGCTTCTTGCACAGCTGCATTGTCGACAAAGTCTGCTTCTGGTCCAAAGTTTCCGTGCGCACTTGACGTTTGACAATCATCAGGATAAGATATGGCAGCACGTAATTTGGGGTCTCGTGGATCTCTGACAGAGGGGGCCATGGACCAAGCACTGACGAGGCTTGGCTTTCACTTTCCACGAGCAGCGCTTCCGGTGAATATAAATTGTGGGCCAATATCTGCCGCTCCACATTCCAGTCCCCTCCGCGTCCATCAACGTTTTGGAGACCCAAAGGCACCGTGTATGCTGTTGCTGATCAGCAAGACTGGAATGTTGCGACGTAAGATACCCGTTACGCTGAATAGCTGCAGAAATGTGGTCTTGAAAAAGGTAGGCACATTCTCGAAGATGAAATTTTGGTGAAGGGCGTAAGAGCCCAAAGCACATTGGCTCTGCCCTCGTTATATACAACAGTGGCCGCTATATAGGAGGGCCCGGGGAAAAAGCCGTTCATCTACGGACCACTCTTTATGCATTCTTGATCTAAGCTGCAAAGATGACTACTTTGCAGACGCTGACTGTACTGGCTATAGCCCCAATGTGCTTAGCTGGTATACAGTATGCCCTTCCAATCATCAACAGATCGCCATGGAGCGTCAACGTGGACATGACAGATGCATACGAGTCGAATTGCATGAAGTCGGGTGCTACTCTCAAATGGGTGGAGTCTTATATGGACAGTTGGAAGAGCATAAGCTTGCGGAGAGACTTTGGCAGAGAATACGCTGACTATGATGTCTATCTCCAATACTTCAAGGCCAACTACGAGCTCCCGGATCTTGGTCAGGGCGACACTTTGCAGAATGGTCAAGCAACAATTGATCCCTACGTCGCGAATTCTGTATCAGCGCCCTTCCTCGTCATAGAGGGCGAGACTGATGGTGGTCTCTTCTCTGGGTGTATTGGCTCACACTCTTACCAGGCGTTTGGAGTTACCATTAATGGTACCACCACGAAATACACCTTGAAGATCCGCCAGAAAACCACTGGACTGTAACCAAGGTAAGCCATATCCTGCGAATGACGGGGTTGAGTGGAGCTTGACTCATTCCGAGTTATGCGAACATACTTTTGTCGATTTCTGACTCTCCGAAAATATGCAGTCCTCCAATTCGGCTGATCAAGCGGATCTGGTTGTCGACATTGGGTCAGGTGGCCACGCAAATGCCAAAACGATCGTGACCGAAGTCATCGCGGCTATTCTTACTATTGCCAGCCTATACACCGGCGTAACAAATTTCTGTGCATCTTTTGCCAGGGCTGGACTGGCAGCGGCCCAACCCATAGACACAGAAGCGGCCAACTTGTACTCAAAAATGGCCTCGGTCTATCTTCAAAGAGGACTTGCCTCCGTCGCCATCACTTCTCTCAGTGGTCTGACTCTATACAACATGGACCCATTCGATCTTGGCTCGGAAACAGACACAGTTCCCGACGACGCAGCTGGCGATGATAGCGCTAACCCGATTATACTTGCTTTCGATTCTATCTATCAAGAGAGTAACCCTGACGACCGCCTTTGCTGTACTCTAGGCGAGAACGTATGGGAGAATTATGATTGCAGGATGACTTCTGTCGCACTGGTAGTGCAGTCTGATGGATCCACCGTGCTGGTACCGATGCCGAACCTCTATCGCGCTTGGACATAGCTTGGCCAATTGGAGCAGGCTTAGGATAAGATTTGGGACGGGGTTTGGTATTGCTTAGTGAAACTATACGGAAGACGCATCTTGGGATAGGTTTGAAAAGGGAAACATATGGGGGACGGGGGGACAAAGAGAGAGCGTTCATCTAGCCCTCAGAGTCAACCCTGTGGCCCT
Organism: Cyphellophora attinorum; assembly: GCF_001299255.1. Taxonomy (NCBI): domain Eukaryota; kingdom Fungi; phylum Ascomycota; class Eurotiomycetes; order Chaetothyriales; family Cyphellophoraceae; genus Cyphellophora; species Cyphellophora attinorum. The sequence goes on along the minus strand of NW_017253239.1, from coordinate 109,379 downwards.
TGCATCATGACTCCGATGGCCCAGTATCCAGTATCAGAGGACTATCGACTTGCTAGAGATGTTGACCAACGAAGGGCACGCCGCTGCTGGATATAGAGACCAAGCACAACCGCCGTTATCGCGACATCGAGTGAACGTGACTAGATCGTTGCACGCAGGTATAGGCCATCTAACGTGATTAGTGTGGTGCTACAAAAAGCTCTAGAAGATCCTCAGCTCGATATCCGACCGGTTCTACTCAGTGGCTGTCCACCGCAGGAGCACTCTGCACCCGCTCTTCTGTTGCCAAACGAAGCCTCTGGCCCAGATCTGGTTCAACGCGGCCGAACATAGCGTAGCATCTCTCCCGGATATCCTGCTTGGCGGAGTACAGATGACTGGCGATGTTTCCAACCAAATTCTGTTGCAATTTCTGGCCTTCGCCATCACCCTTCTTTCCCAGCATCTCCCAGAACCATCTCGCCTGCACAAAGTCCTCATCTGTGACCTCCTGCAGATTCCAGACAGCCTGGCCTGACCAGAGCTCATGCGTTTGATTCGCGTCGACAGGCTTGTAGGTATTCGGCTTGATCGTTGACGGGTAATTGGGCGCAGCACCGTAGTTCCCCTGTACGCTCATAAAGCCGTCACGCTGCCAGTATGCTCCTGGATGGAGAGGCCGATTGACAGGAATCTGCTGGTAGTTGACGCCGAGTCGGTGGCGCTGGGAGTCGGCATATGAGAACAACCGGGCTTGCAACATCGGATCTGCTGTGGGCTCAATCCCAGGAATCAGGTGCGAAGGTGCGAAGGCGAGCTGTTCTATCTCGGCGAAGTAATTCGTCGCATTGCGGTTGAGCGTCAGTGTCCCAACAGGACGGAGCGGATAGTCGGAATGCGGCCAGACCTTGGTAACATCGAAGATATTCCACCGGTAGCTCTCGGCGTCCTCCGGGTCCATGACTTGGACCTTGAGATCCCAGGATGGGTAGTCGCCACGCTCGATAGCATTGTAAAGATCCTCTGTTGCGTGGTCGGGGTTGGTCGCGGCTTCGGCGGCTTCTTCATTGGTCATATCCTTGCAGCCTTGCCTGGAGAGGAAGTGAAGCTTGACATATTTGAACGAGCCGTCCGCTTTAGTGAACTTGAAAGTGTGTCCAGAGTAAGTGTTCTGGTGCCGATAATCGGTGGGCGTTCCTCGATCGGAGAAAAGGTACATGACCTGATGGATAGACTCCTGGTTGCTGGAAAGAAAGTCCCAGAAAATTGTGGCATCCTTCAGATTCGTGACAGGGTTCCGTTTTTGGGTATGGATGAACTATTGCACCTGTCAGACCGAATGTGTATCAGTAGGAGCCAGAGCCGGGAGTTGAATTGTCGCCCGATTCAGGTATAGAGGTATACGTACGGTTGGGAACTTGACGCCATCCCTGATGAAGAAGATAGGAGTATTATTGCCGACCATATCTATTCAGCTGTCAGCATGGGCATATATCGGGAAGGACCAGAGCCGTAGTGATGGCTCGCCCGACCTGGGCTCACGGGAACACGTACCCCAGTTGCCCTCCTCGGTGTAGAACTTGATAGCGAAGCCGCGTGGATCTCTTGCAGCATCCGCAGAGCCTTTCTCGCCGCCTACGGTCGAGAAGCGAGCTGCGACAGGTGTTTTTCTGCCAACCTCGCTAAAAAGATCGGCCGAAGTGATATCGGTGACATCGTGAGTGACGACAAACTCGCCGAACGCCCCAGCTCCTTTGGCATGCACTACTCGCTCGGGGATCCTCTCACGGTCGAAATGGGCAAGGAGATCGATGAGGTGTACTATAGCATCTGTCAGACTGAACGTGTATCGAAAAAGAGCCAGAACCGGGTTACGTACCGTCTTGGAGCAAGATGGGTCCACGAGCGCCGATACTTTGGCTGGCCGTTGGCGTCGTAATGGGCCGCCCATGGGAAGTGGTGTAGATCGGTCCGATGACCGCAGCCATGTTGTAAAGTTGGTTAGGGTGATATTCGTGCACTTGGGTGTTTGTTCTGGTGATTTCTAGTAGCAGATCTTTTGCTGCACCTAAGGGCACTCTCGCCCTATATATCTTTGCCACCATGCCATGCGTCCGCGGAGGACCTGCTTTTCATCAGTGAGGTAATCCATCATTGCGCACTTACATTAAGCCCTCCATGGTTGCGTTACTTAATCAATCATATTGCTACATATGTATGACGTCGCTGACAACTGCCTTATTAGGCAAACAAGGGCGAACCGAGACTAAGCCAAAAGCGGCAACACGCCCTGAGTATGAGCAGTGTTCATGCTGACTGATATTCTCGTAGGACGTTGTTGAAGGGCACTTCGGAAGCACCTATGAGCCCGCGGAGATGCATTCAAGGACTGCGCAAAGCCTTCATGGATGATGACCAGGATCCGTCCTCTCGTCGGAATGATGTCCTTGCCACTTACTCGACTGAACGCTGCGCTGTTTGGCGGTGAGGTAGCCTTGCAGACGCGATGCCGTCCCATGCTCCATCCTGTGCCAGTATGGAGAGGCATACGGTTGCCGGCCTCGTCGATACAAGCTGAGCGGTGATCCTGACGCGTTGGTGCACTCCCATAGTATAGCTCATGCCTGCGCTATCCGAGGGCACAGCCGTATGTCATCGCAGGGGCAATGCGTGGACTCTTACCATGTCAACAACATGTCGACAACCACTGCCAGGCTGAAGCAAGCTCCGGACGACAGAAGTGAGGGAGGTGGGCACAAGAACTGTGGCCCCTATGGCGACAGTGAAGGATGACGCAGGCCGATCTGGACTCACATTCTCCCATGAGGGCAATCGGCGCACATGGTGCTCCAGCTATTACTTCCATTGTGTCCCTCGAAAGGTTTTTGTCAAGTCCCTGGTCGACGAACACCAGATGGCTCGAACTCATTGCCTGACTCACTGGTCTTAACGCATCCTCGACCAAAGGCTTACACTGCTGCGAGGCAAAGACTCGTCGTGTCTTGTCCGATATGCGTTGGTCGATCGATTAAGATGCTTTTTCGAACATGCCCCCTCGAGGTTAGCTGGCTGAAGTTGATGACGGGGACCTCAGAGATTCCAGCGCTGCTGTCGTTACCAGCGCGTTATCAATGTCATCGAACCCGAACAATGGTCCTGAGAAGGAGATCTGCCTGTGCTGAATTACAATTCTGTCCTGTCTTCAGAACATACATCCCTCTGCCAGCATTAGCCAGTGGCGATACATCTTGGTGAAGGACCCAATAACGCAGCGTTCTGTGGCTATCGACAAAGCTCTGGTCACGGCGCACTGAATCAGGACGAATCGCTCACCGACCCAATGTACTCGGCTGGCCGTAGACATCCTATCTATCCAGAATGATTGATTAGGAGATCCATCAGCCGATTACTCATATCTCGCGTTGTGAGATTTGTTGCAGTGCCTGCCATCGTTGTGGACTTCGAAGTGGCCCTCGTCATATCGCAACTCTCGAAGAGAAGGTGTCTCCATTTCGTGTTCGATTACATTTGAGATTTGCTAGCACGAGTATGATTTGTCTGCATTTCTGTTGGCTTGGGATCTTCTCAGGCATCGACTCATGCAGAAGGCTCGTGCGGGAGGGATCGGAGTAGCAGCGTACGCATCTAGCCACTGTAGACACTTCAGGCACTTCAGACTGCGACGGTCATTGACCGTCATGTGAGTCACAAGGTCTCATTGCGTCAAGGACCTGTGGGAGCTTGCTGATCATCCTGGTGCTGTATACATACTGGCTGTAGATGGAGCCCGGCTCCAGTTGCTAGCACTGTCTGTCGATTGTGAACCTCGTCCCCGTTCGGGTCCAGGAGGCAAGAGCTCATTAGACACATCCTCGGGTTTCCGATAGAATGACAAAGCAAAGTCTCCGCTAGCTAATTCCGCAAACCTCCGGAAATAGCCTTGATTAGAAGGTGTCTGAGACTTGAACACCCCGTCTTACCTGCATCCGCGCCTATCTTCCGCCAGATTGCCTGTGAGCCTGAAGCCTCGATGTCTGCGCTTGCGCTGCATTGATGCCATTCTGGGATGCGGTGCCTGAGCTGGTCGACAGCTGCCAAGATGCGATTCGCACCAGGAACGAGCATCTCAATTTGCCTAATTAGGCAGTGGTGTCATCGTACGAGGGCTGCCCCGACCACCATACGAGAGGCGAGTCCGCCGCTAGACTTTGAGCGATGCAGCCAGCTCGTTGTTGCAGGGAAGCTTGCCCAGCGCCGCGCCGCCAGCGACAGCACTCGGTCCTTGGAGCTGCCGCGCGTAGTATATCCTAATACAAAAATGTGGGTTCCGCTGAAGCTGACGGCGTTGCCGTAATTATGCGACGATTGCCTCGAACAAGGTTCAGGCGGATGAGGCGACCAGGTACGATCCCCGCTCCAAGGGAAGTAAACATCCATGTGCCGAGCTTCAGACGTCGGTCCCTCCTAGGCCCTGAACCATCAGCTGCCCCGCAAGTGTGCCTGCATCGATGGGAAAGTATAAAGTCGGCACGATCTCAACTACTCCTCACAAGATGCCGTGCGCTCTTCCTGCTCCGCGCTGCCCCAACGTGACTCATTCCCAGCAGCTATGGATAAGCTCGACAGCCTGCTCGAAGCCTGTACGGCCAACAATGCATATCCTGGCACCGCGGCGACGATCGTTGACTCCAAGGGCAACCGTCTGTACCACAAAGCATTCGGTGTCAACGACATCTCGGCTGAGAACCCCACCAAGTTCACCACTTCAACGCAAATGCTAATATTCTCCTGCACGAAGCTCATCGCCTGCATCGCAGCTTTGCAATTGGTCGAGCAAGGGAAACTGTCGCTGGATGACCCAGTCAGCAAATACATACCGGACATTGTAGACATCCCTGTCTACGTTGGCGATGGGACAACGGCAACCCGTCCCCAGAAGACCACGATGACGATCCAGCACCTCTTCACACACACTGCTGGCTTCACATATGTAAGCCCGGCGGCCAATACGCACAAGCGACACTAACGGAGACAGGACTTCTTCGATAAGACCACGCTGCAATGGAGAGTCGAACAGGGCGCTCAACCCGGTGTATACATGGCGGAAGGAAATCGCCCCTACTTTAGGACTCCACTCCTGCACGGTAAGTCGCTCCCCCATGGTCAAACTTGTGTCCGGAAACGAGCGTTGCATTGAAGACTGCCCGAGCATATGTCTCGGGTTGACAGAGAAGCTGCTCTCATTAACCTTACAATCCTGCCTTCTATCATACGCCCTTTCCCCGAGACAAGGCTAATCAGGTTCGCAGACCCTGGCACAGCTTTCGCATACGGCGTCAATATCGACTACCTCGGCCTAGTCCTCGAGGCCATCACCGGACAGAAGCTACAGGACTACGTTAAGGCCAACATTTTGGAACCACTCGACATGAAGTCATCAGTACCGTATCTGGAGAAGGAAGACGCGACCCATCTCCTGCTACACATCCGCGGGCTGACGGGCAAGGACCCTCTGATGGCGTTTCCGGGGGCATTCCCACCAAAGGGACTCGAATTCTACGGCGGCGGGCATTATCTGATTAGCACCGTCGACGACTACGCGCAAATATTGACCACCATCCTCAACGACGGCACATCGCCAACGACCGGCGCCACCATCCTGAAGCCGGAGACTGTAGATAACTACCTCTTCAAAGACATGATACCCGCCGACGCTGACCGCAAACACGTGCCGATCGTCAACAGCTCGCTGCCAATGTCGACGAACCAAGCAGAGTTCTTGCCGGGACACAAGGTGGGCTGGTCATGTGGTTTCCTGCTGAACCTCGAGGACGTGCCGGGAGGAAGGAAAAGCTATAGCGGGATGTGGGCTGGTCTCGGCAACCTTTTTTTCTTCATTGACAGGAAGTCCGACCGTGCCGGCCTAGTAGCCACAAGTGTGTTGCCATTCATGGACGACGGTGTTCTGACGCTGTTTGAGGCAGTGGAGAAGGCTGCGCTTGGACATGAAATCAGGGATGGGGCTGAGGCGAAGACTCTGTTCAGGGTGGATTCGTGAGCGACGTGTGGGATTGTGCAGACTCTATAGAAGTATGCTTGAGCCTTCTCTGGTACTTCTGTTCGTCCTTTCGCCAATAGAGTTCTAGTATCTGGTGCCGAGGGAGGCCAGCACTCGAGAGCCGTCTTTGACAAGCCATAACACGGTAGTATCTTCGGTCTGTTGTGCTGAATGTCTTGAATCCAACACAGACTGTTGTCGTGGCGAATGATCTGGTGAGGTGACTTGAAAATCAGCTATTCAAAATAGCACCAGGGCCGAGTTCTTCAGAAGCTTGGGTCCGGTAGATGCAATAAGCTCTGCAGCGATGCCTTTGATCGAGTTCGGATCATCGATTTTCCACGACTCCCAGTCTCTGAGATCCTGCATTCGAGATTAGACGGATACATCATTGACGAGCGCAACACTCACCTCAAGATCGATCAACGAGTCCCGTACGACCAGCTTCCAATGCGAAAGGTCCAGCTTCACGACTTCGTTTTTCTTCATGATGCCTGGCACATTGTAATCGAATAACGAGCCCTCCGGAATCTCGGCATCGTCGTTCTCCGAGTCCTCTTCATCGAGCTCCAGGTCCTCTTCGTCAGCAAATTTAGCTGCTCTCGATTTCGTGGTGTCATTCTTGCTTTCTTCTGTGGCTTGTGGGACTGGCTCATGCGGGCCGACAGCTAGTGGATCCTCCGACGGCGATTCCTTCGCATCCCGCGACGGCGACACGTATTTCCGCTTATCGAGCTTCTGCCGATACGTATCATCGAAGAGATTCCACTCGTTTGTCTCCGGATCCAGCAGCTGGCTCGGTCGGAAGCCTGCCTTATAGCGCATCTTGAGGCACGAGTGAATGTAATAGCCCATGTAGTAGTAGTCGTATTGATTCTCAAGGGACAAGCCGATCTCGTGGAGGGCGCTGATCTTGCCCCAGTCGTGGTGTCCATGATCAGGATCGTAGAATAGGTAGACGGAGCTCACAGCGTGGGGAAGCAGATCCAGCACACCCACGGCGACCAGCTTGCCATCGAGACGGTAACATTGGTGATATGAGCCGAGCTTCTGCACCTTCCCTTTCTCGTTCTTCTTCGTTGATCTATCAAGACCACCGCATAGAAAGCGTTTCATGGCGGATTCGGGCCAACGAGAGACTGGATCTTTGTGGATCTGCTTTTGATAGCGGAGGAATACATCATATCTGCCATAGATCAGCAGTGGCGACAGCAACGGCGGCGCACCAACTTTTCTTTTGTGAAAGAATCCGCTTCGATGTTGACTTCAAACTTGTGGGCGGGCTCGATTGGCTGACCAGATTTGCCTTTCGGCCGCTTAACGATAGCGTACTCAGCTAAATGTATCGCATCGAGGAGATCGAACTTGTCCCGCTTTAAGCGTTTGCTCCTGTCAATATTAGGTATCTGAGCACGTGCCTGAACGGAAAGCCACCTACTCTCTAGACACTGGGGCCAACATCGCAGCCTTGCGCTTGTACTCTGTACCCAAGACATAATTATTGAGTCTGTGTATGGCACGCCGCTGCTCGCGGGTTGATGTGAATTTGCTAGCCTCAAGTCTCTGTCGTATAAGCAACAGTCGCCGTGCCACAGAGCCGACCTACCTGATGGTATAGTGCGGGCAACATGAGCGAAGAACATCCGGCTTGTAGTAGGTCGTGCCAGATCTTGTAGAAGATTATCAGACAATGCTAGGCACGCATGCCGCAGACCTACCGTCGCCAGCCGCGATCCACGAGTTCTTGATAGTGGTCAACTCTCACGTTGTCGGACTGCATGCAATAGGACGAACCTGGCGCTCGTCAGCGCAGTCCAGGAGCCAAGTGGCCTAACCTACTTCCATCTGATTTCTTGCAGTAACCACATGACTTCTGCCGCTGATAGCCTGGAGTTGTGAGTGCAACGGTCACAGAATGACTTTAGGCGCCATTGCTGGACAAGGCAACCTTACTTACCGTAGGGCCTCAGCATAGAGATCTGCGACATGGGTCCCGGCCCCCGCGTTGCGGAGGTTTGACGGTATTGATGATCAAGCAGGCGTGGCATATGACGAGAATGACACACAAACTCGAGTAATGAGCCAAATGTGACTGGTAACCTCAATGGAAAACGCGGGACCGACAATGCCACCACATCAGAGCCGTTCGAGAATGGAAGGGATCGTGCCGGGGCCCCCACGTTCTGGAAATGCGAGTGAGCGCTCGCGTGAGCGATGACTCGAGACTGTGGAACGAGATGTGGATTGGGAGTATGATAGAATCAAACAGGGAGATGCTTTGAACAAATGAATTGTGCACGTGTTCGTTGATGGGTGACATGGGCGTCCAACGCATAGGCGCATAAGACTAGTGGGAGGGACGTGTTCGAGACGTGCCTGAGGGAGATTGACGTTGAGTGGAGGTTTCGAGGTGGGAGAGAAAGATCCGCCTTTCGAAAAAAAAAACTGACTTGCAGGCTGCACAACCGCCCCTCCTTCACAGCAGCACTATTTCATCCTATGCAACAGCAAGTAACCCATAAGCTGCTGATGGCATAGTACTGTGCAGCTGCATGCCACATCCCAGCTAGGAGTGGGTTGCTCTTTGTTTTCCACTTTGAATTTCGATGGTTCAGCACTGTTTGGTGGTAGCTTCCTCCACTCTGCTTGACCGCTGTCCTCGTCCGGCACTGCGCCTGAAATACTTTTTGAACCTCACACCATCTGTTCTCCTTCCGCTTCTTTCCTTCTTTCTGCAGACAACATCTTCTTCCCCTTCAGCCCCGTAGCCTACGGGACTGAAGGCCTGCACTGCTCTAAAGAAGCCAGTGCTCAAGTCACGACATCCCAAACCCTTCACTCTCTTACCATGGGTATTCTTTAATTTCTGCTGCCCGGCAACCTAAGGCCGCAGCACCAGTCACTTCACCGTTTATTGTCACTTAGAGATATCTTCACTGCGGGACACGTCACACGTTTCGTTTGCTTCAGCACCCCAGAATCAGGTTAAAACTTGCCCGGCCCTCTGCGTTGCGACTTGTTCATATCTGCAACTGCAAGCCCCGATCACACAGCCAGATATCGGACAAATTGCAACGAAAGCGACAAGTAGCAACCCTTCAACATGCCCGAAGTCAAATACGCCATGAAGTCCCGCACTGGAAGAGACAACCAGCGTTGGTGAATCACAAAAGCAGTCGCAGACAGAATGGCTGACCTTTTCTCTAGCTACGGCCCCAAAGGTGAGCGCTTGGTTGCCGGAGTCGTCCCACTTTCACCCGACAAGACCAAAGTCCTCCTCATCCAGTCGAGTTCTCGCAAGGGTTGGGTCCTGCCAAAGGGAGGATGGGAGAAAGATGAAGCCACAGCAGCAGCAGCCGCGAAGAGAGAGGCATGGGAAGAAGGCGGCATCATCGTCCGTGTCGAGAAAGATCTGGGCGTAATTCTCGACACACGTCCTACTACTCCGTCCACCAACAACAACAATCCCAAAGTCATCTATCAATTCTTCGAGGCTGTCGTCACTGAGCAGCGCAGCGAGTGGCCTGAGAAAGCGAAACGAGAGCGCAAGTGGTTCACCTTCGCCGAGGCTTCCGAGCTGTTTGCCCAACGCTCCGAGCTACTCGAGGCTCTCAAGCGAAGCGGCTGCAAAAAGTGAGATCGATGTCGCACATGAAGCACGGCTGAAAGGCGAACGCTCTCCAGCGGCTGCTGCTGGGAACGAACGCCGAGATCTGCCTCTCGAGCTTACGACATCTACATTAGACACAGGCAGCGAGTGTGCGGACTAACTCGGCTACCGACACCGAGATATTGGTGCTCTCCAGGACTGCGAGCGCTTTTGACGACCTTCATTTGGGCTTGTCAAGATGTCTCACGAGCTCGATCATCGACATGTCCGCTTCCTTTAGCGACCATTCTTCAACGTGGCTAAGACGAAATCACGAGATGGCTATGGCGGTAGCTCTCCACATAATCAAGTCGATCCAGTCGCACTATTTCACGAGCTTGCGGTCCAGACTGACCCTGTGCCATGACGCATAGCAGAGTCGTCCTTAAGTGGACGCAGCATTTTGCATAGCTTTGCACATAGACCCGTAATTGAATACGCCAAAAGCAATGACAAATCCCCCAGGCTCGCATTGTCTGAAGTCCTTGAATTCATGCTATTTGCAGCCTGGTCAAGAACGATCACGTATCCCATTGACGCGTCGACTTTACATTCCGGCGACCAGGCGGCCTTCAACTCCCTTGGCAACTACCGCTCCACAGCACCCACAGATTCCCGCTCAGCGCTCCAAATCGACAGGGAAGTTGCCAGCATCACGCTGGTCGTTCCAGCGCTGTACCCATGCGTTCGGGCATAGTGAGCGGTAGGCGAGGTAGAACTGGAAACGTGTGGTCAGCCGACACATGCTTCTGACATTGCAAGCCCCCGAAGCCAGTGTGCTGGACATTGTGGACCGGATCCGCAAGACTGTGTGGGACGTACCTGTCTGCAGGGCTTGAACTCCTCACCCTTGGCGAGGATACATTTGTGATAGTCGACGTAGTTCTGCCAGCAGTGCTTCGTCCTAGGTTGAGAACTTTATGTTAGCTCTTCTTCGCCCTTGTATCATCGTTGCATGGAGGGTCCGTCCAATGCCATCCACGCCTGCTGCTGCATTTCGTGGATCGGCATCGCTTGGTGGGGCTGGAAGTCGATGTGGGCACGTACTGGTTCTGGTTGGGGAAGCGAGCGTCGTAGCCAGCTGTCGTAGACCTCGTCAGTACATGCTTTATGCGCAGCCGGCGCACCTGGCGTCAAGGTGTAGCATACCAGTCACGAATTTGAAGGGCTTGGTGACGTTTCCTCCGAGCTCCTCGGGATCGGGCATCTCGATTTCAGGCATGATGTGCGGTGGTGTAGGGTCGTGTGCTTGACGAGGATATGTCTATTGAGGTCTGGAGGTATGGCCTCAGACACAAAGTGGAAGGAGTGGCGAGTCTCGTTGTCAAGAGTGCGGTCAACTTGAGGTGCAGTCGAGCACATCAGGACTTTGTGAGTATGGTGGGTACGATTTGCAGCTTGTGATTGGCTGCGTCACAACCTCCGAGCTTCCAAGCATCCCCAAAGCCGCAGCTTCACGTTTCGCTTGCCACGTCTACTGCCTTGCTCAAAGACGGAGCGGTACTACTTCGTCCTCGGTTCGTCCTTTCCGCTCCCCGTCGATCCTTCAAGATGAACACCGCACGCATCATGCGGCTGCAGCCGCTCAGACAGGCGTTCAAACCCAACAGTGCCGCCATACGTCAACCCCTCACGAAGCGATCTTTCCACCAGAGCAGGAGTATGTTTAGGGCGAAGGTACGAGCGCACAAGAAGACTTATTGGTGGATTCAAGACTAACAACATGAACAGGAAGAGGATCACAGTGGTATGTCCGACCATGCGGAAACACCAAGATCCAGCGATGGCACTGTATACGGCAGGAGAACTAATTCGAGATACAGCCCATACCATCACCCAGCGATTGAAGAGCCTGAAGAAGATTCCTCCCGAGTTGTTGCCCTTAGGCGACGTCATCTCGTAGGTCCACCGCTCCTGTTGCAGGTAACAGACGCGAAGAATCGCTGACTTGTGCGCTACAGCTTCGCCCTCTTCGCGGCAGCTTTCGCTATGGGTCGCAAGCTGATCTACGACAAGACGCTTCGTTTGAGCCCGCAGAGAAACTCAGGCGGTGCCCATTAGGAGGACGTGCGGGTTCCTAATGGAGTTGGACTGCTGTTGAGAAACAAAAGGAAACAGACGAGGCAAATTGCACCACTTGTGGCTTCGCACGCTACTTGACCTATATCCATAAGACCTCAGAAGGCGTGTTTCAACTGTTCTAATCTGCCCTCCCTCCTGTCCGCGACCTCTCTGACACCACTCTCCCGCTGTGTCACCATTGCTGCTGGTAGCACATCAAATACGATCCGATTCGACTTCGACAGATCTGCAGAGGCGACCTTTGAGCTCGCTTGCTTATTGAGGGGCGAACGTGACGAGAGGCTCCGCTGCGTCCGTCCACTTGTCTTCGCTGTGATTGATGCCGAAGGTCTATTTCCATGTGGTATCGAGTACCAAATGAAGAGCTGCCGTGGGTCATGACCGAACGAACGGTGCTGAGTTCCATCTCATGTGAGAGATGTTCGACATAAATCTGCGCTAGCGTGGACGGCATCGTGGATCTATGTTATCGTGACATTCCGTATACGGCTTCAGTCCCTCACTTTGGCTTGGGTCCAGCAACATCGAGGTCTTCCAACATCTGCATGGGGTCTTCCGGCTTCGCATCAGGAACCTGCTCCGCCATTCGCTCCTGCTCGCCATATTGAGCCAAATAGCCTTCCTGTTCCCACACAGCGGTCGTACTTGCCACGCTTGGCCCACCAGTGTCCTTCCTGTCGGGCTTGGCCATCGCGACCTTGATCACCCTGCCGAATAATTCACTCTGATCCATGTTGTCGATAGCTTCCTTGGCATCGATGGCATCTTCATATTCCACGTACCCAAAGCCCCTGTGCAGATCTGTAGATGACGGCGCTTCTGGCTTTGGTAGTGAAATGTCGACTATCTCGCCGAACGGGACGAATGCCTCTGATAACGTGGCAGCCGTAACGAACTTGGTGTCTAGACCTCCCACGAAGACCGTAGCATTGGGTCGCGTAGATGTGTCAGTCATCTTGATGAGGTCTGCGCGAGGCTGTGTCCTGACACTATCGGCGAGAGAGATCCTGGTCCCGTGAAATGCCAATGCAGTATTAGTGAGTGGATAAGTCCTGATGAATTTGATGTCTCGTCGCAGCACCCTTCGATCCTGGAACTCCTAGGCAGGGAGGGCACTGAAGGTCCAGAAATTTTGTTGATCAATTTGACAGGCTCGAGAGAAGCCTCATTTGAGCGTCAGGTCGTAGGGCCGATGTTTCGAAGATTTAGTAGCCAGGGAGGGTGCTGTAGGTACGATGGACTTTTTTACACGAGTCGGTGCTGTTGAGTTGAGCGTCACTTGAGCATCACCCAGTGGAAAAGCGGTAGCAAAGATGTATCGTGGACTTATAGCCAGGGCGGACTCTGTAGACCTCGATGTGGTGAATTCAAATGACAGAATGACGACACCCCACACTGAAGGCCGCCCTGTCCCCCAGATAATATGCCAACTGGCTTCATGATCTCTGGTCGTTGCATCAACCCCAGAGTCCGCCCCGATGGTCCGCCTGCGAGAAATACCGCGTACGGCGGCCTTTGCGTGGTCTGCGGACGCCGACGCCCCGTGGCTGGCTACGGGTACCAAGTCAGGCGCTGTCGATGTCGACTTCAGCAATGAAACGTGCCTCGAACTGTGGGATCTGTCCCTGGATAACAAGCAGCAGGGTCAAGAGCTGAAGCCTGCCGCCACGATCACTACAGACACAGGGTAGGCATGGAGAGGCCTCTTTGCTATCGAAAAACTACTGACACTGCCGTAGATTCCACGATCTCGCATGGACGCCAGCAGAGGACCGCCGACGGGGTGTCATCGCTGGCGCACTTGACAGCGGTGCTCTTGGTCTCTGGGATGCGGACGCTATCCTTAACGATTCCACCAACGCTGCCATCTCCTGGGAGAAGGTGCACACGGGTGCCATCAAGACACTGCAGTTCAACCCCAAGATACCCAACATCGTCGCTACAGGTGGTGTCAAGGGTGAACTCTACGTCTCGGACCTGAACCAGACTGGCTCACCCATCCGACTCGGCAGCACTGCAGCAAGAGCAGACGACGTTGAATGTCTAGACTGGAACAAGAGAGTTGCAAACATCCTAGCCACGGGCAGCAGCGGCGGGTTCGTCACAGTATGGGATATGAGGACCAAGAAAGAGAGCCTGACACTCAACAACCACGGTCGAAAAGCAGCATCAGCTATCGCCTGGGATCCCACCAAGCCAACACGCTTGATCACCGCCGTGCCCTCTGAACAAGAGCCTCTCATCCTTGTCTGGGACCTCCGAAACTCCAATGCTCCGGAGAAGATACTGCGCGAGCACAGCTCCGGCGTTCTGTCGCTTTCGTGGTGTCCTCAAGACCCAGATCTGCTGCTCTCCAGTGGCATGGACAACCGCACCATCCTCTGGAACCCCCAAACCGGTACGGCCTACGGCGACTATCCCGTCGTCACGAACTGGACATTCCAAACAAGATTCAACCCACACAACCCCAATTTCTTCGCCACGGCGTCCTTTGATGGTAAAATCCAGATCCAGTCGCTCCAGAACACAAATCCGAGCTCGGAGAAGGCTACGGAGCAAGGCGAGGCTGCGGACGGCGAAGACTTCTTCTCGAAAGCACCTACACAGCCTCAAGCATCCTCTTTCTCTCTAGAAAAGGCACCGAAGTGGCTGGAGCGACCGTGCTCGGTGTCCTTCGGGTTTGGAGGCCGACTAATAACCGTCCGACCCGCTGAGGCGGCCTCCAGGACCTCGAAAATCGATATCGGCAAGTTTGAGGTGGACTCAAACGTGGGCAGTGCGACGGAGACGTTCGAGAAGGCTATCGGGAGCGGCGACCTGACTTCATTGTGCGCGGAACGCGTTGCCTCTGCCAAAACAGACGAGGAGCGCGCTGATTGGCAGGTCATCAAGACACTTGTATCCACGAACGTGAGGGAACAGCTGGTGAAGTATCTCGGCTTCGAGGATGCGCCCAAAGCTACTAGAGGCGATGCGGACATAGTCCAGACTCCCGTGTCAACGACAGCAGAGGAAGGAGGCGACGACAAGGTCACCGTCAACGGCGTTGGTCGCAAGAGCCATAAGCGCTTCACATCAATGTGGGCCAACACTGCAGACGGTGACTTCCTGTCAGAGCTCGCTGCTACAAAGGGCACAAAGACCAACAACCCGTTCCAGATCTTCTCGGGATCGGAATCGGATTCCGACCGCAAGATCACGCGTGCTCTGATCCTTGGTCGCTTCGAAGAAGCTCTCGAAGTCTGCTTAAAGGAAGACCGCATATCGGACGCTTTCATGATCGCAATCTGTGGAGGCGAGAAGTGCATCAAGAAGGCACAAGAAGCATATTTCGCGAAGCAGAGCGATGGTCCGAACTACCTCCGGTTGCTGGCATCCGTCGTCGGGAAGAATTTATGGGACACTGTCCACAATGCAGATCTGGCCGATTGGAAGGAGGTCATGGCTACTTTGTGCACATTTGCCAGCGAAAAGGAGTTTCCTGATCTCTGCGAAGCTCTGGGAGACCGATTCGAGGAGCAGATGTCCGCCGATACCACAGCCCGCAAGAATGCATCTTTTTGCTATCTCGCTGGCTCCAAACTCGAAAAGGTCATCTCGATCTGGATTCAAGAGCTGAAGGAGCACGAAGAGTCAACATCTGCCGACGCCGATGCCACGTCAGCTTACTCAGTCCACGCCCGTGGCCTACAGGACCTGATTGAAAAGGTCACCATCTTTAGAAGCGTTGTCAACTTCCAAGATTCTGAATTGTCGAAGTCGGAGGACTGGAAGCTCGAGGCGCTATACAGCAAATATCTCGAGTATGCAGATGTGGTCGCAGCTTCAGGTCAGCTCTCGGTAGCTCAGAAGTATCTGGACCTCCTGCCGACCAAATACCCTGGCGCCGACATTGCTCGTGGCCGCATTGCGCAGGCGACGCAGAAGAAGCAGCCGGCTGCCACTACAGCTACGATGAGTGGCAAGCAGCCTGCTGCTACGTCTACACCAACCAAGACAAGACAAACGGCCAGACCAGGCTATGCACCACCTCAGGATATGTTTACTCAAAGTGCTCCGCAGTCAGGTCCATATGCGCCCCAGGCTCCTATGTCATATGCACCGCCTGCTCAGCAGCCGGCAAATCCGTATGCTCCTACAACGGCTGCGCCCTCAGCTCAAGGCAACCCATATGCACCACCCCAGCAGACGAGAGCACCACAAAGCGGGCCTCCACAATTTGTGTCTTCTCAGCCAGCCGGGATTGCACCACCTCCTAGACAATTCGATCAAAGTCCAGCTATTGCACCTCCTTCGCAAGCAAAGAATATGGCCAGCTGGAATGATGTGCCCGAAGACTTTGCGAAGCCAACATCAAGAAGAGGTACACCTCTGAACGCTGCGCATCCACCAGTGCCCTCCCCATTTGCTCAGCTTCCCCAACAGGCTGGCATTCCTCCTCCCATGGCTCCACCGATCGCTTCAAGAGGGAAGTCACCAGTGCCACCTCCACCAAAGGCTGGCGCGGGACCTGCAAGAGTAACATCGCCCCTGTCACAGCCAGCCCAGTCGTTCGATCGTCCACCTTCTGCCAGCAATCCGTACGCGCCGCAGATCTCGGCAGCCTCTCCTGTAGGGCAGAACGTTGGGCCACCACCCATCGGCCGGGTATCATCGCCGTACAATGCTCCTCCTTCAGCAGCTCCGCCAAGCAATCGGTATGCTCCAGCTCCTGGATCTCAAGCTACTCAGCAAGGCCCTGCACCAGGAGGCCGACCCAATATCGCGCCGCCTCCACAAGGATCTTCATTCACGTCTCCGCCGCCAGCAGCTAACCCATACAGCGCTGCACCCCCTCCGCCACAATCTAGACCAAGTCAATACGGACCTGGCAGTCAACAGACAACCTCTGCACTTCCTCCCACGCCACAGCAGCAGTTCTCGTCCGGTCCACCACCTGGCGGTCCACCTCAACAGCAACGGCCAGAGCCCGCCCCGAAGCCTACGGCGCCGCCAGCTCGCAAGTTCCGTAAGTGATGATTCCTGTTTTGTTTCCGCTCCTGTTTCCATTTCTACAGAGTCCTACCTGGTAGAATTCTACAAATGCTAACCCGCATGATGAATCCGCAGCCAAGGGTGATCGGAGTCACATTTCTGCGGCCGCTCAGCCAATCGTAGACATCCTCTCCGCTGAGATGTCACGTGTTGAAGCTCGTGCGCCTTCCCAGTTCAAGCCACAGGTCGATGACGCCAAAAAACGGCTCAATATACTCTACGACCACCTCAACAACGATGATCTACTCAAACCTGACACGGTGCAGCAGATTGTGGAGTTAGCTGAAGCCCTCCAGAGCAAGAATTTTCAACGTGCGCAGGAGATACAGCTAGATGTTCACCAGAACAAGGTGGAGGAGTCGGGCCTGTGGATGGTGGGTGTAAAGCGCCTAATCGGCATGTCCAAGGGCACCCCCTAGAGGCCTCCCTGGCGGCCAAACCGCATATTCTTAGGGTGTAGCAATAGAGGGAGTAGTGACGCGCCTTCGAGGCCAATGGCTATGACTTGAGCGTCAGAACAAAATGACTTGATCGTGAAATGAGCCTCGCTTGCGATATGGTCCCAACAAAATTCGCTACTTACAGCGCCCGCCCTGGCCAGAAAATCTACGAATTCGGCAAAACAAATTATGCATTCAGCGGCCACCTCGGCTGGAAAATCTAGGTACGATCAGCCACCGATTTGGTATCTACTTCGTACGGC
Organism: Cyphellophora attinorum; assembly: GCF_001299255.1. Lineage (NCBI taxonomy): Eukaryota > Fungi > Ascomycota > Eurotiomycetes > Chaetothyriales > Cyphellophoraceae > Cyphellophora > Cyphellophora attinorum. The sequence goes on along the minus strand of NW_017253239.1, from coordinate 91,874 downwards.
GGCCTCCCCGGCCCAGTCTCCACAATGAATCATTGTCACTGTCATAACGCTTGAGCGAGCCCGTCTTAAGCCTGTCGGTACTATCAGCGAAATAGCGTGGCCTCCAGCGCCCTCCCTGGCAGCAAATCCATGATGCTTCGTTCTCACAACCCAATTTGCCGGTGACGCTCAATTGAGGCTCATGTCAAGTCTCTTAACTCCATCAGCTAACCATCCCAGGCCTTCAGCGGCCTCCCTGGCCAAGTGCTTTGCGAAACCAGCGAAACGGGTTTATACGCTCATCGCCCTCGGAATCCACGCTGGGATTTATAGGTCTTGTGTACAAGCCAGCGAGCATCCGATAGCCAACGAGGCACTTCGGCATCGACGTTGTCGTCCAAGCATGGCCAGTCGTACCTACCGGTGCACTTTGCCTCACGCATCCATCTCCGAGGCTTCCTCCATCCACCACAATGGCCCTCCCTGATTCAATCGGTTGAGCCCAACAAGGCAGGCTACTTTCCCAATCTGAAATTTCATCTGATATTGCGGAGCTTCTTGACGTCACTGGCAGACGCACGCCAGCTCATCATGAGTCGCAGCGGTAGGGCCAGCTGACTCTCAGAAAGTTTCCGCTCCGCCCCTCCGCTCGAGCCATCCACTTGGCACCGCCCTTTACTCCGAACACGGCAGGTCAGCTGCCGTCTTTGCATTTGCATTTGAAATTTGCGGATTTTGTATGCAGGTACACAAAGTTGTATGTCGCTCCAGGGGGATTAGCTGAGACGTGGACCACTGAACTTCTGGGTAGCCCCGCTCCACTCCCTGACTGCCGTTCACCACGATGTTCCGCCCCAGCCCAACGAAGTAGGCCAGCTTCCATCTCTGCGCTTCTATCTGGCATAGCGGAGCCCCGGCGACGTCATCGGCAGATGCAGAAGCTGCTCTTGCCGTATTGCAGAGACGAGCGATCACCTCCGTCAGCGCGAGACCATTACGGAATAAGATTCGATGGGAGTATTACGTGCCTATCTACCACGTCTGAGAGGATCGCCCTTTTCGTGACGCTGTGTTTCTGTCGGGCTGCCTTTACCGCCAGTCTTGCTTGACTCTGCTTGTACCATTTGGTCAATGTGCTTCTGCAGCTCTGTGATTGCTCCGTGTCCCGCAAAGAATCTGCCTCCTGCTTTATCGGCAGTAAGACCGAAGTAACTAGTCGTAGGCGCTGCCAGAAGCGCCTGTCGGGAGAGAGCTATCCAGTAGTCTCCTTGATAGTACGGATCAGCAATTCGGTGTCGATGTACGCCCTCACCTCGCGAATGAGCTCGGTCTTGTCGTCGAAAGTCGCTATCCAGCAGTAAGTCATATCGTATGGTTTACCACTGCGAGCTTTCGCATTGATCGATTTCTGCGAGGAAGGAGGTTGGTCAGCTTCAACGGCTTTCTACCATCGTCGTAAGGTCTAGCACACCATTGGTCCTACGACTGGAGAGGTATGCCGGGGACGAGTAGTGACATCTCGCCAGTGGTCTAGGAGAACAACTACCATGCTCGCAATCAAAGCACTCACCATCTCAACTGCAGCCCTTGTCATCCCAGGCTTGTCCTCGACTGCGCCAACTGTGACATGGAGGGTCTCAATCTTCAGTGGTTCAGTTAGGACCGAGTTGCCGAGAACCTGTATTGTTGCGTCCAGAAAGTCCTGTTTACTGGTATACTAAGATGCACATTTGCGTGTCAGTGATGCTTGGGTCAAGATGGGTGCGACTTGGTAGACCGGAGCACCAGGCATGGAATGAACAAGCTCACAACTCCAGACATTGGCGTCGAGCCTACGATCGTCCAATGCACATCATCGGCCACACGGGCCCAGAATTTTGATGAGGTCTCGGTGGAGGCCAAATTTTCGAAGATATCGCGCACGCGGCCTGCTGAAAGCGTCATCGCGAAACTATGGCGTGAACTGGCGACTTCTCTTTGACGCGAGACGGAGGATCTGTTACTCTCGAGGTCTTTCTGTGGTAACTGCGGTCAATAGTTGGCAATCACGTCAGCGGGGAAGGTGTTGGAGATCATTTGGTGCGAAATGTCCAGCCGAACTATGCGACCTCGTCATTTATATTGCTAGTGCGGGCCAAGGGTCTATACTTCGCTCACTGCCAGTGATCGGGACTCAACCCAGAAGATACGCACTCACATCTTCCCGGCGCACAGTGAGCTACATCCGATGCTCCTATCTTCGGATTTAAGAAAGGCCTTTGCGGATGTGGCCGCACATCAGACATCGCTTGCCCGTGGCCGCGGACGTGAGGCAAGTGTAGCCAGTCATGACGCCGCACAACGCAGAACGCAATTTGGTGAGCTACAGTGTTGTATGGCTACTGACGAGACTGTAACAAATGTCTTGGAAGGCACACAGGACGGACAGATGTGACACGGTCAAACGCCGCAGAAGCCGCGGTATGGGGAGCCAAGGTGGCTAGTCGCGCTAGTGCAAAAATTGGCCATGTTTCACAGGTCGTGAAGTCTTTAAATTCTCCTAGTGGCGAGTTCTTTGCATGGCGCAACGGATTGTAATACGAATTAGGAAGGTATCGCTCCAATTTGTGCTCATACAGTCAACGCGACCAATGTCAATAGTGCCCAAGGCGATGATGGCATAGCACTGAACGCAAGTCAGATGCAGCGATGAGCGATCGCCATGGACGACGCGCTTTACGATACGTCGTTGACGCTTTACGCCGTGACTGAGTCCACGACACCACTTGGTTCACTCCTCAATTGTGACCTAAACAGTCTCAACACTAACGCGCTGAAACTTCGCGACCACCTTTCGAGCGGCCGTGCACGCTATGAGGACGAAGAGGAACAGGAGAAGATCGGCGGGCTGCGCGATTGTACCTGGAGTCATCTTCGCCAGGATGACCGTTCGACACACGGCATCCTAGTCACACTTCTCTACGACAAGATCACTTATAGATTCATCTTTTATGTCAAGCCTACCTCCTCCTCATCAACAACAAGGGCAGGCAGCAGACGGCAAAAGGCGCCGTCAGCGGCGCCACCATCAGCTTCATCACTGCCGCTACTCTTCATCAAGGCCTCAACCTCGCTCACGGCCCGCTTCCTCGCCTTCCTCACAATCCACTTCCAAGCACCAACCATAATGCCCCTCAAACTCCCGGCTTCACATCTTCCGGTCACACTCTCGTCCTACATCGCCAGTCTGGTATCTGCACACGCCACAGTTGCGAATGACTACGCCCTGCAGGCCTTCCTCCAGGACACCATCGGCGCAACCAAACTGACCATCTCCATCACCTCCGCCGAAATCGCCAAGCATCTCCGCACAATCGACGTCGACGTGCCACACGAGACGCTGTTCCAGCTCATTGAACAGGGCCGCAACGATGCCGCGCACGAGAACTTTCTCGAAGCACTGAGACACCATGTTCACCAGCGGACTGGTCTCCTACTGCCGCTGACGGCCGCACAACAACATCAATCAGCAGTCACTGCTTCCGGAAACGAGCCTGATTCTACGGCACCAGAACCACCCCTGAAGCTGACTCGAATCTCGAACTCAGCCTTTGCGCTCGGTAGCGAAGGCCGACTGAAATTCAGCACGAAAGCCGTGGCAGCCGTCGATGCAGTCGCCGGTCTGCCAAGTGGGCCACAGGAGAATATCGTGCGGCGGGCAAATTTGCAGCTGTTGGAGGGACTGTTGGATGCTGCCGCTGCAGTCTCTAAAGGCACCAACGATGGCGACAATTGATTGGACATAGGTACTTAGGTCAATCAATAAGAATATTGATCGTTTCGTAGGGGTACTAAATTATGTCTGGAGTCCTCCCTGGCAAATCATCCGTCAATCGGTTTAAGCGACCGCTCCTGCGTTTTCTCCTCTCGTTTCTCCTCTCGTTTCTCCTCTCGTTTCTCCTCCTTCTCCTGCTGTCTGCGTCTCTTCTTCTCCTCCTTGCATGCCTTCTTCCACCTTCTGCGCACATCCTTCGGCAGTTCGGGTTCCACAGGGAGTCCTTCCGACTCTTGTACAGCCCTGCGATCGTTGCTGCGCAGGAGATTGCTGATGCGAGAGTGCAAATGACCTCCAGCACCCTCCCTGGCGGGTTCGATCGATATATCGCTGTCTGTATTGTTGTTGTGGAAGAGATGATAGTGGCGTAATGATCTCGGAAGGAGCGATCGCGGATAAGGGGTCTTTCGATATGGAGAGACGTGGCTCATCAGTGAAGGATCGTAGATCGAGGATGTTGCGTCGCCGGCACGAGCATCGGTGAGTATCTGCTGCTGGAAGCCACCCGGAGGGTCTTGCGCGATCGAAATCGAGGCCATTGTCCGACCTTCGTAGACTTATCATCAGGCGGCCCCTGCGTGACCGGATCATCACGTTCGTTCGTAGGTCCATCGAGTTGCGTAGTGCCAGCTGATTTCTAGGCTCCGTACTTTGGCAACTGACCAAGCTCCTCTTCAGGGTTCTGACGATTTTGGAGTGCAGTCTCACTTTTTGACTCCGTTGATCCCAAGATTCCTGTCAGGGCGCGCTCTGAGGGTTGAAAGATCTGCTGCTCGAGATTGAAGATAGTTGCACGCGACAGCCATGCTGCGACGGTCTGGCGGTAGCTCTGCCGGGTGAAGGCCTTGCTGCGTCCGTACAGAGTAGCTGTGACAGATCCTGTAGATTCGGAGTCCTCATTTGAAGTCAACACTGCATTGGCAGACAGTTTCGAACCGGGAACGAGGGTCTGAGGAGTGCCTTCGTCACAGACAATGTCGAGTCCGGGAGCATTCTTCACCTTTGCACAAGGCATCGGGGGCGCTAAAATGAGGACCTGTCAATGCAATGAAATTGAGGAATTCGAGGCAGAGGCCTCCCTGGCGTCCAAAAATGATATATCACGATAGTACCGAATGTTAGCTGGTGAGGTATGACTGACAGCAAGCGAACCTTGGAAGTGAGAGGTGTTTGGACGCAGGCGAGGAAGGTACGAATCTCAAGGTCATTGTCTCATGGGAAGGCGCGCACTTGAATTTACTTATACCTTGTGACTTGCTTATATCACCCTGAAGTCGGATAGATGTCGTCCTTGAGCATTAACACTGAATCGAGAATAGGCAGGCACGATATGAGGCATAGATGAGGTAAAGAAGATGAATTTGCGAGCGTATTCGTGCTTCAGATGACTCGTATTGTGATTGGACTGCTCGCGATCGTGGCATCTCGTTCTACTTGTATGGAATGGTTCATTGCAACGCATGATCACTCTGACGCGCTGTGCTCTGGCACAATGAAATGGGGCGTACATGTAGAAAGCACCAATGCATTTGCAACTATACAGAGCTTGCCTCGACGAAATGCTGGTGGATATATCGGTCGTCATCCTGCCCATGTATGCCAGTAGTAATAACGCCCCTATTGATCCTGCTTGAATAACATGCAGTATAAAATCTCTATGCGTTAGGACCTCACACAACGCAGGTCCTCAGATATCGTAGCTTAGTAGTCGTGAGTATTTCAATGATCACTTGGTCCATCCATGTCCACAAAACGTTCCTCGTCATCGTTGATCACCTCTCGGCCACTTTCATCAACAACGATCCGGCGCCCTCTCTTACATTCAGGCTCGCCATCCCTCGCTGCACCAAAGTCGATCACCTAGATATTGTCAGCGCAACGTCTCGCGGACAGCCACATAAGACCGACTTACCTCAATGAAAGTGCTACCGTCTCGTTGGACCGCAGCCACACACCGTCGCTCATTGAATTTGACTTGCCAGACACCGCTAAGGTCCGACAACAGATCCTTCACGCATTCTCCTGTTTTGATGTTCCAAAGCTTGAGATTTCGGTCGCTGCCACTAATGACCTTCTGACCATCGTGCTGGAAGCAGGTTATGGCACCAGTGTGCGCACTCAAGGTAGCCTTGCACTGCCCATTGTCTGGATCCCATATTCGTAGTGTTGAATCAGCAGCAGCAGACACCAGGCGGTCGCAGTTGAGATCCAGTAATCCGACTAGTGACGTGTGACCTTCCAGATTGTATATGGCCGCACCTGTATCGAGAGACCAGATCTTGACCATGTTGTCCATCGATCCGCTGATACAGCGATTTCGTGTTTGATCCAAGACAACGCTGTAGACTTTCTGAGTGTGACCTTGCAAGCGATGTACAGTCTCTCCTGTTGATATCCTCCACACGCGAACAGTGCAGTCGTAGCTTCCACTGACAAGCGTATCGGCGTAGGCTGCAATAGCCCGAACGGAATGCTGATGTCCGGTCAAAGCTCGAATGAAGTACGGGCAGTCATCTGTGTCTCCCTCGGACTCAGCTTGAATGAACGGTGGATCTTCAGGCTTTGGTAACTTCCAGATACGCAGCGTTGAGTCTCGTGAACCAGTGATGATGAGTGGCTGCCTTGGCATCATGATCGCCTTCCCATCTGCGGTCTCGCCGATCTGAACTGGCATGACCACTTGTAAGCAGCGAACTGTTGAGGTGTGCCCACGGAAAACCTGTCTCTCCTCGCCGGTCTCAATGTTCCATACCCTCACAGACCTATCGGTGGAGCCGGACACAAGTGTGTTGCCCTCGTACTGCAACGCCCAAACACCGCCTTCGTGACCAATCAGCCTGGCTCGGAGGACTCCCGTCTTGGTGTCATAAACATTGATGTTGTTGTCGTCACTTCCCGTTAAAATTTTATCAGTGTCGAACTGCAGACATGTTACAACATGGGTGTTGTGCGCACGGAAAGCGATGTGTCGAGGCTTCGCATCTTCGTACATCCAATTCTTCCTGATCATATGATGGCGGCGGTATAACGTCTTATAAAGGTGTAGGCCTCTCAAGGAAGTAAGACCGACGTCCGGGTGCGGGACAGCTAGTATTGCAGCGCTGGCAGCGTTGTACGGACCTTCAGAAGTCGACATCATCTCCATCCAATTGATTGAGCTGATGTCTACAGAGGCGTCGCGTGAGGTCTTGCGTCTCTTCGAAGCCTTTGACGGACCGGAGAGTATCGAGACGGCTTTACGCTTAGAGCGTCGGAACAATCGTGTCAGTCCACTTTGTGGTTGCGACGATGGTGAAGAGGACAGATACTCTTCCATGTCTGTTATGTCATGTCCAGCTTGGCTGATGTCCATCTCATATCCATCGTGACCGGACGGGTCTTGCCAACCCCAGCCTTCTGCAATAGCTTGTTGTAGCTCGCCTTCGGCTAGTTCGTAGCCATCAGCGTCGAATAGCTCTTTCCATACCTTCTCGTCCGAATTGATGAGTTGTCGCCACTTCTTTGAGACTTGTGCAGCGCGTGCCAGGCTCTTGAGATCAAGGTACTGAACGATATGAAGCGCCAGCTCAGAGGGCAGAAGCGTGAGGAAATCACACTTGAGCGCTGGATTTACAACATCAGCTATCAAATGCAAGGTTTCTTTTGGACATCTTCGTAGCATCTGATGCATCAGATATGCCTTCAACTCATCGGGAACTGCTTCGAAGAAATCAAGCATTGCTGGAATCTCGGCAACAGAGAATTTCGAGAAACGGCTGGCTCCACTGCCGTGAAGCGGACGGTCGGTTGCCTTAAGATCAAAGCTCCGACGTTGCTCTCGCGCATCATCTGTCAAGCTGGCGTGAGACGCAACATCAGATTGGGAGTCTACATCCCCAAAGTAGCCAGCATTCTGCAGGTTGGCAGCTGCTGTGACGGGAGAGAGACTCGGACTAGGAAGACTGCCATCCTGACCTGATGGACTTGCTGTCGTATGTAGCCGAGCTGGGACAGATGACAGGGCTCTTCGGCTGGGAGGGCGAACACTGTTGCTGAAGCTGTCTAAGTCAATGGGTGGTGTCGGTACAGAAGCGTCACGCGAGATTCCTCTTCGTGTCGAATCTGCGGGAGATCCGTGGTCTTCGCTTTCAGGGTCGTGCAAATCATCCTCCGAGTCTGCCGCAAGTATGTCCTGAAACGAGTCCGGCTGATCAAGACCAGGAGATGGCAGTGGTGCAGCACTCGTGGACGGCAACAACGAGTTGCGGAGATCGGGACGTTGTCTTGACTGACTGCGAGGGGTGAGAGGCTTAGTGCCTTGCATACTTCGGATTCGCGGGTGTGCTTGCAGCGGTCGAACTCTGCTGCTGGATGCTGCATTCGACAGACGTCTGCGTTTAGAAGGCCAGGTTTCTATGCCTTCGTCGTCTGTGTCGGTGAAAGAGTCTGGTGACGCAAGCCTGTCCAATCGACTTCTGCTGACGGCAAGAGGATGAGATGCCAGTTCGGGGTCTGTTTGCACCCAGGATTCGTAGGCTTGCACAGTCTTGACCTCGCCGTTATTGCTGGATAGTATTTTCTGCTCGTCCTCTAAGTGTTCCATGGCCAACATAGCATCTGCTGCCTCCCGAAAGATCATGGATGTGCCACCAACTTTCAGAGCAATATTCTGAAGCGCAGTCGGGGTGGGCGTAGCTGCCAATGGGTATTGCTTCGAGTCAAGCTGGTAGGATTTGCTCGGAGGACGCATGAGAAGAGGTGGAAACCGGGTCGTGGTGGTGGTAGTGGTGGTGACTACAGTCGTCTGAGTTGCAGGAGCAAAAGAGAACTGAGCGAGTGTGGGTGAGGTCGAGGCATGACCTGGGTCGAGTGCGCGAGCACGCGCTTTGCCGCTGGCCCTGGCCGACCTGAAGACGCGTTCTTGGTAGAGTGAGTCGAGGAGCCCAAGGCATGCCTAGCGTAGTCTTCGCTGTCGTCCATCATTATGTTACAAAATCTTTCCGACAGAGATCAGGCATCGGCACAGCCCGTCTGGGTTGAGCGGCGGCGAATGTTCTTGTTTGGTGGTGTGGCTAGTGCAGCACGGGAGGCTGATGGTGGTATGAAGGCGTTGATCGTGCTTCTAGTTGTGTTGCTCTCACCGTGAAGGCCTGTGAGTCTTCCGTGAAGGTGCCGTTGCAATAGATAGTGTGCCCTCGGATGTTGGGTGGGGGACGAGTCCAGGGACGGCGTGTTAGGGAAGGTCGACAAAGCACGGATGGCGGTGAGATGTGGTGCAGCAAGTCATACAGTGAACGAAGACACCATCACACGTGGCACAAGCACCAGAAAAGCCGTAGATCGGGACTCAGACGCAACGAGGGGGTTGTTGATGTGGTGTTGAATGGGTGAATAATCGTGGAGGAAGTGCGAAGGAGCCGGAGAGGCTGCATTGGTCGGAGTCGTGCTGGCCGTACACCCCACTTCAAGGTCTCGCCTGAACTTGAATGCCTGTGGCCGTGTGGCACACTGGCAGTCAAAACCGGCACGCGTGATTAGCGGCCCTTGCTCGGTCTCGGATCTCGCCACAGGCGGCTGCCGAAGGCCACTGTAGGATTGGAGCCAAGGGAGCCCCAACGCCACCTCACTGTCTGATCTAATTTCACCAGAAAAGGCGTCACTCAGTGCGTCAATCCTCGGGTTGCCTTTTGCTCCTACTGTACATGTACGAGGTATTCATCTTCTCTGATACTGCCCACAGCACTGCAGGTCCCTCCCTGAGGCGGCGATCGAAGGTCATGGTCGAAATTGTATCACTGGAACGATTATGGTACTGGTTGAAATGGCGTGAGGATTCCTGGGTATTCACTTCAGCTACGGTAATCAAAGTCTTGTTCACTGTGGCCATGTCTTACTGAACTTCGAGGCATTTGGTGAACAATGTTTCGGCCTCTGCTGTTACAGGGCGACTCTTGGGTACTACGTGTTGAAGGTACAGCTCCTGCGGCGATAAGTGATGTCGGAACTGGACCTGCTTTACATGCCTCGCTGGCTCGATATGAGGAGTCAATGGACGTGTACAATGCACAGCAATCGCGACAGATGCACCACCATAAGAACACCTATGTGATGCTAATAGACGAGACCAGTGTAGATGTAGCAAGAAGGAAGCCTCTCCAGGTTCAGATACACCGGTGCACAACTCAGCTCACTTCTACTCGGCCACTAGTTGCTGGCCGTTATTGACCTCAATTTGCATCCTTGGGAAGACACTGAGAAGGCCGGCTTACTGTCACTCAGTCAAGGTGATGGTAATGCACACCGCTGGAGCAGGCATTGACAATGAGTTGTGTTTGTTGAGGCAAACTCGGCAGCAACGTGAGATGTTGTGCTTGCTATGAATTCCCTTTCCTCTCTTCCGCATTCCGCAAACCCCATATCTCTCCTACAAGTTTGATCGAAGACGATCTTTCTCAACATCAACAGCTCAGCTACGGTCGATGCGGGTGCAGCCGGTCCAGATGACGTCCCAATCCATGGACATCGCCGTCCTCAGCAAGGATCAAAGCCTGGCCTTGGTCAAGATCTTCCTCAATGCATCTCTTGCCTGTATCTGCCATACCCGAGAGTTGATCAATTGGGAGTCCGCATGCTTCCGCAAACGCTATGTCGACCACATCTCCCTCAAAGGCGACAGTGTATATGAATCGTTCTGCAGCTCAGACCCACCCAGCCCTGGCAGCTCTCAAGAGATTCGTGTTCTCGCTCGTGGTCATGACCACAGAGCTAATGCTCTACTCAACATGATCGTTCGTTGTCTCCTTCTCACTACGGCCAATACTGACACAATAGCAGGAACGTGGCGTCTTCCGTGCCATTGAGGAAGCGTATCTGGACGTGCTTCAAGTCTTTATCACTATTCCGGCAGGCAAATCACAAAGTATTCAAGAGACCTACACCTACAGCTTCACATACTTCGAAAATGCTGTGGCAAGCGTTGAGTGGAAAGAGCAACAGCAGTTCCTGTCCCTGGCGGATGCTCAGCGCAGCTTCAAGACCGCCATCCGAAGCCTCCTCAGGTCTATCCAAGACCTTCCCAGCCTTCAAGGTAAAATGGTCGGAACTTTCGTTTGACGTGAGTGCTGACTGTGGCTAGACCAGTGTTCCTTAGGCATGAGCATGGCTTACAACGACAGTTGTCCACGAAAGTATGAGCCAGAGGGGTTTATGGACGCTTCAGACGACCGCATCCTGGCCGAAGACTGGGCGAAACTATGGGAAGAGCCTACAGATGGGACTAGTGCCTTCGAAGCTGCTCATCATAGTGTTACGATCGCTGCCAGAAATCCTACCAGCAGCCGTCAAACCGCATCACAGGTCAAGGATACCGCGATCAGTCGGCAGCTTCAGCAACTACAGAAGACATCGTCCGGACGCCATCCAGGTCTGGTGTCAACACTGCCATTACCGGCGACTCCCTACAAACAGAACCAAGAGGTCATACGCGATGCTCTTGTGACTCCAGATCAATTGATCGAAACCAGATCCACTCGCAGTTCTACACGACAAATCCACACCAGCCCTGAGGAGCAACAACGTCCATCAGAAGGCATAAATTCGGCCGCGTATGTCCCTGCAGCCCAGCCTGCTGCCAACCCACTGAGAGGCTTGACTATCCAATCTGCAAATCGGAGGAAGCGCAATATCATACCAGAGAAGATGGCCAAGGTTATCGTTCAAGCACATTGCCTGGACTTCGAAGCAGAAGATGGACTGACGTTCTTCGATTCGGTCCAGCTCGACCGGGGTATTCTGTACCGCATTGATCGGTCGACGACAGTGTGCTGCGACTGCGGAGATCAGCAGCAACGTGGTCTGATGGTATATTGTCACCTGTGCGACTCTTCACAACATGCAGTGTGCTATGGGCTGTCTTCCTTAAGACCCCGTTCGCGCCCTGACCAGCATTTGTGCTACTCGTGTCTCCTGCTTCCAGAGGATCCAGACAAAGTCCAGGGAATGTCTGTCAATGTGCATATACGACTTGCTTTGACCTACATTGCGGATCTCCAATACAACACGTTCATCGCGAAAGACCCAGGATTCTGCGATGCTGTGTTCGGTAACGTCGAAGACATCGACTTCTTGCGACAGCGCCTCATAGAGCGCTTAGTCAGAGAGAACATTGTCGCTGGCGATGTCAGTGACAAGCTCGTCATTCTTGCGCATGATGAGGAGGGGCTGAACCGCCTTCGGAATGAATACCTCGATCCGTTGGCGAACGTTGCGCATCTGTACAGATTGACCACCAGCAAGAATGAGAACAAAACACTCGAAGGCGAGCTGAGGGCGTACAGTGGTGGGCGTGAATACAAATTCGGCGTTGGCGTCGAGGACAAAGTGTTGTACAACTCCTTGGGCGAGCCAGTGGTGTGCTGGGGTTACTTCGCTGAAGCGGACGGCAACAACAATAATAAAACCATCGTACAGCAGTCGAAACGCAAGGCAGGAGGTACTAATGGCGGACATGAGCCATCTCCACGCCGTCGAAAGATCAGCATCTCCAGAGCCTTCATCGCGCTGGATCGATCAACACCGCTTCACGAAGACTGATCTCTCGGTTCTCGGCGTGGATTGACAACTGTTGGCACCACAGCCGTACCCAATTCAAACCAAGATCAGCACCAGGCGGACTCTATGGCGGCGGATTACGTATGTTTGAGTATCTGCACTGGGTCGAATGTTAGCTACATGTAGAGCAAGCTGCCTACCATAATAACCTGTTGTGGTTGTGGAATCGTATCAGATCTCTGACAGTCGACTTCTATGCCCGTTGTGCCCCTGATCGGCCTTTCTGAATTCAGCCTGCCGGAAGGGCCCCGGGCCCTTGCGCCGTTGCATCAGACAACAAACTCTTGCAGTAGACCCACAGGGAGTGCTCCGTACTGCATTCGCTACTGCGCACGCTGTAAGATGCTGCAATGCACCCAGATACTGAAGTTGCTGCTGGCACGTCCGAGTCCTTCGCAGAATACGTGCAGCAGAGTGCACCAAGCGGCGACATCACTTGGCGAATGCCGCGGTAGCCCGTACCGTACAGAGTGCCCAGAGATAAAAATGGCGGCAGGTGGCTTTTCGTTAGCTCTCAGCTAGCTCGTCTAGTAGCTCTTCTTGGGCTTCATCCTCGCTTCTGCGGCCTCCCACACTCCTCCAGGGCTTCAGATCTGGAAATGATATGCCCGATGCATGTCACCGCCTTTGACACGTTTCGGCAGGCGCATGTCAACGGACTGCGAAAGTGATCTCGCTTCTTCGCTTCTTTCCCAAAATCTCTGCTACTCGACTGACAAGACCCTCATCGAGACCCAAAACCAAGCATGCCATCTGCTTATGGTGCGCGCAGACATGTCGTCGTATACTGTAAGTTGCAATCTGTTGACCGAACGTCAGCCGGCGCCTACGCCGCCTACGTGCGCGACGAGTCCTTTTGGACCGAAACGCCAGCCAGGGCCCAGCATAGTTCCGCGGTCTGCGATTGAACTTTGGCTGAAAGGCGGATACTGCCTACAGTACATGATGCTTGAAGGGCCCCCAGTCAGCATGCAGGCTCGCCAATAGTGACATGTCCCACTGCCCAGGACCAGGCCCCATCTCCTGAACATTGCGTTACCGTATCTCTCGCAGACGAGATGCGCCAGGATAGACGCTGCAGACCAATGCTCTTCCGGTCGTAGCGCGTTGGAGCACTGCCAATCTCAGTTCATCTGACTCCTCTCAGGGCCGAACCCTCTCATTAAGCCACCTGAACTCTCGCTCCCTCCAACTTGCTTGAATGCTGTCATCGCATCTTGACCACCACTGATATCGGCTGCGTTTCCTTGGGAGTGCAGTAGTGTATACGGATTTCCCAACTCCTCGGTGTACCTGCATATGGACAGCATTGAGTGACAGCATCCCCTTACCGAAGGAGAGACGACAACCATAAGAGTACGTGAATTAATTGGCTGTCAGCGGGAACAGTACACGTCTGTGACACAGTTCACAGCAGCGCAACACCCGATCCGCACCTTGCGCCGTGCAACAGCTGGAACTGGAGATGCGACAGATACAAACGGAGCGAATGTTCTTGCTACATAGCCGCGCCACCACCCGTTTGCCCTCACCGCTGCTTCCGGCTTTGGACCAAATTCTCTTGCTGCGTTCGATTGTTCAGTCGTAGTACACCATGTCGCCCACACCTCTTTTTCACCTTCCCTCGGCCTTAAGAAGACTGAAGACCAGTGCGACCGATACCAGTCACCGAATATCACCAAAACGAGACGATGGTAATAACAAAGCTGAACAGATGCTTGGCATCAGTAGGACAGACTTTCGCATGGCGAGGAAGCAAAGCATTACGTCCACCACATCCAACATAAGCGAGCATCCGCAAATACATAACGATGCCCCGACGTCTCGGCGCAAAGACATGCAACTGCAACGGCCGAAGCTTGAGCTCAAAGCGTCCTCGGTCCTGCTTCACGAGGAGTTCTTGATTGACGCTGGGACCGCCCAACGTCCGCCGATGCCCATTAAGAATTTCGCATCCTCTTCCACGCTGCACTCACATTACGACTCTCAGAAAGTACCCCTGAATGTATCGCAACAGACGTCCGAGTCTTCAAGACGAGATTTGGCACTACGCAGAGGCAGTCCCCAGGTCGTGCGGCCTGCCTTCAGGGACAGAGATCACGCCGGTGGCAGCAAGTCTCCTAGATTGAGTCCGGCGGGCGAAGGTCGCAAGCTGAGCAAGCAGAGGCCGAAGACAAGTGAGACACATAATAATCGACCGGAAGAATATCGGCCTGACACAGGCTATGAGAGTGTACCCTCATTGAAGTCGCTGAATCACACACCTAGCAAGCCTTTGCGTAATCCACGATCGTCAGTTCTGAAGCCTAGTACCAATCCCAGAGCCATGGCTGGATCCACATCAAAGTCACTCCTGGAGCCAATGGACCCAGCATGCGTCAAAGTCAACGTTCGCCGACCAAGAGCTGGAGCCAAGAACTGGTTCGACGGATTAGAGGAAGAGTCAAGCGAAGAAGAAGTGGAAGGGGATCTGGAGCTCAAGCCTCACTTTTTCACGGGCCTCGAGAATGCTTTTCAGCAAGAGCAGATCAAGCCGCCATCAGATCGATCATCAATTAGGACTGATCAGCAAACGTTCCACTTCAGCAATAGTAGCGCAGCAACTCCGAAGCAATTCCTGAGAAGTCAATCGTCGGCCGAGGGCAGTCCACGCGTTGCTGTGCTCAACGCTAAAGCATCGAGGACAAGCTTAGCACAGCACAGTACGCGGACGCAGCGAAGTGAGCGACCAATTGCTACGCAAAAGAAGGCGCATACCATAGCGGAGACAGATTTGATGAAGAAAAGTTTCTTGAACATGTCATCGGATGACGAGACCGAGGACGATGCCCCTACGCCAAATGCTGGTCCAGTCCGGTCGCCCGTTCCGGCGCGGCCGTCCATTCGAGAGAGCGTGGTGCTGGCATTCAACGACGAGTCAGCGGTGGAAGTTGGGACGGCGCAGGAGCTGACTGCCGCGGCTTCAACCCTCGGCTCACAGCATCCCAGAGTACGAACTCTGAAAGTCGTCAATCGAAACAGCAGACCAGACCATATCCGAATGCCAGTCCCCCGGAGAGGAAGCAGCCTAGCACTGTCGTCGCTCAATGAAGTTGCGGAAAGACAGAGCGCGGTGCCACAAGGAACAGAAGATACGATCCCGTCATTTCCAGCAACTCCAACAGAAAGCGACAATACTGCTTATCGGGGGTCGGTCAGCTTGTACTCGGATACTGCATCAATAGAAAGCCGTCGAATGATGAGCGTCACGAAGCAGGAACAATCTTTGCTCGCTGCGATGCGACTAAAAAAGGCCGCCATGAAGCACAACGTAACAAGCAACAAGCGGATGCAGGCCTTGCAAAGTCTTGAGCAGGGGAAGCCGCGTTCACCTCAACTGCAGCACCCGACAATGTCAGGCTACCGGCAACCTGTGCAGCCATACTATGGGGAAGGCATTCGCCAAGTTCAAGATAATTTCTCACGAACATCGGGAACGACTTTCCAGACGCAGACCACAGGTCGACAATCACATCTCACGACGGACACGGCAACGCCACTGAACAGGCTGTCATTGTCATCTGACAGTCAGTCAGCATCGCCGTCTTTGCTATCGATGAGCGGTCCCGATAAGCGGCAAAGCCGAGACACATATTTTTCTGGGACTTCGCCCGGTGATGCTCTTCAAGGTCACTCTCGGCATCGGACCGACTCGAGTCATTTCTCGCACGTGGTGGAGCTGGACAAGGTGCCAGATAATCGCGATGAGATCACTAGCCAGGCATATATACAGTGCCCTATGCTGGCTGGAGCCAGTCTATGGGGGTTGCCCACTAAAAGAGATGCCAGGAAGAGATGGTTCTGCAATGTGTAAGGGAACCGCCTTGATCGTAGACTTCATGTACAACGGCGCTGTCAGGTACAGCATGTCAGAGAGAGCAGAGACATGTAGTAATAGTGTGCTATAACGCGTAAGCCTTTCTGAGTGTACCACGAGAACGCATTTAGGAAGTTCAATATACAAAATCTCAGTGAAAGAGAAAATGCCCATCAAGCTCCCGCTCAGATCCGTCTTTCCGAAGTCAGCCAGACGTCAAGCGGCAAGCCCCTTTTCTTCGAGGTGGGTTCACGTGCCGGAGACCAATCGATCTACGCGACCGGCATTGGATCTGTGGCTTTTGGTAGCGAAAGGACTCCATCGACCACGACTGCAAGTGACGACGGATGACCGACGAAGACACGACTCTGCTTGTCCTCGTCGAAGAAAAAACATGGAACCCGTGACCGCATGATCACCTGCGCTCCGGTTCCAATTTCCATTGTTCTTCTATTGTTCCAATTCCACGGCACACGACTGTGACCGCCTTTCTTATACGAAGACAACTCATGCTGCGTTGACGGCCTATTTCCCTGCTGCAGGTCCTCTTCACGAATCCTTGGTTTTCTTGCCAGGGAATCTTGAAGTGATCAAGACCGTTCCACTCCTTCCCAGTTGCCGATGTGTCGCACACCGCACCGCTCGACGCAGCACAGAGTATAAGACGAGCAGGAACTGCACGTCTGCACATCTGCCTACACCACACCGCAGCACGCGAAATGAACATCGCATCCACAATGGCGGGCAGAACCAAGACAACCTCGCCTTTCATGCGAAATGTCTTACTGATCGCAATGTGCTTTCAATTTTCCGCCTTTGTCTTAGTATGCAGACCCCAACTCGCGTTGCACGAGCCCATTCAAGGATGTCTACAGTACATTGCTGACCGCGAGCCACAGATTTTACACTACTCCCGTGTTATGCCAACGCCGGACGGTCATCGTTATTTGCCTTCTACCGCCGTATTCCT
Source organism: Cyphellophora attinorum (assembly GCF_001299255.1). Classification (NCBI taxonomy): domain Eukaryota; kingdom Fungi; phylum Ascomycota; class Eurotiomycetes; order Chaetothyriales; family Cyphellophoraceae; genus Cyphellophora; species Cyphellophora attinorum. The sequence continues at coordinate 74,666 of NW_017253239.1, read as the reverse complement.
CGTCGAAGCATTCAAGCTCATGATATGTCTTACCATCGCCTTCTGGGAGTTTGCCAGCAAAGCATCCTCATCGGCGACATTGTCCTCCCTGCTCGTCGCGTTCGGGAACGCGATTGTCGCAGGTGACAGCTGGAAGATGGCAGTGCCGGCGAGCCTGTACACTTTGGCTAATAGCTTGCAATATGTGGCCATATCGAACTTGGATGCGGCGACATTCCATGTGGTTTACCAGTTCAAGATCATTGTCACGGCATTGTTCAGCGTCCTTATGCTGCGGAAGACCCTCACACCGAGACAGTGGCTAGCTCTTCTTCTGCTGATGATCGGAGTCGCCCTCGTCTCAATGCCACACCAGCAGCAAGCCTCACTCGCCAATAGCCACCACACCCGCATATACCTCCCTCGATCGGCGAATCCAATCCTACAGCACTTGGGCTTGGCTCAATCGGTGCCGCACATGAGAAAGAGATCGGCTACATACGAGGGAATTGAGGAGGACGAGATGCTGCTGAATACTCCCGGCATGGATGCGTCCGTCGGCCTGCTCTCAGTCCTCGCAGTCTGCCTCCTTTCCGGCTGGTCGGGCGTCTACTTTGAAAGGGTGATCAAGGATTCGACGCATGCGACTTCTCTCTGGATCCGGAATGTGCAGCTTTCGTTATACTCACTCTTTCCGGCGTTCTTCATTGGCATAATCTTCCTGGATGGCGAGCATGTGGCCAAGAACGGCTTCTTCGCTGGCTACAATTGGATAGTGGTCTTTTCCATTGGCATTCAGTCTGTTGGTGGCATCGTTGCGGCATTCTGCATCTACTATGCAGACAACATCTCCAAGAATTTCGCCATTAGCATTAGCATGGTTTTGAGCGGTTTAGCGAGCATGTTGTTCTTCGACTTCCACGCATCCTCAAATGTAAGTCGGTCAAACCAATATCTTGACAGATCTGACAGACTGTATAGTTCCTCATCGGCACCTCAATAGTCCTGGTCGCGACCTGGATGTACTCATCGCATGACTTGGGGTCAGGTCCCACAGCGCCTGTCATACACATTCAGGAATACGAGAAGGCATCTTCACCGAGTGAATTCCAGGATACGTCAATACAGATTCCCAAGACACCCCTGAGCAACGAGGAGACTGCTGTTGCTACATCCAGGCCAGGGTCACCTTCGCATAAGAAGCGAAAGAATGATATGGGTTACTTCACGAAAGTCCATCACTGAGCCGAGTCTGCTGCGAGCATGAGAAGAGCAATCAGGTACAAGTGCTAGAATCCCATAGTAGCTGCTGTGATAGCTGGCGCAGTGCAGACACCCAAACAGCGGAGATGCGATGCTGCTTAAACTGCGTGTCGCACCATGGCTCCCATACGTCATCGAGCTTCAGTTGCCACCACAACTCACAGCTACAAGAGCAGGAATCGACGCGAAGGCCACCAGGACCACTGTGGCTCAGTCATCGTGTCGAGCTCTGAGGGAACGATCGACCAGCGTCCAAGTGCTGCGGACATCGCGATGGACACAGATGGTGCTTGGCCAAATATTTGTTGTGGTCACCTGGGCATTGGGGTCATTATTACTCCGCTAGAACTTGAGCGGCAGACAGGCAGAGGAGCGGTATCGAACCAAAAAAGCACAACGCGTTGTGCTGATCTGTGCACGGCAACTACTTTTAGGTCCGTGGAGAGTGACAGAACTGATCGCAATCAGGATTTGGCCAAGCGATAGCCCGCAAGAAGGAAGTCGTGCAGAATGCGGTCGGAGACAGGACTCGGACTTTTAGCAGGAGAATCCGGAGCAGTAGAAGAGGTGCCTTCCTCAAGGTGACTTGCGTTATGGTCAACTTATGAAAGTGGTGGGAAGGCACGATGTAGGTACCTGCCTGACTCTGATCTGCCAAGCTTCAGTACTCATCTCGATTTCGACTTCCCATCTTCATTTCCCTCTCTCCGGCTGATCTCCCAGAGCCGTATGAACGGCCTCCACCCCCACAAAGATGAATCTCGATGACTTTGACAGGCAGTTGCTAGCCGAAGTCGAGCAGGCATCCTCTCCGACCGTCGCGGCACTGCAGTCCAGGAAGAGGTATCTGCAGGGCAACGGAAGCGAAGAGCAGATAAAGAGACGGAAGACACAAGCACAAGCTCGAGACCAAGTCCCTGCTCCTTCGTTCAATCTCCGCCATGCACCGCCCATGGCTCGTGGCATCCAACTGGTCTGCACATCGCAAATGCCGGATCGAGTCAGTGCCATCTTTCCTTACGAGATCCTCAACGCGGTCCAGTCGAAATGCTTTCCTGTTGCATTTGAGTCCAACGACAATTTGGTGGTATCCGCCCCAACCGGCAGCGGCAAAACTGTAGTCATGGAGCTCGCAATCTGTCGCCTGGTCATGGAGACCAGGAATGCCGATTTCAAGGTCATCTACCAAGCTCCAACCAAGAGTCTGTGCAGCGAACGCTATCATGATTGGTCGAAGAAGTTCAAGCTACTCGGTCTCGATGTCGCAGAGCTGACAGGAGACACCAGTAATGACCATCTTCGACAGGTTCAGCAGGCCAGAATCATCATCACCACACCAGAAAAATGGGACAGCATCACACGCAAGTGGCGAGACAATCGCCGTCTCCTCGATATGATCAAGCTCTTCCTCGTCGACGAGGTGCATATCCTGAAGGATTCACGTGGAGCCACACTCGAGGCTGTTGTTTCGAGGATGAAGTCCATCGGCACACAAGTACGTTTCATTGCCCTATCGGCGACTGTGCCAAACTCCGAAGACATTGCTGCATGGCTAGGGAAGAGCCCAGAGCAGTCAACGCAGCCGGCTCGTATCGAAGTCTTTGACGAAAGCTTCCGACCTGTCCGACTCGAGAAGCATGTCTATGGCTTCCAATACGGTAACAACGATTTTAGCTTGGACAATCACCTGCGGAAGCAAGTGCCAGACATGATCATCAAACATTCCAAGAAGAAGGCCACCATGGTGTTCTGCATGACCCGCAAGTCGGCTTTGCAGACGGCTCAGACTCTAGCTGAAGCATGGCGAAATTCAGAGCGTCATCAGTTGCCATGGCCAGCTCCGAGACAAATCATCGTTGTTGGGGATACTGTGCTTCGAGATACTGTGCAGGCCGGCGTAGCATTCCATCATGGGGGTTTGTCGGTTGAAGATCGTCACGCTGTCGAGCAAGGCTTTCTACAAGGCTTCATCACTGTCATTTGCAGCACCTCGACACTTGCTGTGGGCGTCAATCTACCTTGCTACCTGGTTGTCCTTCAGGGTACTACAACATGGGCTACTAATGCCATGCAGAGCTACTCGGATCTCGAGGTCATGCAAATGCTTGGTCGCGCTGGAAGACCGCAATTCGAGCAATCGGCATGTGCTGTCATTCTGACCCGCGAGCAGCACGTCAGTCGGTATCAGAAGATGGTCTCGGGACAGGAGCTATTAGAAAGTACACTTCATCTCAACCTTGTCGAGCATCTGAACGCGGAGATTGGCCTTGGGACGATCAGAAGCATGGCTCTGGCTCAGAAGTGGCTCGCAAGCACGTTTCTGCGTGTCCGCGTTATGAGAAACCCAGGACATTATCAGCTCGAAGAGACGAACAGCCACGTCGGCACAGATGAGATGCTGCAGCAGTGGTGTGAAAAGGACATCCAAGCCCTATTGCACGCGAACATGGTGGAAGACAGCGGCCGCCTAAAGTGCACCGAACTGGGCGATGCGATGGCCAAGTACTACGTCAATTTCGATACCATGAAGATCTTTACAGCTATCCCGCCCAAGGCCAAGCTTCGCGAGATTCTGTCCGCATTGACGCGCGCAGCTGAGTTTTCCGAAATGCGTCTCCGAAGCGGCGAGAAGTCGTACTACAAGGAACTCAACAAGAAGAGTGAGATCATGTTCCCTGTGAATGTCGACATCGCTTTGCCGGAACACAAGGTATCAATCATTCTGCAGGCCGAGCTTGGTGGGGCTTCTCAGCCTGACGGCGAGAACTTCCGGAAGCACCATCAGCAGCACAGTACGGAGAGATTGGTCATTTTCAGTCACGCCAATCGTCTGATCCGGTGCATCATCGATTGTCAGATATACATGAAGGACTCTGTGTCGGTCCGTAACGCACTCGAGCTTGGGCGATGTATCGCTGCAAAGGTATGGGATAGCACCCCTCGACAATTGAAGCAAGTACCTGAGATTGGCGATGTATTGTGTAGGAAGCTGGCTTCGCAAGGGATCAACAGCATTGAGAAGCTCCTTGCCAAGGAAGCCTATCAGATCGAGATGGCTGTGGGAAAGACACAGCCTTTTGGAACCAGACTTCTTGCTAAGCTGCAGTCTTATCCACGTTTGCGCGTCTCCATCAAGGAGATGGGCAGAGAGATCAAACGAGGTCATGGAGCCACTTTGAGACTCAGAGTGGATGTGGGCTTCCTGAACACGAAGACTCCAACGTATTTCCACAAGACGCCTGTGTACGTCTGTTTTGTCGTCGAAGACTCGAATGGCAACCTGCTCGACTTCCGCCGCTTCTCGGCCGGCAAGCTTGAATCGGAACCGATTTTGCTGAGCGCAGTCGCTGAGCAACCACTTACGCACGTCGGATGTTCTGTCATGTGCGATGAGATCGTGGGCACAGCCATGCATGCCGAGCTGAAAGTCAGTGGTATCCCGGACGCTGTCTTTCCAGCCGGAATAAAGAGCAGGCCCGGTCCGAGGGACGTGGATCATCCAGCTATTCAGAAAGCATCTCAGGTAGCGACCGCGTTCGACGATGACGACATAGAGGATGCAGACCTTCTGGCGGCTACCGAGCCTCAGTAATCGAAGTCCTTCACGATATCAACGACGTCCCAGGCTCAACCGCACTTTCGAGCGAGTTGCCTAACAAGGGCAAGCAGAAGCACACTGCTCGCACTGACGGGGGCACCAATCCTGACGACGGCTATAAAGAGCCAACTCGACTGCCAAACGGAAAATGGACCTGTCAGCATACCTGCGTAGATCGAGGCGTGGAGTGTAAGCATAAATGTTGTCGCGATGGAGTAGCGAAACCCCGGAAGAAGGCAGCAAGTGGTACACAAGCGTCAGAGACTGATAGCAAGCAGAGGAAACTTACTGGTATGAACGGTGTCCAAAGCAAGCGGAAGACATCCCTCGACCCCGAAAATGATAAGGAGAACCAGGAGCCAAGCGAAGTCGAAAGAATTATGGCTCCACTGAGGGCAAACAAGTCATCTCTACCCGTCGCTGCCACGTATAATTCGCCACGCGATCGAGTCAGCTCTGGAGTAGCCGATGTCGATGATCTGCCTAGCGACGATGAAATGGAGGAGCTGTTCAACGCTGCAGACTGTGACTGGGGTGTAAATGAGAGCACCGTGCGAGTGGACGACGAATCTATGGCAGATCTTGAAGCGAACATCACCCAACAAGCCCCGCAATCCCATGTGTCATTGCGAGATGTGCAGAGATACCCAGATGAGGAGCTGCTGGGCACCGGACAGAGCACCAGCCCTACTACGCAACGTGAGACGCAGACTATCGATAAAGCCAACTCCTCCGTCCAACTTGATGACGATGATACCTATATTGAATCGACGGCGAACGAGAACCTATCGTCAGGCAAGCATAATGATTTGCCAGCCTCAGAGAAGCTGTTCAAGTATGTGCCTAGTACCTGTACTCACGAAAATGAGACTGCAGAAGAGAAGAAATTATGCCTGTTCGAGGACGATCAGCGACGGAAATGGGATGGCTTTCCGCTGGCAATGTACGAGGAGTTCCATCGCTGTGCGGTGATCATCGACGGATAGCTGGTTCGAGGCGCCAATGGCATCCAAGGCGAGGTGCATGCTCGGTGAAGAGCAGGTTTGTATGCTAGGGCATTTTCAGTTGAGATAGCGATGAGCTAAGTATTTGTTATGTTCTGCTGCAGCCAGTCCGGCTCGGCCTAGAATTAGATACTCGACAGTGGAGTGGAAGACTCGCCTTCTTATCAATCGCTCGGCCGCTGTGTCCAGCTACGCTGATTGACGACGACAGGCAGCCAAGAGCACCGCAGTCTTACAAGAAGAATGTCCTGTATCAGGTGTTTGCCTGAAGGAGGCAACCATTGTCTTCGACACCAAATCGATGCCAGGACACTTCTTTGTCGATTTTGGAGGTGTTTGCTGGTGTGTACTTCAGCCGTGCAAGTCTGGTACTCATGGAGTCAAATGTAATTTGGCTTCAATGCTGGCATGTTCCTAGACATTGCAAAGAACACCGTTACCCAACAGAAGACTGCTCCTGCCTCAAGTGAAACTACCTCTGCGGGTACTCCCATTCCAAATCGCGCGTCTAAACAGGCAACCTCGACCCGTCCACATAGCAACAGTTTCAAGGTTCGACACCTCAGCCACGTACGTTCGCTTGCACCTCAACGTTGCGAAAGAACACCGACTAAGCAGTTTTCACGCATACGACCTGCCGTCAGGGTCCTCCTAGCTATTAAACGAGACTCGGACACATGCCATGGTTGGAGCAACGGTCTACGATCCTCAGGATCGTGCACATGAACTGCTCGCCAACCTCGTACGCAACTATCGCACCGGCAAATGGACTCCACCAACAACTGCAGACAAGTTGAAGGCTGCTCAGAAGACGAGAAGAAACCGAGACACCAAGAAGACTCGCAGCCCACCAGACCGCCATCACGACGAGACTATTGAGGCCTCCAACCGCGCCAGTAGCAGCGACAGTGCTCTTCCTGAGACATCCCTGGATGTACCTGCCATCAGCCAGCAGATCACCAACTCGCTTGTCGCTCGAAGACGGCTTGCTCGTCAAGAGCCTCCACAGACCACAGGAGAAGCGACAGTAATGCCACCTTTGGTTCTCTCTTTGCCATCAGCTGCCAACACTTCCGTCGCTCACATCCGTCCACAACGCCAGACTCGAAGTAAACAGACGTGTGTTGTGATCCTCAAGTATGGCACGAAAAATGCATATAGACTTCCTTCGGGCCTTATTCAACAGCCTCCTGCAACGACTTCGGAGGAAAATCAAGTACCACACTCGTCAGCTCCTTCCGTCAGCAGAACCAGACAAAGCCGTAAAAGGTCCATTACCGAGATCATGAACACCCGCAGCCGAGATCCGGAGGGTCTTGCCTCAGGCATCGAGAACGCAGAGACGGAGGTGCCGGGCATGGAATATCCTCGTGAGAACCTACCTTCTGCGACACCAGTCCTCAATTTACCAGATATGGATGCCGTTGGGCAACGTGCCAGGACGCTCTGGGAGATACCCGACTCCGAGGATGAAGTGGAGATTCCCGACTCCGAGGACGATAGCGTTGAGTCGCTATCGGGGCCACCAGCGCGACTGCTGCAATGGCAAGATGGCTCGACGATGTCCACGACGACATCTGCTCCAACATCGCCCTCCATGGCTGGTTTACCTGACAAGACTGTACTCATCTGGAAGCAGCCTACAACTTTGAACTCGGCTGCATTGGATGGTACAACCAGAGAAGATTTCAGGAAAGCTCAACGTGCGTCCAGATCCTGTCTAGGCGGCCAGGCAGTCGAGCTCACACCAGTGATCGCAGAGACAGGTCTCTCTGCGTCGGCCCAAGTCTTGTCGACCTCTACAGTAAAGGCAACGAGATCTAGCGCCCGGACGGCATCAGCAACAAAGCGGAGCCGACCTATATATCACGACTTGGACGAGACAGAGAGTGATGACGATGGACTGGTCCGAAAGGGTAGAGACAAGAAAGGACGCTTCAAAACGCGCCCAACCAAGAGGGTGCGACATACGGAATTCCAGAATCTGTCGGCTGAGTCCTTTCAGTAGCACGAGACAGAAGAGACCGACTGATGGAGCGCGTAGTGGAAAAGATGCATGAGCATGTTGGATTGCGACAATGAGATCAAGATAATCAGAGGTGTTGATGGTTCCAAGGAAAGGCAAATTTACGGAGGGCAAGGCAGGCGTCGGGAAAATTGTATGCGGGCCCCTGGAGCGATCCGCCTCGCCTCCGCCCTGAGCATAGTATCGAAGCTCACGAGTTCCAGTATGTACGGTATTACATGTACTATCACAATATTAAAGGACGACAGTCGTGTCTCGGTTGCCGATCTGCGTCATCTCTAGTTGCAACTATAAGAGTGTGCCGACATACCACAGTGTGCTCCTGCATCGGCACCCTCTTGTGAGCGGATCGCCTTATGACGTCATTGGACATTGACTTCTGGTTTGCCTCGCCCGAGGCCACTGGCACAAAGTTTACTGGTGATCCGACATCCTTCCTCAGATGTCTTATGGTTTGTCTCTCATGCGCTCTTCCGACCATCGCCGCGTCTAGATCATGTCGCAGCCCGTTCCGCCCAATGACTTCCACGTCGCCATCGTCGTACGTACCGCGTCCCCGATCTGCCCTTAGATGAGCTCGTTTCCCGAGGGCCCGCCTTCTACATTGCCTTAACTCGTATTCCCCACAGCACTACGACCAGAGCTTAGCACCTCTAACACAGGCTCCCAACAGGCGCCGGCATCGCAGGGCTAGCTCTAGCACTCGCCCTGCACAACAAATCTATCCCTTTCACGCTCTACGAGTCCGCGGCCGAGTTCTCGGTCGTGGGCGCGGGGATTGGGTTTGGGCCCAATGGGTTACGGGCGATGGATGGGATTGAGAAGCGGTTCAGGGCGAGGTATGATGAGGTCTGTGTTGGAAATCGGGGGAAGGGGAAGGAGGGGGTGTTCTTTGAGGGGATGTTGCTGGAGCAGGGGTTGGGATCGCATGAGGAGTGGTATGGGGGTGGGAATGGGAGGTCTGGGTGGGGTGGGAAGGGGTATACGAGGAAGTCGGTATGTTCGTGGTGTGGTTACACATGCTTTTGAGATGGGACTATGCGTTTGCTGATGGACTGAATGGTCAAGGCCCACCGCAAAGATCTTCTCGACATCATGACCAGCTATATCCCGGCTGAGAGGGTCGTCTTCAGCAAGGTTCTTACGGACATTGTTCAGGATCTAGAAGGCGTCACTCTCACGTTCGCGGACGGCGAGCAGGTCAAAGCAAGCATCCTCGCAGGTGTCGAGGGCATTCAAAGTGTGACACGCAAGCATGTCTTAGAGCGGTCTCCCCAGGAAATCGCGCCGGTGTATGCGGGATCGTACTGCTACCGCGCAGTCATACCGATCGAGGAGGCACAGGAGATTTTGGGTGAGCTCACTGATGTGGCGAAGTTCTACTTTGGGCAAGATCGGGGATGTGTCACATATAGAATTTCTGGAGGACGGGTGAGTACGCGGCTCTTTCCAGTCCCTTATGATCTTGACGAAACCTGAGGTGAATGGTGACTGAACGTACAGGAATTCAACTTTCTTCTCTGCGTAGCAGACGGTAAGCCGTGGCCATCATCGGACACTGTGACCGAGAGGCTGAGTCATGAGGAGATGATGGCCGACTTCGCGGATCCGAACATCGACGATAGATTCCGTCGCCTGCTCTCGAAAGCGAACCCCGTGAAATGGGGCTTGTTTCATCACAAGCACACCTCGACATACTATCGTGGTCGTGTCGTACTACTTGGAGACAGCGCTCATGCGTCTCTACCGTTCCAAGCTGCCGGAGCCGGCCAAGGTGTTGAGGACGCCTACGTGCTTGCTAATCTTCTAGAAAAGCTCTTGTCTTCGGCAGCGGGAGAGCCTGCTTCAAATATGCTCATTGAGGCGGCATTGAAGGGGTATGACGCTGTTCGCCGTCCACGAGCACAGAAGCAGCTAGAACAATCGGCTGAGGTCGCAGATATGCTGTTCTTCCAGCATCTGGAAACAGGTTCAGACATGACTAAGGTCCTAGCGAAGATGCAGCATGGCCGGTTCGACTGGCTGTGGGGCCATGACCTGGAAGACGACGTTCAAGCGGCATACCGAATTATGGATGAGGCTGTTGTTCCGCCAGGAAAGGAAGATGCGACTTAATCAAGAATGAAGGATTTTGTACTTCATGCACCGTTTCCGACGCAGTGTATGGGAAGGTCCAGCTCCCAGTTCCGCATGAAGAAGGAGGTCGCACACGAGGACCAATTCGCTATGACACGCCGACAGCATGGTGCTGACGATTCTGTCAAGCTACCAGCTGGAAACACTCCAATGATGCAAGCTCGAAGCATTGTATGGCTCGTCGATGGTAACAGGCGGAGAAGTTAGCTGGTCATATGTCAGAATCCCCGAGTCTGCCTCGAGACAGTGACACTGGGCCGCGGTTGCCTTGCAGGGCAGACTGGGCTCATCAAAACGCAGCCGCAACGAGATACTCCGAGGAAGTGCAGTTGCACAAAGCGGAGAGTCGTGCTTATCAATTGGCAGGAACACTGGCGCCAAGCTCACCTTGTGCCTTAGCTTGTGGCTTCAGTGCTTGGTTAAGCGAAGCATTCAGACCGGTCCGCCAGTAACGGACGTCCAAAAAGTTGCTTGTACCGATACGCAAGACAATATCACTTGGCAACGACTCAATCTGCATGGTCTCCCTGACAAGCAAATCACACTCATGTTAGCAGACATGGACCGCGTCGAAAAACGGTGCAGGCTGAGGCAGGCTCGCAGGGTACTGCTTAACCCCTGTTTAGCGACCGAGGCACCTAGCGAGCTCGACACCACGAATGGGGGCCATTTCACCAGCTTAATCAGTTTGGGCTACACAACCGCTCGTATTCGCATGGCACGTATCTACTCATAAAGCATGTCAGTCGCGCAAATTGCGGCGACGTGCCTTCCTGCAGCGCAGGACCACAGTCGCCATGGCTGACATGTTGACTGTTGGTTACGTGTCAGGTGCGATCGCTGCGGCAGTCGCAGTCGTGCAATTCCTGGTGCCCAATGCTCTTGCTCTCGTTCTTGTGGGGGTATTGACCGACACTCACACTGCAGTAACATGGTCAGTGGTAGGCAGGGCATTGAGCGGGACACACTGGCCTTTGGCACTTCGATCTGATCAGACGGCTTCATATGGCGTGGCCAGGCGCGTCAGCATCATCATATGGATCAAACCTCTTGTTCTGCTGCTCATTGCAGTAGCGGCTATTGTCAGTGAGTGATCTGTGGAGAACAACCCAGAGCAAGTCTTCGGACCGCCTCCGTCGACTGCTGCCGATCTCATAATTGATAGAAGGTCACTGAAACGAGTTTGATAGCGCCCATGGGGCTTTTCGAAGCCATTACCGTTTCCGGAGATACTGAGCCTGCAGCGTTCTTCCAAATCGATGATCGCGGTATACTTGGCTTAGGGACAGCGCCACGTACTTCCTTCGGAATGATGAGGACGTGTGGTAACGTCTTCCTTCCCAAAATATGCCCGGGAAGCTCAGGCAGCGTGAATGTCTCGCGTGACGAGCGTTGGACAAACTCTAGTACTGAAGGCTGGGACTGGAGGATACCGGAAGATCTGGCTCAACTATATCAAAGCGGCTTGAAGTTGCAACCTTCGACCGTGTCAAGCTTCTTCGATATCGAATCCCGGCTGTACAACATCGAATTCAATCCGGATCAGAACAACCAAACCTACATAGTGGATTCCTTTCGACCTCTCGGCAGTTTCGTCCTCAGTGACAAGGCCACAGCAGTGGACGGGCTCATCATCGATGTAGAGAATGGAGCAATAGGATTCAGGAACCACACTGCACCCACGCGGGCACAATTTGGGGCGGAGTGGGAGGAGGATCTCCTCTTCCTTCAACCGGAGACATCCTGTGCGTCGCTGAATCTGTCCCTCCGCCTCGATATCCCACAATCAGGTAACGATGGCGATGGAACGCAGTATCTAGTTGACAACGGCGGCTTCGTCAACATGGATGTCGAAAGCCCATGGCGACTGAAGATGGGAGATTACGTCTGGTACGACAATACTCAGGAAGACGCACAGCTTGAGTGGCGGGCTCGAGCAACAGCGTGGACTGTGGACGTGCTGCACGCCTATTTCATGAATGTTACGAAAGCTGGCGATCGCAAAGCGTACATTAACTCAGAGCTAGGAAGGCAATTTCCCATTAACAGCACCTTTCTAAAGAGCGATGTCAATCAAATTGATGCCACGGACCACTACTATGCCCTCATAACGAACTATCCAAGCGCCGCCGAGATCAACGGAACAGTCGAGATCTACAACCAGTCTTGGGCCGGCAATTATTATCCAAACCCATTCAATATGTCGAGCTTGAATTTCACATACCTCGGAGATCAGTGCTCAGGAGTCGGATCAGACCTGGTGGGAATGGTGAACATGACCAACATCCACGTCAAGTGTGGTCTAGTGTCTGGAACAGGACAACCTCTTGGTGGAGGAGAGAAAATGCTGATGTACGTACTCCCAAGAACTTGAACCAGCCCAGACATCAGACCCAAGAATCCGGCACTTTTCCGATATACATTGTCTCTAATGAGTCCAACAGTCCCAGACCAAACACAAATTGGACGAGGCCTGTTTACAGTTGCGCCAGCGCCGTTAAAGCCACAATCAAAACAGTCCGCCTTCGATACAATTCTACCAACAACGATCCTCAGCCATTCAACCGCCTCGAAGTTGTGAGTATCTTGGACAAGACCTACGACAAAGATAACTTGCCACTCTGGGGCATAGAAGACGCGAATATGACGGTCATGAATCTAGACCCTCTGTGGGGACTCATCGACCCTGAGCAAGCGAACCACGTCAACCTTTCGACGATCCGTTCTGACCATCTGTACCTACCCGCCGGCTCAAGCTCGATAATGTCAGGCAGCGGAGGTACGGTCTACATCCCGGCCAGCACAATGCCCACGAGCGTGTGGTCGAAAGTCTACGATACCGGCAGTACGCTGAACACAGGCACCGACTATACCGGTGCCAGTAATCTGGCCCTGTATAAAAAATGGGACAACCTCACCCAGACTGCCGGTGGGACTGCACAAATGATGAATCTCATGTGGATGGACTATGCTGCAAACGCTCTGACTGGATCGCGTGGCCAGCTCACAACGAATCTGCTTCCCCCAAACCTGGCCCCTACGCTCAGAACGAGCCACCACATGGCAAAGCGAGAGGGCGATGACGATCTACCGAGCACAGTGTGCCAGTTCACCTTTATCGCCGCACTATCCGGTATCGATGGGTCTACGGCATCCCAGCATTCCTTACAGTCGTCGTTGTCGGCCTCATCTGCTTGGCGGCCCTCATCACTATCCTCATCGGCCGCTCGTCACCGCGACGCATCGAGCATTTCCTCTGGAATCTCTCTGCCGGCAGGATTCTGACCTCCTTCCTCTACCCTGCTCGAGCCACATGCAGACCGAGACGAAAGAGTGGATTCGCAATGTTGGCAGCGCGGACATCACTATTACGCGCAGTTGGGGCGCGCATGGTGGACTTGGTCCGCAAAATGCTGTCACTGGCGGAGGAGGATTTGCTGGGGTAGCGACGAATTATGAGCGTGTTGCGCAGAGGGAGGAAGAGGATTCGAGTGAAGGAGTTGAGATGAAGGACGCGGTGGTAGCGCAGACGAAGCCTCTAGCTGGGCACGGGAACGTGAATGGTGGTGGATCGCCAGAGGTGCAGTATCGGCCGAACGCTGGTATGAATCAAGACTATGTCGTGCATAGGTAAGAGCAAGAAGTTTTATCTCACGAATGCGGCGCTGGAAAACCTTGAGATATCCTCTGAAGCTTTGAGATAGCTTCGTAGTGATGACATAACATTATATCAAAGGAGGATGACGGCTTGAAGTCGGCAATGAAATTAGATAGCTGATGCATCATGATGTTGACTGCCTCCGTTTCTGCATAAGTAAATTCAACTGTCGATGGAGCTCTACTGCTTCAGAACACGTCCAAGAATCTTCCCCAGCACGCCCCTAATCAATACCGGTTCACCGCCCCTATTGCTCGCAGCCTCGAGAACAACAGCCACGCTCACCGCAAACACAACCTGCTCTCGCCGCTGATACCTCTTCTCATACACCCTGGGCAACAACGTCGAGAGCGCCTTGGGCGCTACAAAGAACGCAATCTCCTGCCGCCTGCTCGCCTTCTCGAGCAGGATCGACCAGCCGCAGGCCAGACAGCCTGCTAGGGTGCAGAGACCTGAGTCCCACATTTGTGGTGTGATGGTTTTGGGTGAAAAGAGTCGAGGGCCGAGGCGGGTCCGTGCAAGGCAGACGGCGTAGTAGAAGAGGGAGATAAATGCGGCGAGGAAGGAGGAGGAACGGGCTGCTGCGGTGAAGGCGCTGCGGAAGGCTGGGAGGGTTGGTGTGCGGATCTTGGAGAGGAGCTGGAGTGGCAAGTAGAGGGCCATGGAAAATTTGAAGCCGTTGAGGAAGCGGGAGAGGGCATGTACTTCGCAGTTTGGGCCGGCGCCACAATGGTAAAGCTCGCATGGGATAGGGATGGTTTGGGAAGGGTCGCCCCATTTCTGGGGCAGGCCGAGCTCATCGCATAGGCTGGTCAGGAGTGGTGCTTGGCCTGTTTCTTGGCCGTAGATGAACTCGCCTTCGCGGCAGCGGCGGAGGGCGGTGATGAGGCGCGGGTCGATGTTGGCGGCGGTGGATATCCATTTGTTGTAGGCTCGGGGGAGGCGTTCTGGGGAGTAGAACCATGCCCACATTATGATGGCGGCGGAGGTGGCGAAGACGCTTGGGTCCGCTAGCTTCTTGATGAGGGTGGAAAGCCGCGATGCAACGTACTCCGGGTGATGTGGTGAAGATCGTGTGCGGATCCATGTTTTGATGACCAGGACGTCGAGCGCTCGGACAAGGGCAAAGAGTGTAAAGTCGGAAGTCTTTCCGGCGAAACGAGGTCGGTATCCTGGAGGAGGGAGATGATGCTTGTTTGGCGATTCGTAGTGCATGTCCTCGAAGTCCTTGATTCCTCGGGACCGTGCTCGCTTTCTCGACCATTCTCTATCCCGATTCAGCAGGTCGAAGGCGAGCCATGCCGAAAAGAATGTGCAGATGAAGCGCAAATTGACCATCACCCGTGAAGCTGCTCGCGATATGGACAGCCTTTGACCAATGACAGAGGACAGCCATTGCAAGATTGCTCGTACGATCCGTGTAGTGATTGTCGGGCCGGCGACTATGATGCGCAAGCCGTTGGGAATCGGTTGAACTGTGTTGAAGTTCGTAAGATTGTTGCAAGCAGGTTCAGCTTGTACTCCGTGCTGAGGCCGCGCCTTCTGAGTACACGCAGGAGACCAAAGAGTCGAGGGCCAGTCGAGAAGGCATAGCTAAAGGCGTAGGCACGTAGGACTGGCTTCAGTCGTTGTAGGTGCTCACGATGGAGAAGGGGAGCCATGTCGGTCATATTCGCATTTGGCTCGCTTTGCCGTTGCAATGGACCATCGACATCCGTGGTTGCGAAGATGTTTCTTAGTTCGAGGTCGGAGACACACGAGAATACTTGCACATGGCAATGGACGCAGGGCTGTGGACGAGACATGTGAAGCCCTTGCTACGAAATCGTGTTCTTGGCGGCCTCGGTATACCAAGATGGCCATGATTGGCCAGCTGTTAGGCATATCAGACGTTTGATATTGACTCGCCTTCTTCTACAGCGTCTTTTCTGGCAACCTTACGCCGCAAGGTTTGCGAAACAATGGCTTTCGATCGAGCTACGACGTAGTATGCGAGATCCAACAGACAGATAGAAGCTGAAATGGGAAGGTATCTATCCGTTCCTGTTGCTCAGCTGGCGACCTGACGGTAACTGCCAGCGGAGTCCAGTTACAGCAACAAAGACAGAAATGATTTTCGACTACCTATACATGATGGCACTATGTCGGCCGATATTCCAAAGGACCTAGTACTAACGAAGCTCAAATGATGGTCACCGCTGGCTGCGATGAGCGTCGAACTGGGTTCTGACGTAGCTCAAGTGATGGTCAACGCTGACTCAAGTCGAAGCTGTTACGAGATACAGCCAGGAAGTATTTGTGTACAAACCCGATCCTTATACTCATCTTTCACGTTTCGAGAATTCCTCTTTTCGCGTCGCGTCTGCAGTCCAGCCAAGGCGTCAAATCGCGCCTGCGACTGCCAACCCAGCATCTGAAACGCTGTCGACTGCACCTTCCGCTCAGACCTCAATACTGCGCAACCAATCGGGCTGCACCATATACGAAAACTTCCTCGGCCCTTCGTCGATCACTTTCGTTTGTATGCGAGCGAGTCCTCGCTTCTGGGTTCATCGATATTAGCGTCCCACGATCGGCCAGGTCGTTGATCCTGGGTCGCGACCCTGGCACTGTGTGCTTTGACTTGACACATCTCTTGGTCACCGATCCTTGACGACCAGAAGCAGTCGCAGAGTAAACGAGGCTCGAGCGGAGCTGGCTCTCAGTAGCACTACTAGCAACCTCGGCTGCGCCTCCCGTACTGATGCAATCGAAGCATGTCACTGATGCAAGATATATCTCTTGGCAGGCGTTTGAGAAACGTGCCTGACCTGCGCGACCGTTCGCAACTTCCAATGAGAGAGCAGCCAACTCTGGCAAGACCGAGGCAGCGAGATTTGTCCATGATCCGAAGACATAACATTGCTCGCAGTCGAGGGAGGCCCAACCGAGTGCGATGACTTACGTTGTCTGGGGTACTGAACCTGAATTTGAGATTCTGGCGGATCTCATCGTTTTAGGGAGACTGTCGAGATTCAGAGCAAGGAACATTGACACTGCCTAGATTCCGAGCTCTTTGGTACTATAAAGCCCACCTCGACGCAGACAGGTCAATTTCCAACGACTGTGCATACCTCACTGATCATCAAAGCTCTCGAACATCGATCAGTACCAAATCGAACATCAATCAATTCCGACTCGAGAATCGATCAATTCCGACTCCACCATCGATCAACTCCAGCTCGACCATCGATCCATTTCAACTCGGACATCAATCAGTTCCAACTCGGACATTGATCTATTCGGACTCGAATATCGATCACTTCAAACTCGAATATCGATCAATTACAACTCCAATATCGATCAGTCCCAACACTCTTCGTCGCCATGCAGCACAGGCACATGCTCCTGCTCCTTCTAGCCGCGTCGGCGTCCGCATTCCCAGCAAAGGCTGTCAACAAGCGCCAGATCACCTGCGCTCCAGTCCATCTCATCGTCGCCCGCGCATCTGGCGAGGCCCCCGGGGAGGGCATCATTGGTGCAGTCAGCGAAGATGTGCAAGCTCGCGTTGCAGGCTCCGATGCAGAGTCCGTCGACTACCCTGCCACACTGGCCAACTACCAGGAGTCAGAAGCCGCAGGCGTTGCAGAGATGACTCGACTCGTGAGCGAATACGCTGCAGCCTGCCCAGACAGCGAGATAGTCCTTATGGGCTACTCTCAGGGCGGACAGGTCACGATGGACGTTCTGTGCGGAACAAGCAGTGTCGGCTTTCCGGCAACTGAGCCTCTGTCCGCCGACATCGCCAGTCAGATCTCTGCGGTGGTTGTTATGGGGGAGCCGACGTTCGTACCCGGAGAGCCGTATACAGTGGGAGACGCTGCTGATGGTGCTGTGAGTCAAATCCTGGTGGTCGAAAGCTCACCTCCCTCTCCAACCCTTTTCCGACCAGCCTCTTTGCCTGGTGGTCAACAGCTCACCTTCCACTCCACTGCCTCTCCGACCAGACTCTTTGCCTGGTGGTCAACAGCTCACCTTCCTCTCCAATCCCTCTCCAATCCCTCTCCAACCAGCCTCTCTGCCTGGTGGTCCACAGCTCGCTTCTCCTTCCAAATGACCAGCCGCACTCCCTGGTGGTCCACAGCACAGAATCCCCCCCAACAATACAAATCCTAAAAATGCCAAAATCACAAAACATCTTCGCTGTGGTTTTCGTTTCGTCCCCAGATGAACGATTCAGAAGTTTGCAGCCCGAACCCCTCGCGACACTGCTCTGGTACAGCTTGTCTGACTTATACTCTAGGTGTTTCCACGCCAGGATACAGCATCTTGCTTGGCATTCGCAGATCGGATACAAAGCTACTGCTCAGAAGGAGACACGTTCTGCGACAGCGGCAGCTCATTGCTGACCCACTTGGGCTACGTCAGAGCGTTCGGCGATGAAGCGGCTGATTTCGTGGTCGGCCGGGTTGCTGGCGCGGCCAGGGTATGACAACTTTGTTTAAGACGAAGTCGACGGAGCAAGGAGACTGATCTGACGGAAGAGAGAGACTGATCGGACGGAAGAGAGAGACTGATCTGACAACACAGAGAGAGTCATCTGACGAGCGGTAGTGGTCAATTTGAAGAGACGAAGAGACCGGTCCGACGAATGGCAGAGATCACGAGACGAAGAGACTGCTTGAAAGGTTGTCAGGCTATGACCACAAGTACTGGTTAGCTTTAGCACGTAAGATCGTTGATCGTTTTCTGGGTCAGGCGGGCACTAAAGGTCTGATCTCAAGCAAGGTCGCTGGCGATGTAGACGAGACAAAGTCTTGTAGACAATTTGCACGAATGGCGCTGGAGGCATCAAATTGATTACCGAATTTTGTAGAACTTTTAGCCAGGGAGGCCGCTGAAGGTCCAGAACCAGGTTGCTAGTCGGTGGGCAGGCTTGAGATGAGCGTTACTTGAGCGTCACTGACAGGTCAAGTCGCACAAATGGGTATTGCAGATTTTCCGCACAGGGTGGGCTCTGTGTGAGAACCATCAATGTTTCCTACAGAATGATGCCTTGTCATGATTTTCACGCCAGGGCGGCCTCTACGCCAGAATCTCGATATTCTTCTACTCTTCGCTGGTCAAGTAAGAGGCTTTTGGATGAGCCTCAGCAGAGAGTCAATTATAAGAAAGGTTCATCGCGGACTTTCTGGCCCGGGAGCTGGCCCGGGAGGACGCTGGAGGTCCGTAGTTCTGCGCTGGAGAAATCGGCAGGCTTGACACGAGCGTCAGTTCAGCGTCAGTTGAGCGGCAATGCGTAGGAAAAAATTCATCGTACAACCCGGCCAGGGAGGCCTCTGCACGGATTCTGACTCAATGTAAGACCAGGTAAAAGATGAACTTTGTCCACGAATACTTCCTGGCTATGTCTCGTAGAGTCTATGTTCTATTATGTTCTCGAGAAAAGATATATGCACACACCTCTATTTGCCTAGTCTTGGAGGCCCCTGGCTGTCAGCGACACCTCGTGCCTTCTCGATCGCCTCAATCCGCTCGCGTTCCGCCTTCGCAATCGCTTCTGCCTTGCGTTTCTCGTACCTTGCGGTCTGCTCTGGACGCTTTACAGAGATGTCCTTCTCCTTGAAATCAGAGAAGAGCTGCTTGAAGACGTACTCGCAGAAGTAGCAACCGAAGTAGTCGATGATCATGAGCCATACAAGAGTCGATTTGAATCCCACAGGGAATTTGACCAGGCTTAGCTGCTCGTTGAGCTCGGGCATGAATTCGGTAGCACCAGCGAATGCAACGAATGAGCAAGCGACCAAGCCCCAGAACATGCCTTTGTTCTCACGAATGCTTTCTCGGAATGGGCGTCCTTGGTAGTTGATAGCAAAGGTCGAGACTTGCTGAATGAGTTGCATCAGATACACAGAGCTGTTGAGCAGTGAAGGCGCGAACTCGCCCTCGAGATCAACCTCTTCGTCCCGTGGCTCGAATTTGTACACTGTGTTTGACAGGTGAATCAAGGTTCCGCAATGTATCGCGAACTGACTCAGTACGGAACCGAGAATGTACATGTTGAGAATATTGGACTGAGGTCGTTCACGCGACAATGCTTCCACAGGTTTCGCTCGAGAGATTGACAGGAAGCAGACTGACATCAACATGCCGCTGATGGTGACCTGACTGTCGCCAAACTTGATACCAGCAAGATAAATCACAGACAGGCTGTAAGCGCTGATCAAACAGTTGAGCGCCAGGATCTTGTACATCTGAATTGTAGCGACCAGGGTGCACCGGCCTTGTCTGATGATGTTCGGGATCGCCACAACGTTGGCAAGTTTACTGGTAAAAGGCGCTGCGACTGAGGCGTCACCTAGCTTGATAGTCGGCGGCTCAGCGTCCTCGAGCTCTTGCTGAAGCATGCTCGATGTGAGCTTGTCAGCCCATCCGGCAGCCTTCTGCGCGGCTTCCTTCTGCTTCCGCTGCTGTGGCGTCAAGCTCGCATCAGCCTGCTGCAGGGCCTTTGCGCCAGGCGAGATGACTTCCTCTACTGCACCGTTCGCCGCAGCACCATTTGGTTGATCCTCAAGCGTAAGACCCTTTGCGTCTGCGATCTGCTTCATTGCCTTGTCATAGTGAGGATTGCTTGGTCCTGGCGGATACATGTGAGCAATGCCGATAGGAATTGGAGGTGCTGGCTGGTTGAAACGCTTCATCATCGCAGCTTGCTTCTCGTAGATCTCTTTCATTTTATTGTGCCGGAAGTGGTCCGAGATTGATTTGAGATCATCTGTCGAGCCGTTGAGCAGAGCTACACCGATATGCGCTTGCTTGAGTGCGCCAACATCGTTCGTACCATCACCAGCCATCAGTGTTGTGTAGCCCATGTCCTTCAGCCCGATCAGAATCTCTTCCTTCTGCTTCGGCGACACGCGAGCGTAGACCCAAACATGTCTGATCAAAGAATACCAGCCCTTCTGTCCGGTGAACTTCGACAGCGCATAGCCTGTAACACAGAGATCGTTGTTCTGGAGGATTTTCGGATCAATGTCCGCTGTGGGGTCCACCGGAATGACAGTCTTTTCGTCGACGCTCTTCCAGACCAGTTTCGTGCCACTATCATCGTTCTCAGGTGCATCAAGAATCAAGCAATCACGATCGACAATCTCCACCTGGCGAGCCACATGGACTGCAGTCAAAGGATTATCACCGGTAATCATGACGACGCGGTGGCTACTCTCGTTGAGCATCTGGACAGCCTTGACAGCATCGTCTTTGAGTGGTGTCTGAAGAACCAGAAATCCAGCGAAGTGCAAGTCCTTCTCGACCTCTTCGCGCTTTAGGTCATTGATTCTCTTCTGACCAACTTCACCCTCGGTAGAGATGTACTTGTAAGCAAGTGCGAGCACTCTGGCGCCGTTACGAGTGAAGTACTTGAACGTCTCTTCATACTTCGGAGGGATGTCAACAAGCATCTTTCGAATAGTCTCCGGTGCTCCTTTGACTGCAACGAAAGTGCCCTTCGCCTTCTTGCCCGTCCGAGGATCAGTCATGAGCACCACCGCTACCGAGCTTTGCCGCTTCAAAGCGGACGAAAACTGGAAGCGGCGCTTGATTTGCACAATGTGGGCGGCTGAGGTATTGATAGGAGCATGCTTCTTGTTTCTAGGAGGCGGGGTGCTGGTAAGCGTGTCGTTACTGCCCAGCGACCAATTAAGGGCAGTCAAAGTGGCCTTTTCCATCGGGTCTCCGACAATGTCGCCCTCATCAAGTTTGACTAGGGCATGTGCAGTTGCCAGTACTAGAGTTGTGAACACTCCTACCTCCGGGACCTTTACGATGGCGGACTGTGCACCGTCGGCTTCTTTGGGCGCTCCTTCTTGGTTGAGAGTAAGGCCAGCGACGCCTTCCACGACAAGATCCTCACCAGTCAGCGTGCCAGTCTTGTCGAAGCAAGCAACGTCCACCCGGCCAGCAAACGGAATGCGGAATGGCTCTGTACAGAATATGGCAAATTTGCTGAGTGCTGCTAGACTGGTATCGACGGCGAGAGAAAGTTCCATGGGAAGCTCAGGTGGCACCACACTGGTGACGATGAGAATGCAGTCAAGGAGCAACTTCGACCGCTTGCGATCATTCCGGACGCCCTCTTGCCACACATACCATGATGCTGCGAGCGCGAAGACCAGCAAGAACAGGATGAACCAGAGAGCCTCGGCGTTGTTCGCTGAAACTCTCTCGGTTGCGAAGATCATTGTGCGGACCAGACTACCCTGATTCGTCTCGAACCCTGTCTTTTGAACGACAGCCACAGCGCCATTGTCAGGAGGGCGTGGAACACCGGACGGGAGACTTTTTGATACTTCTGTGCCTTCGACTGGTGCAGGATGAGTGATCTGCAGAACCTTGGTACCACCCCAAAGGAATGCATTCTTGTCAATCCCTTCTGGTTCGATACGCGCATCGCCTGGACGAAGCTGAACCGATTCTTTGAGCAGTGGTGTGCTCTCGCCGGACAACATGGCTTCATTGACAATCGCTGTGCCTTCAATGAGGAGCATATCGCAAGCGACTCCCGAATCTTCACCAGTGCGGCCAACAGAAGCCAGGTCGCCAGGTAGCAGTTTGTCACTCTTGATCTCGATCCATTTGCCAGCACGATAGACGTATAGATCGTAAGGTTTGATAGACATGCCACGGAACTCGTTCAGTGTTCTCTGCCGTTGCCATACGACAGTGCTTTCGAACATAACCAGCATAAAGAGAGTGAAGAGCGAGTAGTACCAATATTCGTCTAGAAGCCACAGACCGACGCAGAATATCTGGAAGATGAAGAAGGGCGCGACGGCGTGTTCTTTAAACAACTCTGTGAATGTTGGGACTGGGATATCGAAAGTGTTGTCTCCGTAATGATGGTGCACTTCGGCGACTTGCTTGTCAGAGAGACCTTTGGACAGCTGAAAGTCCTCCAGCAATGGCTTCTCGGGCCTATCTAGAGCGAAGGTGAGAGGCGCAAAGTAGCCTTATCGGGGTAGTAGATGAAGCGTCTCTTCTGGTAGAGGAATGAAGTTCGGCCGTCGGCTTCGCGCTCGAGTTTGCAGATCTGTGGAGTGCCGGAATTGGTAATGGGAATGACCTTGATCAGAGATGCTTCGTCGACTGAGTGTGCTTTGTAGGTTGTAAACGTGGTTGCGACGCTGACACTCCATTTGGTGGACAGCCAGGCCAGGGACTGCAGTGTAGCAATGGTGGCCACCCAGACGAAGGTCCACTCTTTGCCATCGATGTAGTCATCGTACAGGTCTTCGTTGGTGTAGACGGCCAGGAAGATAGGCCACAGGATCGTGAACGGCCATACGTACTGCCGCAGGAACAGTGGACGAGGATTATGCAGACTGGCAGCCTGTATCTGCTCGTTGTTGACGAGCTTGGAGGGTGCTTCTGCCATGGCTGCTGACGAGCCTCAGTCAAGAGCTCGCTACCACAAGATGATTGATGATATGAGAGGAGAGGTGGTCGTGGTAGAAGCGCAGAGAATCATGCAGTTGCGGCAACTTTTCTGGGGCAACTTTTCTGGGACAACTCGCTTCAAGCAATCGCGGCTTCACGGCCGCCTCGCGCAGTGGAGCGCCCGGAAAAAGTTGCCCCCGGCCTTCCGATCGATATCTCTTGGCACTGCCTCCTTCCTCTGTGTCACAATACCTGTCGTTCACTCTTGCCCGCCATAACTTTGACTCATACGAATACCCCGACTCGTCCTCGTCTTCTTGTGTTCTCTGGACGACTCACCGTCGGAGAGCTCTAGTTTCCGGATCTCTTCCTAGGAATTCTTTCCAGCAACTATTCTTGGCTCTGTTTCTGGTGCTTGGCAAAAATCAAACATGGCGGACAGTGGCGGAGGTGACAAATCACTCCCAGAGCGGGTCAAGGAAAAGGTCAAGGAGAACATACCAGGTACTGCCGAACAGAAAGAAAAGAAGGAAAAGAAGATAAAGGCACCGAAACCGCCAAAAGCTCCAAAAGCACCAGCAGAGACGAAGGAAGCCAATGCCAAACCACCCAAACCAGCCAAAGCAGAGCCTGCTGCACCACTCGATCCAGATGCTATGTTCAAGGAAGGCTGGCTTGCCAGTGTGCGAAAAGAGCGACCAGAGCAGGAGTCGGTGGTTACACGGTTCCCACCTGAACCAAATGGCTATCTTCACATTGGTCACAGCAAGGCCATCGCTGTCAACTTCGGATTTGCCAAGTATTACAAAGGCATCTGTAATCTACGGTTCGATGACACCAACCCTGAAGCAGAGGAGGAGATCTACTTCAAGAAGATTGAGGAAATCGTGCGCTGGTTGGGTTTCGATCCAGCAAGGATAACTTACTCCAGCGACTTCTTTGATAAGCTGTATGAGCTCGCAGAAAAGCTGATCTCCATCGACGGTGCGTATGTGTGTCACTGCACGCCAGATGACCTCAAAGACCAGCGAGGTGGCACTGATCCAAAGAACAAGAAGCCTCGCTATGCCTGCAAGCACCGCTCACGGCCAACGGAGGAGTCTCTAGCTGAGTTTCGAGCCATGAGAGAAGGGAAGTACAAACCAGGAGAAGCATTCTTGCGCATGAAGACGGATGATTTTAAGATCGGCAACCCACAGATGTGGGATCTTGTGGCGTATCGGATTCTCGAAAAGCCTCATCATCGCACCGGCGACAAATGGCGGATCTATCCCACGTACGACTTCACTCACTGCCTATGCGACAGCTTCGAGGGCATCACCCACTCTCTGTGCACGACTGAGTTCATACTGTCTCGAGAGTCATACGAATGGCTGAACAACACTGTCGACGTTCCCCACAAGCCGATGCAGAGAGAATATGGTAGACTCAATGTCACCGGCACAATCATGTCAAAGCGGAAGATCAAGAAGCTAGTCGACGAGGGCTATGTCAACGGCTGGGACGATCCTCGCATCTACACTCTTGTTGCTCTTCGTCGACGCGGAATACCACCGGGTGCTATTCTGTCGTTCGTCAACGAATTGGGCGTGACCACAGCAAAGACCAACATCCAGATCACACGGTTCGAGCAGTCAGTTCGGAAATACCTGGAGATGACCACACCACGGCTGATGCTGATCCTCGATCCGATCAAGGTCATCATTGACGACCTACCCGATGACTACATCGAAGAGCTCGAAAATGGATTCGGTCCCAAGGATGTTGACATGGGCTCGCATAAGATACCGTTCACCAAGACGGTGTATATCGACCGGGAAGACTTCCGAGAAGTTGACAGTAAGGACTTCTTCCGAATGGCACCTGGAAAGCCAGTCGGTCTGCTGAAGGTCCCATTTCCTATCACGGCCAAGAGCTTCGTCAAAGACGAGACCACCGGCCTGGTAACGGAAGTCCATGCCAGCTACGACCGACCACCAGAAGGTGAGAAGTTCAAGAAACCAAAGGCATACATCCAATGGGTAGGCGAGTCAGCCACTCATAAGTCTCCCATCAGAGCTGAGGTCAGGGTTTTCGACCCGCTCTTCAAGTCGGATGACCCAGACTCGGTCGAGCCAAGTTTCATTGCCGACATTCGAGAGGATTCTCTGAAGGTGTACCCAAATGCGGTGATCGAGGCCGGATTCGAGGAGATTGACCGTCGTAGACCATGGCCGCAGGAAGCAGGGGAGAGCAAGAAGGAGGATTGCGGTCCCGAGTCTGTGAGATTTCAGGGCATGCGCATTGGCTACTTCTGCAAAGACAAGGACTCTACGGATACGAAGGTGGTGCTGAACCGAATCGTGAGCCTCAAGGAGGATGCTGGCAAGGGATCCTGACCGGAGGTGTACTCGTTGTACGTGCAGAGGACTACCGCTACCACGGGCATATGTCAGGGCTCCGAGCTCATCAGGCGCACAGCGAAGAGTATTATGATCAGCCTTGTAAGAGAACAGATGGCATGATGTAGCACAGAAAGCTGCCACAGACTTGTGCCACCCAGTATCTGTCGCGGGGCTTGCCGTTCCATTAGACGCGGAGCTGATAGCGATAGAAGAGTCAATTTCGACTTCATGAGCCGGCCGCGGAGACAATGCTTAGGTAGCCTCTGATCCTCTCGGAATAACTAGGTAGTACCAAGGATGCAACTGATCGAAGAAGGCGAATTATTGAGATGGTTAGCTTGGAAGTCTGGGCGCTCATCCCTGTATCACGATGCCCGTAGGCGGCGATATTGCCTTGCCCCTCGTAACCGTCTCCAACTCACTTGACCCTGTGTCTCATATCGAGCCGCGACCTCTTGTCAAAGCCCTACTTCATGGGACCCTCAAGGAGCCATGTCGAGGCGCACAATCGGCGGCGGAAGAGTGCTGGGTAGTGGGAAAGGCATCTCATCCGCCGCATCCGCCTCACAGTCCAAGTCGCCGCTGAACGTGCCGAACCATGTCGTCTCTCCTGCCGCCTCGAGCCTGTCACTCGACTCTCCTGCCCCGACCGCAGGCAGCTCGACGCCTCCCTCGAACGAGTCACAGGATGCGACTTCCCGGCTATCCATCGAGCATGGCCCAAGGGACTTGTCAGTGGCAGCCACTGCAGCAGGCGACCGCCTGGTCTGCCCAATCTGCAACGAGGAGATGATGACGCTGCTACAATTGAACCGCCATCTGGATGATGCACACAAGGAGATTGAGCAGGAAGAACAAGAGGAGGTTGCGGACTGGTTCAAGCAGCAGATGATCAAGGCGAAGAAGTTCCAGCCGCTGGCCGTACTCAACCAGAAGTTGAAAGGTCTCGATGTCTTTGAGTCGAATAACGATATTGCACGGACTTCTACGCCTACGCCGCGGGCGGACCATGCCTCTTCTACAGGCAGGGATGGGACTGTCTCTGCGCCGCCGGCTCCCATGCCGCCGAAGAAGGAGACTATTGACCCTGACGAGGTAGTCAGGAAGGACCACTGGCAACGTCGGTCTGGCTACGATGTCTGCTCAGACCCGACTTGTGGGAAGCGCCTGGGCTCGACGTCGAATGGTATTGTCAATTGTCGATGCTGTGGCAAACTATTCTGCGACGAGCATACCATGTATCAGATGAAATTGTCGAGATCGGCACAGCACGAGCCAGTGAGAGGGTTCTGGTTGAGAGTGTGTGAGACATGTTACAAGAGCCGGCCTGGCTATAACGACCGACATGGTCTCGAAAGGGATCACACCAGCGCCTTCACGCGAATGCGACAGGAGAGGATAGACAAGCAGACCATGGAAGTATCTCGCTTGGAGAAGCGTCTGACTCGGCTGACACAATTGATGGCGAATCCGCCGGAGGAGGTCCAAGTAGCCAGCAAGAGATGGTCCTTGTCCTGGGGTCAGAACGATCCCCGGAAAGCTCTGGAGCAGAGTGTTGTATCCTGGCAAAACGACGCCGAAGTCGCTCGATGTCCTTACTGCCAGCAGGAGTTCTCGCAATACACGTTTCGGAGGCATCACTGCCGGACTTGTGGCAAGGTCGTATGCGGTGATCCTGTCACTGGCTGCTCTACGATCTTGCCACTGGATGTAGCCACGAGTGAGTTGCCCTATACATTCATCCGCCAGCGTACTGATGGACACTCAGCTAATTCAGTCCTCGTGCCAACAGAGAAGCCGAACGGCCCAGCAACTATACCTGTCGACGTCCGCCTCTGCAAAGAGTGCCATAACACGCTATTCGCTGGCCGAGACTTCCAAGCATCTCTTGCAGATCCAGCCATCACAGCTTTCACCCGATCATATTCGAATCTCCTTCAGTTCGAGCGTGGCATCAGACTCCTGCTACCCAAATTCCAGAAACTTCTCCAAGCCCTCCAAGACCCAGAATCACCACCGACCTCGACCCAAATAGCAGAGGCATCTCGTACACGCAAACGTTTGATGGACGCCTTCACCCAATACGACGTCGCCGCCCGACGAATACGAGACATGCCCTCTCCTAAGCCCACACAACTCAAGCTCCAAAAGGCAATCTACCAGAACGCCTCACAATTCCTCCACCTCCACATGCTACCCCTCAAGACCCTCCCAAAGATCCTCAAACACGCCACTCCCCACGGCAGCACCTCCAAGACGCCCAACGGCGTCGCCCCTACCACTGCCAGCACCCCCAGCAACCAACACAAACCACCCGGCGCCCTCGCCTCAATCCAATTCAACCACATGCGCCAAGACAGCTCGTCCGCCCTCTCCATGTCCAGCGTCACTTCCTCACGCAATCTCGAGCTCGAAGCAGAAGAGAAGTCGCTCCGCGAGCGGCTGATCGTTCTCGAAGAGCAGAAGTTTATGGTGCAGGAGATGGTCGCCGACGCAAACAAGCGGCGGAAATTTGACGAGGTCGCTGCGTTGGCGGGCAACGTGGAGGATTTGAGTCGGGAGTGCGATGAGGTGCAGAAGTTGTTGGAGGGGGTTAGTGGGGGCATTCGGGGAATTTATACTGGTGAGAACGGCTGACAAAGAGATGCGACAATGACCTTGAAACATCTTGGACGAAAACCTCATGACGAATGGGAATGTCACCTCAACAACATCTAGGTGCGGAGAGCGAACAATAACAGCGGCTGTGATCGCAACGGAGGGCGTCAAGAGCCCACAGCTTGCTCCGACCGACCGACGACGTCTCGTTCTCTGACAGGAACGCTCCGTGTCACGAACGCGGTCCAGACGAAACCCTCCAAAAGGCTTTCTACACCGCAAGAAAAGCGTGAGAAGGGGCTGCTGTGCTCCTTCCGGCCATGCGTGCGCGGGGACTCAAGAAGCAGCACGCCATCGACAAATTCGGTGAGGTAATCCGAAAGTCGCCTCAGAGGAGTGCAACGCACGTCTATCGGAAAAGCTGCAAATCCCAGAAGAGCGGCAGCCATGACCAAAGCGGAGTCCGGCGCAGAGGATGGGCGATATAAGCCTTGCAGGTGTTTGCCAGTTTAGCTGGGCAGTCCGCTTCATAATGAGTAACACGACATAGATCTGCAGCGTAGCAAGCAGGCTCATCAATCAGAGATCCTAGATTATTCAAACATGCCAAAGAAATTCTCGTCATCTCTCGTCCGCCCATTCCACTCCTTCAAATTCCGCGTATAGTTCTATATCGTACACTGCTCCTCCTCCCACACCCCAGTACGCCCCGTCTATATCCCCTTCTCCCTGACAGGACTCTGCAACTTCTCATGATGCCCATCCAACACACCCTCCCCCAACCCCGTCATACTCCTCCTCTTCCTCCCCCACACCTCACTCGCCCACTCCGTCAACTGAAAACCCACCCGCCCCCAACGACCACACCACTCATGACATTCACCAACCGTATCAGCAACGCCAGAAACCCCGATCTCTGCTCCGCGACAATCAGAAGGATTGGCTCGATGTCGTACTTGAAGAACACCCCTGGAATGGTGCTGTGATTCACTTCGCGAGACTGTGATTGCGCGGCGTACTGGTTCGTGAAGATGCTGTTGTGGTGGGATGACTGTCGGAAGGCGGGATTCGCGACGTGGTGGACCGTGCCGTCCTTGTCGATTTTCGTTGCGGGCTGGAGGTCTAGCGTCGGTGGTTGCGGGATCGCGGCTGGGTCCAGTGTGCCTGAGGGGGTGGTGATGCGTCGTTTTGTAAATATTGTAGGCACGATGGAGAGGTAGTACTGGTACTTGTAGAAGTTTGCGTCGGTGGCCGAGGTGGTTTTGTCGAGCGGGTTGAGGAGATTGAGGTAGTGCGGCCCGAAGGAGAGCTCGTTGATGTGGTGGCTGAAGTTGAATGCGTTGTGTTCTAGGTGGGATGGTTGGCCGAACTCCATGTACCCGTGGCCGCGGGCGGTGATGTGGAAGTCGCCTTGGACTTTGTTGCCCTCGAGGGAGCCGTAGATCCTGCAGGTGTCTAAGGGAGTGTGTTTGGGGATCTTGGGCGATTTTGTGAATTTGCGGGTTGGGTTCTCGCGCATGTGGCCGAGCACGTGGGCGACGTGGGAGTCTTCTTCTTCGGCGAGCTTGCGGTCGGGGGTGCGTTGGTTGACGGTTTGGTAGGCGGTGGAGGCTTTGCGGGAGTGAGTAGTCCAGAGGGCGTAGTTGGTGGGTTCTTTGATGAGGAGGTCGCCCGCGATGATGCGGTCCATGGCTGCGTCTTGGACATTGACATGGAGGTCGGTGCATTGCATGGCGACGATGATGTCGAGGTTGAGTTGGAGTTCGTGGCCGACGCCGCGCTCGACGGAGAAGTGGTGTGTCTCGGTGCCATTCCACCAGGTGCGCAGTTCGGTGAAGGTGAGGAGGGTGCAGAGGATGATGAGGGCTAAGGTGAACTGGCCGCCGCGAGCGGACTGGCTGGTGTAGGTTGACTTGACTTTGGCTGTGGAGGATGTCAGCATAGATCAGTATGAGCAAAGCGGCAGTCCTACGGAAGGCATCAAACGTCTTCAACGCCGACAATGCTGGGTTCTCGCCAAATGCATCCTCGTCGAGGCCATGGCTGTCGAATTCTCCCATCTTTCAGCGACGCCAGCGCTGCTATAATGTTTTCCGCGATTGGCGCGACATGTATGGCGCTCGCTTATTCGCAAAACGCCGTCGTTGAAGTCGTCAATTATATCCGTCCAGAATATCACGTCGAGCACAGGCCTCTGTGAAGTGGCCGAGAGTGATCGGCCATCCATATTTCACTTGAACGAGGCTGGGAAACAGCCTCGTCATCCGGCTACCTGTGTGTCCAGTGTGGTACCAGTCGAGCCCGTTCAAACGATCTCACTGCGAGTGAAGAAGAGACATGTAAATTACTGATAATCATAAAACGATCGTTCTTCCTATTGAGAAATGCAAAATACTGCTCTGAGTATCTCGTTGGGGTATCTTCATGCTGCCAGCATTGCTCCCATGCTTTTTCGTGATATGCCGGTTGAACTAGCCATGGAGCCGCCAACCCTCTCTGTGACAAACGCCAAATGCTGTAATGCTAACGAATGCTTGAACACAAATACTTTCGTCCCCCCGTGTGCTTCACTTCACTCCTCGATCGGTTCGAGGGAGAAGTCTGCTCTTCTCTCCGCTCCACACACTGACCATCGCTTCCGCTCCTTGTTGCTTCTCAAGTTTGAGCCTCGTAACTCCAGTGAGCTCCTCCTTCGCAAATCGACCGGCTCGTCTGCGTCTGACTTTCTGCCTTCTTCTTCGTCTAATAGGGCCTGCTCCTCGGCATCTGGTGTATCCTCAATCGTCTCGAGCGAGCTAATAGACGGCGAGCGTGATCGAAAAGATGTAGGCGTGCTCGGCATACTTGAGGCTGAGCTATAGCCAGGATACGGCTCGGTGACATATTTCGTATATGACGGAGAGGTGCTACGAGAGTGGCTCGGACTGCTGCCACGGACATGTAGTGATGGTGCACTCGCACTCTGATGCAACGGGCTTGTGGGTCGTCTTCTAGATCGTGGAAACGTGTTTGAGTACGAGGGCAGTGGTGATGAGTGGAGATAGTCGTTATCGAAGAGGTCAAGCTCTTCGTTTTCTGGAATGTTGGGTTCGATGTTGAGACCACTCCACGAGGAATACGAGTCTTCGAGGTTGGATCGTAATGGGCTTCGTCGGCGGCCACTATGCAGTGGTGATGTTGGCCGTCGTGGAGCAATGTATGAGGGAGTAACGAACCGACCAGACGAGTCGACACCTGGCGATGAGTGTGCACGCTGCATCATCGTCGGCATGCCGATCGAAGTGTGCGGTCGTGGTGTGGTTCTTGAGGGCGACTGCGGTCGTGGTCGATGTGGCAGGGTGGATGGTGGCGTCTGCAGAGGAAGTGGTGCAGGATAGCTGCTCCCACGTAGAGTAATTGCAGGTCGAGACGAGGTTCTCTCTGGAAACCGACGCTCCTCTCTTGTGGGGACGGAGGTAGCATTATATCTTTTGGTGCGAGCTGGGGTCTTGCTGAATCCAACGATCGTCGCTCGGGTGGAGATGGTGCAGGTGAAGGTGATGCCGGTCGTTCGTAGTCTGCCATGGCGTCGGACGATGGTCGGTACTAACGCAGACTGGGCAGTGAGGCAGTCGTAGTCGTAGTCAGCAAGGAGTCATGGTGTATTGCGTACGATTCGTAAGCTGAAGGTAGGATATTGTCCAGGTGCAGTGAAGTCTGTTCTTGGTGTCTCTGGGCTGGGGTAAAAGACGTCGCAATGGCGGGCACCGGCATTCCTCGAATCTCTTCACATGTCTCGTACCAGCCGAGAAAGTAGCTGGAGTGCAGCCGAGTATATGCCACTCATGCACCGACGGTAGTGGCTGACGTGCAGAATATTATGAAGTTGAGGACAAGTCCGACAGGTTGCAGCAGCGTGGAAGAGAGGGTTGAGAGGGTAAACCCGAAGGCAAAGCTGCAGATGCATTGAGGGTGGAGTACATTCTACTCCGGGCGACTCTTTTGGGCGGCCGAACCGACGATGACACCCTTAGAGCCGCCAAAGTGGTCTCCGATACGAGTCCACACTACCCCCGAATTCCCCTTGATGGATTTATCCAGTGCTTAAGTCAACTAGCTTAAAGCCGCCACTACTGTAAGAAGAAGTCCCTGGAGTGCCCCGTGGTTTCTTCTGCCTTTGACATCTTCCTATCACAAGCTCATTTATCATCTTCCACCACATCGTCGATCAAGACGCGTTCGAAGACATGCATCTCGACAGTGCATAGTTGCTCAACTTCACTGAAATGGTTGCAGTGGCTTACAAGACCTTGCAGCGGGTTTTGGATGACTGGGCCATTGACTTTTCCAAAGCTGATGACTAGACCTGCCTTACGTACGCCGCCTCCTAGGCAATCTGCTACGCAGACCGAAATCCTTCAGCTGTGTCAAGCCTATCCAGCGTCGCCACCAAGCCGACATCGCCACCGCCGACCACATTGAAGACACCCTGGAAGCGCGCACTGTCATGATATGGGCTTTTTTCTTGTGATAACGGTCATGCTGCATACAACACGTGCCAAGCGCCAGGGATATGAGATCGTTTGATCGCTTAGCGAAGTCAAAGGTGACCCCAGACGTCCCCAATTGGACCCTGATGTGCACAATTCTGCCGAGATTCGGTCGAGGCACGAAAATGATCCAGATGGTGGCTCTCGACGCAGTGGCCGGTGTCCTATCCGTTGGGTGTGCTGTGTCCGACCTGGAGTCCTTTATCATGTGCTGTGCTTTTTAAGAGCAGAAACGGTTGATGGCACTGCTGTCATTCGAGCAACACAGAGACCTCGCAGATGTGCATGAAGTTTCGCTTGAAAGGCCCTCCCGCTTGAGCCCCCACAACCCCAATGCCTTCATTTACCGGTGGGCAACACTGGCCCTTACCCCTCCCAGGTTTCCCGCCTTGAGTCCTGCCGAGTCCTGCTACACGTGTGAGATGTAGGTGGAGATGGTTGCAAGACACCGCACAGGTACTCCGGCGGGGAGCAATATGGCGTGCGTGGATGTTGTAGGAGACGGCCGCTGAGAGATGACATCTTCTGCTCCTGTTCTAATGATGAAGTGTACGTGACCTACTCGTAGTCGAGTTATAGTACACAGGTCCATCCAGTATGAAGTTCACGCAAGGGATGTGGTAAGTGATCTGGTGTCCATGCCATCAGTGATTCTGGCTTACAGTCAAGGCGGGTGCGAGAGGGCATACAACATAACTGGATCGGGCACTGTGAGAGCGTCACCCAGACAGACAGCGAAGTCAAGCTTCTATTGACTCAACCACAACACAGACGTGGCGATCAGCTCAACAGGGGAACACTGACCGCCAGCATCCGCGCACCTCTGGAGGGCATCACGGCCGTCAAGTTAATTCACTGGGATGGCGCCGACGACGTTGGCCCGCATTTCCAACTCAATGAGTCTCCTAGCCCAGTCAACATCACTCACAAGCCCAAAGAGAGCCTCGACTTCTCTACAGGACCTCTCTCCCTTAACATCAACACCGCCCCAAACTCCCTCGCCTTCACTTACACCTCAACCAACCCCGCCCGGAAACTCACCAGCCACTCCTTCCGCTCCCTAGCTTTCGTCCACTCCAGCAACTCCCCGACCTACCGCACCAGCGACGAGCTCTACGCCGAGAAGGACACCTACATCTTGTTCAGCCTCGACCTCTCCGTCCACGAGAAGCTCTACGGCCTGGGCGAACGGTTTGGCCCATTCGTCAAGAACGGCCAGTCCATCTCCATCTGGAACGAGGATGGCGGCACATCGTCTGAGCTCTCGTACAAGAATATACCTTTTTATGTTTCTTCGAGAGGGTATGGCGTATTCATCAATACGCCTCACAAGGTCATGCTTGAGATCCAGAGCGAGCGGACGACACGGGTCAATATTGTTGTCCAGGCTGAAAGTGTCGAGTATATGGTCATTGCGGGCGGTGAGGCTGGACTCAAAGGCGTGCTGGATCGATACACTGCTCTCACTGGCCGACCGGGTCTGCCTCCGGCGTGGAGCTATGGGCTGTGGCTGACCACGAGTTTTACTACGACGTACGACGAGGGTACGGTGACAAAATTCGTGGAGGGCTTCAAGGAGCGGGATATCAAGCTGGGGACTTTCCATTTTGACTGCTTTTGGATGAAGGGCTTTCACTGGTGTGATTTCGAGTGGGATGAGGACAACTTTCCTGATCCGGCGGGGTATATCAGGCGGCTGAAGGAGAAATTCGGCTTGAGGATCTGTGTCTGGATCAATCCGTATATTGGACAGGCGAGTCGGTTGTTCAAGGAGGGAAAGGAGAGGGGCTACTTCGTGCTGCGTGCTGACGCCCCGAATGGGCGCAAGGTGGTCTGGCAATGGGACAACTGGCAGGCGGGCATGGCGCTTGTTGATTTTACGAATCCGGACGCTAGGTCTTGGTATGTAGGCAAGCTGCAGGGTCTGATGGATCTGGGTGTCGATGCCTACAAAACTGATTTCGGCGAGAGGATACCTTTTGACAGCAAGAAGGTGAAGTGGTTTGATGGTAGTGAGCCGGAGGGCATGCATAACTACTATGCTCTGATGTATAATCAGGCTGTTTTTGAGGGTATGCAGAGCCATGGAAGTGAGCGACCGTGTTTGTTCGCCAGGAGTGCTACGACTGGTGGTCAGAAGTATCCCGTGCATTGGGGTGGAGATTGTGAGAGCACGTTCGAGGCGATGGCGGAGAGTCTGAGGGGTGGGTTGAGTCTGGGCCTGTGTGGATTTGGGAGTTGGGCACATGATATTGGTGGGTTTGAGGGGCTCCCTGATCCGGTGTTGTATAAGCGGTGGGTGCAGTTTGGTTTGCTGTCGAGCCATTCGAGACTGCATGGGTCGAGCTCGTATCGCGTGCCGTGGATGTTTGAGGAGAAGTATCCGGGTGAGGATGAGAAGTGCAGTAAGGTGCTTAGGGAAAGCGTGGATCTGAAGCTGAGTCTCATGCCGTACTTGTTGAGGGTGGCATTTGAGGCCGCTCAGAAGGGTCTGCCGGTCATGCGAGCGATGTTGCTGGAGTTTCCGGACGATGAAAATGTCTGGACTGTCGACACGCAGTACATGCTAGGTGATGCGCTGTTGGTGGCGCCTGTGTTTGATAGAGACGGTTGGGTCAGATTCTACGTGCCGCGAAGTGGCAAAGGCGGAGGTGGAGCGGTCTGGCGAAGCTGGTTCGATGGGGCGAAGACATACGAGGAAGGACGATGGTATGAGGAGAAGCACGACATGGACACGCTGCCTCTGCTAGTCCGACCAGGAGTCGTGGTCCCTATCAACAAGAAGCTGAAAGAGTTCGATGGAGACGTCCGCGATGGGCTTGAGCTGCTTGTGAACGGGCCACTGCCCGAATCGGTTGAAGTACAGCTCGTTGAATCTGCTGAAGTTGGTTCAATTGCGGCATCTGTTGAGGTTGGTGTAGATCTGAAGGTCAGGGGCGTGGATGATGTGAGCGTACAGAAGCTTGAGTAGAAAGGAGAAGGTGCACAGTGTCATATCATTATGTGGCGGCCTGTACTTAGGACGGCTTCCTGCCAGTCGCAACCACTGCTTCCCAGCTCCATGGTATCATGCCTTCTGCTCCGTACTTCTCAACCAGAAGAGCTTCAATAGCCTGTCTCACGGGAGCATCGTACTGCGCCCGTTGTTCTTGCGTCCACAGCGTGTTCTGGATCATGCTCAGGATAGCAGGTAGTGCTGAAACAACGTCCTCAACGGAAAAGGCGACGTCATGCACGTAAGCTTTGCTTTCGACGTCGACGAAACCGTCAGCTTCCAGATTGCGCTTGGCAGCCTCCGGCGTCTCCCAGGCATCGTTGCCTTGGGAGAATAGCTCATGAACCCGACGCCATCGGCAAATGGTGGGAATTCGGGGTTGTTCTTGAAGACAGGCTTAAACTCGTCAATCCAGGGAACGTACTGCCATGTTGCAGTGCTCAGCATGCCGTCGGGCTTGAGCATTCGATGGCATTCTTGGAGGCCTTTGCTGGAATCACGGAGAACAAACGGTCCGAATTCGACGAAGACGTGGGTGTAGTGAGATGAACGTAGCTTTGTGTCCATGCCGTCAGCTTGGACGGCGGTTGTATTCTTCCA
This sequence comes from Cyphellophora attinorum, assembly GCF_001299255.1. Lineage (NCBI taxonomy): Eukaryota > Fungi > Ascomycota > Eurotiomycetes > Chaetothyriales > Cyphellophoraceae > Cyphellophora > Cyphellophora attinorum. The sequence goes on along the minus strand of NW_017253239.1, from coordinate 38,482 downwards.
GCCTGACCTGTCGATCTCTCTCTTGACATATTCGACCCTGGAAGCAATAAGTATACCTTTTCGCGTTTCCTTCCTTGGCATATGCCACTCAATGAATACTACTTACATATTGGGAGCAAAATCGGCGCAGGTGATCTCAAGGTTGGACTTCGCAGTATCGTCAAGCAGATTAGTCTCAAGGAGCAGTTTTGCCAGAGGAGCCGTGCCACAGGCCTGCTCGAGCACGACGATCTTGTCCAAGGCTGCTGCTTTCTTCGGAAGGCCAGACTGCACGATCATGTCCTTTGCCGGCTTAGATGTTATGATGGCTCCAAACTGCATGAGCCTGCGGGATTCAGTCGCGGAATGACTTGACGGATGATCAGGGCGTACTTCACCATCTTTGGATTGTCCCATGGTGTCTTTGCAGCTGATTGCGCCATGTAGAAAGGAGTATGAGGGCTCGATTGTGTTCAGTGCTGTTTGTTGTGCCTGCAGGTATTGTGAAGCTTCAAGAAATACCAGCGCTCTTACCGTCGAAAATAACAATTCATATGCGGCCCTTACAGCTTATACATATGAACCTTTCAGTCTTGCAGGAAGTACGCTAATGTCAATGTAGTGACGGGGCGCTACGAACTTGTAACGCTTGTGCCCAGATTTGATCAAGCCAGTTGTCCTCATTCGATTACAACAAGCAAGGCTCACGCCCGAAAATACCTTGTAGTCAGTCCGCTAACTGTTCCGGAAAGCCATAGCGATATGGCGCTTGGTGTTGTGGCAGACATTTAGGCAACAACAATATTTTGTTGAATGCAGCAGAGCGCCACGACCATACATTTCAGGGCAACCTCGCAAGTCTAGACACGTTCTGAGTCGGCGTATAGCGACACACTGTATGCCCATACGATCACAACGGTACGTAGCTCGTAAAGGCATCTCAAGTTCGTACCTTAGAGCCGGTCTGTGGTCGAGGCGAGACGCATGAAGTCATTTTTGATATAAATGGAGTAGGGTTGTGACCGTCGACCAATCAAAACTGGCGGGCAGGAAATGCTCCGAACCTCAGGCTCAACGCGACTCGGTACTCAACGCGACGGCCTCCAAAAGTGTTCCATCGTGTCCGCCCATTTCAGGATCAATTCAGCGTTGCGAAGTCCTGGTACTGGGTAGCTGCCTCCAGGCCTAGTCTCCGTGAAGGATGTCTCTTGTCGAGTCTATACTTGCAGGGTCCGCCTGGACAAAATGCCGATACCAACTCGTTCGAGATCCGTGAAAGAACCGCCAAAATCCAATGCTCCTACGACCATTCCGGCGTCCGCTCGGCACCCTACTGGATCTGCGCTTCCGCAGTCACGGTTGACAAGACCTACACCTACCCATCTGCTTGCTGGCCACAGTCGGTCGCAGTCATTAACCGGCCATGTAGGACAGCGCTCGACGACGCGGGCTACCGGAGCTGTGGGATCAGCCAGCAATAAAGCTGGAGTCTTTTCGCCTGCTGAAAGACAACATGATGCGGCAAGGACCATCAGTAACGCCTCCTCGGAAGGAGTGGTTGGTTCACATCATGAGGACGACGGATCACCCAAACTTGTCAGCGATGGCACACGAGGCTCACAGCACAAGCGCGTACAAAGCGTGTCCACGAGCCACTCAAGAAGTGCGTCGATGGGGAATTCGTCTGCCATGATCAAGCCGACGCTGCCTCGGGCTGTGACTAAACCCTTGCGTCCATCCTCGAACATCAAACAGCCCTTCAATAATTACCAGCAGCATTTCAGCCCGAAGAAGTCAGCAGTGGCCGAGCATACTAGTACGCCGCACCCTTCGCCACAGAGCGAACCGCTAAGCACAACTGCATTGCGGCACGAACTGCTGCAGCTCAGCTGCGTCTACCGCGATGCCAATCGGAGACTCCATGAGTTTCGGAACAGTGTTGATCAGAGGCTTGAGTCGTTGAGTGCCGACCGCGAGCGCGAAGCAGACGACATAACAGCACGATGTGCCAGTCGACAGGCGCTCATCAATGCAGCCGCGATTCATGAGTGGCTCCTGGAGGGTGATGGAATTTTGGCTCCTGACAATATCAAGCGGCTTAGTATCTGCGTGTGTGATTTGGAAAGTATGTCAAACCCAGAGGGGCTCTTCACCAAATGCCAAAACGAATTCGATCACTGGCTCGCGGAGCTTCACGACTCACAAGGGCAGGTGCAGACTGAACAAAAAGGTCCCTCGGGGCGAGGCTATACGAGAGTCCAGCCTATTTCCCGCGATCGCCCTCAGCAAATGGCGGAACTCCGTTCACGACTTGCCATCCACATCCACACCCTATCCGATGTTCAGTCCAGTATAGTCGATGTTGTAGCGCAAGCATCTATTCCCGTCCTCATTCGACAACATCTCCAGCTTGCCATGGATATGAAGGCCTCGCTGGACGAGAGCGAAGCTATTGAACACGCCGTGCGGGCAGACCACGAAGCTCAGCTTGCAAAGCAAATCTCACTACTAATGGCAACGCCCACAAAGGTCGAAGGGCGTACGCCTGCATGGCAAGATCCACGAATCTGACCCTGCGGCTCCCAGAGGGACCTTCCAATGCAAGCAGTCAACTACAGCCTGTCGCGTGTATGATACCTCTCTGATTGCACCGTCGGTGATCAAACGTCGGGTCCGGGCTTGTCAGAAGTGTTAATAAACGATAGGAGGAAAAGTGGTGGCTCGGAACGTTTGATTGTCCGCACTTGCTGACTCATTGCCTGCCACGTCCGTGTAGGGGTTGGCGCTGCGTCTACGATCTCAAACGCACCCTAGCAATATTCAACGTTTGGTCCAACCGTAAACGATCGCGTGGAAGAGTATGTTCAGATGCGAGTGCAACTCTAGCGGTTTCACTATTGGGTTTGAGCTGCGTTGATCTAAGTTACGAGACTCCAGGTGAGCCGCACCGCATGGAGTCATACCAGAACTATGGGAACTTATTTCGAAGGAGCTCTGTAGTAGCACGCTCGCGTTCACGCGATCATTCTAGAAGTTGTTGCGGGTGCCGATGGTGGTGCAACGAACACGACAGGATCTGAAGCATTTGCGAGCGTCAGACGGATTAGATGATCCATCGAGCTAGCAGCCATCCACGATGCCACGTGAAGGTGTGTATCCTTAGGTAATAGTGTACATGAGGGTGCGGTATCTGCCACTGCCAAACTTCGGCGACCTTTCAAGTTGTTGTCGGGCTGGCGCGTCATCGCAGTCTTTGCCCGATGCCACCAATAGATATACTACCTTAGGTTCCCCAAACGAGACTATTGTGGTCTGGCTCAGCGCTCCGGTGCGCTATGTCCATGTCTCGAGTGGGAGGCATTGCGTAGCTGGCTTATTTAAGCGTGGTAGGATTAAACGTCGCTAGCCTCAACTCTGCAGCAAGGCATGTTCCGCTCTCAACTTTTCATGCTTCGACTGAGACCCCTGAGAAGACCACCTGCAGTCATGGCGAGATATGTACAGCAGGAGCAGCAAGCAGGCAGGTACCATTCGAGGTAGCTCATGCGAGACGACAACTCTCGATCTACAAAGGCTGCACTCTTTTCATTACCTCTAGAGTAGTTGATCCAACTTTTCGGTCATAGAAGCCCGCATCAGGGCTTGGCTCATCTCTGATCATTCGACGCAAGAGCAGTGGAACTCCCTCCCCGGGGTTTGTAAGGTCTGCTCGGATCTAATCAGTCTTTCGGGCACCTCGCAGTCTTGAGAGTGTACGCCTCAACTTGACACGGATCCCTGCAAGCTCGACAACAGACGTATCGGTTTAGTCAACGGTTCGATGGTTTGATCCACTGCCATGCGTTTCCCTGGATCACGCTACGATCTTCCTTCGTCATCCTCAAGCCCATCACTCATTCAGTCCGACCAGGTTTGCCGTGAAATTCATCAACGATCATTACTATCGGAGGCCGACTACCCGCGGCCTCACACCGCACTGCACCCCGCTGTCAGCATTATTGCCCTGAGCCGTGCCGAACCTGTGTTGCCCGCCAGGGCCTCCGAGGGTTCAACATGCGCAACGCGCTGCAGCGATCCCAACTAACTCCGCTACCATTGTGCGAGCAATCACATTCCTTGAGAGGGTGATCTGGCTCGCTAGGCTGAGATCGACATGGGGTTCTACTTATGACGAACCTTGACTGCCTATGTACTGGGTACATGATCCTCCTGCGGCACCGCACACTTCATTGCTCTTCTGACTGATCAGACAAGAAAGTAGATGTCGTCCTACCAACATGCTATCTTCCGAATCACAGCACCGTCAACAGCCTCATCCGCTCTGGCGATCCGATTCTGCACAGCCTGAGGTCCTTGATAGGTGCCCAGCGGCGTATTTAGCCCGAAAGAGCAGGCTGGAACTGGGGCTCGAGACAGGCTATGGAGCATGACAGAGATACTTCAACAGATCAACCAGGTGGCGATTCTGGTGAAAGAAATGCCCCTCGGGCAGCTAGACCTCGACTGCCGTCGCCTCCCAGCCATAGCAACACCTCGCGCTCGAGCTATGGATACTCGCAACAGCACGAGATATACGCAGGCGCAGAGGCCGTGGCAACCAGGAGATATTCTGTAGACTCACGTCGAGACTACTCGGAAGGAAATCTACCGTCATGGACGCCAGGGTCGCCGACCAGAGTCGTAGACATTGGTGAGCGACCAGGAAAGAGACTGAAGCTCGATTCTATACCGCCGGAGTCCGTATTCCAGCCGCTGGTCGCAGCCTCTTCTGTAGGTCACAGGCACTGTTCCCACGGGGCATTTGCTGACCTAGTCTGCTACCCAGGCATTACCACCTAGCAAATTCGACGACAATGCTCCACGAAGCGTCAACGCCTATACAGGCATTCAGTCCACTCAGTTGGAACCTAGCTCAGCCACAATTCGACAGTGCGAGGAATGCTTGCAAAGCGCAGATGATCTGGGCCATCTTGTGCGGAGCATCCTGGAGTTGTCCGAGATGTTAATCAGTAATACCGGAGTATCAGACACTGGTACTCTCTCCGGTAGTGAAGTAAGCCCCCGGCACAATTACTTCCATGGCAGCTGGGACAGTTTGCTGACAACAAATAAACAGCGAAGAGCGTCCGAGGTGACTAAGCACGGTACCAAGTACAGTATCTCATGGGCAGCTATTGAGGCTCGGAGGCTAGTCACTTTAATGCGAGATGCTTCATCCGCCACCGCCCCTCCGGGAATCTTACTGCCTCCTCTCGGAAGTGCCTTGTCGGCCAAACTACGCCATGATCGACGGCCACTCGCCACCTCATCCCATGGGTCCCACCCACCTAGTGTCACACCCGATACTGCTGATATCGACAATGCATCTCGCCGACCGTCCATCTCACACGACCAATTTCACACTCAGCCTTATGCCATACTGCCTCCGATTATTCCGCCGGACGATATGAAGCGACAACGTTATCAGGACCAGGCTCTGACGGGCTCGTCGACCTCACCACACCCATCATCTGGCAGCTCACTATACGGTCCCAGCTATTCACCATCACAAACGCAAGGTCCAGGTAGAGCCCTTCCTTCTCCGCCAGGAACATATATGCCTCCAAGCACGCTGACGATGTCCGCAACACCCTCAACAGCTCACGCTGCCCATCTACAAGATCTCCAACATCAAATATCAACCAAGACCTTGGCACTACAAACTCTGCAGCGAGAGCACGATCAGCTACTATCTGCCTTCTCAAGGTCGCAAATAAGATGTAGCACTCTGGACAAGAAGTCGCAAGTATCGGACCATGAAATCAACAATCTCACTGAGGAGAAAATTCGATTACAACAGCAAGTTGAAACTCTGGAAAGTCAGATTGAAGACCTCACACAAGCCCGGGACCTTTTCCAGAAGCAATCTTCTGCGGAAGGGGCACAATGGCGACAAATGATGGCGATGTCCTCACAATTGCAGAGCAAAGGTGCCGAGGAGGCGCGACTCCACAAGCAGGAAAGAGAAGAGTGGCAACGGCAACGAGACGAATTCGAGAAACGTATTCGAGAGATCGAGAACTCGAGACCCACTACCATGACAGGCACTTCGACATCGTTACCGCCTCTCGAGATCGAGCTTGAGGTTGAGGACCACGTATTGGAGTCAACCTCAATGGATGTGCTTCGCAACGAAATTCGAGGCCTGCGTCGCCGGTGCCTCGAATTGGAAGGCATCCTGAACGATATCACTGGCGAGACAAGTTCCCTGAATGCGGCCATGCGGGCGATGGCCAACATTCAGGCGCGTATCGCAGGTCGGGTCAGACATGTCTCTGGACAAGGCGAACGGGATCGGGATGGCTGAACACCACTTTCGGCAGTCATCGGAGACACTATGCTCATATTCGAAACAACGATATCCACAAACAGCCTTCTCGGTGATCCGGCTGCAGCGTATGTCAAATCTTTGACATCCCAGAGCTGCAATGGACGGCTGCATTGCCCTGAGGCGCGCCGCTCAAGCGACAACATTTTCTGCAGTCGCACTGGCCGACGCTATCGATGTCGTCCGACGATCGTCGTCGTGGCGAGCTAATGCACCAGTACCACTACCTATACAGTTCTCGCGCTTACTATTTGCCGCAAGCTAGCCAAATATGGTGGCCCAAGATCCTTTTTAGATTCGCCATGTGTATACTAAGGATTCATGAGCAGCCTTGCTTATGAGCACCTGCAGGGGTGGAGATTCGGGAAGCTGTCTTGCAGCCAAAGCTCTTCAGGTTTACAAATACAAGGCCACGCATTGACGACGTCACTTCAATCCTCATCTGCCGCTTCCACTGAGGAAATGCTGCCGACATGGCAATCCATGAAAAGCCGCATCTAGGTCAGGGTCGAAATTACCGCATTGTCCAAAATTCATATACCTGGAATGGTTGGAGTCTGGCGATTGAACGAATCCAATTGGTCCTTTGCTTCAGCATTAGGTAATCAGTCCTGAGCGGGACCTTGTGCTGTATCCGTGCCGGAATGGTTTACACCCCTTCCGGACGTACACATGGCGCAGCACGTACCCGGTGAAGGGTATTCTGCTGATGCGAGAGTGTTCAATCAACGCTACGTCGTCACGGTCGCCATATCGCGCTTGTCTGGGCGAATAGTGAGGTGATAAACATGGTCGAACGCAGATCATTGCTACATTATTTCTGCGTAAGGACGTCTCCGGCACTACCGAACTACCTGCACTCGGAACATGATGGGTCCCTCCCAGACTGCTCATGTCCTGGAGAATCGATCTCACAGGATGTACGATCATGACTTATCTGAGTGGCAAAGACGAGGGCAGAGTCCCGAACCCTGGTATGTCTGCACGTGACCTGAGTTGCTTGGTGGAGAATACTCGTCCGAGAGGAGACGCTTTTCATTATATCTGCGTGCATATGGTGGCGAGGTTGGAAAGGAGCACGCGACTGGGCATCATTGAAGGAGGACTTTAGTGCTTTCTGCTTTAGGCTAACGCTTCACACCATACGGACGTGTTTGCTTAAGTCCATGGAATATGCAAGTGTCGAAGGCAACTTGAACGCAAGCAAGGCAGACGACCGTAATCGGCAAGGCAACTCATAGCCGATCAGACGAGGATGCGGAAGGTACTGTGGAGAGACCATACCCTAGCTGGCTGATCACGAAAACGTGAGACTTGTCGGCAAGCGGATCTTGCGGTCAAAGCGGCCAGGATTGGTGCGCTCGCCCCAGTCCTGGAGTTATGGGAAGAGCTGTATCCGAGCGATAGCAGAGTGCCATTGTACGAAGTTGAGAGGCTTCCTGTTACGTTGTGGCGAGCGAATCAACCCTTGTTGCTTCGCAACCTTGTATTGGGCGCACAATGAATCCTCATCTGTAGCAGCAAGAACATCATACCTTACATCCAGCAATCGTCGATCCGGGTAGATGACGGAAGCCATCTTTGGCAGTGCTATGCGGTGAGTCGTCTGGGAAGCAGCCCATGTAGGTTTGCGTGATCGTGTGTCCGGTGATTGAATCAATACATCGAAACCCATGGGTGATATCGGCTGCTGATCATAGCGAGCGAATTATCTCAAATAGTAATCCAAGCTGATCAGGTTTAGCATGCCTTCGTATAGAATTGCCACACGTGGAGGCGAGAATAGCGAGCAGGCCAGTCAGGGAGCTTGGGAGGCCACGTCGTACACAGAAAGTGTACCTTACCTTAGTTGACGCTCGTCCTTGGGCAGTGTGTGGTGTTTTAGATGTTGATGACTCTCAAGGGGTCTTGCTTACGTTGATGGCTTAAGGTTTTGGTTGGCTTCGAAAAAAGGCAGCGTCATCCTTGGTACCCATGCCTTGAAGTTCTCCGACATCCGACTCCTTCCTGGGCTCTGCAAGGGGTTGTTTGCGGTGGCATATACAACGTGATGGTCGGTGAGGTCACATTGCTCGAGATAAGTCGCAAGAAACTTGCCTTGCAGAGTGATGCAACGGAGTGCACTCGAAAGACGCCTTGGTGGCACATGCCGAAAGTCCTTTGCCAAGCTTCGCTGGCGTGGCACTGGTGTCATAGGGCGATGACTGATCATCGCCAACGCAGGTGGCGGTCTGCGTCGATGCTGAAGATGCAGTCATGATGCGGGGCACCTTCCGGATACGCAGGGGAGTCATGTTGTGATTGCCAGTGCAGCTCGCCTGACGGGATAGTGCAGGGACGAACTATTTCGTGTCTGGAAGTCGCAGACGGGCCCTTCTTGTTATGCTCGCTCGACTCTCCTACGCGCGGAAGACAGGCGCGCATAAGGGGTGGAGGCTAAAGCGTCGCGCATCGCTCAGTAGTGTACATTGGGCTCGGAAGACCTGATCGCTGTATACAAAGTCACTCCGGCGAAAGGCTCTTGGTATCACCGGGTGATGTATTGTGCTCAGGTCACTGAACTTGTCCACGCACCTCGACCCAGTGGGGACATCGTCGAATGGTGACCTTCCCGCGAATTTGTGTATGCCAGGGACGGTAAAGACGACGGGTTCTACTGAGGAGGCAGAAAGGCGATGAGACCCACGACGTGTTGGGCGCAGATGAGCTCAAAATATCCGTAGTGAGGCGCGTGTGAAGCATATCATCCGGTCTCGTCAAAGACTTGTCATCCGGTCTTATGAAAGTCTTACTTGTTATCCGGTCTGCCCAGCATATGCTACATGGTGCAAAGAGAGTTGACCGGTCTGATACATGGCCTTGTACCTTCCATAAGTAGCGGAACTAGGAAGTGGCTTCTGGGTACCAATGCATACACGCCCCGCTGAATGAAACCTGCTGGACATCCCGGCGCTATCATATCTTGCGTGACCTTGCCTTTACATTACGGATCCCCAGAAGTTACAAGTTGTAGCAGGAGGACCGTTACAATTCAATGTACATGTGGTATAAATCTTGTCCAGTCGACTGTATCGTACAAGTCAGCTGGGACGCGCCGCAGTGACAGAAAAGCTTCCACCAACACGAATATTCGCGCGAAGAAGTAGAACATTGTGTGCGAGACTAAGAATGGAACCAGCTCGCCGCCGGGCGTGAAGCCTTCCTCACATCTGTCCTGCAACCACGAGTCAAGCTGCTTCAATTTGGCATTGTTCGGTATGCAAAAAGCATACTTAAGGATGTAGACGAGGTATCTCAATGTCTTCCACTCGGCACCAAAAACGATCTTCGCCAGCTTGGCTGCAGTTGGCTCTTTCTTCATGTTCTTCTGCATGTAGACCGAAAACATCAAGAATGACACGTGGAACCAGGTGACCATAATTGAGGATGCTCTCCAGAACCATCTCTCGATGGTCGTGTTGAAGTGAGCGTTCCATGCCAGAAAGTGTAAACAGCTGAAAGCCATGACGGCTGTAATGCACGGCAGAAGATAAGTCCACCAAGGTGTGTGAGCAAGAGGCAAGTCCGGATCATAGTTGAACGGGATCTGGAAGGGTTCGCTCTCAAGCGAAGGGACGATCTCATGATCAGAAGCAATCGGGACAACGACTGGTGACTCCATGTCATATGCTTCTTCCACCAGGCGCCGTAGGAAAACAATGCACAGACGACGTAGGCGACTGTCAATGCTTCGAGTGAGGAGATCGCCAGAGACTGTATGGCTCGTGCGACGTACTGCACCAGAAGCCATGTGACCTGGGCGCATGCAATACTCTTGAGGAGAAAGTCGGCCTTTCCTCGCTGAGTCACGTCTTGCTCCGAGATCCAAGGCAGATCGATCGGAGCAGGGACATCTGCGTGAGGCACAGTCTCCTTAATGGGCTCGATCTCGACCGTCTCGACCTCAGTCGTTGTAGCGTTCTCTGATTTCGACTGTGCTCCTGTCCTGTTCTTGAATGATGGGCGAAGCATCATAAGATTGCCCTTGCGTTGCCATTTGATGAAGTTTTCCGCCGAGATAGGCTTGTACTCGTCGTTGACATGAAACATGTAGCCGCCCATCACTACAAAGAAACTCTGACCAAGTCCCCAATTTTTGTATCCGAGATCGTGCATAGATGATCGAACGAGAAGGGCAGCTCTCAATTCAGTGAAGGCGAGAGTGGCCACATACTCTGGCGCCACAAGACCCGTGAGCATCCAGAACAGTTTATTGCCAAGTCGCCACCAGTAGGATTTCTTGATGGGCGGAACGTTGATATGCAGGGTGGTCCAGGTTGAGATGAAAACCACAGAAAGGCAGGACCAGATAACATCGCTTGTGCCCCGCGTGTTGGGCCCCTTCACCCACCCAACCAACGGCTCCACCATCACAGCCTGGGTCTGTGGCAAGTGTGAAAGGAGCCACCAGTGTCTGAGGTCTGATGGGGAGAAAGCAAGTCCTTCAGGTCACAACATGTTCACAAGTAGCCTTAGTCGAAGTCGTAAGAGGCGAGATATATAGCTACGGAATCTTTCAGCATACGGCAAAAGAACCGCTCAGCCTGATCTGTAAGAGCAAATGTACCCTGTCGCGGCTCAGCCAGATCGTCGAAGCACTTGCTGAACACCATCATGTGCATAGCTAGCGTGGCAAGTCGAGACCGGTGCCCAATTAAGTGATGTGGCTCCCGCGAATGTCGTGTCGAAGCGAGAGTATCTGCTTGGTTCAACCGACCACAAGTCGAAGAGACCTGGGCGGAAGAGAAGATGGCATTGTTGGGTTACCGCGACTTTCGCATGTCACCTACCTCTGTGACTACTTCCGAGTACATTATCATCCTCGGATTATTCGTGTGAGATGGCTGTGTAGGATCTGGCCAGATCTCAAGTCCGGTCTGCGCTTCAAAGCCCGTGTAGCACTTGCCGTATGGACGGCGCAGGGCATTCGCCCTGCGCCGTTGGTGGCCCCATTGAGGAGGTCTACCAGGTGGCCTTCGCTTGCATTGCCACGGTCGCCAAGCGAATAGCTCAGGACAGGCATGACTATGAGCGCACCTAGCGACTGAGACGACGACGCGGCTCATCTTACCCAGCAAATGAGACGACGACACAACTTATCTTGGGGCCGACTCCTGATCAGTGAAAGCGTAGGCGCAGGAGGTGCTGGACTACACACAAGTCGGGCGCTGTGTAGTTCAGGTTTAATGCACTGTTCATGTAGGTGCCTAGAACGTCGACGTGATTGGTGTGCAATCCATGATCACCCAGGTTAAGCGAGGTAACCATTCCGTAGCGGCAGAGCGATGCGGTTTGTCAGGCGTTGACCGGTGAGCTCTGTTGGGCTGTGCTCGACGCGCTTCGGCTCAACCATACGGCGCCAATGGTTTTGCGATATATTGAATTGTTGCACCTTCGTCTGGAAGTTGAGATGTTCCATGTTCGACTGAAATACCAACGTTACATAATCGAAAGCTTCGCGTGATGACGCAGATCCTCCGAGATTGGGACGCGCGCCAAGAGATCAACTCAAAGTTGTACGAGGCTCGATTGCCCGTTCTCATTATCGTGGTTCTCTATCTCACATATCGGGCGGCTGGGTGGCTATACAGAGGGTACTTGGTGCGCATTCGCTACCACGAAATTGTCTCCCTACCACGAAATCCAATTTGGGGCAACCTTGTCAACTGCGGCCCAAGGTTGAGTCCCCTGCTAAAACAGCATCCCGATTACGGTCTCGAGCAGATATGGCAGGAGTTGGGCAGCCCAGGTTGCTTCCTGCTCGACTTTGCACCTATCTTCCATGGCATCCTGATCGTAGCAGAGCCACAATACATCGAACCACTGGTTCAGCCCACGGAGGACTTCAAGTACTCTCTCCCCAAGAGTGATACATATGAGGCTCTGAAACCACTCATTGGATATGAGGGAATGATCACGAAGGAAGGAGCGGACTGGAAGGCACTGCGCAAGCGCTTCAACCCTGGCTTCCAGCCCAGACATATTCACTCACTGTCTGGCTCAGTGGTCTCAAAGACTGGAATATTTGTGGAGCGCCTTCGGGCGGCCGCTGAAAGGGGCACCACCTTCAAGTTGGCCGAATACGCCAAAGACCTCACGACCGACATCATCACTGAGTTGACTATCGCGCGAGATCTCCATGCTCAGAGTACTCCTGAAGGTCATGGGGAAAAGTCTCGCACTGGGCTACTTACAGCCAGTCGACGTCTCAGCGAATTAATCTACTCTGTGGGCCAAGGAGTTGGCCTTTATATGATCGACCCAGTCCGAGCTGCTAAGGAGTACTACTACAAAACTGTGCTAGACCGCAAACTCACAGCATTGGTGACTGAGCAGGGTGAGTACCATAGCAGGCTTGCATCGGGAATTGAGCCATAACATGAACATTGGCTTGAGGAAGAGCACAAAGGCCTCCCGAGACATGATGACCAACCCTTACCCTGCCATTTTCCTGTTCATGATCATTTCCCGAGACAAAGCTAATTCATTCCTTCCACAACAGCCAAGTCTCCGACTACTGACACCGACTCGTTGTCGATCACCGAGCTCGCTATTGCAGATCTGCCGCTGAGCAAAGAGCTTATACGCAGCTGTGTTGATCAGATTAAGTCGTTCCTTTTTGCCGGGCAAGACACGACCGCTACACTCATTCAATGGATGTATTACCATATGAGCAAAGCTAGATATGATGCAGATCATGCGATTATCCTGTCGAAGCTAAGGCAGGAACATGACGAGGTCTTCGGCCCAGATCCATTCTCAGCACAACAGGTGCTTTCTCAGCAGGACACAGAGAACTCGGAATCGATCTTGACCTCAAAACTTCCGTACACAACGGCTTTCATCAAAGAGACCCTCCGTCTGCATCCACCCGCGGCCACCACACGCAGAATTCCTGATGACGCGATCGGCGTGACAATCCCTCTGCCGGAGTCTGTCTGCATCGCAGGCTTAAGGGTCTACCCCTCGCAGCACTTGATTCACCGCAATCCCAAAATTTGGGGTGCAGATGCTCATCAATTTAAGCCCGATCGTTGGCTGGATGACACGTATGTTGCTGCTTTACCTGCAGGTGCGTATCGGCCATTCGAACGTGGACCGCGCAACTGTATCGGGCAGGAGCTTGCAATGCTGGAAGGCAGGGTCGCTCTCGTGTGTGCGGCTCGCGGATTCGTGTTCGAGAAGGTTGGCTTGACGGGACAAGATGTCAACAAAAGAGGCGAGCGGGAACGTGAAGTGTGGAGCTCACACGCTGTCACGAGTGTGCCAGTCGATGGGATGGTGATGCGTGTCAGTCTGAGGGAGTCCGAACACATTTGAACGACGAAGAAGGAAGTGAAGGGGTTGGCATCTCATATGGTCTTTGTATTCTTCAGCGGAACTGAAGGAAGTCCTGACCAGTCTCAGCACACCCGGAACATAAGTATGCTACAGGCGCCTAGATAGACAGCCTTGAGACCATGCCTGGCGCTTGTCTTCTTGACCAAATAGGCGCTCTGCTGGTGACTTGAAAGGCGCAAGTACCTAGGTATATACCGTCGACCCTTACATTACCATACCGTATGCAATACACCGATGTCAACCTCCAGCTTACTGCGGTCGGTGCGCGGCGCGATCTTGGGGAAGTGGCTAAGATGATGCGGAGACGAGACAACGAAGTCGCAACTTCATATATACCACTGCACGCAAGATATTGCACCTTGCACTTTGCACCTGTGAACAAATCGTGCAGTCGTATCGCTGGCTCCATCAACGAAGACAAAATCGGCCGTTGCAACCCCGTGAAGCCTGTCATCTCAGATGCTTCCGTCGACGATATTTAATGCGAACCTCCCAGCGAGCCCGAAGTGAACCTTTTACAAATCTCTGCTGTTAGAAGCCGGTGATTGACGGTCCTTTCAGACTCGGACTCGATGAAAGATCCTACATGATCCGGCCGTGATGGGAAACACATTCGATCACCTGCTACTCCGTCCACGTCTGGGCTATCCCGCTCGGGCAAGTCAATCAGAAGGCTGTACGGCCATACACATTGGGCGGAAGACCTCGACATTGTCAATGAGCTTGGTGGGCACAGCGGCTGCGTGAATGCGCTAAGCTGGTCGTCAAGCGGTGCTCTACTAGCCTCTGGCTCTGATGACACGTATTTGAACATCTGGGGCTACAACCCTTCCGACATAGCCAGACCCTTCACTCTGAACACGAGCGTCAGCACTGGTCATCATGCAAACATCTTCTCGGTCAAGTTCATGCCGCACAGCGGCGACAGGACGGTCGTGACATGTGCAGGGGACTCGGAGGTGCGCGTCTTCGACCTTGAGTATTCAGCATCCAGCCAGAACGATGGTAATGACAACGGTCTCACATCCAGTACTAGGAGCAGGAGATTTCACGACTTCTTCCCCAATGCAAAGTGGCTCAACGAATCCAATACTAACTCAAGGGTCTATCGAAGTCATGCAGACAGAGCAAAGCGAGTCGTCACAGAAAGCTCGCCGCATCTCTTCTTGACATGTTCCGAAGATGGTGAGGTACGGCAGTGGGATCTCCGGATGCCATCGTCTGCATACCCACCACCTCGAAACGCAAGAGGGTGGTCACGATACCATAGACCACCCGTACAGGGCGTCGATCATGTTCCGCCCCCGTTAATATCTTACAAGAACTACAACCTCGATCTGAACAGCATTTCGTGCGCGGCTACACAGCCGCATTACATAGCGCTGGGCGGCGCGCATCTCCACTGCTTCCTGCATGACCGTCGCATGGTAGGTCGAAGCCTGGCTGATGAGGCTGGCAATCCTGCAGGTAAGACCCCGGAGCTCGGCACAGCAGATGACGAAGCCATGGGCGAGGCTACTCGATGCGTGAAGCGATTTGCCCCTAACGAGAAACGGCGGATGGGCACACACGATAATGGACATATTACGGCCTGCAAAATTAGCGATGCTCATCCTAATGAGATGGTTGCCTCGTGGTCAGGAGATTACATTTACAGCTTTGACCTGGTGCGAAGTCCAGATGCTCGGGACGCTGATACACAGAAGGATCAGTCCTTCCAGGCGAATCGGCTGAAGAATCGTCAAGATCGCAAACGAAAACGAAAAACTGCCACGGAGTCTTCTAATAGTGTGACCGGTAATGGTGCACCTCCGAGAGCATTGCGCAGGGTGTCAGATCATCAAGCAGAAACCGGGGCTACGGCGATGCGGGTACGATATGACGACGGCGAGACTGAGGACATCTCTGTCGACCAAGTGAGTACTTCATCGGGTGTTGACACAAACCTTCCCGCAAGAAATTTGCTAGGAGAAAATCAACGACTTGCTGAGAGTCTCGCTCGAGGCGTGGTACAGCTGAGGAAAGACTTGTTCGAGTTCTCGACAGTCTTGACCGATGAGGCCACGGCTTTGATGGAGACTACAAGTGATCTGACCCCACACACAGCCAAGTTCACCTCAACGTTGGGACAGTGCTGCAGCTTGTTGTCACAGATGGACGATGTAATTCGCGAGTGGTCCTATCCGGTGGATCCGTCAGAGGACGATGTCGCCGAGCAGAACACCCTGAGGCGTTATCGACAGGCGACCTGGCGCTTCGTGCAGGCGGCTGGATGTCTGAGCCGGGTGTTGGGCGGCAAATTGCAGACGCTCAGTAACGCGCCAGACCCGAGACTGAGTAACTTCTCGGCCATTCGACCGGCAGTGCACGAGGGCAAATCTGTCAGCAAGGAGACAAGCTTCTGCTACGATTTCTTGAAAGCGATACTATGTTGGATCGAAGGGGGGAAAGTAGCCGTATTCGAAGGCTTCGTGCGGCCGAGCGCTGTGCCACTAGATAATCCGCGCTTTCCACTAAAGGCCGATGATGCGACAGGCGACTGGACAGGTAAGCTCGAAGCATACCTCTTGGCCTTGGCAACCGAGTCGTTGCCAGTGATCGATCTGGATACCAATAGGTTCGAGACAGACGAGAGAAGACATGTGTTCCCTACGCAGACAGCAGCGCTCAAAGCATTCTGTCGGGCGCTTTTGAGCATTGAACTCCGAGCAAATCACGGACAGTCTAATTTTTCAACAGCGGACCCAAAGGTGCGTGTCATGGATAGGGGTGCCGCTGCACGGTTCTGGGGTCTACGAGTCGGCAGATCCTTGCTTATGCAGGCTGCTGAGGGGGTGAACTACGATCTCGTGCTGCGAGCGTTTGGAGGTGTTCGCATCAGGCATCACATTGACGATTCTGCATTGGCGCTGGGAGAGGTTGACACAAGTGAGACCGAGCGGATAGTTGAGCAGATCGACATCCTGCAAGATCGCTCGGTCACTGAATCTACAGACCGGCCAACGACCCCAGACACCGCAACAGACAGTCGTTTGGTCGACGAGGACACCACCGGCCTCGACGAAACGACGAATGACGGGAACGAGCAAGATGCCTCCTCTGACGAAGCCGACTCCGACTCCGAAGATGAGCAGCCACAAACTTTCTACAGACACCGGGCTGCATTCGGCCGCTCACGAGAACGCGCAGGAGTGAATATCGACGTTCCCTATTCGTCTCATACCCGCATCTACCGCGGCCACTGCAATACAAGAACCGTCAAAGATGTGAACTTCTATGGCCTGGACGACGAGTACGTGGTCAGCGGATCCGATGATGGCCACTTCTTCATATGGGATCGAAAGACTCAGCGGATTGTAAATATCCTGCAAGGCGATGGCGAGGTTGTGAACGTTGTCCAGGGCCACCCATATGAGCCGATGATTGCTTGCAGTGGCATCGACAGCACAATCAAGATCTTCGGCTCTGGCGGTGAGAGCAGGGAACGTGACCGCGCTTCCCGAGGTATCGATGTTGCCAACCCTGGCGGATCCCTTCACAGCTCACTAAGATTCGGCACAAGGACTCGCCGAGATCCTGAAGCAGATGATGACGCAACGACTACTCGACAACAATCAGTGGATGAGGCTGAGCCGCTGAATGAAGACGAGTCGAAGGCTGCAGGCAAAGGCCTACGTTCCCGAAGAGCAATGAAGGATCAGTATCGTATCATTAGCGCGAATGACGACGAGCGTAGGTCTGGAGTGGGCGATGCTTTTGTCACGGTAAGCGACTATGAAAATCTGATTGTTCGCGCATGGCTTCGTGGTCAGCTACGAGGTGCCCGAGCCCGGCTGCAACGCGTCTGATATGCCTGACGGACCTGTATCTCATCTGCTCTGCTGTCTGGTACGTGCGGTCTGGGAGGTTGTATGCACAAGAACACTTGCTAACATGATGCCTGTGGCAGGAAGGTATGCTTGCTCGACTCGCAGCTGCTCTGCAGCGTGGACAGCTACAAGGCATCAACGGTGCTCAACTTGGCGCGGCTCTGGGTGGCGCAGGTGTTGTGGTGAACAACGAGGACTGTTCGGTAAGTATCACCCTCGAGAGGGCTCCAAATGCCTTGTGTAGCGAGACATCAACTGATGAGTGTTCAGGTGATGTGAGCATTCGTCCACAACGTTGCGACCGGAGCCAACACTATGTACATACAATGGTTCTCTCGTGCCTTATAGGCTTCTAGTGCCGCCGTCAGCTCCTGTATATAACAGTACTCGACTGCTGCCTCACGCAGGTGCTTTTTGTGTTGTGGTTGACCTGTCCCACCTGCCCATTTTCGGCTACATGAAGTTGCCCGACAACTGGTTTGCTGCAGCGGAAAAGTTTTTGTCCGCCCCTCGCTTGCTCCTTCCTCTACTTCGGCTTTTCCTCTTCGCGCGTCGAACCCCAGGAACCTGGGGTAACACCACTGGTCCTTTTGGCGCGTGAAATCAGGGCTCTCATGCGTATCCTGCCGACCTGCATTGCCAGAAGACTTACCGGGAGGCTGCCCGCAGGGCCTGTCGGCATGGCGCACGCAGATATATGCTTGCCATCTGCCTCGATCATGCTGAGGATATTCGTGAGCACGACCTGGCCTACTAGATCTATCACCCCTGAGATCTTCTCCACATTCGGCAAGCATTGACCCAGCTCTGACCCGTTGGTACGCTTAGGAAGATGGCGGGGTCGAATGGCAACCTCTACCTGGCCGCAGCCGTGGCGTGTATGACCGCAAGCCTCCTTGGCTACAGCGTCGGTTTCATCGGAGGCATTCTGGTACTGCCGAGTTTCATGCATCACTTTGGCCTCGACCGGCTCAGCTCCAATGACCTTGCAGTGGCGCAAGCTGCAACAGTGACAAGCTGGCTCGTTGGCACGCTGGTGGGCGTTGCTGCTGCAATGCCGATCTACACCAAAATGGGAAGGAAGCCGTGCTTACTGTTCTGCTCTGTCCTGTACATACTCGGAGCCTCACTTCAGATCAGTGGTGTGGGAGGCATTGCAGTATTTGATGTTGGGCGACTGCTCAACGGTGTCGGGGTGGGCGCTGGGACTTTAGTCAGTCCGCTGTAGTATGTTCATCCAACCTATCAAACCTTTATCAGACTAACCTACTCCCAGCATTGCCGAGATCTCGACGCCTGATACGCGAGGCATGCTGATGTCTGGCTATCAAGTCGGGGTACAGCTGTCGGCGCTGGTTGGATTCTGGGGTGCTTACGTCTCACACAAGGCCTTCCCCGATACTTCTGTCCAGCAATATCTTGTACCAGTTGCCCTACAACTGATCCCTGGAGTACTACTTATTCTCGGTACACTATACATTGTTGAGGTGCCTCGGTTCCTGGCCGAAGAATCACAGTACGAGACGCTCAATCGGTCGATCTGCTGGCTTCGTGGACTGCAGGAATCGTCACCAGAAGTCCTGTCCGAGGTCGAATCGATCAAGCGATCTGTCGCCTCTGTCGAGCATGCGCAATCACTTCACAAGGAGTCCTTTGTGGCGCAACTCACATCGAACCCCAGTCTGCGCCGACGCTACTTGTGGGCATAAGTCTGATGATCGCACAGAATATGGCTGGCCTCAATGTGATTAATTACTACGCACCTTCAATATTTCGGTCCGCTGGCTTCACGTCGGTCAATTCGATGCTGTTCCTGACAGGTCTGTTTGGCCTGGTGAAGCTGGTTGCTGCTGCGGCCTTCATGGCGATCTTTGTACGGATTAAGGGCAATCGTTTCTGGCTGAATCTTGGCTCAGCAGTCTGTGCAACCAGCATGTTCGTCCTGGCGCTGTGTATCTGGAGCACGGGGACATCCAGCGCTGAAGGGCGCGGAAACCTCAGCGTCCAAGGAGTTGTGTCTGTGCTGTGTGTATACATTTTCTCGTTCTTCTTCGGAGTAAGTCTTGGGCCCATCAGCTGGAATGTTTGTGGCGAGATATTCCCATCTCGGCTATCGGCAAAGTGCTGTACGATCACAACGTTCACGCAATGGCTGTTCCAGATCGTGATCGCAAGTGTGACACCAAGGTTGATTGCAAGTATTGGCTGGGGCACTTACGTCGTTTATGGCACCTGCTGTACTGTCAGTCTCGGATGGTGCTGGGCCGCCGTCCCAGAGACGAGGGGTGTTGCGTTGGGAAGGGAGATGGACCAGTTATTTGAGAAGCAGGAGGAGATGGTACCATCCGATACCAGCGAAGTCTATCAGGTGGAGGAGGAAGCCATGGTCGAGGTCAATGAGACAAGTCCTCTCATGTTCTCGGACCAAAGAAGGCGCAGGAGAAGCAGTGTCGCCCTGATCGTCTAGGGGCCATGGTTGAACTAGAGGTGCAGATTGTTGATGAAGACCATTTCGCAATATATGACAGGCACTTAATTGCGGTCCCGCCACGCAGATGCTGATCGCTTTGGGTTGTTTGAAAGAGATACGTAGCTGACCGAAGATCCCGCCGACGAGCGCAGTGCTCCACCACTGGTAAGGCTGAGTTCTTCTCAAGCGACGACTAGTTTCTTCAAGCTTCTATATAGTCGTACTACAAACATTCGTGCATGCACTCACCCGCGAAGCAGTCAAGTCCTCTTCGCGACCGCCACCTTCAAGAACATGGTGTCACAATGGAGGCGTCGCACATGAGCACGAGGCCAGTGTGTGCGACGAGTCGTGCAAGCAGAGCGGCGGGAGCACATACGATCGTCGCCCTAAGCTGCTTCTTTGCCTTAAGTTGCGAAACATACGAAAGATGGAACTGATGTTAGCGACTAATTCCAGCCTGATGGCCAGCTTGACCAAACGTGACGTTTGCCTGACATCGAAGCGCATTCCGCTTGGCAGGTGACACAAGGTCGACCACCCCCGCCTTGCAGCCAACCACCACATCCAACGCTGAAAGGCTTCTGCTGCGAGTCCGATCCAAATTGGCGGCATCTGATGCGTTCAGAGCGAGGCTTCGAGGAAAGCAGGTGACAGTGGTACTTGCCGATACCACTTGACAACACTTACGTACCTAGGTATCTCCTTAGAAACACGCCAAGGCTCACATGGAAGGCCCCGTGGGAAGTTGCGACCACTTCAAGAACAACCACGTCAATCCCAATCGAGGTACGACAACAGGATACTGTGTCAGGATGCGCTGCACCCCTCTCGCAGCACAACTGGCCTCACTGCGAGGCACTTCAATACAATGCGGGGCCAGCGACGCAGCCGTAAGTACATGTATTTCCCAACGTGCTCGCCTTGACCCCGTCAACCCCAACCGAACACCGCTGACGATTGTGGCAGACCGAACCATGAAGGTAATCTTTCTATTCTTAGGCGCCCTGCTGTTATATCATACGGCAGGAGCCGTCATCGATTACCATCGCGTCCCACCATATGAAGCTCCAACAACCTATACTGTACAGAAACCACCCCTCGACACTCCTTGGACGTATAGACTTGGCAGCAATCCATGGCCCGAGTATCCACGACCGCAATTACAACGGGAGCACTGGCAGAACCTCAATGGTATCTGGAAGTACAGGAATGCTACTGGCCCAAACGAACCACCTCCATGGAATCAGGACTTGCCTCACGAGGTCTTGGTCCCATCCTGCTTGGAAAGCGCGCTGTCAGGAGTCCAAGGCGAGTACACAATACACTCATGGTTCTCCACAAACTTTACCGTCCCCGAACTCTGGCGAGACGGAAGAGTACTGCTGAATTTTGGTGCGGTTGACTACGAGGCGGTCATTTATGTACGGTAGCCATTCGCGCCAGAATCAAACATTTCACTAACATTGGCAGATCAATGGCCAGCAAATAGCAATCAATCGAGGTGGATATGCGACGTTCACCATCGACGTCACCGACTATGTCTCCACCGGCGATGAGGTGAACTACATGCTCGTTTATGTGTATGATCCGACCGACAGCCAGATGCTGTCAACCCTATTGGCAAGCAAACACTGCGTATGTGATATTTCATGGCCGATTATTCAATTGTACTGATATGGCAGAAGATCCCAATCATTATTTCTACACTCCATGCAGCGGTATTTGGCAGAGCGTATGGATCGAAGCCGCCGCTACCGAGTATGTCACACGTCTCGATCTTAGCGGCGACATGAATGGCCAGGTCACCGTCAACGTTCATACGTTGAACAGCGTATCAGGCAATGCGGAGATCAGAATCCGTGACCGTGATCAGTCGGCGACAATCCTTGCCGCCAACCCGTTCAAGACCAATGGAGAATTCATCTTTACTACAGGGCAGGTTCCAAAGAGATGGTCGCCGGATTCGCCGGTCTTGTACGACGTTGAAATCATTGTTGGCGGTGAAACAATTCGCAGCTACATGGGCTTCCGAACTTATGAGAATCGAAACATCAACGGCGTCTATCGACCCATGCTGAATGGAGAATTCATTGTACGAAAGCCCCGTTCCGCAACATGGCATTCGCTAATGGTATTGTACAGTTCCCATTTGGGACACTCGATCAAGGATACTGGCCCGACGGTATCTATGTAGCGCCCAACCGAAAAGCAATGACATACGATCTGAACATGCTCAAAGCAGTCGGTTTCAACATGGTCCGCAAACACATTAAAGTCGAGCCGTCCTTGTTCTACACTGCTTGTGACGAGCTAGGCCTACTAGTCATCCAAGACATGCCTTCGCCTCGAACAGGCAATCGGATTGAGTATTCGAATTGCACGCGTCCACCGTACTTACCGAACGTCGACGAACAAGCCGACTTCGTCGATCAACTCGGCCGCATGGTAGATCAACTGAAGTCCCATCCAAGCATATTCGCATGGACGATCTACAACGAAGGCTGGGGCCAGCTCCTCACGCGACAGAACGGGCACTACCAGGAATTCGACCTGGTCGACCTCGTCAGATCTCGCGACCCTACACGACTCATCTCTGCTACCAGCGGCTGGACCGACCATGGAGCCGGCGACTTCAGCGATACCCACAGCTATGCATCCCCTAAGTGCGGAACGCCCTTCTACAAGATCCCCTCACCAGCATATGACCCTACCCGCATCGCATTCCAAGGCGAGTTCGGCGGCATCGGTCACAATCTGACCGACGCCCATCTCTGGAAAGTGCAAGATGCGATCGACACCATCAATCAGACATACGAAATCAATGCCGACCTCAACAGCTTCAATTACCGTGCCCGTCAGCTGCTGCGTGAGTTCCGTGAACAAGTCGAGCTGTTTGACTGCTCTGGTGGCGTGTGGACGCAGACCACGGATGTGGAGGGTGAGCTCAATGGCTTGTTGAGTTATGATCGTCGGGTGCTGAGAGTGGATCTGAATGTCTGGCGGACAGAGATACAGGCGTTGTATGATGCGGCGGCTGCTAGAGGGGCGATGAACTACTCTATCGGCGAGCCGGTCGAGCTGGAATTGAAGAATCACCTGTGAGCACAGCACCAAAGCTGACTCGAAGCGAGTTGGTCTGAGTGGATCGGCCACACACAGCAGGAACATGAGTTGGCTGATCCATGTGGGATCAGAGGAAGGACGGTGTGGACGCCTGGAGTTGTCGACACCGGTGTCGCCCAGCTGGAATGGCTCTGTCCGGAATTTTCTGGCTTGCCACACCATCAATACCAATGGAAAGGCTTGAGTGCTAATAGTCATGATTGCCATACCCTTACTAGTATTATTACATCGACCGTCTCGAAGGACTGGGCCCTACCCGAAGAGCTCAATAAGCGCACTTCAGAGCTGCTCAAGCAACCTGGCCCAACAAAGTTGTTTTCCTCACCAGTTCCATCACTATTCGTTGCGGGGAGACCTCCAGCAGTATCACCGCTGCGACCCACTATCCATACTAACTCTCGTCGACAGCGTCACCACACTGCTCTCCACGTCCACCGACTCAACATTACTATCCGTCCTCGCCAATCCCGGCTCCGAGTTCGTGCTCCTCGTATACCCCGTGAAGCCATCTACGATACTTATGTCCGAATCACCTGAGCCGCCTTGTTCAGAAGTGGAGTTGACAGAATCACTGTCCGCGCGCTGACGGCTACGGTAGCTCGGTGGTGGAAGGGAATAGGCGGGCAGTGATTCTGTCGAGGCCGCGAAGGCTGACGTGTCCACTGCTGCGGTTGCGGCGGTGACTCCTATTGCTGCTGCACCGTTTGTCCTGTTGGAGCGGGACAGCAGGTCGGCGATGAGTGTATACGCGCCTCTGAGGTTGTTGATCTGTGGGGCGATTGGAGATCCGTTCTCCGGATCGTCAGAAATGGGCAGAGTACTCGTTGCAACGACGACGCTGGCCTTTTCGTTCTTGCATTCATTCCACTCATCCTTCGCCGCCTTGACTGCATCGAGCCAACTGCCGACTCTGAATGGCCGCGACACCTGCTGCCAGCGCGTTCGAAATTTGTGCTTACATGCCGCCTTTCGGTAGAGAGCGCGATTGAGGCGTTCCTCTCGGCGAGCAGCGCGCTCGACGACACGGCGGGGGTCGCGGAAGCGGCGGATGCAGAGGAAGAGGGCGAGGGATAGCAGGAACAGTGAGATCAGGCACGCGGACGCGATGATGTAGGCGTATTTGAAACGGGTCTGGAAGGAGACTGTTGCTGTCCAGAGCGAGGCTGGGATACGGATCGTGTCACTGGCTGTCGAGGGCGTTGAGTCACTTGGGGGCGGTGCCGCAGGCGTAGAATTTTCGACCGAGACATCGAGTTCGTCGTGTTGCACGGTGGTGTCGGCTGAGGTGTTGATAAGAGTGGTCTGCTCCTGGGTGTGCTGGCTGACGACGCGCTCGACTTCGTCGGAGCAGTTCATGTGTGCGGTCTGGCTGAAGAAGGTGGCGTTAACGTGATTATGGTGCGAGAAGTGGGTTGCGAGGAGGTGAGCAAATGTCGGGATCTTCGTCATGACAGTCTTCAGGTAGCATCTGAAGGACACACAGTGCGAGAAGTCGGCTTTCCAGATCGACATTATTCGTGTCTGTGTCGCTCTGACCTCCTGCTCGATCTCGGCTGCGTGTGCCTGCAACAACTCAAGGCGTTGCAGCTCGCTGGTCAGGTCGCTCGGAGCGCTTTCTGTCGAGGTTGGTGTCGCAGATGGGGTGATGCTGACCGGTGAAGGAATAGGAGGGCCTATGTGCATGCTAGGTATCTTCTCGTCGTGCCATGGATTATGATGGTGAAAAGCCACATCCGGCTCTGGGGTTGTCCAACCAGATTTGGGTCCGACGTCGAGGAGGCCCGTGAAGTCGGCGGGCAACGGGTCCGCATCGTCGATATGACGAGTAATCTCTATCATCCGAACCCTCCTGATCTGGGGTTTATCACCGCTAGCTTGGCTGTAGGAGAGAGAAACACGAAGCATTACATCGTCCGCGACATGGAAGACGATGTCACTGAGCGTGACGCGACGGCCAAAGGCATCGTCCACGCATTGCCGTGTCAACAAGTAATCAACATTCTTAGCCGTGCCGTCCTCCTGTCGCGCCGGCAGACTCAACAGGTGCAGACGTTGTTGAAGCGTTTGTCCGTTGATTGAAAGCCCCTCATACTGGCATTCATCCTGTGCCTTCTCTACCTCAAAATTCAATGTCTGTACAACGTCAGCACATGATATGGTGGAAATAGTGACAAGCATACGTGCTTCACTCCTCCCAAGTCAAAAGCCAACGAAGCAGTCGCGCGGTCCTCATATCGGACACCAGGCGCTGTAGTAACGTCGAAACCCGAAGCCCAAGTCACACCAGCCCACAACAAGCCAAACAAAAGAGAAAAAGTCGCGGAGAAAACACAACGCATCACTCGATACAGAATGCTTAGCAACTCAAATTGTATGAATGATTCCAGCGAAGTGGCGAACGCATGGAGACCACGCGCTCACACACCACGACTCACGAGCACATGGTTCTCCGTGTGCCACGCGTTGATGTTGGAACAGAAACGACAAGAAAGAGACGTGGAAGACGAGAGATGAAATCAGGCATCCTCGAAACCTGAGGCAGCATGAGAGCTAAGGAAATTATGGGGCTGTGCTCGGGCGGTAGGGCTTGCCTTGGGGCCCGAATACGACACGCGCTGGGAACGGCGTGTCGTTCTACCGGTCTCTCCGAGTCTCTGTCTTGCTCGTACCGAGTAGCATCTAATGAACGATTCCCTGCACATTTGTAGGAGGTGATGTAGCGGTGATGCGAGTTGTCTGTGCGCTGAGACTGTAGATATGTGTAAGATCAGTTTCGCGATGCGCAGGACTTGAAGATTTCCATTGCAGATGATCACGTGATTGGCAACACGAAATGGCGTAGCGCTTTCGAGCAACACTGCTAAACTCTTTCCAGTACCCTCACTGACGTCCCTCCTACTATACCAATATTTCAAACCACAATTTTGACGGCATAGGTTCTTGACAGGATGGTATGCCTCCCTCTCTTTCTCCGAGCCATGCGACCCACTGACACAACCCGCATAGTTACCGTTGGGCCTGTTGAACGCGGCCCAAGGCCATCCCATGCTGGTCGAGCTCAAGAATGGCGAGACCCTGAACGGCCATCTGATCGCCTGCGACACGTGGATGAACCTGACGCTCAAGGAAGTCGTACAGACGAACTCGGAGGGAGATCGTTTCGTCAAGCTGGCGGAGGTTTACGTCAGAGGCAACAATGTAAGTGGTTTCTTCCCGGCTTTTGGGAGGACTTTGTCGCCTGGTAGGCAGGCGAGATGTGCGTGTCTCAAACTTAGACAACAGGAGCTGACGTACTCGGCGACGAACAGATCAAATATCTTCGAGTGCCAGATGAGGTAGTCGAAGCCGCAAAGGAGCAACAGCAGCAACAGCAGGGTCAGGGCCATAGGGGCGATCACAGAGGCGGCAGGGGTCAGGGTCATCGTGGAGATGGTGGTCGTGGAGATCGTGGGCGTGGCAGAGGTGGTGGTGGTCGAGGTGGAAGGGGACGAGGCGGTAGAGATCGTGGTTGAAGGATTTTGAATCTCAGAGGTTGCATTGGTGGAATATCGACGTCATCGTCTGCTCCGCTGGTTCGAGCAACCATGGCCCAAATCGCTACATGATGATGACAGCTGGTAGAGGGGTAGCCCTGTCTACGCTGGTGTGCTTACCTATGCTGGATGCCGGTCGACAAGCCTTCCCAGGGCAGACCGAGGTCCTTGGACACAGTTCACCTTATTCACGGAAGCATTGGGTGGAGCGCAAGTCCTTGCGCAGACCACGGCGGCAGCAATCGCGATCATCACTGCCAGAACCTCGCAATTGTCGGATTCGGCAAGGAAAGGCAGGGCTGCTGCATCTATCGATGGCACAGAGGCTTCCCTGCTGGTCGCACCTGCTTTGCACTGGCTGGACAGTCCACCGCTGTGATATCCATTCGGGCATTGGCGATAAATCAGAGCATTTTATTGCGTACAGACTCACAAGTTCACGTGAACGATTCCAAACCGTTAGATGCGGTCGGATTAGATTGCATGGTTGGAGTCAAAATCATTTATTATATTGTCGTGAACCGTCATTCCAGTATTGCGCGTAACAGGCCACCCAACTTTTGCGTACATCACCGGTCGCATGAGCAACGCCGTCGCTCTCATGCCTAGACCCAAGACTATGTACGTGCATACTTTCAAGCTTCGTGGACCGGTCGTTCGTGGTGGGGAGACCACAAGCGAGCCCTAATACAACGAGTGAAGAAGACTGTCATCTCTTCGTGCTGCTGACGAGGCATGAGAGAACCTGCAAGGGTTGTCAGCAGTCGTATCGGCTGAGGTAAAGGCTAGCAACGTACCTTTTCGCCAACTACTCCCTGATTGTACAGATGTTTTCCTAGACCCCGAATCACTTCCATCTGCTCCTCAGGAGTGAGACCCCACATAGCAGATTCAATCAGCTGGCCCGGAGTGGTATGGTAGACCGCAATGAAACTCTGGTAGTACATGTAGGCCAGCGTGCCCATGATAAACTGACAATCCATTCGATCGGTCATGCCGCCATGGCCCGGGATGCTATCGCCAAAGTCCTTGATGTGGAATGAACGCTTCAGGCCTGATGCAAAGAAGCCGCCAAAAGGAGCGATCAGGGACGCAAATGTTGCGAGGACAAAGATATGGAACTGAATTGGCTCCATCCAGAAGGTGTAGTAGCTTTCGGTTTGCCAGGGCAACTGCACCTCGTATGGTCGTGCAATAAACACTGGGTTCGGCTTGCAGGTCAGACCACTGAACATATTGGCGCCAAGGTCTTGGACGGGGCAGATGAAGTAGGGGAATTGGATCAAGAAATTCGTCATGGCGTAGCCGATGATGACAGTACAAGCCCAGGCTCCGACAAAGCCCTCGACGGTCTTTTTGGGAGACAGCTGGATCAGCGGCGTCCGGCCAAACGTGATGCCGCAGATATAAGCGAAAATGTCGTTCGTGATGACCAGCGAGACAGGTATGAAGAACCAGATGAGGCCTTCGAAGACGTTGTTCATCATGAAGTGGGCTTGGAAGACGATGAGGAAGAGTGCCATGTGCGTCCATGCAAATTGGCGGAATTGGAATCTGTAGGAGCCCTTCTGGAGAGAGTAGACGAAGAAGACAAAGCCTATGCAAATCAGCTTTTTGGACCACGCTGCAGGTTCGCTCTTAACTCACCAACAATGTACAGACTGAAGCTGATGAAGCGATGGTGTGTCGCAAAGGGCTGCAGCACCTTCTCGACCAGCAAGACGTGCTTGAAGTAGTAGAGGACACTCTCGCCGTAGAGGTAGTACATGGCCACGGCGAAGAAGTACCAGTTCAGTGATCTCGTCAACGGCAGATTAGCCTGCCGCGAGGGCACTTGCGCAATAGCAATGACCTCTTTGAATGAGATGATGACAACCACGGTGATGATGCCCAGAATCCATATATGGCCGGCGGCTAGCAGGCCGAAGAAGCCTCCGATCATGACCAGCGTCCATATTGTCCTCGTAATGAAGGACTGCTTCTTTTTCTCATATTCTGAGGGCTCTGGCTTTCCTTCCTGTATCACTCCATTGCGCACGTCTTTCTTCGGGCTGGACGGCTCGGACGAGGCATCTGTAGAGGAGCTCTGGCGCCGATTGCTTGTGCCATTGCTGCGGTTGTGGTCGAATTTGACCTGTCTGGCTTCGCCATCGCTTGTGATTGCTCGAGCGACGAGCAGGACCGTGTGTGAAGAGCGCGGTCTGCGTGGATGCTTGCAATATAATGGGCGTCAAATTTACAGGTTGTTCCAACAAGATTGCTGTCCAGGCACCAAAGACGTCAGGGCTGACACGTGCGGGCCACTGGAATTCGCGTCTGAAAGTTGCGGAGTCTGCCGGACTTTGCGCTGCCTCTCGAATTTCTTCTGAGACTCTTTCGCGGACGGTTTGTTTGCGCGCGGAAGACAGGCATGCGATTGTGACGAAGAAACGAAAGCCGAACAAAAGTCAAAGGCACGGGAAACGCTTCATCAGCAGGCAATCTCTCAGCGCTTGTTCAGGTCCAAGTGTAGCGTCACCATGCATAATGCCAAGCCCGGAGCCGGAAGACGCGGCGGACACAAATTCCATCGTAAAATCAGGTCGAAATACTTGATGCACGGATAGGTATTTCGAACTCGCCCGTAGTAATGACACAGTCCGAAGCCTACGGACTAAAACATGTCTGGCTCGCATTGAATGTAGTATGCGCGACTGTCTGACTATCCTCATGAGACGCGAAACATCCCGCAACGACGGTGTGTGTGACAACATGGGCTCTAGAGATGCTGCGCTGCGAGACACAGATTGTGTGATGATGCCAACAGTATATACAGTCACCAATCAAAGCCCGAACTCACAAAGGGCGCTCAACGAGACTGCTCCTTCTCCGCTCAACCTCCTCGTCCTCAACTGGTGGGCCGCGGTAGTTCTTCCTGCCCCATGCGAAGTACCAGATGATGCTGGCAGCTGTGCCACCAACGAACACAGCAGACGCGTAGTTCATTGTCTCGGCCGTGACCGGGCTGAAGAAGGGGAACGAGAATAGTGGTGTTACCAAGAGTGACCATGCTGTGTTAAATGTCAGTGATTTGTCTCGCAAAGAACCACGAGATCTCGAATGTACTTACCGACAGAGATCACATTGCAGATGAGACCGAAAACGCCAAAGTTCCAAGGCGCTCCCTTTAGATGTTTGCGTCCAGTGAAGAGATTGACAGCGATAGGTATAACGTATGCGATCGTCAGGAAGATGACACCGGACCCGGAGAAGGCGTTGAACGCAGCAGTCGAGCCGAAGTAGATCAGTCCCAGTAACACCTCAATGATGGTGCAGAAGAGCATAGCGTTCAACGGCATGTCGAGCTTGGTATTGACCTTGCTCCACAACTTAGACCCGGGAATCGCGCCATCGCGAGAGAAGGCCCAGATGCAACGCGACGATGCGACCGTGCAGGCGGTCCCACAAAGTATGGCCAGTATCAGGATCGGGACGCACAAGGCGAATGCTCCGCCCTCATTGCCAATCGCTGAGCGCAGGATGAACGGCAGCGGCTGATAGTAAGGGTCGGCAATGACGTCCGCAAGCGCAGGAATGACAAACATGAGCGGTACCAGAAAGATGATACCGCAGAGCCAGTTCAAAGCGAGAGCTCCAACCATAGCCTTGGGCACCTGCGTAGCTGGATCCCTGGTTTCCTCACACATGGACAAGATCATTCCAGTGGCAGAAGTTGCGTATGCGGCGTGAAGCAGTCCGATCAAGAACGACCATCCGTCAACCCATCCGGTGCTGGCGGTGAAGTTGCCGAACGCGAATCCTGCACTGTTGCGACCATTCTTTGCGATCGCAAGGACACAGATCAGGATCGCAAAGACACCAGCAAAGGTAAAGTAGATGGTAATAGTCTGCCAAAGGTCAGTAAGCGTTGGTAGCAAGGATCATAGAATTTCAGCGTACGTCTAGCATAGGGAGGATGCGATTGCCGAGAGAGCATATCAGGTTGCACACAAGCGTGATAGCCAAGAAGACCAGATAGTACTGATAGGTGTCAGGCGCCCAAACGCCGACGCCCTCGTCGTCCTGGAAGATGTTGACACACCCGATGAAGAAAAGTGTTGTGCCGAAGTTGACTGACAGTGTGATGATGATGTTACCGAGAGCGTAAGCCCAGCCACAAATCCAGGCCGTGATTCTACGAAATCTGGGTGGTGACAACATGAAAGTCTGATAGTATACACCACCAGACGTCGGGTACACAGAGGTGATCTCTCCCAGTGAGATAGCGAGGCACGCGATGATCAGACACACACCGCACCAGCCCCAGATCACTGCCACCGGACCACCACCAGCAATCGGGTAGAGCAAAGTTGTGGCAAGACCATAAGGTACCGAAGCTAGGACGAAAGACATGAAGGCGACCTGGAATGTCGATCGCGAGCGAACGAGCTCAGATTGGTATCCCAAAACATTGAGAAGCTCGTCGGCATTTGCTGCCTCGGCGCCATTGGCAAGACTGTGGCGGTGGCCCTTCTCGACGGACTTGCGGTTGTATGTGCGGTCTCCGTCGAGCATGCCGTTCCCAGGATTTTCTGGGGACGCATAGTCGAAGCCCGCAGGTCTCTGACGTGCCATTATGGTTCTTGTACGTGAGCTGATAGCACTGGCGTTTGAGTCGCGTTGGGATCTTTGGGAGTTGTTGCTTGCTGGGCACTATGTCGCACTGGGAAAGACGCCGTCACACGCAACAGAATCGGATTCGGTCGACGGTATACACGTCGAGAGCAAAGAGGCCTGCTAAGAGAGTGACGCGCAGGAAGAGAAGCGTGAGGAAAAGATGACGAGACTGGGCGATTTTGAGCTGTAAGTAGATAGCGGCCATTGGCGGCTGCCAGTGGGTTGCTGCTCAGGTAACTTTTCGTTCCGCTGGGGAGCTCGTGTATCGACCCCACCTCACTGTCGCTTAGAGCCTTGGCATCCGGTGGATTCGTGAAAAGCTCGACAGAAGATAGGTCGCCCGTCGGTACTGCTATCCTAAGGAGTGTAAGCCCGGATAAGTGCTGTCACCTTGTCCTCCACCTCCTAGCACCATTCACGTGGGAATGCGAACGATTAGCTTGGAGGGGGAATGCTTAGGCTGTGAATCCCATGATAGGCATGATAAGTCGTCCCAAACTACCTACCAGGACACTTCAAATTATTCAGGGCTTGCAGAGACCGTAAGCGCGGCTGCTCCTACTGCGTTACTAACGTTCGTCATAGCGTCCTCGTCGAGCAGGCACTATCGCAGTGGATAGAAACCGATGATCGCAAGTTTGCATCTGCGAGGCAATCCCGAGGTATGATGACAGGCAAGGCCCATGTAGAATCGATGTCCGCTGTAGAGAGTTCACAGGGCGAAAAATCTCTTGTTGCAGCAAAACTTTGCAGGACTCGTGCCCACGACCAGCCGAAATAGGGTTCTCATCGTGTGAGAACAATCTCAGCTCGTGGAAAAGATGCCTGGTCGGTGGTGTAGCTCGTGGCTCATGCTCGATTCGTGGGGGCTTATTCGTTAGGTAACCTCAGGCCCCGGCTGGGCATAAAGTATAGGCGCGTAGGTAAGCATGATTGCTGTGTACGATGAGCGTCGCTCAGAGCTCACCATATAACGCAAGCTGCACGACTGCAAGAAGAACAACTGCCATGAAAGAAATCTGCTTTGCAGGAGATGCGAGTACTTCAAATAGTCTTTAGCACAGGCTATGGCACCAGATGAGCAATGCGACGCGTGTCGTCTTCGGATCCGAATCTCATGGCGGGGCGGACTGCCAAGCCTAGGACCAGATTCGGCGCGTGAACGCGTGCTTGGGTTGCTAATGACGATCACATCCACGTTAACAAGACCATGTCTCGTCATCTCAAAAACCAATAGCAGCAGTGAGTGCGTGTTTGTCTCGGCCAATGGCTCCGAAGAATGAATGGCATGGACGACAACGAAGACGAGCACAACTTTTCCGACGATGATGATTTCGGGAATCTCGAAGATGACGCCTTGCAAAAGCTCGAGCACAATGCGATTCTTTCTACACAGAGAGCAGCCGCATCGCAGCGGCCTGCTTCCCTCAAGACGGTGCCTCTGCCTCAGAGCCGCAACTTTGCGAACGTTCAACCACATCTGCAGCATGCCATCATAGATCCTTTCGACCATGATGATGACTTCGAGCTTGTTGAGCCAGATCAGGTGCCCACGCCCGTCGAATATATCGAGCGGCCTACATACAATCACAGTCGGCCACCTGGCGAGACCACGCAGAGGGAACAGGCAAGGCTGCAAAAATATGGCAACTCTACTTCATACTCCCGCAATTATGGTCCACCACCACAGCAGCGAGGGTACCAGCGCAATGCGCCTCAGCAGACCACGACAACGAACATGTACAATGCGAGCCGCACCACGTCGGCCACCTATAGTGCTGCGAACGATGTGAGCCGCACAATGTCGACCACGTTTGTTGCTGCGAACGATATGGGTCCAGTCCAAGCTGATCTGGCAAGCTCAAAAATAGAAGAGCTCATGAAAGAGCGTGATGCACTGATGGCCCAGCTGCAAGAGGCCAAGGATCAGGTCATGACAAAGGTTGGAGAGATCTCGATCATCAGGGAGAACAAAGACAAGGAGACGAAAGTGTATGATCGACAGTTGGCAGCAATGAAGAAATCCATGCAAGAAGAGTCCGCTCGGCAAAGGACTGCTATTGAGTCCTTGACGTCGAAGCACAACTCACTCATCACCGAATATAACATGACAAAGGACGACCTGAAAGAAGAAACTCGCCGAATCAAGACTCTGGAGAGTCGACTGAAGGACAAGTCTGCCAACAAGCAGGATGGAGCTGTGCTCACGCCGAAGAAGCAAAGGCCTGCAAATTCCTTGCGAGACGGCTTCGATGACGACGAGGTAATGGTCATGTCTCCTTCGAAGTCCGCGCCTCGCCGTTCGAAGCCTAATACTCCTACTGTGCCGGGCAAGAAGAAACGCAAGGTAGATGCCAGTCCGGTGAAACCACTCGTTCTATGGCAGCCAGATGATACGCCACAGCATCACGGACAAGACTTCCCGCAGATTGTCTCGGGCTACACCGTACCAATCATTCAGAAGGACAAGCAGACCGCACGAGATTTAAAGTTGATTCAGAAAGTCATCAACTACCAGCCCAGGTCTAAATCGGGGAAATTGATTGAGGTACTGATCGCCTTTAAACTACCCAGCCGTCCGAATCAGTCGTTCTCAAGCATCGTCCTTGACGCCGTCGCTCGCCTGCATGGTCCTGGACTGGCAACGGATCTGCTACAGATCTTCATCGACTTGTGGGCTCAATCGATAGCCGAGAAATACTACGATTGTGTAGGCCTACTCATAGAGGTGGTGGACTACATTGCCGACCTACGTGCATCGGTGGTCGGCAAGAGTGTCATCGCAAGCCTTCTTCCGGTCTTGCAGGACTCTGCATCTATCAACGGTTCTGCTCGCTTCAAGCATTCGCCTGTGTATCGTGCGAACTTTGGGCAGTTCAGACAGACTCCGGCCTCTGCCTTGAATCCTCTTGTGGACACCACAGTATGTCTCGAACTGCTATACAAGGTCGCAGGGCTATGTCTGGACTCAGAAGAGTTGATTGACCACTTCTGGCGATTGATGTCAACCGAGTTTGTGTTGATGATGCTCAACATCTGGCAGCCGATACCTGACATTACGTTGATGCTTCACTTGCTTGCCACGTCTATCTTTCATACAACGTTCGGAAACATCTGCTCAGACACCTCAACGCAAAGTACTATGGAAAACCATATTGTCGCACGAGTCTCATCCCTGTTGTGGGAAACGCCAAAGGTCGACGAAGGACTTCCTAGCCCATCAAGGTCAGATCTTTGTCGTTTCCGGCTTGAAGCATTAGCTCTACTGTCCAGTCTGGCCTGTGAGCCAGCGCTTCTTACAGAAGACGGTCAGCATCACCACGGATCGATTCTTCTGGCATCCCATCCATCCGCCATCGCTCGACTTGTTCGAGTTCTGTATGATTCTGTCGCGGGTTTATACTTGATGACACCCTCGTCTCCGCTCTATGCTCAAATCATCAACCACGGAGTGCAACTGTTGTACCACATAATGACGCAGCATGGCGAGGAGATCGATCTCCAACAGAAGCTGGCAGCAGTCAATGGAGGTGTGCACAAGCATCGGGTTGTATTGACGAGACTGGCATTTAGCGAAGGTTGGTTCATAGACTCTGATGTGACTGATGAGACATGTGCGATGGCAACTGCGATGCTGGAGGACAGTGTCACTCCAGACGAGGCCGAGATGATGATTCAAGCGTTTCCAGGCTTCAATGGGCGGAGGAGAGAAAGGGTGACACAGCAGCAGTCTGGTAATGATGACAGCATGGTAGGGGTCGAGTGAAGCGGTCTCTGCAAGACTTTATGCAACAGCGGATGTGACATAATGATAACAACGATGGCACGATAGATGAAGCTCTGACCAGCTCGTGGCACCAGGTGGTGAAGGCTGCCTTACGATCACGCAAATAGCAGGATTTCTGCTGTCATCCGGCCAGCCTCGCGGCTACAGCCTGGCGACGTCATTTGATGTTTTGCAATCGTGAATGTTTCGTTGCGAAGAACATTTCGTCCGTCTACACAAGCCTTCCTTCAGCCGTTGAGGCCATGAGCGTGCCGCTGTCGCGTTCACACAAGACGTTATTCAAAGATCCCCGCTAAGCACTTCTTCTCGTCAACCACCGGCGCGTCTGACCGACCCGTTCGCCATTCACTTCAAACAGCGACCATGTCCGAGCCCATTCCTGAATCGATACCCACCTCGCACGACCGCATCTCCTCGCGCCCAGCGAAAAAGCTACGCCAACTCCCACCGTCCGCCACAGCAAGGGAAAATGCAGCACACACCATCTCACACCTCATGCTCGACCCCGACATCCCAGTGGCTCTGCCTCAGCCTCGGTCGCCAAAACACACACCTCTATGGCGCCTCCACCAGAGATCGTGACGAACGTGCAAGGCAGTAGTGCGGGTGCGGGCTCAGGCGAGTTTCATGTGTACAAAGCGAGTCGGAGGCGGGAGTATGAGCGATTGCGATTAATGGATGAGGAGGCGAAGCGGGAGGAGGACGATGCGGACTGGGCGGCTAAGGAGAGGGAGAGGAAGGAGAGGGATGAGGAGCAGACGAGGCGGAATCGGGAGCGGAGGAATAAGAAGAAGAATAACCGGAAGCAGCAGAAGAATGGGAAGGGTGGTGGAGGTGATGACGGGATGGAGGAGGAGGTGAGGGAGAAGCAGCCGTCGAAGTTGCGGGAGGTGCAGAGGTTGGCGGATGAGGATGAGGGGGCAAATGGAGAGCACGAGGTGGGAGGGGCGGTGCAGCAGGAGAACGGCATTACGATTCATGACGACGACTGATTAAGCTGTCACAGAAGCTGACACCGACAACTTATACTTACGGGTGCGCTTTGAGGGGAGGGCCTTCGCATCGAACACGAAATCTTGAGCCACTCCGTCATGGCCCTCGATGCTTCGTCAGCTCCGGCATCATCGAGGCGCATCAGGTACGAAGTCCTGATCATGTGGAACGAGAAGCACCACTCATGTTGCGACGATAACCTACATGAATATCACACGCCACTCACGGAGCCGAGTGTCAACCCGGCTATACGCCATTTATATGTGTGGTGGCAGCAGTATGGTGTTGGGAATGCTGCTTTCGATTCACTCGCCAGCATGGCCACGAAATGCAGAGACTTGCCGGCTGACACAACAACCGCGAAGGTGCGTTGATGAAGGAAGAGGAGCGCGAGGACGTGACTGCTCGGCAGAGTCAACGGCATGATGAAATGGGAATGTAGGTTAGGCAGCACTGACCGCACCTGTCGCTGCTGCATCTCCTTAATTCCTAGCTCTAGTGAACTAGCAGTCACTACGCAAAGGTGTAGCAGCGGCGAGCTGTACAGACTGGGTACTTAAGTAGCAAGAACTATTCTCCAAGCCAAACGACGAACCGTGGAAGTTACGACTGAGCTGGGGTCAAGCCGGTAGACACGCCTTTCGCTGCCATTATAATTACATCACACTGACTTCATCTATTCGGTCGGTCCCTGTGTATCAACCGAGACTCGCGAAGAGCATCATGCCCGAGACGTCTGATCCTACGCAGAATCCTCCCTGTGTTTCGGAACAAGGCTTCGTCGCCCTTAGTGCCATCTATCCATCGCCAAACATGTACTGTTTCATCGTCTTCGAAATGTCCAGCCTCGTGTCCCCTGATTCGTCAACCTGCTACGAACGACCCCTGCTCCTTCACGATTCTCGTCGTCTCCCATAGCTGTAGCAATTGTTCATACAGCTCCTAGCAGCAGACTGTTACCATCGCCATAGCTACAATCGCACGGGTGACCTGTCTTCCAGAGACAACGCGCGGACACAACAAGCTGGGACAAGGACCATACCCCTACTGCATACCTAAGCTAGCAATCAACAGCGCTTCTGCCTCCTTTGCGGACGGAACAACTACCGACTTGAGTGCACAATCAGCAATTGGCAACACCCCACGACTATGGACTCCGACGACGAGCCACCAGTCTACGCCTCTCCTGTCGCCCGCAAGATCACGACCTCGGTGCCCACCAGCTCAACCCAATCCCCATCGAAACCATGGCACGCCCACGTCAACCTCGACCTCGTTCTGTACATCCTCTCGCGCTCAGTCTTCCACCCAGCTATCACACTGATCTTCTACCTATGCCTCGCCGCCCTGCACAAGCACAAGGAGCCTATCTCCTTCTACGTGCTGTACTGGTCGGCGTTTCTGTGCTCGCTAGAGATCTTGTTCTACCTGAATCGGAGGATCAGTCTCGGACCGCCGAGGGACGTCGATTGGGAGAGTGAGGTGGTCGTGATTACGGGCGGGGGTAGTGGGCTGGGTAGGAGGTTGATGGAGGCGTTCGTGATGAGGGGTGTCAAGGTGGGAGTGCTGGATATCAAGGGGATTGATGCGAGGCGGAGGAGTTGAGAGACGGTGCAACTGGGGAGCTGGTCTGGCAGACATGTGACGTGGGCGTACTAGGTGAAGTTGAAGGGGCTGTAGAAACGATTGTGAAGGAGGTATGTACCCTCACGACTCAGAGCAATACGTAAGAACTAACGATGCACAGCTCGGCCCACCCACAATCCTGATCAACAACGCAGCAGCACGCATCAACGCCCTTCCTCTCCTTCCAACAACCAACTCATCCCCAACCCCATCATCAGACGAGAAGCAACCACTACCAAGCCAGACTCTCCACCCAACCCTAGCCACCACAACCCTTCACACCAACACCCTCGCCCACTTCAACACCCTACACACCACCCTCCCGCACCTTCTCTCCTCCACCACCGGCACCACATCATCACCATCTCCTCCATCCTCCGACACCTCTCCCCGTCCCATCTCTCCGACTATGTCGCGTCTAAAGCCGCCGTCTCCGCCCTCCACACCTCCCTGACCCACGAGATCCTCTCCCATCCCGACCCCTGGGTCCGACGGAACATCAAGACCTTGCTGGTAGAGGTAGGCGAGATGGACACGGATCTCTTCAGTCCGGTGACGAGGCTGCCCTGGTGGGTGAGATGGCTGGGGCCGCGGGTCGGGACGGGGAGAGGTGTCGGAGGATGGAGGAGATGGTGATGATGTGGTGCGGTGGTGGAGGAGAGAAGGTGCGGGAGGGTGGTGGTGTAGGGTGTTGAA